>NC_083801.1:390759-1590759 GCF_015708825.2 Lethenteron reissneri
GTGAACAGTTTTGCCCTTGCGCCTTGTTCATGGTCATCGCGAAGGCTGGGACAATGGGGAACTGTTTGCGCCGAAGTCGAAATGGGAAGTCCTTCGTGTCCAATTCGCGGCGGATATGGTTGTTCTCAAGCAGCGAGTCCATGACCAAGTGTGGGTACTCGGAAAGCTGCGGGAGGTCGTCAAAGTCCGACACAGCCATCCCACCTGCCGTGAGGAACTCGTGGAAGGCTGTGAAGGGTCTTGAACTTTTCCATTTCTTTTATTTTCTTTGATGCTTCTGTAGTAAGTATGTAGGAGGCTTGACGACAGGGTCGGAGGCACACTTGTTTATTACACCAACTTGTGCACACACAGTAATTACGGGTCACTTGGCTACAGGGATACACAACAGCTAACCCCGCTAACCTATGCCCAAGTCCTCCACTACGGAGCTAGGGGAGGCTATCTATCCCAGCCCTGGTCAAGCTGGGATCCCGGCACCCTGAGTCTCCAGACCGGCTCGTCAGTCTGGGCTCTCGGGGCCACGCCACCGACTTGCCCTGGTCGGCCCTTATAAGGACAGCGAGCCAGGGGAGCTCTGGGGCCTATTCTAGCAGGTCTTCCTTCTTCTCTGGTTAAAGCTGAGCTCCCACCTCGAGCCCTCCGGCTCACCACCTTTTATAGGACTCGGCCCCCGGGAGGGGCCCGTGGGGGATGCAGGTGCGGACGTCGGTGCGAGCACCTCCCCTGTGTACGGCCGTAACCCCGCCCCTTGTGTTTGTTGGCCATCCGTGGCCATGCACAATTACACCTCAACATCCGTGGCCATGCACAATTACACCTCTACACTTCTAATCCTGCATAATGCACGGGTATAAGTAGTACTAATCATATACCTGCATTTCCCATATCCTCTCCCTTTGATGCTGCTAATCCTGCATAATGCACGGGCATAAGTAGTACTAATCACATACCTGCATTTCCCATAAATATGCTAAATTGCTCTTGATATGCAAATTCTTTCATCAAGGCGCCCTTTCCCCCCCTTCCAACCCAGCTCATATATATGCTCCAAGCACGTGTGCTGTTTCATTCAGACGCTGTCGCCTCGACAGACCTGGTTTTCACCTGAGGATGGCAGCTTGCGTTGTGGCCGAAACGTCGTGAGAATTATTTTATTATGTTTAATTTTTTTTATTGTATTACTTCCCTTGTACGTGACTTTAGCGAAAGAACCAAGAAGATTTAGCATTTCTTCTTTGTTGGTCAGCTGGCGGTACTGGTACTCGTAATCGCGAGCCAATTCGTCGTAGAATTTGTCCCAGAGAGCCTTGGTATCTGCTGGCATGGAATACAGCAGAATGGGAGCGAAGAGTTGACGAAGCTGGTACGGCATCTGACAGAGCGAGGCTTCTTCCAGACACGCAACCCATTCGCGATCGCTCTCAAGGTAGCCTGCTCGCATGGCTGCTTCCAGTGGATTGTTTTTTTTATTTTATTCGTAACGCACCATCCATATGCGCTCCACCATCCACCATGCCCTTGCATGGCAAAGACACAGCTCCGGTGTGCGTCAGCGTGTGCGCCATCCACAGTGACATTGGTCAGAAATTGCACCGTTCCGATCGCACACAGGTTAGCCCCTGCATCCTCCGTCTGTATGTACACACACAGACAAATCCGTTATGGGGCCACCTTTTTTTTTTCTTATAAAAAAAATATGTTGTTGGTGTTTTTACGTTTACGTATTCCCACTGTGGGTGTTTTACGCATGCATCAGATTTTTGGGTTCCTCACATATGATATCAGAGGTGTGGGTCACTCCATTTCTCAATCGAACAATAACGGGGATAGTTTCAGTTATGACAGCTTGCAGATAGAAACATTGCATGCTCGTATACTAATAATGACATAATTGTACCCCAGTGGAGGGCATCCCCCACCCGGCGCTTCTTACCGGTACTGTGAGACTTAGAAATCCAGACCTCTCCTCCTCCTGAACCGTTCACAATACCCTGTGGTAGTACCATGATCATCTCAATAAAGCGATCACTTTCCCATGGCCATTTTGATCCCGGGAGTTACCCGGGTGGTGTCACACTGTACTCATTGTTTTAGCATGTCGCAAATTCCGATATGGCTTGTGTAACGGCCAGAGAATGACAGCAGCGGGGGCCGGGCTGCAACCTTTTTTGACAGTTTATTAAATTTTAAAGTGCATGGGATTGGCACTCCAAAACATGATAAATGTACAGTAACGCCAACTGCATCCGTGCCAAACATGATACGCGGACACATGCTGCATATTATGCAACACATGCCCTTACCAGCAGCAGCATGCACAACATCTGAATTACACAACCGAAGTAGACAGCAAGCCGTCCATGGAGACGTGATCAACGTCAATACATAATAATGGTAATAAGCCGGATAAACCGAAAAGTACCAATTGTACCCATCAAACAGTCAGCTGGGTTGCCCCATGGGGGTATTGACCCATGGGAGAAACTGTAGGGGTGCGCTACGCAACTGGCCGTGGTCCCGGCAGGTGAAGCTGCCAGCTCAGTCCGCTAAGACTCACTGTATAGCGACCCCTGCCTACTCGTAAGGTAAAGTTGTTTGGGGACTCCACTAATCGCAGCACGCAGCACCCATTTTTTACATAAATAAACGTAATATTAGCGTAACTACCATTCGCACACTTGCATACACACCACACTCACACAGCGCAGGGTCTGCGCCCACAGTGCACTGCAGCACTGCGGCGCAGAACTTGCCAAACCTATGCTATCGCTTTCTTCCGGGCGTGTTAATTATTTATTTTTATCGAATCAAAGTGAGCTGTGGGTGAGTGGTGAAGGTGAGTGCTGAGTAGTGAGGATGATTGGTGAGGGTGAGGGTGAGTGGTGAGTGGTGAGAGTGAGTGGTGAGGGTGAGTGGTGAAGGTGAGTGGTGAGGATCAGTGGTGAGCGGTGAGAGTGAGTGGTGAGAGGTGAGTGGTGAGGGTGAGTGGTGAGTAGTGAGTGGTGAGAAAGAGGGGTGAGTGGTGAGGGTAAGTGGTGAGGGAGAGGGGTGAGTGGTGAGTGGTGAGGGTTAGTGGTGAGAGTGAGTGTGAGTGGTGAGGGTGAGTGTGAGTGGTGAGGGGTCTGTTGTGAGTGTGAGTGGTGAGGGGTCTGTGGTGAGGTGGTTAGTGTGAGTGGTCAGGTTGAGTGGTGAGGGTCAGTGGTGAGCGGTGAGAGTGAGTGGTGAGAGGTGAGTGGTGAGGGTGAGCAGTGAGGGTGAGTGTTGAGGGTGAGTGAGTGGTGAGGGTGAGTGGTGAAGGGTCTGTGGTGAGTGTGAGTGGTGAGGGGCTGTGGTAAGTGTGATTGATGAGTGATGAGTGGTGAGCATTCAGACTCTGTCGCCTCGACGGACCTGGTTTTCACCTGAGGACGGCTGCTTGCGTTGTGGCCGAAACGTCGTGAGAATAATTTTATTATGTTTTATTTTTATTATTTTATTACTTCCCTTCTACGTGACTTTACCGAAAGAACCAAGAAGATGAGTGGTGAGTGGTGAGTGTGAGTGGTGAGTGTGAGTGGTTAGGATGTGTGGTGAGGGTCAGTGGTGAGTGGTGAGGGTGAGTGGTGAGGGGTGAGTGGTGAGGGTGAGTGGTGAGGGTGAGTGTTGAGGGTGAGTGAGTGGTGAGGGTCAGTGGTGAGCGTGAGTGGTGAGAGTGAGTGGTGAGGGTGAGTGGTGAGCAGTGAGGATGATTGGTGAAGGTGAGTGGTGAGGGTGAGTGAAGAGAGTGAGTGGTGAGGGTGAGGGGTCTGTGGTGAGTGTGAGTGATGAGTGGTGAGGTGGTGAGTGGTGAGGTGGTGAGTGTGAGTGGTGAGTGTGAGTGGTGAGGGTGTGTGGTGAGGGTCAGTGGTGAGCGGTGAGAGTGAGTGGTGAGAGGTGAGTGGTGAGGGTGAGTGGTGAGGGTGAGTGCTGAGTAGTAAGGATGATTGGTGAGGGTGAGGGTGAGTGGTGAGTGGTGAGAGTGAGTGGTGAGGGTGAGTGGTGAGGGTGAGTGGTGAGGATCAGTGGTGAGCGGTGAGAGTGAGTGGTGAGAGGTGAGTGGTGAGGGTGAGTGGTGAGTAGTGAGTGGTGAGGGAGAGGGGTGAGTGGTGAGGGTAAGTGGTGAGGGAGAGGGGTGAGTGGTGAGCGGTGAGGGTTAGTGGTGAGAGTGAGTTTGAGTGGTGAGGATGAGTGTGAGTGGTGAGGGGTCTGTTGTGAGTGTGAGTGGTGAGTGTTGAGGGGTCTGTGGTGAGGTGGTTAGTGTGAGTGGTCAGGTTGAGTGGTGAGGGTCAGTGGTGAGCGGTGAGAGTGAGTGGTGAGAGGTGAGTGGTGAGGGTGAGCAGTGAGGGTGAGTGTTGAGGGTGAGTGAGTGGTGAGGGTGAGTGGTGAGCGTGAGTGGTGAGAGTGAGTGGTGAGGGTGAGTGGTGAGTGGTGAGTAGTGAGGATGATTGGTGAGGGTGAGTGGTGAAGGGTCTGTGGTGAGTGTGAGTGGTGAGGGGTCTGTGGTAAGTGTGAGTGATGAGTGATGAGTGGTGAGTGGTGAGTGTGAGTGGTGAGTGTGAGTGGTGAGGGTGAGTGGTGAGGGGTGAGTGGTGAGGGTGAGTGGTGAGGGTGAGTGTTGAGGGTCAGTGGTGAGCGTGAGTGGTGAGAGTGAGTGGTGAGGGTGAGTGGTGAGCAGTGAGGATGATTGGTGAAGGTGAGTGGTGAGGGTGAGTGAAGAGAGTGAGTGGTGAGGGTGAGGGGTCTGTGGTGAGTGTGAGTGATGAGTGGTGAGGTGGTGAGTGGTGAGGTGGTGAGTGTGAGTGGTGAGTGTGAGTGGTGAGGGTGAGTGGTGAGGGTCAGTGGTGAGCGGTGAGAGTGAGTGGTGAGAGGTGAGTGGTGAGGGTGAGTGGTGAGGGTGAGTGTTGAGGGTGAGTGAGTGGTGAGGGTGAGTGGTGAGCGTGAGTGGTGAGGGTGAGTGGTGAGGGTGAGTGGTGAGTAGTGAGGATGATTGGTGAGGGTGATTGGTGAGTTTGAGTGGTGAATGTGAGTAGTGAGCGGTGAGTGGTGAGGGTGAGTGTTGAGGGTGAGTGAGTGGTTAGGGTCAATGGTGAGCGTGAGTGGTGAGGGTGAGTGGTGAAGGTGAGTGCTGAGTAGTGAGGATTATTGGTGAGGGTGAGTGGTGAGGGTGAGTGGTGAGCGGTCAGAGTTAGTGGTGAGGGTGAGTGGTGAGGGTGAGTGGTGAGGGTCAGTGGTGAGCGGTGAGAGTGAGTGGTGAGATGTGAGTGGTGAGGGTGAGTGGTGTGTAGTGAGTGGTGAGGGAGAGGGGTGAGTGGTGAGGGTAAGTGGTGAGGGAGAGAAGTGAGTGGTGAGTGGTGACGGTGAGTGGTGAGAGTGAGTGTGAGTGGTGAGGGTGAGTGTGAGTGGTGAGGGGTTTGTTGTGAGTGTGAGTGGTGAGGGGTCTGTGGGGAGGTGGTGAGTTTGAGTGGTGAGTGTGAGTGGTGAGTGTGAGTGGTCAGGGTGAGTGGTGAGGGTCAGTGGTGAGCGGTTAGAGTGAGTGGTGAGAGGTGAGTGGTGAGGGTGAGTGTTGAAGGTGAGTGAGTGGTGAGGGTGAATGGTGAGCGTGAGTGGTGAGAGTGAGTGGTGAGGGTGAGTGGTGAGTAGTGAGGATGATTGGTGAGGGTGAGTGGTGAGTAGTGAGTGGTGAGAAAGAGGGGTGAGTGGTGAGGGTAAGTGGTGAGGGAGAGGGGTGAGTGGTGAGCGGTGAGGGTTAGTGGTGAGAGTGAGTGTGAGTGGTGAGGGTGAGTGTGAGTGGTGAGGGGTCTGTTGTGAGTGTGAGTGGTGAGGGGTCTGTGGTGAGGTGGTTAGTGTGAGTGGTCAGGTTGAGTGGTGAGGGTCAGTGGTGAGCGGTGAGAGTGAGTGGTGAGAGGTGAGTGGTGAGGGTGAGCAGTGAGGGTGAGTGTTGAGGGTGAGTGAGTGGTGAGGGTGAGTGGTGAAGGGTCTGTGGTGAGTGTGAGTGGTGAGGGGCTGTGGTAAGTGTGATTGATGAGTGATGAGTGGTGAGCATTCAGACTCTGTCGCCTCGACGGACCTGGTTTTCACCTGAGGACGGCTGCTTGCATTGTGGCCGAAACGTCGTGAGAATAATTTTATTATGTTTTATTTTTATTATTTTATTACTTCCCTTCTACGTGACTTTACCGAAAGAACCAAGAAGATGAGTGGTGAGTGGTGAGTGTGAGTGGTGAGTGTGAGTGGTTAGGATGTGTGGTGAGGGTCAGTGGTGAGTGGTGAGGGTGAGTGGTGAGGGGTGAGTGGTGAGGGTGAGTGGTGAGGGTGAGTGTTGAGGGTGAGTGAGTGGTGAGGGTGAGTGGTGAGCGTGAGTGGTGAGAGTGAGTGGTGAGGGTGAGTGGTGAGCAGTGAGGATGATTGGTGAAGGTGAGTGGTGAGGGTGAGTGAAGAGAGTGAGTGGTGAGGGTGAGGGGTCTGTGGTGAGTGTGAGTGATGAGTGGTGAGGTGGTGAGTGGTGAGGTGGTGAGTGTGAGTGGTGAGTGTGAGTGGTGAGGGTGAGTGGTGAGGGTCAGTGGTGAGCGGTGAGAGTGAGTGGTGAGAGGTGAGTGGTGAGGGTGAGTGGTGAGGGTGAGTGCTGAGTAGTAAGGATGATTGGTGAGGGTGAGGGTGAGTGGTGAGTGGTGAGAGTGAGTGGTGAGGGTGAGTGGTGAGGGTGAGTGGTGAGGATCAGTGGTGAGCGGTGAGAGTGAGTGGTGAGAGGTGAGTGGTGAGGGTGAGTGGTGAGTAGTGAGTGGTGAGGGAGAGGGGTGAGTGGTGAGGGTAAGTGGTGAGGGAGAGGGGTGAGTGGTGAGCGGTGAGGGTTAGTGGTGAGAGTGAGTGTGAGTGGTGAGGATGAGTGTGAGTGGTGAGGGGTCTGTTGTGAGTGTGAGTGGTGAGTGTTGAGGGGTCTGTGGTGAGGTGGTTAGTGTGAGTGGTCAGGTTGAGTGGTGAGGGTCAGTGGTGAGCGGTGAGAGTGAGTGGTGAGAGGTGAGTGGTGAGGGTGAGCAGTGAGGGTGAGTGTTGAGGGTGAGTGAGTGGTGAGGGTGAGTGGTGAGCGTGAGTGGTGAGAGTGAGTGGTGAGGGTGAGTGGTGAGTGGTGAGTAGTGAGGATGATTGGTGAGGGTGAGTGGTGAAGGGTCTGTGGTGAGTGTGAGTGGTGAGGGGTCTGTGGTAAGTGTGAGTGATGAGTGATGAGTGGTGAGTGGTGAGTGTGAGTGGTGAGTGTGAGTGGTGAGGGTGAGTGGTGAGGGGTGAGTGGTGAGGGTGAGTGGTGAGGGTGAGTGTTGAGGGTCAGTGGTGAGCGTGAGTGGTGAGAGTGAGTGGTGAGGGTGAGTGGTGAGCAGTGAGGATGATTGGTGAAGGTGAGTGGTGAGGGTGAGTGAAGAGAGTGAGTGGTGAGGGTGAGGGGTCTGTGGTGAGTGTGAGTGATGAGTGGTGAGGTGGTGAGTGGTGAGGTGGTGAGTGTGAGTGGTGAGTGTGAGTGGTGAGGGTGAGTGGTGAGGGTCAGTGGTGAGCGGTGAGAGTGAGTGGTGAGAGGTGAGTGGTGAGGGTGAGTGGTGAGGGTGAGTGTTGAGGGTGAGTGAGTGGTGAGGGTGAGTGGTGAGCGTGAGTGGTGAGGGTGAGTGGTGAGGGTGAGTGGTGAGTAGTGAGGATGATTGGTGAGGGTGATTGGTGAGTTTGAGTGGTGAATGTGAGTAGTGAGCGGTGAGTGGTGAGGGTGAGTGTTGAGGGTGAGTGAGTGGTTAGGGTCAATGGTGAGCGTGAGTGGTGAGGGTGAGTGGTGAAGGTGAGTGCTGAGTAGTGAGGATTATTGGTGAGGGTGAGTGGTGAGGGTGAGTGGTGAGCGGTCAGAGTTAGTGGTGAGGGTGAGTGGTGAGGGTGAGTGGTGAGGGTCAGTGGTGAGCGGTGAGAGTGAGTGGTGAGATGTGAGTGGTGAGGGTGAGTGGTGTGTAGTGAGTGGTGAGGGAGAGGGGTGAGTGGTGATGGTAAGTGGTGAGGGAGAGAAGTGAGTGGTGAGTGGTGACGGTGAGTGGTGAGAGTGAGTGTGAGTGGTGAGGGTGAGTGTGAGTGGTGAGGGGTCTGTTGTGAGTGTGAGTGGTGAGGGGTCTGTGGGGAGGTGGTGAGTTTGAGTGGTGAGTGTGAGTGGTGAGTGTGAGTGGTCAGGGTGAGTGGTGAGGGTCAGTGGTGAGCGGTTAGAGTGAGTGGTGAGAGGTGAGTGGTGAGGGTGAGTGTTGAAGGTGAGTGAGTGGTGAGGGTGAATGGTGAGCGTGAGTGGTGAGAGTGAGTGGTGAGGGTGAGTGGTGAGTAGTGAGGATGATTGGTGAGGGTGAGTGGTGAGCGTGAGTGGTGAGGGAGAGGGGCGAGTAGTGATTGAAAGTGGTGAGGGACAGTGGTGAGTGGTGAGTGGTGAGGGTGAGTGGTGAGTGGTGAGCGTGAGTGGTGAGGGTGAATGGTGAGTGGTGAGGGAGAGGGGTGAGTGGTGAGGGTAAGTGGTGAGGGAGAGGAGTGAGTGGTGAGTGGTGAGGGTGAGTGGTGAGAGTGAGTGTGAGTGGTGAGGGTGAGTGTGAGTGGTGAGGGGTCTGTGGTGAGTGTGAGTGGTGAGTGGTGAGGGGTCTGTGGTGAGGTGGTGAGTTTGAGTGGTGAGTGTGAGTGGTGAGTGTGAGTGGTCAGGGTGAGTGGTGAGGGTCAGTGGTGAGCGGTGAGAGTGAGTGGTGAGAGGTGAGTGGTGAGTGTGAGTGGTGAGTAGTGAGGATGATTGGTGAGGGTGAGTGGTGAGCGTGAGTGGTGAGGGAGAGGGGCGAGTAGTGATTGAAAGTGGTGAGGGACAGTGGTGAGTGGTGAGGGTGAGTGGTGAGCGTGAGTGGTGAGGGTGAGTGGTGAGTGGTGAGGGAGAGGGGTGAGTGGTGAGGGTGAGTGGTGAGAGTGAGTGCTGAGGGTGAGTGTGAGTGGTGAGGGGTCTGTGGTGAGTGTGAGTGGTGAGGGGTCTGTGGTGAGTGTGAGTGGTGAGTGATGAGGTGGTGAGGTGGTGAGTCGTGAGGTGGTGAGTGTGAGTGGTGAGGGTGAGTGGTGAGGGTCAGTGGTGAGCGGTGAGAGTGAGTGGTGAGAGTTGAGTGGTGAGTGGTGAGGGTGAGTGGTGAGGGTGAGTGAGTGGTGAGGGTCAATGGTGAGCGTGAGTGGTGAGGGTGAGTGGTGAAGGTGAGTGCTGAGTAGTGAGGATGATTGGTGAGGGTGAGGGTGAGTGGTGAGTGTGAGTGGTGAGGGTGAGTGGTGAGGGTGAGTGGTGAGGATCAATGGTGAGCGGTGAGAGTGAGTGGTGAGAGGTGAGTGGTGAGGGTGAGTGGTGAGTAGTGAGTGGTGAGGGAGAGGGGTGAGTGGTGAGGGTAAGTGGTGACGGAGAGGGGTGAGTGGTGAGCGGTGAGGGTGAGTGGTGAGAGTGAGTGTGAGTGGTGAGGGTGAGTGTGAGTGGTGAGGGGTCTGTTGTGAGTGCGAGTGGTGAGTGGTGAGGTGTCTGTGGTGAGGTGGTTAGTGTGAGTGGTCAGGTTGAGTGGTGAGGGTCAGTGGTGAGCGGTGAGGATTATTGGTGAGGGTGAGTGGTGAGGGTGAGTGGTGAGCGGTCAGAGTTAGTGGTGAGGGTGAGTGGTGAGGGTGAGTGGTGAGGGTCAGTGGTGAGCGGTGAGAGTGAGTGGTGAGATGTGAGTGGTGAGGGTGAGTGGTGTGTAGTGAGTGGTGAGGGAGAGGGGTGAGTGGTGAGGGTAAGTGGTGAGGGAGAGAAGTGAGTGGTGAGTGGTGACGGTGAGTGGTGAGAGTGAGTGTGAGTGGTGAGGGTGAGTGTGAGTGGTGAGGGGTCTGTTGTGAGTGTGAGTGGTGAGGGGTCTGTGGGGAGGTGGTGAGTTTGAGTGGTGAGTGTGAGTGGTGAGTGTGAGTGGTCAGGGTGAGTGGTGAGGGTCAGTGGTGAGCGGTTAGAGTGAGTGGTGAGAGGTGAGTGGTGAGGGTGAGTGTTGAAGGTGAGTGAGTGGTGAGGGTGAATGGTGAGCGTGAGTGGTGAGAGTGAGTGGTGAGGGTGAGTGGTGAGTAGTGAGGATGATTGGTGAGGGTGAGTGGTGAGCGTGAGTGGTGAGGGAGAGGGGCGAGTAGTGATTGAAAGTGGTGAGGGACAGTGGTGAGTGGTGAGTGGTGAGGGTGAGTGGTGAGTGGTGAGCGTGAGTGGTGAGGGTGAATGGTGAGTGGTGAGGGAGAGGGGTGAGTGGTGAGGGTAAGTGGTGAGGGAGAGGAGTGAGTGGTGAGTGGTGAGGGTGAGTGGTGAGAGTGAGTGTGAGTGGTGAGGGTGAGTGTGAGTGGTGAGGGGTCTGTTGTGAGTGTGAGTGGTGAGTGGTGAGGGGTCTGTGGTGAGGTGGTGAGTTTGAGTGGTGAGTGTGAGTGGTGAGTGTGAGTGGTCAGGGTGAGTGGTGAGGGTCAGTGGTGAGCGGTGAGAGTGAGTGGTGAGAGGTGAGTGGTGAGTGTGAGTGGTGAGTAGTGAGGATGATTGGTGAGGGTGAGTGGTGAGCGTGAGTGGTGAGGGAGAGGGGCGAGTAGTGATTGAAAGTGGTGAGGGACAGTGGTGAGTGGTGAGGGTGAGTGGTGAGCGTGAGTGGTGAGGGTGAGTGGTGAGTGGTGAGGGAGAGGGGTGAGTGGTGAGGGTGAGTGGTGAGAGTGAGTGCTGAGGGTGAGTGTGAGTGGTGAGGGGTCTGTGGTGAGTGTGAGTGGTGAGGGGTCTGTGGTGAGTGTGAGTGGTGAGTGATGAGGTGGTGAGGTGGTGAGTCGTGAGGTGGTGAGTGTGAGTGGTGAGGGTGAGTGGTGAGTGTCAGTGGTGAGCGGTGAGAGTGAGTGGTGAGAGTTGAGTGGTGAGTGGTGAGGGTGAGTGGTGAGGGTGAGTGAGTGGTGAGGGTCAATGGTGAGCGTGAGTGGTGAGGGTGAGTGGTGAAGGTGAGTGCTGAGTAGTGAGGATGATTGGTGAGGGTGAGGGTGAGTGGTGAGTGTGAGTGGTGAGGGTGAGTGGTGAGGGTGAGTGGTGAGGATCAATGGTGAGCGGTGAGAGTGAGTGGTGAGAGGTGAGTGGTGAGGGTGAGTGGTGAGTAGTGAGTGGTGAGGGAGAGGGGTGAGTGGTGAGGGTAAGTGGTGACGGAGAGGGGTGAGTGGTGAGCGGTGAGGGTGAGTGGTGAGAGTGAGTGTGAGTGGTGAGGGTGAGTGTGAGTGGTGAGGGGTCTGTTGTGAGTGCGAGTGGTGAGTGGTGAGGTGTCTGTGGTGAGGTGGTTAGTGTGAGTGGTCAGGTTGAGTGGTGAGGGTCAGTGGTGAGCGGTGAGAGTGAGTGGTGAGAGGTGAGTGGTGAGGGTGAGCGGTGAGGGTGAGTGTTGAGGGTGAATGAGTGGTGAGGGTGAGTGGTGAGCGTGAGTGGTGAGAGTGAGTGGTGAGGGTGAGTGGTGAGTGGTGAGTAGTGAGGATGATTGGTGAGGGTGAGTGGTGAGGGGTCTGTGGTGAGTGTGAGTGGTGAGGGGTCTGTGGTGAGTGTGAGTGATGAGTGGTGAGTGGTGAGTGTGAGTGGTGAGGGTGAGTGGTGAGTGTGAGTGGTGAGGGTGAGTGGTGAGGGTCAGTGGTGAGCGGTGAGAGTGAGTGGTGAGAGGTGAGTGGTGAGGGTGAGTGGTGAGGGTGAGTGTTGAGGGTGAGTGAGTGGTGAGGGTGAGTGGTGAGCGTGAGTGGTGAGGGTGAGTGGTGAGGGTGAGTGGTGAGTAGTGAGGATGATTGGTGAGGGTGATTAGTGAGTGTGAGTGGTGAATGTTAGTGGTGAGCGGTGAGGGTGAGTGGTGAGGGTGAGTGTTGAGGGTGAGTGAGTGGTGAGGGTCAATAGTGAGCGTGAGTGGTGAGGGTGAGTGGTGAAGGTGAGTGCTGAGTAGTGAGGATGATTGGTGAGGGTGAGTGGTGAGGTTGAGTGGTGAGCGGTCAGAGTGAGTGGTGAGGGTGAGTGGTGAGGGTAAGTGGTGAGGGTCAGTGGTGAGCGGTGAGAGTGAGTGGTGAGAGGTGAGTGGTGAGGGTGAGTGGTGAGTAGTGAGTGGTGAGGGAGAGGGGTGAGTGGTGAGGGAGGGGTGAGTGGTGAGTGGTGAGAGTGAGTGGTGAGAGGTGAGTGGTGAGGGTGAGCGGTGAGGGTGAGTGTTGAGGGTGAGTGAGTGGTGAGGGTGAGTGGTGAGCGTGAGTGGTGAGAGTGAGTGGTGAGGGTGAGTGGTGAGTGGTGAGTAGTGAGGATGATTGGTGAGGGTGAGTGGTGAGGGGTCTGTGGTGAGTGTGAGTGATGAGTGGTGAGGTGGTTAGTGGTGAGGTGGTGAGTGTGAGTGGTGAGGGTGAGTGGTGAGGGTCAGTGGTGAGCGGTGAGGGTGAGTGGTGAGAGGTGAGTGGTGAGGGTTAGTGGTGAGGGTTAGTGTTGAGGGTGAGTGAAGGGTGAGGGTGAGTGGTGAACGTCAGTGGTGAGAGTGAGTGGTGAGAGGTGAGTGGTTAGGGTGAGTGGTGAGTAGTGAGTGGTGAGGGAGAGGGTTGAGTGGTGAGGGTAAGTGGTGTGGGAGAGGGGTGAGTGGTGAGGGTGAGTGGTAAGAGTGAGTGTGAGTGGTGAGGGTCAGTGTGAGTGGTGAGGGGTCTGTTGTGAGTGTGAGTGGTGAGGGGTCTGTGGTGAGGTGGTGAGTTTGAGTGGTGAGTGTGAGTGGTGAGTGTAAGTGGTGAGGGTGAGTGGTGAGGGTCAGTGGTGAGCGGTGAGAGTGAGTGGTGAGAGGTGAGTGGTGAGGGTGAGTGGTGAGGGTGAGTGGTGAGGGTCAGTGGTGAGCGGTGAGAGTGAGTGGTGAGAGGTGAGTGGTGAGGGTGAGTGGTGAGTAGTGAGTGGTGAGGGAGAGGGGTGAGTGGTGAGGGAGAGGGGTGAGTGGTGAGTGGTGAGAGTGAGTGGTGAGAGGTGAGTGGTGAGGGTGAGCGGTGAGGGTGAGTGTTGAGGGTGAGTGGTGAGGGTCAGTGGTGAGCGGTGAGAGTGAGTGGTGAGAGGTGAGTGGTGAGGGTGAGTGGTGAGTAGTGAGTGGTGAGGGAGAGGGGTGAGTGGTGAGGGAGAGGGGTGAGTGGTGAGTGGTGAGAGTGAGTGGTGAGAGGTGAGTGGTGAGGGTGAGCGGTGAGGGTGAGTGTTGAGGGTGAGTGAGTGGTGAGGGTGAGTGGTGAGCGTGAGTGGTGAGAGTGAGTGGTGAGGGTGAGTGGTGAGTGGTGAGTAGTGAGGATGATTGGTGAGGGTGAGTGGTGAGGGGTCTGTGGTGAGTGTGAGTGATGAGTGGTGAGGTGGTTAGTGGTGAGGTGGTGAGTGTGAGTGGTGAGGGTGAGTGGTGAGGGTCAGTGGTGAGCGGTGAGGGTGAGTGGTGAGAGGTGAGTGGTGAGGGTTAGTGGTGAGGGTTAGTGTTGAGGGTGAGTGAAGGGTGAGGGTGAGTGGTGAACGTCAGTGGTGAGAGTGAGTGGTGAGAGGTGAGTGGTTAGGGTGAGTGGTGAGTAGTGAGTGGTGAGGGAGAGGGTTGAGTGGTGAGGGTAAGTGGTGAGGGAGAGGGGTGAGTGGTGAGGGTGAGTGGTGAGAGTGAGTGTGAGTGGTGAGGGTCAGTGTGAGTGGTGAGGGGTCTGTTGTGAGTGTGAGTGGTGAGGGGTATGTGGTGAGGTGGTGAGTTTGAGTGGTGAGTGTGAGTGGTGAGTGTAAGTGGTGAGGGTGAGTGGTGAGGGTCAGTGGTGAGCGGTGAGAGTGAGTGGTGAGAGGTGAGTGGTGAGGGTGAGTGGTGAGGGTGAGTGTTGAGGGTGAGTGAGTGGTGAGGGTGAGTGGTGAGCGTGAGTGGTGAGAGTGAGTGGTTAGGGTGAGTGGTGAGTAGTGAGGATGATTGGTGAGGGTGAGGGGTCTGTGGTGAGTGTGAGTGATGAGTGGTGAGGGTCAGTGGTGAGTGGTGAGGGTGAGTGGTGAGTGGTGAGGGTGAGTGGTGAGGGTGAGTGTTGAGGATGAGTGAGTGGTTAGGGTCAGTGGTGAGCATGAGTGGTGAGAGTGAGTGGTGAGGGTGAGTGGTGAGTGGTGAGCAGTGAGGATGATTGGTGAGGGTGAGTGGTGAGGGTGAGTGAAGAGAGTGAGTGGTGAGTGGTGAGGGGTCTGTGGTGAGTGTGAGTGATGAGTGGTGAGGTGGTGAGTGGTGAGGTGGTGAGTGGTGAGTGTGAGTCGTGAGGGTGAGTGGTGAGGGTCAGTGGTGAGCGGTGAGAGTGAGTGGTGAGAGGTGAGTGGTGAGGGTGAGTGGTGAGCGTGAGTGGTGAGGGTGAGTGGTGAGGGTGAGTGGTGAGTAGTGAGGATGATTGGTGAGGGTGATTGGTGAGTGTGAGTGGTGAATGTGAGTGGTGAGCGGTGAGTGGTGAGGGTGAGTGTTGAGGGTGAGTGAGTGGTGAGGGTCAATGGTGAGCGTGAGTGGTGTGGGTGAGTGGTGAAGGTGAGTGCTGAGTAGTGAGGATGATTGGTGAGGGTGAGGGTGAGTGGTGAGTGGTGAGCGGTCAGAGTGAGTGGTGAGTGCTGAGTGTGAGTGGTGAGTGTGAGTGGTGAGCAGTGAGAGTGAGTGGTGAGGATGAGTGGTGAGGGTGAGTGGTTAGAGTCAGTGGTGAGCGGTCAGAGTGAGTGGTGAGTGCTGAGTGTGAGTGGTGAGTGTGAGTGGTGAGCAGTGAGAGTGAGTGGTGAGGATGAGTGGTGAGGGTGAGTGGTTAGAGTCAGTGGTGAGCGGTGAGAGTGAGTGGTGAGAGGTGAATGGTGAAGGTGAGTGGTGAGGGTGAGTGTTGAAGGTGAGTGAGTGGTGAGGGTGAGTGGTGAGCGTGAGTGGTGAGAGTGAGTGGTGAGGGTGAGTGGTGAGTAGTGAGGATGAGTGGTGAGGGTGAGTGGTGAGGGGTCTGTGGTGAGTGTGAGTGGTGAGGGGTCTGTGGTGAGTGTGAGTATTGAGTGATGAGTGGTGAGGCGGTGAGTGGTGAGGTGGTGAGTGTGAGTGTGAGAATAATACTGTCTAATCGCTATAATTTTATTATCTACCGACCCTATAATAGTAATTGCACAGATTGGGGTGGGGGGGGAGTGACGAGGACGTGAAACTTTGATGAATTTACCTCAGCGTCGCGTGTTAATGTGTGTGCATATTTTTTACGGGAATAAAAAATGGCGTCCACTCCGCAGCGACAGCATTGCTGCCCGTTGGCAGGGGCAACCGCCCGTTGCCGGGGGCAACCGCCCGTTGCCAGGGGCAACCGCCCTTGCGCATGCGCATCGGCGTGCTTCGTCGCTCAACCGTCGGCAAAAGTAATAAATAAATAAAGAGAAATTGCACTAAATCGATAATCGGACCGCTTTAAAGTTTAGGAACGAAAAAACGGAAATGCCTATTCCCACCGCGGGGCCGGGGCGTACCCACCGGCAAAATTTTATCTCGGCGAACCCCACGGCCCGAGAGCCAAATCCCCCGCAAGCGAGCATACGCAGATGGACAGACGGACGGACAGACAGACGGACAGACAGACAGACAAAAAATGACTTTTATAGGTTAGATATATACTAGCAGTTGCCGCCCGCTTCGCGGGCGGTGTGTATATGCTTGGTTGGTGGGGAGTTGAAAGTGGCTGGACACAATATACATGTTTTGGTGATATAATTCCAGGTTGTGAACAGTTTGCCCTTGCGCCTTGTTCATGGTCATCGCGAAGGCTGGGACAATGGGGAACTGTTTGCGCCGAAGTCGAAATGGGAAGTCCTTCGTGTCCAATTCGCGGCGGATATGGTTGTTCTCAAGCAGCGAGTCCATGACCAAGTGTGGGTACTCGGAAAGCTGCGGGAGGTCGTCAAAGTCCGACACAGCCATCCCACCTGCCGTGAGGAACTCGTGGAGGCTGTGAAGGGTCTTGAACTTTTCCATTTCTTTTATTTTCTTTGATGCTTCTGTAGTAAGTATGTAGGAGGCTTGACGACAGGGTCGGAGGCACACTTGTTTATTACACCAACTTGTGCACACACAGTAATTACGGGTCACTTGGCTACAGGGATACACAACAGCTAACCCCGCTAACCTATGCCCAAGTCCTCCACTACGGAGCTAGGGGAGGCTATCTATCCCAGCCCTGGTCAAGCTGGGATCCCGGCACCCTGAGTCTCCAGACCGGCTCGTCAGTCTGGGCTCTCGGGGCCACGCCACCGACTTGCCCTGGTCGGCCCTTATAAGGACAGCGAGCCAGGGGAGCTCTGGGGCCTATTCTAGCAGGTCTTCCTTCTTCTCTGGTTAAAGCTGAGCTCCCACCTCGAGCCCTCCGGCTCACCACCTTTTATAGGACTCGGCCCCCGGGAGGGGCCCGTGGGGGATGCAGGTGCGGACGTCGGTGCGAGCACCTCCCCTGTGTACGGCCGTAACCCCGCCCCTTGTGTTTGTTGGCCATCCGTGGCCATGCACAATTACACCTCAACATCCGTGGCCATGCACAATTACACCTCTACACTTCTAATCCTGCATAATGCACGGGTATAAGTAGTACTAATCATATACCTGCATTTCCCATATCCTCTCCCTTTGATGCTGCTAATCCTGCATAATGCACGGGCATAAGTAGTACTAATCACATACCTGCATTTCCCATAAATATGCTAAATTGCTCTTGATATGCAAATTCTTTCATCAAGGCGCCCTTTCCCCCCCTTCCAACCCAGCGCATATATATGCTCCAAGCACGTGTGCTGTTTCATTCAGACGCTGTCGCCTCGACAGACCTGGTTTTCACCTGAGGATGGCAGCTTGCGTTGTGGCCGAAACGTCGTGAGAATTATTTTATTATGTTTAATTTTTTTTATTGTATTACTTCCCTTGTACGTGACTTTAGCGAAAGAACCAAGAAGATTTAGCATTTCTTCTTTGTTGGTCAGCTGGCGGTACTGGTACTCGTAATCGCGAGCCAATTCGTCGTAGAATTTGTCCCAGAGAGCCTTGGTATCTGCTGGCATGGAATACAGCAGAATGGGAGCGAAGAGTTGACGAAGCTGGTACGGCATCTGACAGAGCGAGGCTTCTTCCAGACACGCAACCCATTCGCGATCGCTCTCAAGGTAGCCTGCTCGCATGGCTGCTTCCAGTGGATTGTTTTTTTTATTTTATTCGTAACGCACCATCCATATGCGCTCCACCATCCACCATGCCCTTGCATGGCAAAGACACAGCTCCGGTGTGCGTCAGCGTGTGCGCCATCCACAGTGACATTGGTCAGAAATTGCACCGTTCCGATCGCACACAGGTTAGCCCCTGCATCCTCCGTCTGTATGTACACACACAGACAAATCCGTTATGGGGCCACCTTTTTTTTTTCTTATAAAAAAAATATGTTGTTGGTGTTTTTACGTTTACGTATTCCCACTGTGGGTGTTTTACGCATGCATCAGATTTTTGGGTTCCTCACATATGATATCAGAGGTGTGGGTCACTCCATTTCTCAATCGAACAATAACGGGGATAGTTTCAGTTATGACAGCTTGCAGATAGAAACATTGCATGATCGTATACTAATAATGACATAATTGTACCCCAGTGGAGGGCATCCCCCACCCGGCGCTTCTTACCGGTACTGTGAGACTTAGATATCCAGACCTCTCCTCCTCCTGAACCGTTCACAATACCCTGTGGTAGTACCATGATCATCTCAATAAAGCGATCACTTTCCCATGGCCATTTTGATCCCGGGAGTTACCCGGGTGGTGTCACACTGTACTCATTGTTTTAGCATGTCGCAAATTCCGATATGGCTTGTGTAACGGCCAGAGAATGACAGCAGCGGGGGCCGGGCTGCAACCTTTTTTGACAGTTTATTAAATTTTAAAGTGCATGGGATTGGCACTCCAAAACATGATAAGTGTACAGTAACGCCAACTGCATCCGTGCCAAACATGATACGCGGACACATGCTGCATATTATGCAACACATGCCCTTACCAGCAGCAGCATGCACAACATCTGAATTACACAACCGAAGTAGACAGCAAGCCGTCCATGGAGACGTGATCAACGTCAATACATAATAATGGTAATAAGCCGGATAAACCGAAAAGTACCAATTGTACCCATCAAACAGTCAGCTGGGTTGCCCCATGGGGGTATTGACCCATGGGCGAAACTGTAGGGGTGCGCTACGCAACTGGCCGTGGTCCCGGCAGGTGAAGCTGCCAGCTCAGTCCGCTAAGACTCACTGTATAGCGACCCCTGCCTACTCGTAAGGTAAAGTTGTTTGGGGACTCCACTAATCGCAGCACGCAGCACCCATTTTTTACATAAATAAACGTAATATTAGCGTAACTACCATTCGCACACTTGCATACACACCACACTCACACAGCGCAGGGTCTGCGCCCACAGTGCACTGCAGCACTGCGGCGCAGAACTTGCCAAACCTATGCTATCGCTCTCTTCCGGGCGTGTTAATTATTTATTTTTATCGAATCAAAGTGAGCTGTGGCTTTTTGCCGGCTGTTTTATTTTCATCGAATCAGAGCGAGCTGTTTGGGCGGGTCCGTAAATAAATTAACGTCCAGATACGCACGCAGACGACCAAACCAGCGTAGTTGTTTAAGATTTATGCACGACAGACAGACAAAAAATCCCTGGTGGGCAGTATGGAACATATTGTTCCTACCTGTGTAGTGAGTTCTCAGGGAGACAGACGACGTAGTTGAGGCACACTCTTTTATTTAACCAAACGGCGGTAACAATACTCGAAGGGGTAACGGCCCCTTCACCCGTACTCAATGGGAAACACCCCTAGCACTATTCCCTGACTGTCCTATTCCTAGTCCTCCGCTATGAGTGCTAGGAGAGGCTATCTGATCCGGCCCTGGTCAAGCATGGATCCCGGCACCCAGCTAACCAGGCCGTGCTCTTACAAAAGCACCGGTCCTGGAGCTCTTGGGGCCGTGCCACTGGCTTGCCCTGCTCGGCCCTGAGAAGGACAGCGAAACAGGGGAGTCCCAGGGCCTATTCTGCCGGTCTTCAGTCTTCCCTGGTAAGCTTCTAACACACTGGCCTTGAGCCCTCTGGCTCCCCGCCTTTTATAGGAAACCTCTCCGAGGGGTGGGGCTATGGGGGATCACAGCGCCCCCATGGCCCCCCAGGGTTAACCAATGCGGACGTGGATGTAGACACCCGTGTGTGGGTGCAGACACCCTTGTGTTTCTGTCCGCCTTTCTCCCCGTAACAACCCCTACACCTGTATAATCCCTGGTGGGCAGTGGGGAACTGTTGTTCCTACCTGTATTTCGAGGACCATACCCCGGAGCTTGCCGTTGCAAGACTGATTTGGGTGGTTTGGCTTCTTTGTTTTATCCAAAAAATTTCGCCTCCGGCTAGTCTTCTCACAAAGGACCGGAATTTATTTGATGATAGAAGAACTGTCCTTTTGATTTGTGACCGTTTGTCCCGGTATACGTGTGTGTCTGTTTTTTTATAATTTATTTCATTAATTTCCGAAGTCACATCAAGGCCCGGCCCCTGTCCCCTTCCTCTGGTCATCTCATGGCCTGTGGTCACAGATGCTCTCAATTGCCCCTAAGTGTGGTCATTCCAGTTTTACAACTTTCCGCAGTAATTAACCTCCAGATGTCCCCTATGTGGGCGAGGCAGCGGGGGGGGGGGGGTCCTTTTGGCCTTTTGTTGTCTCAAGGGAGGAGTTCGCAGGTATGCATCACTGCATTTTTTTGGAACTCGCTGAATCCATATATATGAGAAAATCTATTACATTTAAAATAGGCAATATCACTCTTTATATATGTTTTTGGAAAAGGCTATATACAACAACACACATACACCGAGACCACTCACTGGTTAAGGTTATCGGGTTTATTTGCTCTCCGTATTGGGTAGGTTATTTAGCAGACGCCCACATTGGTTGGGTTATTTATCCCGAAAGTCGCCTCTACGTGTTGTTCTTTTAAGGCCACAGCATTATTAATTTTTAGTTTGTTTATATGAACTGCGTTTGAGCGCCTTTGCCTGAGCAACTTTACCTAATAATCCACCGCTAGAGATTCGCCCACGGGAAGGCACCACGTGTCCATGCACTGCAATGATATTCGCAGGACCAGGCTCCAGCCAAATGTGTTATAAAGACCTGTGCCAAACTCGGACCCACATCTAACAGAGTGGGTCCCTGTCATTAACATCTGGCAGTTCACCAGTGTTTGCTCAAGCGAGCCTGACTGCTGATGTGACACTGAGTGTCGAACCCTGTCCAAGGTGTTGCTTTTGTTGCTGTTGATGATATGGACTCTTGGAAAGTTGTGCGGCTGACGGGATGAGTAGAACTGCTCGAATTGTGTGCAGAGGCGGCTATGTGGAGGCTGTTATGCTCGGATATTTTGTTCCTTGTGATGCAACAGCTGTCGTAAGTTTGTCCACATCATGTGATAAGTGCAGAACCTATAATGCATATACAGTATATGCAACTCAACCCTGTAGTCCGAACCCAAAAGCCCCGTCCATAACCTGCATGTAATGCACATATATCCACCTCAACCTTATAGCCCTAACCATATGAAATTTTCTGGATTCAGAATTCTATGGCGTTGGAATGTGGACTCCTGGATGTGAAAGTCAGACTCTGGGAAGTGTAATTGTAATTCCTTGATTTGGAATCGGGACTTCCACTATGGAATTCCGACTCCCTGGAATAAAATCCGGACTCCCTGGAATGGAATCGAGACTCCTTAGGCTAGCAAGTGAGATGCCTCAAAAAGGAATATGGTATATAAAACAATATGTGCTCCAGATAAATAACTCCAGAAACCCCAAACCTGCTCAGGACCCACCTGTGTACCCACCCCTGACCCACTGCGGACTCACCCTGGACTCCAATCGGACCCACAAAGAATATTACAAGCTCCAATCCGTCACAATTGATACATATGTAATGACTCTCGGACGATGGGAACTGTAGACGGTTGCTTTATTATTATTTTGGACGCTTCACCCGGATAACTTGGCCAGGGATAACACGCAAGTAGCGACGGCGTGAAGACAGCGACGGAATGAATACAGCGTCGACCCCGATCCCAAGGCAGCCCCGAACGTTTCCCCTCGCCTCCTGCCCCCGCCACGCCCCCTTTCTCGAACTCTCTGGCCCGTTCCCGAACGTCCCTGATGGTTCCCTTCTGTCACAACTCGCCCTCTATTATTATCAATCCCCTGTAATTTATACTCGCGCCTGCCAGTCCACTGTCTCCACACACGCACTGTCTCTACACATACAATGGATCAACAGCAACTTCAACAACCATTCCATTATTTGGACAACTGATGTGGAGAGAATGCAATCCTAACACGGTTTATACAGCAGATCAGCTTTTTTGACAAAAATGCAAATCAATATTGACTTCCACAAAGCCAGCAGTAAATGTTCTGCCCATGTTTTATTTACAAAAGAGGCTCAATATCATGAAAATTAAACCTGTGCAACATATTGGGCTTATAAATGTCAGCGCAATGGAATAGCAGTAACGTGATGCTTGGTTCAATATTGTGCAGCAATTCTATTTGACACTATCCCCAAATGTAGCGTATATAAAAACACAATCTTAAATCATATTTTACATTTAGTCTAGACAATCAAGAACACAGTTTAACAGAGGCAGTACGGTAAGTCCTCACTTAAAGCGTGTTCACACCACGCGTTTTCGCTGGAATGCAGTTCTTCCATCAGGGAACCCTTTTTACACAACACGGAATTATAACGTGGAACGTGCACTGTTATAATGCGGAATACATACCGTTATAAGACAGAACATACCCGTTATATCGTGCAATACATCCATTATAACATTAATGGCGCCCATTAAAACGTCGACGACGAACTACTTTATTGAACTGCGTGGCTGTGCGGTTCGATACAGTTTGCGGAATGATACTGTGAGGCAGCAGCATACTCTCTGAAATTGTTATCGCTTAAAGCATTGTTAGCTTCACACGCCACTTTTCAAGAATGCAACTACCGCATTAAACGAGGGCTTACTATATGTTACGTTTACAAAGAACGTTGGGTGAATACCCTTGATGTTAATTCCAATTCCCTACTGTGAGGCGTGGCTTTGCAATTGTCAGTTTAAGAAATTGTAAGTTTAAGAAATAAAGATGTATGTTTCAAAACGCCAGTTACTCAATCGTAATACAATATAGATCATTTCAAACGGAAAGTTATTCTACACTTCTGTGCATAATAGGATCAGCAATGTAATTTGCAGGCGGATTTTTATAGAGGTGCCGAAGCAATGGCATCGTTGTTGGGTTCCTGTTGTTTCTGTCGGCCAAGCGTGACTCGCAGGTTGGCCCAGAAGAGGGCCTGCTTCCCGCGGTGTGCAGGCCACTCCAGGTAGGTTTTGCGCGCCATGAGTCGACGCAGCCGGCAAAAGCGGCTGGGCACCGAGTCGCGTGGGATGGGCTCCAACAGCACGAGCACCAGAGCGTCGTCTCGACTCTCAATGAGGCGCTGCTGCGCAAAGTACAGCTCGTAGTGGCACCACTCACTCTCCACGAAACTCCGCGAGATGACAAAGAGAGTCTTGCGGCTCTGCTCGATGCAGTCAATGATGTTGTCCATGATGTGGCGGCCGGGAACAAAGTCCCGCTCGTGCACGCAGAGTCGGAACGGTGGTACTGAGTGCGACTCCAGCTCAGGCAAAAGCTGCTCCATTACCCAGGCAGCGTCGTGCTGGCTGTATGACACAAACGCATCGTAGTCTTTGTTTCCGTCTGGGTCTGAGAGGAAATTCCGCCGCTTGGCTTGGAGCCAAGCCCACGTCATGCGCACGTACCAAAGCGCATCCAGGTACCAGCAGAGCCCGACCAGGAGAGCGGTGCAAACGAATGTAGTAACACAGGCTATCACGCTCTTCATTGTTGTGTCACAGTAGAGTGTGGGGAAGGAGACCGAGGACAGCTGTTTACCAACTTCATTCTCTGGATTGGAGCAGTGATATTCAGATGGCCATCCTTCAATGCGCAATGGTGAAGAATTCTCACAGAAAGTGACAAAGTGGCGGATGTTGCACGTGCAATAGAATGGGTTTCCCTTCATGTCCAGCAGGGTGAGATTACCCAGACGGTGCAGGACAGAGGGCTCCACTGTCCACAATATGTTTCTGGCGATCGTCAGCACCTTCAGCCAGGGCAGAGCCTGGGGTAGCTGAACTGGGATGGTGCTCAGCTTGTTGTTACTCAAGTACAGCTCTTTCAGGTTTTCAAACTTCATCAATTTATTGCCAACGTTTTGGATCTCATTGTTACTCACGTCGAGTGACTGCAGTGATGTTGGCAGGCAGTCAAACACGTCATCTGTTAGTAAATTGGACGAGATGTTGAAAACTTGCAAATTCGAAGGCCACTTGCAATTGGAATTCCATTCACTGACGATCTGATTTTCAGAAACATCAAGCAGTTTCAAAGAGGGACAAATTCTTAACATGGCACCGACATTATGGATATGAGTCAAATGGTTTTTCCTAAGAATTAGTTCCGTAAGGTTTGGTAGTCGTACTTCAGAGCATGTCAGGAATGAAGTATACTCTGTCAACAAATTACCCGAAATGTCAAGGGTAAGGATATTTGTTAGGCCACTTAAAATTCCACAAGGTAAGTAATAGAGGTTTACAAAAATTAAAGCCAGTGATTGAACGTTAACTAAGAAAGGTTGGAGATTTAGAAGTGCATAAAACGAATAAGGTCCTTTGATAGTAAAGCTTTCAATCAATATATGCCGTACATTTGGAGCAGACTTTAAACTATCCCTTAAAGGAAAATAACCATAGCCTTCATATTTAATGTGTCGTAAATTCAGACATCTTAGTTTCGTAGTTTCTATGACTTCATTTACCAGAAATTTGGCAGCAGATTCTTCGAAGTAGGTATGTGATATAGTTAACACTTCTACCATGCTCTGTGGCTTTGATATACATTTAAAAGGGTTTACATCACCAGAGTAATCAGTAAAATTAAGGAATTCCAATTGCAACTCCACACTGTTACAGGAGACATCACAGATTATGTCAGTGAGCAGCTCAATGTTTGTGTGCATGGTTAAGGCCAGAGTAACACTCTTTAGACTGTGGAATGCCAAGAGAGAACCTCTAGTGTAGATAGTCAGGTTTCCAGTCACAACGGAGAGATGTTCCAGTTCCATTGCCTCGCTGACACTTTGGTGCATTTCGGTGACATTCGGACCCCCAACCTTCAGATGATACAGAGTCTTGAGAGATGTGAAGGAACCTGGAATATGTAAAGAAATATAAGAGTTGTTTCTAACGTCCAGAGATCTTACAGACTTGAGAACAGCAAAGGAGTCATCCCATGCCCCTGGTAATCTGTTATTACTCAGGTCAATGTATTCTAAAGCAGAGTTGTTTGAGAAAGCCCAGGGGTCAAAGCTTGATATTTGGTTGAAGCCCACATTGAGTGTTTTTAGCCCTGAAAGTACTGACAGGTGCTCTCTATGAATGCGAGAGATCTGGTTGTAGGACATGTCCAGAGAGGTTATGGTGACTGGGAGGTATTTAGGCACAGAGTGCAGGCCCAGGCGTGAGCAGTCAGCTCTGACTCCTCTTATCTGGCAGCCGTTGAAGATGGAAGTCCTATGGCTCCACGCAGCTCCCGCCATCAGGACGACCATCACCAGCAGAGTCACGCTCATCTCCATTGCGTTCCCTTACCCTCGTAGCCAGCACTGACGACACACACAGTTACAACTGGAGGGTTATGCACGGTGAAATTAGTCTTCATCTCAGAAATCAACAATGTGGCTGCACATGGATCAAATTAAGTCCAGACTATGGAATCTTGGTGACATCTAATGCCCATAGTACCAGGGCTGGCAATATAAGCACATATAGAGATACCAAATTTGTCATGCTGGAAAAGCATGGTATTTTTTACAATAATAATAGTTTAGCACAAATAGGCTACGCATCCAGCCAGGTGGCTCAGCAGTAAAATGAGCCGCTTACAGTGGAAGATTGCGAATTCAAACAATGGTTGGTGGTTGACTTGGCCTATAATCTCTCTCGTGTCGATAAAATGAATATCACTTTGTCGGGACGTTAAGAGTAGTTAACGTTACCACCACCATAGGAATGTGGGATTCATCCGCCTGGCTGCTACTGTGACAGGAAGGTGATTATAAATCAGCACTTCTTACGTTAAAGAAAGACTCTGTCTATAACAAGACTGCTAATCGCAGATCGCACTTTCAGCGAATCAAAAATGGTCATCTGGAATTCGCTTGGTATGGGCCTTCCACCAATTGCCAAGCAACCGGCATCTGTCCAGGCCAGCTTCCAAAACAATATTATAACGAGCATATTTCACCAGAGCGTTTGCAAAATGACAAGTGGACAGGCGAGCGCCACTGCGAGTTCTTTGGTACTCTATAAATATGGAGTATTATTATTACAATTAAGATAATCAAGGCAATGGTGTGGAGTGTAGCTTTTTAAAGAGTTGAAACGTGGACACAGAAGCAGGAGAAAGTGAGACAGTTGGAAGCTTTCTAGATGTGCAGGATGCAGAGAGTACGATGGACAGAGACGAGGACCAATGAAGGAATCCTGAATGGCATCAATGAAAGAAGAATGATCATGGAAGTCATCAGAACGAGAAAGAAGTGGATTGGCCTCGTAGTACATGGGAATTGGATGATGGACACGAATGTTGTGGATAAAATGGAAAACAAAATAGTGAGAGAAGGAGGACAGAGAACAGAGGCGCACGGAGAAGATGGCAGCCAAGGAGCTGCCGCACAGGCAGAGAAGTGCCACAGAAGATCACGATCCAACTCCTCTCTGTCTGCTTCTTCCCCCGCACGGCTCCACTGTGGAATTCTCTACTCCCAGCATCGCTAAGCTCTTACCTTGCTCTATTCAAGACACGTGTCAACTCTTACCTCTGACGGTGCTGTTTGTTGCTGACCGCTTGACGTTTTGGGGCCCGTGCTCAGCACCTGTTTAAACAAAATCCGGATCACAGCGCAATAAAGCCAAATATCCCTCTATAGTCTTTAGCAGCACCGATTTAGACCGGCAAGGCACACAAGGGGGTAAGTGGCCAGCACCACGCCGGGCCGCATTTGTCTACCAAGTGCCCATGTTTACACACCGCAACTAGTACTCATTTTAGACTGAGTCGACATAGGAGAGGCCCAGCGCCGGTTCAGATATTCCTTACTGATGTTGGCAATGAGCATGAATCGTAGCGCAGTGCACTAACCACTGTGCCACCGCTCCCATTAGAGCAAGAATAGTGTGGGTATATCATTGAACAAATCAGTTTAGCCGACTTGAGATTACAGACCCCAGTCAAATTTACCTTAAGTCACAATACAAATACAGCATTGCAAGTATGTGTGTATGTATGTATGTTAAACTTATTTCGCACCGTACATATAGGAATCTGTCCTAATCGGAGGTGTGGGGAAAGTACAACAAACTAAGCACACAAAGCAGTTCTCAAGAAAAAAGTTTTACATTTATATTTAAAAGTGCATAGCTCAAGTGGCAGAAGCGTATCTAAAAGAGCGCAATGCAGTGACCGTCTCTATTTGATGGTTAACAAAACACCATTGCGAAGATGACCGGAGTTCACGTGATAGTGTATTCTCCTTGACGAGAATCAGCAAGGTATTGTGGTTCATTTGTGGCAAGCACTTTGTGTCTAATGCGTACGACCTTATAATGTATTTGTTTGGCAACTGCAAGCCAATGCAGCTCAGTGAGCACTGGATGGGCATGGTCAGATTTTACAATACCCGTCACCACACGTGCCAAAGAATGTTGTACACGCTGCAGCTTCGTAAAGTTTGTTGCCAGACGTCCAATAGAGTAGTCAGTTACAATAATCGAGCCTTGTCGATACTATACGACACGCCAACGTGTTGGCCATGTTACAACTCAATAGTGGTTGAATGTCAAACTTGATTTGGAGCTTTCGTGACTGCAGGAATTATTATTTGGTTCTTTCGGTAAAGTCACGTATAAAGATAAAATGATAAATTCAATTAAATACTAGCATACGACGTTTCGATTGCAACACAAGCAATCATCATCAGGTATAAATTAAATAGAAACACAAATCTAGTATACTTAGAAATGTAATGTAATGTGTGTTGCAATCGAAACGTCGTATGCTAGTATTTAATTTAATTTATTATTTTATCTTTATATACGTGACTTTACCGAAAGAACCAAAGAATAGTGGTTGAATGTGTCGTAGAGCCCTGATATGAAATTGCAGGACCTGACTATATTTTGCACGTGGTGATCAAACGACATATTCTGGTCGAGTATAGTTACTCCCGCAATGTACTGTATTTTTATAGTTGTAATTACTTGGGCAGTTTCAATGCTCTTGTTATTTGATTTGGTTTTGGTATTCAATGCCCTGTTGATTTCTGTGCGGGGTGATCTGCTCTTATCAAGACGCTCATTCATCGAGCTAAGAAAGTGTCAGATGGTGACAGTCTGAGAAGTGAAATTTAACATGTTAAAGAAGTGCTGCAAATGAAAGGTTACAATGATGCACAAATCAACAGGGCATTGAATACCAAAACCAAATCAAATAACAAGAGCATTGGAACTGCCCAATTAATTTAAACGATCAAAATACCGTACATTGCGGGAGTAACTGATAAACTAGCCAGATGTTTAGAAAAACAAAATATCCGAGTCAGATTTGGCATGGTACATAAAATACAGAATTTAATATCTGGTACAAAAGATGTATTACCGAAGCTATCAACAGGTGCGTACATGATTAACTGCACGTGTGGTAAATGTTATGTTGGGCAAACAGGACGAATGATCAGCACGAGACTTAAAGAAAATCAGAGAAATATAAAATTCTCCCAAATGCAACTGTCAGCAGTAGCAGAACACGCGTGCCAACAAGGACACTCAATTGATTTTGATGTTGAAGTTGTGTGCAAAACTAGGAACTACCGGCCAAGACTAATTAGATAATCTATTGAAATTTAGAGAAGTACAACGTAATTTTACCGTTCTGATAGCTACAGGCTTAGTGTTGCTTGGAAGCGAATTATAGAGTGATACACTGTTTAACTGCATGTCTATATGATGTTGAAGTTTTGTGCAAAACAAGCTACTACTGGCCAAACCTAATTAGAGAATCTATCGAAATTAAAATAAATCAAAATAACTTTAACCGTTCGGATAGCTACCGTCTTAGTGCTGCGTGGAAGCGAATCATCAAATAACATATTATTTAAAGCATGCCTACAAAGGGCAGCGTACTTGAATAGGGATTACTGTCGGTAGGGCTATTTTAATAAACACAATAGACAGGATGGACAAGTTCAAAGGGCTCGCATAATGCACATGCATAATGTATGTTGCCTCAGTAATCCCCCCCCCCCATCCCACATTGTGCAAGAGCGCAGTAGGGTGGTCAACACATCTACGCCTCTATTTAAGGAACGAACCAGTAAGACTTCTCCACAAATTTGGCTGTCGCCTGATGAAGCTAGTTGTAATTCCTGGTGAAACGTCGTACTCAGTGTGTGAATGTTGTGGCTTGGCTCTCCAACACACTGGTGTTGTACTAGTGTGGTGGTCAAGGTTGACACAGGCGCTACAACCTAGGGGAGGGGTACGTACCGGTCTGGACTGGTCCGGACCGGTCGGTCAAGGAGGCGGTTGGAACCGCTCTGAGGGGAGGGGGCTGGCGAGAGCTGGGGCCCCGAGACACCCCCGCCCCTCAGAGAGGGGATATATAAGACGGCTCCCGGAGAGCGGGAGTCAGTCCATCTCATCTCAAGCTGAAGCAAGGAGCCGCCGGAGACCCTGGACCCCAAGCCCCGAGGATGTCGCCGAGCCGGGACTGAGTGGGCTGCGGGTGGGGTGTTAAGCTTCCCTCGGCTAAGGAGCCGCAGGTTAGAGTAGGAGAGTAGTCAGAATAGCCCGGAGGCTGTACCTCCCTAGGTTGTGTGGATTGGGCTATTCCCCAGTGCGTCAGAATGTCTAGCTGTTATTGAATAAAAGCGTGTGGCCTCTAAAGAAGTCTCCGTCTCCTTCAAGATACTACACTAGTGACAAATTCGCATGTTCTGTTTACGTGACAACCCTTACTAGTTGGCTGTGTCGGGTGGTGGCGGGTTTTAATGATACATTTATATATTTATGCGATCTAACCCAAAAACCTCTATTATGGATGATATTGATCACGAAAGCCTACGTGTTATACAAAGAAGTTCCATTAATTGCCTGATAGTTTTATTATAGTGCCAGCTATTGTTCTCAAGGAAACCACAGTAGCAGTGCCGACGCTTGTCAATGCAAAATAGACAATTGATGTATACCTAGTGGTAGCAAAGATGCAGGAAAAGCTTTGGTTGGCGAGGGCACTCGAACTTATCAAGAAGATTTTTTGGAAAAAGGCGACAATGTAGCATGGTCAGCCTACTGTGTATCTCTGAAAGATGACTCCAACTAAGAGGATAAGCAAGCAACTCTCACACAACTATTGCCACTCTTCTATGAAAAGGCAGCAACAGCCACCATTATCAAGCATGGTATAGATGTTCAGCGCCAAGCCATACAATTCCTCCACCCTGGCCAAATTCCTGTAATGGCCATGGATGCTCCGCTGTATGCCCTAACAAAGTCTATGCAACATGGGGAGGACAAGTATGTCGTCATGTTTGGAGACTACCTGGAGGACTCAGGTTAGACCACTGCACGAACACAGGCAGGTATTACCTGCTCAGGCACAGAAGATTAATTTCATCGCAGCTTCCACCTCACCAGAACAAGGCAAGCACACCAAATTAGTGCTTTGGCCTCTTGCTGGAGCTTGGCCTTGGCCAAGCTCCAACAAGATGCTTTCTCTTGCACGGAGCAGCCCCACATTGATGGAGACAAGACATGAGCAGCAAGAGCCCAACATTTCAGGACTGAGATACAATCCTCAGCCTAAACTGGGATACAATCCTTAGTCTCATCTTTATCAGAGCTGTTACATGTAGAGCGCCATTGTTAGGCTGTATGTATGTTACCATTGAGACGTACCTGTAGTAGCGGACATGTGTCAACAGGAAGGGGTAGACAGGCTAGGTGGGATGAGCCGGAACGTTGGGCCACTAGGGTCCCCAGACCCCAAGAGGGGGCTGGGGGATATTCCAGGGCCCCCTAGACAGTTCCAGAGGGAAGGCATGGCTAGGGGCTGAGAGACCCTAGAACAGGTATAAAAGCCGGACCACTGAACGGGTCCGGCAGTCCTCGTCCACCTGAAGACCTGAAGACCCAAAGAGCTTAACCAGTATAGGGTTAGCACTATAACCAGAGTGAGGGCACATTAGTCCGGAGGGGCTACCTCGTTAGTGTATCGGGTGTAAGGGGCCGTTACCCCTTTGTGTTATGTTCAACCAGTTGTAATAAATGTGTTGCCTCTAAGAAACCGTCTCTCCCTCGTCTTGGACTCACTACACATGTGTAGGGAGCGACTTCCGAGGCGCAATCACTGGACGATATATATATACGGCTACGCAGACAGCGACGGGAGTCAGGACCTGGACCCCACGACAGCCCCAAACCTTTGGCCACGCCCCCTTCTAGAACCTTCGAGCAGGTTCCCGGAGCTTCCCGACTTACCCCGCCTTTTACCTTTAACTCAGTTACGCCCCCCTTATAGTTGGTTATTACATAACGCACCTAAACTCGTGATTAACCCTCCTGGTCAAAAGATGGCACCCTGTCATTACACATGCAACAATATAAAACGAGTCTGGTTTCCAAAGGATACTGTCATTATTCAAATATACCCTAGACAACGAAATACCCAAATAATTGACTGATACCAATTGAAATAACAGCAGCCATTGCCACTATGTGGCTTTGACATTCCCATGGCGCTTGTGCCAGGCTGGGTGCACTCCGAGGCCAAGTGAAGTATCGAAGGCTCACAGACAGGAGGTTATGGGACAGACCCAGCTACCATGGTTTGAGTGACTGAGATGAATAGCAGATGCACCACCTCCACTGTGTAAACTTGCTGCATTTTAGCCACTCGGCACTCTGATAGTTGTGACTGTCGATCCTACACCCTCCGTTTTTACTGGAGGGTGACTGCCTCCAACTGCCTAGTAGCATCCTTCACGAGCCTCCTCCACAGAGGCCGATCTTGACACCGGTTATTGGCAAGTCCACTCAGCTCCAAATAATTTTGTACTGTATGAGTCCATCTCTTCTTTAGCCCATGTCACTCACTCACCCACACTCTCCTACTAACTCACTCACTCACCCCTCCACGTTCGCACACCCACTCACCTATCAGCTCATATCTTCTCCATCCTGTGCCGCGCCTACTTTGGCAGCATGCGGTGGCTGATCATGCGGGCTACGTAGCCCAGCTTTTGCAGACTCGCCTGCCAGAGGAGTTCACCGATGATAGGGACTGTTTCCAGATCATTCAATGATCCATGAGCTTCTCGCACTGTGATCTAGCCTCGTGGTTAAACCCAGGATGGATAATCAGAGGCACACACGGCACACACGCGCAATAAAGACAATACCGCTGCTGCTGTTGAGGTCTGCGCTGCTCGCTGTGCTGGCGCTGGGCTGCTCGCTCTGTCTCCTGCAGCTGCTACGGAAAGAGGATGGAGAGAGAGCAATAGAGTGTAGGGGTGGTGGAGGCGTGGAAGAGATGAGTGTGCTAAAGAGAGGGAGGGGTGTATGGAGAGAGGAGTGTATATATAGAGAGGGGTGTATGGAGATAGTGACAGGCGTGTATGGAGAGAGAGGGGGTGTATATAGAGAGAGAGTGTATGCAGAGAAAGGGGGGGTATAGAGCGAGGGTGTATGGAGAGAGAAAGAGGGGTGTATGGAGAGAGCACGAGGGGTGTGTGGAAAGAGTGAGAGGGGTGTATGGAGCGAGATGGGTGTATCAAGAGAGAGAAAGGGGGGGGGGGTAGGGAGAGAGAGTGGGGTGTATGGTAAGAAAGTGGGGTGTATGAAGAGAGAGTTTTTAACCAATTTCATTGCTGCCAGCAGCATAAGCACCTAGATCCAATTTCAATAGAAGTGAAATCCAATACAGCGTCGTGTGTGCACGTCACAAACAGGTAGGTTCGTCAGGCCCTCAAAATGCAGCGCTTTCACGCAACACATGGAGAGCGCTCTCTTTGGCACGCTCATTAGGGACACGTTCCTGCAGCCTCTGAGCTTCTGTAGCTTCCAAGAGTCAATGCGGCCAGGAGGCTGAATGCAGGTAGTCGCCACTATCCTCCGGCGCCTCCAGTTTCAAACGTAGCGCCTGCATGGCTCATGGCACGTCCCACAGCAGCTTCTCCCCGGCTAGCATGGAGTGGAGTCCCGCAGTGCTAGCGATCTCAGCTGCGGTCTTCTACTTCCACTGGTGGCCCTTCACGAGGTTGCTGACTGTCCCCACCTCTACTGAGGTGAAGTGTAGGGCCAAAGTCTTCTCTCCTCTGATCGATTTGAAGAGGCTATTGCAGCACAAGGGTTCGTTCAAGAAATTTTGATATCATCGTGTGTGTGTGCCCTTGCTCCACTAAAAACTCTGCCACACGTCAAAAAGTCTCTGGTAATAAGCTGCCAGCCTCGTGTAGTTGACCAGGCCCAGGTCTAACAGGAACAGCAGAGACATCCTGCGTCTCTCAGCAGGGCCGGCGACATCCAGGGTAGCTCCTCCTCTTCGTACAGCAGCAGCTTCACGGCCAGAAGAACTAAGTTCATCACCCTGGCAGAAACATCCGCCAAGCCCTGGCCAACCTCACCCACTAGCAGGCAGAGAAACCCCAGCCTCAGCAGGTGCTTCCCGTGCCATACAAAGTGCATGGGTGACCGGTTCACTCTGGTGAGTAGCCAGCCCGGAGGCTGGAGGGCTTTGGTCTTGTGCCACAGCACAGATGCTGCCAGGTTATTAACGATGAGCACTCGCCCCTGAAAGAACATTTGCAAAGCGAGGCGTGCCCATGCCAGCAATTTACTCTCAATTCTGTCGGCCAGGTCCCATTGTTGTTAGCGACGAGTGGCTTCCCCAGGTAGACTCCCATGTACTTGATACTGTCAGCCTGTCAACTGAATTTTCCTGGGAGAAGCACAGAAAGCACGCCGCACTGTGACCCCAAACACAGAGCCTCACACTTGGCCCAGTTCACCCTGGCACAAGAGGCCTTCTCATACACTCCCACCACCCAGCAGAGTGCGGACATGTCCTGCACATCGTTAACCACGATATGTTGTCTGTGTACGCAGAGACCTTGATGGCTGCATCTTCAGGTCCTGGAACCTTGAAACCAGACAGAGTTTGTCTCAAGTGGAGTAGGAGTGGCTCAATAGACAGGGTGCAAGTAGCTCAAGAGAGGGCATCCCTGTCTGACCCCCGTCGTTATGGAAAAAGTGCTGCTGAGCCGCTGATTGATTTTCATGAGGTGTGTACAGGAGCCTAACGTGAGAGATAAATGCCTGGCTAAAGCCGAAAGACGCTAGCAGTTTTTCCCAGGTACTCATGGCTCACTCTATCAAAGGCCTTATCCTGATCCGAGATGAGGAGGCCTGAGTCCATGTTGTGCGTTTCTGAAAGGGACATTGTATCTCTGACCATACCTGATGTCATCATATACAGTGAGGGAAAAAAGTATTTGATCCCCTGCTGATTTTGTACGTTTGCCCACTGACAAAGAAAAGATCAGTCTATAATTTTAATGGTAGGTTTATTTGAACAGTGAGACAGAATAACAACAACAAATAATCCAGAAAAACGCATGTTATAAATTGATTTGCATTTTAATGAGGGAAATAGGTATTTGACCCCCTCTCAATCAGAAAGATTTCTGGCTCCCAGGTGTCTTTTATACAGGTAACGAGCTGAGATTAAGAGCACACTCTTAAAGGGATGAGCTCAGCTCCGCCTCCAGCAGCAGCAGCTCGTTCTGTAGGTGCTGTACCACCTTCTTTCTGGAGGTGGTGTGCTGGCTCAGAAATTGACAGAGAACCCGGACCTGTGCCTTTGTGTTGTCCCACCATTGCTGCCGAGAGTTGAAGCTGCTTTTGGCAGTCAACCAGTGAGCCAAAAAGGTCTCCTTAAATTCCTTGTTGTCAAGCAGCTGCACGTTGAGTCTCCAGTAGGTTATGCACTGCTCCGCTCAAATCTAGGAATTTGTAGCAGCACGAAGATGAAGTGGTGATCAGAAAAGCCGGAAGGGACAATTTTACTGTCCCCAAGCAAGTTCACACTGCTGGAGCTGACATACAGTCGATCCAGCCTGGTAAGGCTTATCCTCCTTTGAGAGCACCAGCAGCACCAGGAGTACTGCCGCTGGGTGGGATGTTGTAGCCGCCACACATCAACCAAATCCAGTTTCAGCAGTAGGTCGACTAATGGCCATGCAGATTTCAAATGAGGCTTGGTGGTGTTGCAGTCGAGAGCCAGGTCCAGGATGCAGTTGAAGTCTCCCCCCATGACCGTGCACACGTCGTCTGTCTCGTCTGTCGCCAGGGCATCCCGCAGCATGCCAAAGAAAAGCTTCCTCTCGGAACTTGTGCTCGGCGCGTACACGTTAAAAAGCCTCCGCCTAGAATTATTGAAAACAAAGTCAACTGAAATTAAGAACCCTTTAATGATCTCTTTGAAGACCACGCCCTCTGGTGTCAACCGCGAACCAAACACAATTGCCACTACAGCGAGGTTGTCCTCAGCATGGCTGAGCAAGGCTTGGCCATCTGGAAGGTTTTATAATTGGGCCTCCAGAGTGGTATGTAGGTGAGTTTCCTGGAGGAGAGTCACGTCTACCTTCTGTTCTTCGAGAAAGCAACAGATCTGGTCCCACCTCTTGTCGCCACGAGCACTGTTGCAGTTCAGACTGGCTACCTTAATACTTGAAGTCATGATGGTAAGTGGTAGCAGTAGCTGTACAGAATCAATTCTGAACGGAAGGATTCTTCCTCTTCATATTGTGGATAGACAATTTTAGATGGAAGTATTCCTGCTGGCTGAACCTAAACTTGTGTGGATCCAGTAAATGTGTTGGGAGGTCTTAAGAAAGCCCATCATATCCGGGAAGAAGGCCTCGATCTTCACACCACACTTCCTGTAGGTAGACTGCAGAAAATGGTGGATCTCCTTGGGCACATATTTATGTTCACTTTTGATTTATGAGAAGCTCATCACACTCGCGTTGTCGCATAAGTTGGATGCTGACAACTCATCGTCAGAGTCCCCATGCGCGATCGCTTGTGGCTGGGCAGACTCCTCTTGAGGTGACACAAACACCAGGGCCTCATCGAAATGGGGTGACTCTCCTCTGCAGATTGAGTCTCTACAGCTACCTCTTCAGGTGAGGTGAACTGGCTGGTGCCCTCCAGCACTGTGGCACCAGCAGACACTGTGCCTGCCTGCAGCCCCTCTCTTCGAAGCAGCCGAGGCAGCGTCCATTGACCGGGCCTCTCCCACCTCGCCAACCCCAACAGGCTGCCATCAACTGCTCTTGCTGGCATCGCTCTCCCCTCAGCCATCTGAGATGGCGTCCACTGGGGGTCGTTCCTCGGCCTCCACTGCGTCTGGTGGGTCGGGCTTGTCGGCGGTGGCTACGCACTAGTGGCAGCACGCCCTCCTCTGGCAGGGCTGTCCTTTGCCCTACGCTTTTGTGACTCGACCGTGGTGAAGCCGTCTTCACTTTCAGTCGACGGCTTAGTGTGTTCGGCCACCAAGTCAGTGGCCTGCTGCTGCTGCACTGTCTAGCACAGGCTGTGCAGCTTTCTCTTTTTCCTTGGCATGGCAGTTTCTCTGAGCATGGCCGACACCACCGAACCTGAAGCACCGCTGCACCTCGGTCGACGCGTACACGGTGTAGACGGCCCCGCCCACTGTGTATTTGAGATTCACATCCAGCTTATGGTTGTGGGTGTTTAAAATCATGAGCGTTTGGTGCTGAAAAAAACATGTGTTCCAGCTTCTGCTGCCATCGCCGCAATTTTCCCAAACCGCTGTAAATCTCGTTGCACGTCGGCGTTGTTGAGGAAGGGGTGTTGGAGATGAGGACTTTTACAGCGTAGGAAGCCAGAGGAGTGCACTGCACAAATAGCTTCCCCTTAATGTTCAGGCCCGTTCCTGCAACGTGCACCACCAAATCTTCCTTGGCCAGGAACAAGACCATGCCACAGCTCATGTGTGAGGTGGCGAGAACACTTGCCAGACCTACACAGGTCCCTCCAGCCGCAGCTACGTCCTCTATATTGACCTCTACTGGAGGAAAGCAGATGAGGCCATTATTCCGAGTAAGAGCCTCGTACATATCCTACTGGCATTGTTGATATATAGGGAGCAGCAACAATAGAACTAACGTGATAAAAATATATATTTGAAAAAAAATACTGAATATAAAGAAAAGAGCATTGTAAGAAAAGAGGGGGGGGGGAATCGGGAGAGCTAGGCCCCTGAAAGACGAGCAGCCTGCAGCGAGGTGAGTGCCATATGGGCAGAAAAGCACCAGGAAAACTGAAATAAAGAACACCACATGTATTAACAACTGTTTACAGTGAAGGGGAGAAGATTTGCGGACGCAAGCCAACTCCGAGAGGAAAATAAAAAGTGCATAAACCTATCTCAGGCGAGGTCATGATAGAGGAAAAACCAGGCCCCTATGCGCGGATAGCAGGTGAGCAGGAGCGGCATGAGAACACACCCATTTCCCGGCGTGCACAGAGAGAGCGAGAGAAAATAGAGAGCGAGAGGGGTGTATGGGGAGAGAGGGGGTGTTAAAATAGATTTAATTTGCATTCCTGGTAACTGAGTGAAAAACCGGTGCTAACCAGTTAAGGATTGCCGTACATTTACCAATGCTTCGCATTAAGTGTAAGAACTTTTAGCTCAGACACATAAGGGCTGTCGTGGTGAAAGTTACTGCACTGGCTTTGCAGTGCGGAAGTGACTGGTTCAAACCCATCTGGCCAGGAATGCGGTTTCAATAATGGGGCAATGGCCCCTAACACCCCGCTCTGTCCACCCAGCATAATAATTGGGGGCCCTCACAATTCGTCAATAAGCAGGTACCGTGTGTGATCAGGTAAAGTGTGGGAACTGTTAAAAGACAAACAGAGGAGTATTGCACATTTTTAGGATTGTCTAATGGTAATAAAAAAGGTTAAACAAATAAATAGCGTATCTACGGATGGTAGCCTTGTGAATGAGAATGGCCCTGCAGTTAAAATGTCTTCTGACGTCCAAGGACATATGCCCAGCCATGGCACAGAGGAGGAAGTCACAGTGGCGCATTCTCCTGTATGGAGCATCCTCTGCAAATTGTAACGCAGCTCAGAAAACCGGGTTAGCTTTATTTAAGTGACCTGAAGAAGCAACCCAATACACTGCTACATGACTCACTTGAAATGTTTATCACATAATTCACTCTTACTGGCCACATCAAGAAATCGGAACCAACACAGCTCTGCCACCGTAAGTGGTACCAAGATGGACAATGTCCTGCCTGAGCTGAAGGACAACTTTCGGGCTGCCTTTGATATTGGCAATCAACGTTGTTCAAAGAGCTTCTCAATGCGTGCATACACATGCACCACTCTAACAACGCACTGGCCCTCTGCTTCACGGTGGATTTCAAAGATCCCGTGATATTGATTGTACGATTAAGCCATTGTGCGCTGGCGCTATTGTCAATATTGTATAAATTCGTGAATAACCCCACAGAGTACTAAATTGGGATTACACCTAGCAGCATCGCCCCCTACTGTGAACCTCATGTAGACTGCGTCTGCGACACACAGCAGTGCCTTCCTTTGTGATCGCCCTGCACCACAGGGATGGGAATGGACTGACTAACAATTGTGTAGTGGGTTCAACTGAGTCGCAGACGTAGACTTTGGAGGCAACGCATTTATTTAGTTCCAACACACGGGGTAACGTCCCCTTTAACACAATAGAGTGGTGACCACCCTGCTAACTACACTAGTTATGACGTAACTGTTACTACGAACCCAGGACCAACAGCATCTGCCTGGGTCCACGTGCTGGAAGACTCGTAGAACGGAGATCGTATACGAAGGGTTTCTTTCCCGGGATGAACAACCACGATCCCTCTCAGGACTCAGCTTATATTTTCGGCGGCGTGGATCTCCATCACGTGACCCCCTAGCCCCCTCTTGGGGGCCCTCCTGTCATCTTAACCGGTCACGTGTCCTCTCGGGTCAACCCGAGTGCCATGGCCATACACGACCTTCCTCTTAGGTCAGCACTCACACACCGTCTCCTGTAGGGCCGGCACTGCACCCACAACATGGTGACATCCAGCGTTGTCACTACAATTGTATTAAATCATAATTCTTAACATTCCTCCCACAACTCTCATCATCTCTCACCAGCCTTCATTAGGGTATTCATAGGACAATGCCAAGATATGTATGCTTCCATATTTGCATCATCTTTGTGATGTTCAGCATTGTTCTCTGGTCTAACACTGGTGCAGAGACGAGGCAATAAAGGAGGCAGTCTCTGGTGGAGGCCAATCCATTTAAAATAGAATGCGTACATTATTAACAAAACATATTTGTTTGCATGTTTTACCACACGCGTGATGTGTCGTTAATGCTAAACACTGATGCCTTGCGATAGGTGTCTATTTGGTGTATATCTTAACACCTCCTGTATTATTGCCCCGTAATGAAAAATAACTGATTTTAAAAACACGATCATACGTGGATTATTTATTCGTGCTTATTAGTAGTACCATTCAATACTAGAGTCATAGGAGTTGATCTATAGTAGATGAATAACCACATAGGGGATGATTAACAACTTCACAGTTGAGTTGCAAGGTCAACTTCTGCAGCGATATCTAAGCCACAACCACGTGTCCAACACATGGCTTAGTTTGGTCTGCTGCCTTGCTTTGGGGAATTCCCGCTCCTGGCTGCACGTGTGCCCAGGGTAAACACCAGGACCGAATTGCGACATTGCTGGGGCCCTATCTGTGTGAATCGAGTGGTCTCTCTGTTCTGAATCTATAGGATTCTGTGTGGTTAGTCTATGGGTCTCTATGTGGCGATTCTTTGGGTCCCGGTATGTTGAATATTTGGGTATTTCTGTGGTGAGGGTATGGGTTCCTGTCTGCTGAGTCTATGGGTCTCAGTGTAGTATTTATGGGTCTGTGTGGTGAATCTATGGGTCTTTTGTGTGATGAGTCTATGGGTCTCTGTATGGTTAGCCTATGGGTCTCAACGTCTTGAATCTTTGGGTATCTGTATGGTGACTACTGGGTATTTGTCTCATGAGTATATTGGTAATCTGTGTGGTGAATCTATGGGTCTCTGTGTGGTGAGTGTATTGGTATCTGTGTGGTGAGTCTATGGGTTTCTGTGTGGTGAGTATATGGGTTTCTGTGTGGTAAATGTATGGTCAGTCTATGGGTTTAATTGTGAGGAGTGTTTAGCTCTGTGTGATGATTCTATGGGTTTCTGTATGGTAAACCTATTGGTTTCTGTGTGGTGAGTCGATGGGTTTCTGTGTGGTGAGTTTATGGCTCTTCGTGATGAGTCTATGGGTTACTATGTGGATAATCTATGGGTCTATATATGGTAAATCTAGGGGTATTTGTGTGATGTGTCTATGGGTCTATTTTGTTGAGTGCGTAGTTCTGTGTGTGATGAGTCTATGGCTCTATTTGTGGTGAGTCTATGGTTCTCGGTGTGGTCAGTCCATGGCTTTCTGCGTTATGAGTCTGTATATTTTTGTTTGGTTAATCTATGGCTTTCTGTGATTAATTGATGCGTCTCTGTGCTGTGAGTCTATGCCTCTCTGTATAGTGAGTTTATGGGTCTGTGTGATGAGTTTATGAGTCTGTGCTGAGTCTATGGGTCTCTGTGTGGTGAGTTTTTAGCTCTGTGTGTGATGAGTCTATGGGTATCTGTGTGGTGAGTCTATGACTCTCAGTGTGGCGAGCATATGGTCATCTCTATGTTGAGTCGATAGCTCTGTGTGTGGCGAGTCTTTGGGTTTGTGTGTATTGACTCTATGGGTATTCCGTCTGGTGAGTCTATGGCTCTATGTGTGGTGAGTCTATAGCTCTCTTTGTGGTGAGTGTATGGGTTTCTGCATGACGAGTCTATGGGTGTTTGCGTGGTGAGTCTATGACTATCTGTGTCCTGAGTCTATCGGTTTCTGTGTGGTAAGTCTATGGTTTCTGTATAGGCATTATATGGGTCTCTCCATGGTGAGTTTTTAGCTTTGTGTGATGAGTCTATGGATATCTGTGTGTTGAGTATAGTTTTCTATGTGTAGTGAGTCATGGTTCATTGTGTTGATTCTATGGCTTTCTGAGTGTTTGGGTTATGGGTATCTGCGTGGTTCGTCTATGCCTCTCTGTGTAGTGAGTCTAGTGGTATCTATGTTGTGAGTCTATTGGTTTCTGTGTAGTCAGTCTATGGGTCTCACTGTGGTGAGGTTATCGGTCCCTGTCTGTTGAGTCTATGGGTCTCAGTGTAGTGTTTATAGCTCTGTCTGGTGAATATATGGGTCTGTTGTGTGATGAGTCTATGGGTCACTGTATGGGTAGCCTATGGGTGGTGAATATTTGGGTATCAGCATGGTGACTAAACGGGTCTTTGCTAGTTGTAATTACTGGCGAAACGTCGTACTCAGATTATAAATGTTGTGGCTTGGCTCTCCAGCACACCGGTGTGCTGTACTCGACTAGTGACGAATTGGCATGTTCTGTTTAAGTAACAACTCTTACGAGTTGGCTTTGTCTGGTGGTGGCGGGTTTTAACAACACATTTACATATTTACGCGATCTAACCCAAAAACCTCTATTATGGAAAATAGCGGTTTTAGAGTGTAGTTTTCCCCTATCTCCTTTCTTTTCCAACTGACTGTGTAACGCCTCTTGATAAACTGAGTTTTCTTTTACGGAATTCGAAAATACGGCTCTTTATATTTTGGTTGCCCATCCCTGCCCTAAGCTGTAGCTTATGCCTAAATCCGGCACTGCGTATTATGATGAGTACGGTACACGCGTGTACACAGGGTATACACAAGTATGATTGAGTACACACGTTTACACAGCAGAGAGTGGGAGTCTTTTCGAGGCTTGTGCATAAATGATGTGGCTGATGAGTGTTGCAACAGACGAGACCCGCGTTTTTTTCAGTATTATAAAAAATAAAGAGAACCATGCAGACATTATATGTGGGTGGCTTCTGCATCCAGGCGTTTCGTTCTTGCTACCAAAAAGAAAGAGGATCTCTTACTTCTTGTTGGTTTTGTGATGGGTTCTGCTTTTTATTCCAATACAATTAAAAACACCACAAAGACAAAGATCCACTGTGTAGCCTTAACAGGTTGTTGGGGCAAGTCCTGTTAGCGACCATCATATATGAAGGCCTGCACTGTGACACACGATGGAGTAGGTGGCCAGCACCACGGCTGGTCGCCTGTCTCCCCAGGGGCTATGTTTTACTACACACTGCACAAGGTATTCATTTGAGGCTGAGCTGACCTCGGGGAGGCCCAGGACCGGTTCAGATAATCGTCACTTATGTTGGTGGTAGCCGTGATCGGGAATCAAACTCGGGTAGCCGGGTTCGTAGAGTAAAACGCTCCCTATACTACGGCTCACACCGACGCATGAATCACACAGTTCCCCCGACAGTCAACACAACCCTGAAGGAGCTGCCCCACATTATTTAAGAACGCGATTCAAGGCTTTCATCAACAAGATTCTAGCCTCGACTAGCCAGCCCCTCATCGGAGGTTGCTATTTCAAACCCTCTTTGTTGAGTTGACTCAGCGCATTATCCCCGTGGGGTAAAAACAATACAAGTAGGGTAATGGACGACTTTGTATAGAAGTCAACAGTGGTTGTCCAATTAATATCCTCATCTTACCGTAGGTTTGTAGAATTTTCAGGGCTGTAACAGGAGATGAGTACGAAATCACTTTTGATGTTGACTCTCATTCTCGCCCCGAGCTACTCCGGCCCCAATTTCAGGGTACCACTTGCATATGCAAATAATGTTTCAGCATTCAGATATTTGCCAATCTGTGAATCCAATGGAAACCCCTGCAGAATGGTGCCCGGAGTCAGGAATCAAAACCCCAAACCCTTCTTTTTTCACAAAGCACAAGCGTGGTTCCACCACCACCCATCCCAGAAGAATTCTCTCATCAAAATGCTACACCATAGAGCTCAATGTATCTTCGACTATGAACACCTAACCAGTGAACTCAAACACGTACACCAAGCTCTCAACGCGAATGGATACTCTGACTACACAATCCGCAAAGCCATCTCCCCAACCGTGTGAAAGCAGCCATTTGAGGATCCAATAAAAACCATCACCTTGCCATACATAGCAGGGGTAACCAAAAATATTTCCAAAATCATGAACAAACACAAGATCCAGGTCCGATTTAACACAGTGCGTAAAATTCGTGATCTGATCCCATCTGTGAAGGACAAGCTTCCTGACATGCAATATCCCGGTATCTACAAACCAGGCTGTATCTGCAGGCAGCAGTTACATTTGGAAAACTAAGCGACATGTCTCGGACCGTGTTCGTGAGCATAAGGCAGATTTGAAACATGGTACGACCAATACTTTCGGCGTGGCTGATCATTATCTTAATGCAGCTGGCTCGCACGAAATTGATTTCTCTAAGACGATGATACTTTGCAAGCCTACTGGTTATCAACAAAGATTCGTTCATGAAGCCATCCATATTTACAGATACAGATACAATTTCAACCGAGAGGATGGTTATAAGCTCAGCAATCATTGGAAAGATGTCATCAACCACTTTGGGTCATGACTTGATTTGTGTTTTCTTGTCAACCTCCACCGTCAGCAGTGTGGGTGTGTGGAGCGAGGTGCAATGCTTTGATTGGTGTAGACCTACTGCCGGTGTGGGGCTTTCTCCGACATTAACATTAGCTGCCCCGCCCCTCTCTAAACCTTTATAAACAGCTTGCCTTCAGAGGCTCACCTCCCTGTTCCTGATGACGACCGCTTGTGTTGCGATCCAAACGTCGTGATATTTTTAATCACTTTATTTTTTATACTTATTTTTTCTATCTACGTGACTTTACCGAAAGAACTATAGAACAGAAGTATTACATCTGACAGCGTGACGTCAAAGCATGGGGCTCCCCAAATGGGGGGCCCGGGGTGGTCGCCCCGATTCGCCATGTACCCTTAGGGACGGCTGTAGCCACCACTCTGCTGCCCAATGTGGCTGGAAGATAGATGCGTGCAAAGGGAAGAGGGGGTAGAGGGGTGGGTTTTCCCGGAGAGCGCTGCTGTGAGTTGCTGTGGGGGATGGTAGAGGCAGCTAGGTATTTGTCCAGAGGGAAGTACACAGCGAATGAATGGCGTAAAGTTACACCCCACAAGGCTACATACGGGCTTCAGCATATGACGAACACATTGACAAAAAACGGCCAGCATTCAAAGTTTTTTTCAGAGCATGCTTGTTCGCATGTTTTATCACAAACATATGTGGTTAATGCAGACTTCATGCCTTGTGATAATCGGTGTCTATATTATCTTTGAACATCTTATTGCTAGAAAGGGAGAATCATGTTCGATTATTTTGTATCACCAAAGTAGCATTTAATTATTTATTAACAATGTGTTGTTACTCTTGTTTACCCAGGATTGCCTCACTGAGTCTGGATACTGTTTTATGGAAAGTCCTATCGAATTTTTTTGCGGAAGGGAGTTGATGTTGCCTCTCCGTGCGTATTTTTTTACTGAATACTTTTGGAGGAATTTTTTTCAGCATTGGAATGTGTTTTAGTTAAAGCAGGAAATCACAGCACCCAGAAATAATTAATGTAGTGCAGGGGAGATAAAACACACTTAACTCACTCACTGTACATAACAGGGGGGGGGACCATACAAACTCCACACAGAAGGGTTTCCGAGTTGGAAATGTAACCCAAGCGCTCTATTGCTATGAAGCATTGCGTGTTATGAAAGGTTTCTCTATATGATAAGATTCTGGAAAATACCAAATATTACAATGACCATTCAAATCAAGAATGACCATTGTGCCTGATTTATTGAGTCATCCAAGCTCTCACAAACTAAGGCCGAAATAATGTATATATTTAAACATAATAAAAACACTCACTCTTTCTTCCGCCTGATGATAATTGCTTGCGTTGCGATCGAAACGTCTTGATTTTTTTTTTACTTATGTGACTTTACCGAAATAACCAAAGAGTATGGATTCCTGCAGTCACGAAAGCTTAAAATCAAGGAAATGAAAATAATTTAGAAAAATAGATCAGCACATAAACTCAACACTGCCCATAAACTAAACGCTGCCCATAGAATCAACACTGCCCATATACTCACACTGCCCATAGACTCCACACTGCCTATATACTAACACTGCCCATAGACTGAACACTACCCATAAACTTACCATAGACTCAACCATGCCCATAGTCTCAACGCTTCCCGTAGACTCAGCGCTGCCCAAAGACTACACATCTCCATAGACTAATACTGCCCAGACTCAACATTATCACAGACTCAACACTGCCCATAGACTGAACGCTGCCCATGGACTCAACACGGGCTATAGACTCAACACTGCCCATAGATGCAATACTGCCGATAGACTCAACACTGCTCAGGAGATATTAAGATGAGCAAACACCAAAGGATACGTTAACCATACATGATTGTGGTAAAACATGCAAAACAAACATGCTATGTTAATCATGTATGCATTGTCCTTGAAACTGATTGGCCTACGCCAGACAGCCTCCTTTACGGCCTTGTCTCGCCGGTGTTAGACCAGAGAATGCCAAAAAGCGAACAATACAAAGACAATGGAAATATAAAAGCATTCATAGCTCGGAGTTTGCTGGTATAAAAATTATGAAAAAATAATAGATTTTATCCTTTCTGGTAAGAATACAGGAGGTGTGAAGATGTTCTAAACCCAAATAGACAGCTATTGTATTAGTGCAGTGAACATAATCTTCATCAAAGATGTTCATCAAAGATTATGTCCACTGCACTGACGCCAGTGGGCTTACAAAGACGCATTGTTCCATTTTAATGACCAAAATAAGGAACATCACTCACGTTAGAGGAATAAAAACAGTACAGTTTTAATTGTAATTAGTCATTTTACTTAGATTCGAGGTTTACAGTGTCACAATCGAGTGAGCATTGCAGCAACAGCAGCAGTTGGAAGTACCTGGGCTCGATTCCCAACTCGCATGTTCCTCTGTGTTTGTTCTCCCCCGTTTTTGCAGGGGTTTCCTCTGGGTTATCTGTTTCTTTTAATAGATTACAAAAAGCATAGCATTTAATAGGTGTTGGTCAAAACGTCCCAATGCTTAAAAATTTACTTACAAATGACTCAATTGGGATCACACACAGCAACAACATCGCCACCTGCTGCAAAAACCTGGCAGAACCTTCCTGATGAAGAGTTGAGACACAGGAGGGAGCACAGATGCTGCTATGTCAGTCATCTCAGTGAGTCAACCCAAAATATCTGGGTCTGCCCTGTGACCTCCTGACAGCGAGCCTTCGGAACTTCACGTGGAATAAAAGTGGACCTAGTCTGGCACAAGCGCTGTGGTAATGTCACCGCCACAAGGTGGTGAATAACGGCTGTTGAAAGATGTGGAGAGCCAATAGCAAAGGCAGCCCGAATTTCAAGAATAATAGTCCTTTAGCCCAGGCCAGACATTGACCTTGTTGGTACCACTTAAGGTTGTAGAGCTGTATTGGTTCCGATTTCTCTATGTGGCCAGTAAGAGTGAATTACGTGATAAACATTTCAAGCAAGTGATGTAGCAACATGTCGGGTTGCTTCTTCGGGTCACTTAAACAAAGCTAACCAGGTTTGCCAAGCTGTGTTACAATTCGCTCTGGGAATTCCGTACAGGAGCACGCGCCACTGTGACCACCTCCTCTGTGCCATGACTGTACAAATATCATTGGAGTGTGAAGACATTTTCACTGCAGGGTCATTTTCATTCACAAAGATACCGTCCGTAGATCTGTTTTTTATTTGTCTAACCTGTTGTTATTACCATTAGAAAATCCTAAAAATCTGCGACGCGCGTCTGATTGTCTATTAATAGTTCCGAGATTTCGCACACAATTTGCATAAAAAGTTTTGTAACCACCGAGTTTCATCTATTGGCATCTCAATTCTAATATCTCTGTTCTCATTTAAACTGTCTGATTAAAATCACGGGTTATACACTTCTGATGTCTGATGGTTATCAAATCGTATTCTTTCGTGTGGTTGATGTAGACGCAGAGAAACAACTACAATTTCACATTTAGGTGGTCAAGCCAGACAACCACGTCAGCAGCAGCGGAGTGTATCGCTTTAATGTTTCCTTTGTATTTGTGGATTGAGCATTGCATTTTTATATGTTGTACAGTCTGTTCTGGATGACCACAGTCGCACACTGGGGAGTTTTTTTAATTTTCCATTTCGGCATCAGGTATCCGCCTCTGCCATGGTTTGTGCGGATGTGGTTTAGGGTGGATCATGAGCTTCATGGAAGATCAAAACCAGGGATCTTCTGCGTTGGGTCTTTCACAAGGTGTTTGTGAGTTCTTTTGAATTCCATTCAGATATCCAAGCTTCATTGGGGTTAAACTCACATCGTTGAAGGTTAAGCGTATGGGTCCAATAGGGATTGCGTAACTTCAAGCAATGACGAGTGACGTTATTGAGGCCCTGGTGAATGGGAAGGCAACTGTTTTCCTGTATTTCCAGTACTTCCCGAAGGGTTGCAGCTTTTCTGCAGATAGATGCGGGAAATATTTGTGACAGCACGGACAGCCACGGTGTTGGGGTCGACTGCAGGATTACAGTGATACACCGCATTGCAGTGTTCAGTTGGACATCAACAAGTCGAGTGTTACTATGTCTGATCCATACTGGTCTTGGCAGTTACCTTTTTCAGGTGGTTGGTCTAGCTTCACTCCGAGATAGGTTTCAGTGGGGTTGTGTCGCACATTATTGCCTCAGAAGGTCACTTTCAGAGTATATTTGACGCTTCTACTATCAAGATGAATTTTTGGGGTTTTGGTTTGAGCCATGGTCTTCTTGGTTCTTTCGGTAAAGTCACGTAGAAGGGAAGTAATAAAATAATAAAAATAAAACATAATAAAATAAAATAATTCTCACGACGTTTCGGCTACAACGCAAGCAGCCGTCTTCAGGTGAAGAATGAGACACTGCCAAGCTAGGAGCTTATATATAAGCTGGGTTGGAGGTGGAAGAGCGCCTTAACAAAAAGAATGTGCATTTGGTATTACCTTAGAGTCGCGGCATCTCTTCAGAAAGGTGAGAGACTCGATTAGCTGAGCCTTCTTATCACGGAGCTTGTTGAAGGATCTCAAAGTTATGTGGAAACCCTCCCCGTAGAGGCAGTTAAATTTCGATTTAAAGCTTTCGTGACTGCAGGGATTCATCTTCTTGGTTCTTTCGGTAAAGTCACGTAGAAGGGAAGTAATAAAATAATAAAAAATAAAACATAATAAAATAAAATAATTCTCACGACGTTTCGGCTACAACGCAAGCAGCCGTCTTCAGGTGAAGAATGAGACACTGCCAAGCTAGAAGCTTATAAATAAGCTGGGTTGGAGGTGGAAGAGCGCCTTAACAAAAAGAATGTGCATTTGGTATTACCTTAGAGTCGCGGCATCTCTTCAGAAAGGTGAGAGACTCGATTAGCTGAGCCTTCTTATCACGGAGCTTGTTGAAGGATATCAAAGTTATGTGGAAACCCTCCCCGTAGAGGCGGTTAAATTTCGATTTAAAGCTTTCGTGACTGCAGGGATGTTTTATTTTTATTATTTTATTACTTCCCTTCTACGTGACTTTACCGAAAGAACCAAGAAGATGAATCCCTGCAGTCACGAAAGCTTTAAATCGAAATTTGAGCCATGGTGTTTAGGTTTTGGTTCAGAGTAGATTCGATGTTGTTGAAAGTGGCGGCTTGCGTTGCCAGAGCAAGGTCATTCACATAAACACATTTGCGTGACCTGGTTGGCTGCATATCATTGTAAACATTGAAGAGCGTTGTCGAGAGTAATGAACCTTGTGGCAATCCATTGTTGAGGAACCATTATGAGCTCGATTTGTTGGCCACATAGACATGCAGTCGCCTATTTCTCAGCATTGTTTTGAAGCAAAGAATGGTCCTTGCGAACTTCAACATCAAGCCCTGAATCCAGTCATAGGCAGATTACAAGTCTAAAAAGGCTGCACCAATCTTGGATTTCTTCTGGAATCTGGCATCGATGTGCGTTGCAAGAGCCACAACTTGGTCACAGCAGCTGCATCCTGGCCGAAATCCCAGTGGTTCTTCAGTGATCACTGGCTAAATGAGGGGGCTGATTCTCTGGAAGATGATGCGTTTCAGGAGTTTATAGATTGTGCACAGGAGTGATATCGGCCTATAGCTTTCCGGGTTGTCAGTTAGCTTGCCCAGTTTGGGTAGAGTAATGACCGACTTAAAACTTTTGTGACTGCAGGAATTCATATTCTTGGTTCTTTCGGTAAAGTCACGTAGATATCAAGTTAATTTTTTTTTTCATTTATTAGGTATAGCCCTGTGAGCCATGCGGCTCTTGAGTCGGGTGCAACAGTAACAAACACAAAATGAACTGAGAACATCTTAAAGCGATGACGTGCAACAGAAACATCCTGGATAAACCAGCAAATCTTCCAGAAAAAAACACCGTATTACAAGGCTGTGTGCAAAAATTCCAGTGTGATGCAAGTCAAACAATAACAACCATAAGACAATTTAGATTAAAGTTATGAGGCCAACTCCGCACTTCCGCAAGAAACATGGCTTAACCATGTTTTAGAAATTACCAAAATCAAGCTATAAAAACAATGTAACAACAGTAATCATAGGAACTGTGATTCAAAGTGAACAATAAACGATCTTAATTTTAGAACTTTCGTGACTGCAGTAAATGATTATTTGGTTCTTTCGGTTAAGTCACGTCTAAAGATAAAATAATAAATTAAATTAAATAATAGCATACGACGTTTCGATTGCAACACAAGCAATCATCATCAGGTATAATGAAATAGCGACATAAAATCTAACCAGAAAACTATAGACAGACATATTAGCAGACAGATATCACCAAGATACATAGAGGGAGCAACACAGGAACCAGAGAGGGGTGATCATCTCTGTGGGGTGGCCTTAAATAGACAGAGGGGGGAGGAGGCAGAGAGAGGGAGGGGGTTAGAGAAAACATTTGCATATCAATGAGTGGTCCAAAAACAAGGTTCTGCAAGTGCGATGACACGGCAAGCAAGTCTGAAAATCAGAAGGACAAACTAAAATTCAATAACCTAGCAAAATATCGAAATGTAATGTAATACAACACAGAGAGTCGGTCAACACACAATTAACGCATAGCCTGGTTGATTACGTATTTCAAAGATTGCTAAGTTAGAATTTAAGTGTGAACATTCCAAAGAGAAGACACAGGCAGAGAGAAGAGAGAGAGAAAAAAGGATAAGCTCAAAACTTCCCCGTAGAAGTGGTTCAATCTTAATTTTAGAACTTTCGTGACTGCAGTAAATGATTATTTGGTTCTTTCGGTTAAGTCACGTCTAAAGATAAAATAATAAATTAAATTAAATAATAGCATACGACGTTTCGATTGCAACACAAGCAATCATCATCAGGTATAATGAAATAAACGATATTCATAACATGTACGACCAAACTTGCAGCCATAGCTGGCAGCATGACACTCCCAGTGTATGATGTGTGAGTGAGTCAGTGGTAGTGTGAGTGAGTGTATGATGTGCGAGTCAGCGTATGATGAGTGAGTCAGTGTATGATGTGTGAGTGAGTCAGTGGTAGTGTGAGTGAGTGTTTGATGTGTGAGTGAGTCAGCGTATGATGAGTGAGTGTATGATGAGTGAATCAGTGTATGATGAGTGAATGGGTCAGTGGTTGTGTGAGTGTATGATACTCTTTGGTTTTTTCGGTAAAGTCACGTAGGTAAAAAAATGAAAAAACAACTAAATTAAATCATGACGTTTCATTTTTTTTTACCTACGTGACTTTACCGAAATAACCCAAAGAATATGAATCCTTGCAGTCACGAAAACTTCAAATCTAAAATGAGTGTATGATGTGTGAGTGAGTCAGTGTAAGATGAGTGAGTGTATCACGGAATCCTCCCCGTCATCACAGCCTTCTCCACGCCATCAGGGCCTTCTCCCCGTCATCACGGCCTCCTCCCCGCCATCACGGCCTCCTCCACGCCATCACGACCTCCTCCACGCCATCACGGCCTCCTCCACGCCATCACGGCCTCCTCCACGCCATCACGGCCTTCTCCACGCCATCACGGCCTTCTCCCCGCCATCACGGCCTTCTCCCCGCCATCACGGCCTCCTCCACGCCATCACGGCCTCCTCCACGCCATCACGGTCTTCTCCACGCCATCACGGCCTCTTCCACGCCATCACGGCCTTCTCCACGCCATCACGGCCTCCTCCACGCCATCACGGCCTTCTCCACGCCATCACGGCCTCCTCCACGCCAACACGGCCTCCTCCACACCATCACGGCCTCCTCCACGCCATCACGGCCTCCTCCACGCCATCACGGCCTCTTCCACGCCATCACGGCCTCCTCCACGCCATCACGGCCTCCTCCACGCCATCACGGCCTCCTCCACGCCATCACGGCCTCTTCCACGCCATCACGGCCTCCTCCACGCCATCACGGCCTCCTCCACGCCATCACGGCCTCCTCCACGCCATCACGGCCTCCTCCACGCCATCACGGCCTTCTCCACGCCATCACGGCCTTCTCCCCGCCATCACGGCCTTCTCCCCGCCATCACGGCCTCCTCCACGCCATCACGGCCTCCTCCACGTCATCACGGCCTCCTCCACGCCATCACGGCCTCCTCCCCGCCATCACGGCCTCTTCCACGCCATCACGGCCTCCTCCACGCCATCACGGCCTCCTCCCCGCCATCACGGCCTCCTCCACGCCATCACGGCCTTCTCCACGCCATCACGGCCTTCTCCCCGCCATCACGGCCTTTTCCACGCCATCACGGCCTTCTCCACGCCATCACGGCCTCCTCCACGCCATCACGGCCTCCTCCCCGCCATCACGGCCTCCTCCACGCCATCACGGCCTCCTCCACACCATCACGGCCTCCTCCACGCCATCACGGCCTCCTCCACGCCATCACGGCCTATTCCACGCCATCACGGCCTCCTCCACGCCATCACGGCCTCCTCCACGCCATCACGGCCTCCTCCACACCATCACGGCCTCCTCCACGCCATCACGGCCTCCTCCACGCCATCACGGCCTCTTCCACGCCATCACGGCCTCCTCCACGCCATCACGGCCTCCTCCACGCCATCACGGCCTCCTCCACGCCATCACGGCCTTCTCCACGCCATCACGGCCTTCTCCCCGCCATCACGGCCTTCTCCACGCCATCACGGCCTTCTCCCCGCCATCACGGCCTTCTCCCCGCCATCACGGCCTCCTCCACGCCATCACGGCCTCCTCCACGCCATCACGGCCTCCTCCACGCCATCACGGCCTCCTCCACGCCATCATGGCCTCCTCCACGCCATCACGGCCTTCTCCACGCCATCACGGCCTCCTCCCCGCCATCACGGCCTCCTCCCCGCCATCACGGCCTCCTCCCCGCCATCACGGCCTCTTCCACGCCATCACGGCCTCCTCCACGCCATCACGGCCTCCTCCCCGCCATCACGGCCTCCTCCACGCCATCACGGCCTTCTCCACGCCATCACGGCCTTCTCCCCGCCCTCACGGCCTTCTCCACGCCATCACGGCCTTCTCCACGCCATCACGGCCTCCTCCACGCCATCACGGCCTCCTCCCCGCCATCACGGCCTCCTCCACGCCATCACGGCCTTCTCCACGCCATCACGGCCTCCTCCCCGCCATCACGGCCTCCTCCCCGCCATCACGGCCTCCTCCCCGCCATCACGGCCTCTTCCACGCCATCACGGCCTCCTCCACGCCATCACGGCCTCCTCCCCGCCATCACGGCCTCCTCCCCGCCATCACGGCCTTCTCCACGCCATCACGGCCTTCTCCCCGCCATCACGGCCTTCTCCCCGCCATCACGGCCTCCTCCACGCCATCACGGCCTCCTCCACGCCATCACGGCCTCCTCCACGCCATCACGGCCTCCTCCACGCCATCATGGCCTCCTCCACGCCATCACGGCCTTCTCCACGCCATCACGGCCTCCTCCCCGCCATCACGGCCTCCTCCCCGCCATCACGGCCTCCTCCCCGCCATCACGGCCTCTTCCACGCCATCACGGCCTCCTCCACGCCATCACGGCCTCCTCCCCGCCATCACGGCCTCCTCCACGCCATCACGGCCTTCTCCACGCCATCACGGCCTTCTCCCCGCCCTCACGGCCTTCTCCACGCCATCACGGCCTTCTCCACGCCATCACGGCCTCCTCCACGCCATCACGGCCTCCTCCCCGCCATCACGGCCTCCTCCACGCCATCACGGCCTTCTCCACGCCATCACGGCCTCCTCCCCGCCATCACGGCCTCCTCCCCGCCATCACGGCCTCCTCCCCGCCATCACGGCCTCTTCCACGCCATCACGGCCTCCTCCACGCCATCACGGCCTCCTCACCGCCATCACGGCCTCCTCCACGCCATCACGGCCTTCTCCACGCCATCACGGCCTTCTCCCCGCCATCACGGCCTTCTCCACGCCATCACGGCCTTCTCCACGCCATCACGGCCTCCTCCACGCCATCACGGCCTCCTCCCCGCCATCACGGCCTCCTCCACGCCATCACGGCCTTCTCCACGCCATCACAGCCTCCTCCCCGCCATCACGGCCTCCTCCCCGCCATCACGGCCTCCTCCCCGCCATCACGGCCTCTTCCACGCCATTACGGCCTCCTCCACGCCATCACGGCCTCCTCCACGCCATCACGGCCTTCTCCACGCCATCACGGCCTTCTCCCCGCCATCACGGCCTTCTCCACGCCATCACGGCCTTCTCCACGCCATCAGGGCCTCCTCCATGCCATCACGGCCTCCTCCACGCCATCACGGCCTCCTCCACGCCATCACGGCCTTCTCCACGCCATCACGGCCTTCTCCACGCCATCACGGCCTTCTCCCCGCCATCACGGCCTCCTCCACGCCATCACGGCCTTCTCCACGCCATCACGGCCTTCTCCCCGCCATCACGGCCTCCTCCACGCCATCACGGCCTTCTCCACGCCATCACGGCCTCCTCCCCGCCATCACGGCCTCCTCCACGCCATCACGGCCTTCTCCACGCCATCACGGCCTTCTCCCCGCCATCACGGCCTCCTCCACGCCATCACGGCCTCTTCCACGCCATCACGGCCTCCTCCCCGCCATCACGGCCTCCTCCACGCCATCACGGCCTCTTTCTCGCCATCACGGCCTCCTCCACGCCATCACGGCCTCCTCCATGCCATCACGGCCTCTTCCTCGCCATCACGGCCTCCTCCACGCCATCACGGCCTCTTTCTTGCCATCACGGCCTCTTTCTCGCCATCACGGCCTCTTCCTCGCCATCACGGCCTCCTCCCCGTCATCACGGCCTCCTCCACAAGCTATCGTCATCAGGAGGAAAAAGGAGGATTTTTTCCTCCTGATGACGATTGCTTGTGTTGTGATCGAAACGTCGTAAGTTTTATTTTATTTACTTTATTTTTTTATATTTTTATATCTACAGTTTTCATGGTTTTTTTGTACAGTTGTATCAAACATTGGAGTCCCATAGGGCCTAAGTGATGGAGGAATTTAGGAGGGATACCATCTTGCCAGACCATCCCTCACTTCCTGTGTCCTGATGGTGGTGGGGTCATGTAAATAAATTGACGCCGATGTCTGATGTAATTGGTGATAGATCTCTTGTTATATGTTTTTGTCGAGTGGCCCTTTCGTGTTTTCCACTAGTTTGGAGGCTATAGAGTTGGGCAGGACTCTTGTGGTCCGGTATTCTGTTGGATTAGCAGCATCCAGGTATCATAGCAGGGCCCAGGCACGGTGGCGAGAGCGTTTGAAGTCGAGTCTTTAAACGCACTCAATTCACCGCTGGCATCTGGCTATGTCTAAAGACTAGTCGGGCCTGCCCAATTAGGTTGTACTGTCGGAGCACGTCCTGGGTCTCTTTTGTCCAGCAGACAGTGTATTATTTCTGGAAGCCTCAGAGATCTTCTTCTTGGTGGATGCAGTAAGGAGACCAATAAAACGGTGGTAACATTCCGGTGTTGCCAGAATTCGACTCACAACTCTCTCTACAGTCTCCTTATAGTGGCCCCAGTCAGCTTTGACTAGATTAAACCTTTATACTAGTTTTGATACAATCACGGGGATGGTGATGCCGATTTAGGAGATGATGGGCTTATGCTGACTTCCGGGGAAGCTTGTGAGTATTTTGCCAGATGCCTTAGTGTCCTTCCACTTTGATCTTGGAAACGATGGTGAGGTACCGGTGGTAGTCACGTTTCCAGCTAGCAGAGTGGAGAAAGTTGCTTGCTGCTTAGGATCGAAAACCAGGTGCAGATCTTCGGCAGACATCCAGTCAATGAGGTATTTGTCGTCAGACTGATCTACTGAATTGTTCCAAATAGTATGGTGGCTGTTAAAATCACCAACGTATAGGGCTGGGTTTGGTGAACTTGGGAGTGCTGGCTTTGGCAATTTTGAATTAGGGAATTTGTACACGTTGGTGATGTGCTGGTGGTGTAGGCGTCTTATTTTTCAGTTGGTGAAAAGGCGTATAACTCCAAGCCATATTGCAGGTGGTAGTGTCTCATCGTGAGTTTGTATCTGTGGATGTGATAGTGGCTGACATGCAGGGCATTCAAGCCATGGGTTTCTTGAAGCGTCAGGAAGTTAATGTGTTGTGTGTTCATGATGTTCACAAGATGCTCGCACTTCACCCGGGATAAGTCCCTTAATGTTCAGCTGGAGGATCATTGGGTATATTGTTTGGCCCTGAACAGGCCTGTTGACGTGGCTTGTGGTATTGCTCTGGAGACCAGGAAATCGATAATTATCGATGTTTGGTCACCGCGTTGATTACATTCGTAGTGATTTCTCACTGAACAAAGTGGGCCGCGTGAAGGCTGCCATCTTCATACAAACACATGCGTACAAGTCAGGCTTTGCCCATGAACCAGACCAGTAATCGTTTCCAGTGCAAGTTTATGAGGAACAGGTGGGCGTACCTACACTTTACCCCACCACACGCGGTATCTGATGGTTGACTAACTGTGGGGACACCCATTTATTCTGTTGGGTGAACAGAGCGGGGCGTTATGGACACTTGCCCCATTATTTAAACCGGCTTCCCGGCCAGGAGATCGGCTTAAACCGGTTACCTAGACACTGAAAAGCCAATGCGGTAACTGGCACCACGGCAGCCTCTATGTTTCTGAGCTAAAAGTTATTACGCTTAATGCGAGGCATTAGTAAATGTAAGGACATCCCTTAACCGGTTAGGACCAGTTTTTCCTCAGTTACTGTGAATGCAAATTAAATCTATTTTATCCCCCCCACTCTCTCCATACACTCTCTCTCTCTTCATACACCCCCTCTTTCTCCATATACCCCTCTCTCTGCACAAACCTTTTTACAAGAGCAGTTTCATATATGGGGTGCCTTGCCTGGCTAATAAGCGTCACGATTTTTCAAACTTCGTCTATGCCCAAGCAAATGTGGTGCCACAGCCACGAAGCCACTCTGCCAAGCCCCTCGCAAACCCCCCACACAAACGCATGCACCTCCTCTGAACACACACATGCACTCACGTAGGACCTCGTAGGGGGGTCACCTGGCCTCAGGGTTTTCACCCGAGAGGCCTCTCGTGGGGGTGCTCCACGGTTTCCCGGGGCCAGGGAATTGGCAGATTCCCCCCAGGTCGAATGGCACTGCGGCGCTGTGGATTGACTTAAAATTGTATTGAGCCTTGGAGGGAGCCGAGCTTCCAGCGGGCAGCAGGGGAGGCAGCACGAGTAAGAGGGCAAGCGTGTAAACAATGGACTAGGGCACCGTGGAGGGGGGTTGAGCCAGGTAGTGGGGGCGAGGCAGCAAGCGGGCTGCAGATACACCGGATGGTCCTGAGGCACGCGGGGAGGCGCTCCAATTGGCCGAGAGGACTGCCCAGCTTAGCAGAAAATCTCTTTAATGTGGGGAGCCACGCAACCAGCCTTCCAGCCACTCGAGCGTCTGAGTGACGCTGCCGAGCGCCGCTGGGATACGACACACAGGCAGGGACCTCCTGCACCCTCGTCTCTCCGACTCCCAGCACGGCCGCGAGGAATCGTGAGTACAGAAGAGGGGTGAGGGATAGCGTGAGGGCTCCCCGAGGGCTTAGTGGGGAATCGCGTGAGGACTCCACGAGGGCTTAATTCGAGATAGGTGAGAAGGGTTGAGAACAGCCAGGTAGGACGCTGCTCGCTGGGTGGCTTTGGCTCCGGGCCACGTGTGGTTTTCGTATAGTCGTGACAGGAATAAAATGTTAGCACAGAACACCGACGCCGCATGATTTCTGTGGTTGTGAAAAGAATGTGGGAGTGGTGTGGGTACATGCATTAGTGTGGCGATCGTCGCGCATTCACTGATAAACGATCGTGGACGTTCGCGCACGGGTGTGAAAGACGGATTAACGCGCAAATCTTACCCTCGATTCAATTGTCATTGTGCTTGTGCCACGCTAACATCGCGCGTTTGCAGAACGGATTAACGTGCGAATCTCATCCTCAATTCGATTGTCGTTGTGCTTGCGCTGCGCTAACCGCGCGCGTTTGCGCAACGGATTAACGCGCGAAGCTTGTTCTCGATTCTATCGTCGTTATGCTTGTGCCGCGCTCACCGCGCGCATTTGCATAACGGATTAACGCGCGAGTATTGTCATCAATAGCTCGCCGTGGCGCTGAGAATTAGCGCGCGAATATCCTCATTAACGCGATCACCTGTACCCACGTGTTTGCACTCGCCCATGCGCGTTTGCACCGGGGATTGACGCGCGAACATTACCTAGTAAATTGAGCGTGGGGGGCGAGTGAGTCTGCGTAGTAGCTCATTACCCGCCCCAGCGCCCGTGCCGCAGCTGCGCTAATTTTAGCGCGTGCACGTGGTGAGCGACGGTAGACTCGCACGGGTACGCACGGGGTTATTCATACAGCTATTGTTAGCGCGTGCACGTGGTAGGCAGGTTAACGTAAGGCGGTGGAGGGCCAGCCACGAGTCATGTCCCACAGAGGACGTGGAGGCGGCGAGGCCAATGACACGAGCGGCGGCAGCGCGGCGGGAAGAAGGGGAGGAGGAAGAGGGAGAGGAGGGGAGCATCGGCACCCACACAAAGATGGCAGTTTACAAGACCAGGAAAAGATGCTTCAAGGCGACACTGACTGCTGCTCTGCGGTGTCAATGTTCAGGGGCCTGCTTAAGGCACGGCTCCAGCTGGAGCACGCGTAAGACTTCAATGCTGGTGACCCGCGCATGTTCTTTGAACGGTGGGGGGCCGGTTTCATGGCGTGCGTAATGCGCAATGACGTGCTGTTTGTATTTCGCCTGCAGCGCATGTTCCGCAGGTAGTGTTTGGTGACGTGAGGCTGTATTCAGTGACTTTTATCGAAATGGGCTCCATCACCTTTGCTGCTTGCAGAAATAAAAGTAGTTTGAAAGTCAAACATCTCTCCATACACCCCTCTTACTCTCTCCATACACCCACTGGCGGAACCAGTGGGGATGGGGTGGCGGGTGCCCCCCCCCTCCCCCAATGATCCGATCGAAATCCCTAATTTCGATCGGATCATTTGGGTTTGATTGTGTAGTGTTGTAAATAACAGATGAATAAACTTCTTAAGACACACACTGGTTTATTGTCTTTCTTCCGACACAGTCCCTATCCACACACAGAGGGATATGCGGTTCCCTCACTCGTAGCCTAAGGAGGTACAGCCTCCGTACCTAGCGGGACCTACACACGGGTCTGGCTGCTAGCCTAGGGAGGTACAGCCTCCTAACTGGGGGGACTAATCTCCGTCTACCTGCTACCCTAGCATCCTCCGGCTGGGACCTAGGGGAGGCTAGCTTGACCCACTGCTGGCTCGGCGGGTCCCCTGACCACAGGTCATGCCGAGCCTTAGCTCTTACAAGAGCTGGGAGGCTAGGGAGCCAGGGTCCTGCCTGCCAGGACCTATTCTCCCCTTGACCACTGGTAACACTGAGCCTTAGCTCTTAGAAGAGCTGGAAGGCTTGGTCCAGGGTCCTAGCTATCTTGAGCTGGCTTCAGTCTTCATCTTGAGGAGAACTGGCGAGCGCTCGCTGTGCTCGCCCTTTTATACCCATTTGTAACAGTCCTTATCCAATCCCATGCTCCCTCGTGGGACCCTCTGATTGGTTCTCTAGAATCTGTGTTTTCGATCCTCTTTTACCCTAACTGACCCTTGGCCGTTGGTCTGGCGGGAAAGTGTGTTTACGATCTGCTCCCGCCTTTCCCTGACCCCGGCCGTTGGTCCCAGAGCGGTAACACTGCATTCCCCTCTGATTACATAGTGCCCTACAGGTTACAGCATAGAGTGTGTCTAGCGCCTCTACATTTGTAATAAATCGGCATTTTGCGACCCCCACTGCCACTGTGTAGCATATCATTACGTGCCAGTGACTCTATGAGATGATAGAACAATAGTCTGAGTCCATAATTTGCAATAAGTAATGGCAAAGCAGTTATAAGTGACTCAGAATTGTGCGCAGTTGCGTATACAGGACACGATTTCCCTGAAGACGAACACCTTCAGCGAGCGCGATGCCGCACACGTGTCGAATAAAAAACAAGGGACAAATCCTCATTTACTAACAACTCCTATAATTTTTAAATCCTTTATATTAAGTTCGCTTGCTTGCGTGCTTGCGTGCTTGCTTGCTTACGACCGTGCAAATATTTCGGTAGTTTTTTAACCCACTTCCCGTGATCCAATCGAGCTGACATTTTGCACACAGACTCGTTGTGCGAGACAATTAATGTTCGTGAAAAATGTTTTCCAAAATTTTACACTGTTTAGGGAAAACAAGTTAAATATTTAATTACCAATTGCTTAATACTGGCAGACAATCATCTGACCCATAGGTGGCAGCCATCTCTAGCCAGAGGACGAGAGGACTCTAGCCGCCACGCATATAAAGGATTTATAGTGAAAAACTTTGTTTTTACGGGTTATACTTATTCATTGCTGGAGGGTTTGCCCCCCCTACCTGAAAATCCTGTCTCCGCCATTGCATACACCCCTCTCTCCATACACCCCTCTCTCTCCATACACCCCCCTCTCTCTCCATAAACCTCTCTCTCTCCATACACCCCTCTCTCTCTCTCTCCATAGATCCCCCCCATCTCTCTCCATACACCCCTCTTTCTCGTTGGTACACTCATCTCTTCCACCCCTCCTCCACCCCACACTTTCTCGCCCTCTCTTTCCCTCTCTTTATCCTCTCTCCGTTGCAGCTGCAGGAGACACAGAGGGAGCAGCCCAGCGGCAGCACAGCGAGCAGCGCGAGCCTCAGCAGCAGCAGCGGGAGCGTCTCCATTGCCCGTATGTGCCGTGTGTGCCTCCGATGATCCATCCTGGGTTTAACCACAAGGCTAGATAGATCACAGTGCCACGGGCTGGAAAAGAGATGGGCTGATGTATATATAACCTCCTGCCTGGGAGGCTTCGATACTTCACGTTGCCTCAGAGTTAACCTAGCCTGGCACCAGCGCCGTTGTGATGTCACTGCCACTTAGTGGGGAATGGCGGCTGTTGTCATTCCAATTGGTATCTGTCTATTATTCGGGTGTTTCGTTGTCTAGGGTATATTTTAATAATGAAAGTAACCCATTTAAATCTGATTGATATCCTCACATGCAACGGAATGGTTGAACCCACTGGCAAACTACACACGTGGTAATCATTACTTGAATGCAAGCATGTATTTACTAAGAGCCAAAGTACCAGACATTAATATGCAACCGGTGTTCGATAAAACTTATAATTATATTGTTACGAATGTTATTGGCATAATTATCAAAAAGCAAATCAAATAGGCAATGCTCTGTATGTGAAAGCAATGAATACAAAACTATCCGACATCAAAAGCAGTAAATGTGTATGCACAACTGTAACTTGCTGACCCGCCCCTACTGGACATCTGTGAAAAATTGCTTCATAGCCCGTCGGATTCCTCCTATCTAAATTAATGATTCTGATTCTGAAAATTAGTAAGGACTTGATACCACATACTCGAAGTATAGTTGTGATACTTTAGTGATTAATTGGACTTTGAGTAATAGTCTGGTATTCTTAGTTTGCAGTTGATTAACAAGCGCTTCTCTCGGCTGTAGGAGTCTTTGTGCACGGCGCATCTTCCAGTGCAGTGCAGATCGATGTCGACAGCGCGATGGTGCAGTGACACAGCCACACACCAGCAGTGGGGACATGAACGACGGCCCCGCCACGACGATGACGCGGGTAAATAATGACAGCACTTCCGATTAGCATGGTTGGCTACGTATGGTGCGAAAGAAGTTGAACAAACATACATACGACAGCACAGCAGCTGTGCTCTCAATGCTCAACTCTGACGAAGTACAGACACGATCTCCTCGTGGGTGTAGACAGCACATCTCTCTCTCCCCCTCAGGCAACAGCTGGACATATATCTTCACCGTGATAATCGTCCGCGAACTTGTAGTTATAAAGTCACTCTAGAGCTCGTGTTGGTTACTGCTTGCCACTTGATGTCGGTGTTCTTTGTGGATCTTCTCCTTGAGTTGTACTTATCTCCACTTAGTCACCAACGACTCTTTACATGTGTAGTACTCACTTCAGAGACACTAATAGTAGCAGGCACACGCGTTTATTCTATACTTACACAGTACAGGGGATAACTACATACGGATCAGGACAGCCGGCATACTGCCTGACCCACAACGCCGAAGACGTGAAGACGGGGATGAAGACTTGCGTAGACGACGGGTTCCATTCCAAACGACTGCCCCGACCCAGCGTCGGGACCTCCCTTTAATCCTCCCCAGCATGGCCTGGCTCCGCCCTCGGCCACGCCCCCTTCTGGAACCTACCAGAAGGTTCTGGGCTGCACCCCACATGTCCCTTCTGTCACCTTTACCCTACATCCCTTACCCCCGCCTATCACGTGCCCTGCTGGCAGACCGGCTGCTGTGTCCTCAGATCCCCCCTCTTTGCCAGCAACCGGGCTATGCGCTCCAGTGGCACATTTTACCTGCCCTGTTGGTAGACCGGGCTACTACACCCACAATCTCACTCTCTACCAGTTTCCAGCGCTACGGGCCCTAGTGTCACTACACATGTTCACTCGTCAACAACGGCAAATCTACAGATCTACGTTATATATTGTTTCAGCTGCTCAACTCCTGAAAACCCCTCTATAGCTTACTGCTTTGAACTTACTACAGCTGTATTACAGCTTTTTCTGCTTCTCCACTGATTTCCACTACACGTCCAGTGGTGGCTCTGTCTTGACCGCATACGGTCGGATCTCGTGATGGAGCGACCTTCCAAGGGCACGAGCTGTTGCACTCGGCAAATGTGGACCACGGAGAGCCACAGCCACTGCTGATCTGCCCACAGTTCAGTTGTAGTATGCGTGGATATACTAACATCATGAACTGAGCAATGTATACCGAATATTTATTTATAGTATTATGGGATTATGCATATAAGAAAGAGCTGCCTCGTTTTTCCAACAAATGAAACTTTCACAGTTATGTTGAAGCCTTCCTTTTCGGAGGTAGATTGTATTTCGTTCATATTAACAAAGCTGCAAGCAATTCATTGTATGGTCGGAAAGGGGGAATACTCTCCCTCCCAGTTCCCAAGTTAGCTGTCAATACTATAATTGTGTTCTGACTCCAAGGTCAGTTTGACATGGGTCTGTAACCTCAGGTCTGCTGAACTAATGTACTCAATGGTATACCCACATTCTTGCTCTAAGGGGAGCAGTGGCACAGTGGTTAGCACATTCCGCTATTAATCCCTATCACGGCCAACATCGGGGACGAATATGTAAACTATTCCTGGGCCTCTCCTCGGTCGACTCAGTCTTAAATGAGTACCAGTGGTGGTGTGTAAACATGGGCACTGAGAGTCAAATGTGGCCCGGCATGGTCCTGGCCACTAACCACCTCGTGCTGGTTGAAATTGGTGTCGCCAAAGGCTATATGGGGGTTCTTTGGCTTTATTACAGACAGAGAGGAGTTGGATCGTGATCTCTTGTGGTGTTGCTCTGCCTGTGCGGCAGCTCCTTGGCTGCCATCTTCTCCGTGCACCTCTGTTCTCTGCCCTTCTTCTCTTTTCGCTCTTCCATCCTCTCCACAACATTCGTGTCCATCATCCCATCCCCATGTACAACTAGTCCAATCCATTTATTTATCCTTCCGATTGTACTACACCACCAGGACTACAGTACTACAGTATTAGTACGACAATACCAGTACTACAGTACAGTGACGTGCGGTGAGGTCAATGGCTGGAGAGGCACTGGCTCGTGTTAGAGCCAGATTCACAAACTGAGGGGGGCGTGGCCTCACGGAAGGGGCGTGGCCTCTCAGTGAGGCAGATGTGATAGCTGCCTCCCCTGGTGCTTTTTCATTGCAGTTTTCATGACGAGCCAGCGAGACTAAATATCTTTATACACATACGTGAAATAAGTTACCTGGCGTATGGAAGGCGAGGACATTAAATGAAAGGGTCTACAAATATTACATTGGTGACATACTGAGATAGTAACAGGCACGCGCTTATTGCCCGTGCTCTATCCAGTTACTGAGGAGTTGCACAATCAAAGGGGAGGCTGAGCTCGTTGTTGCCTCACCTCTCGTCTCTTCCTATATTTGCAGCGGAGCTCCGCAAATTTTGCGATTTTGACTATAAAAATTATTGGAATCGTACAGAAATGACATTTATAAAACAGATCAGTGGAAAAATCTAAATATATATTTTTTTACTTTTCATAACAGCTAATTTCATTGGAGTATGACAGGTGAGGCTCTGCCTCCCCTGCCTCCCCTGACCGCACATCCCTGCTACAGTAATAGTACTACAGTACCAGTACTACAGTGCTAGTACTGCAGTATCAGTACTACAGTATCAGCTCCCAACATCACCGAATAATGCTGCCAATACTCACGCCACTCAGAAAAATAGTCCGTCACACTTTAGACTCGAATTATAGGGAGAAGTCTGTCACGTGCTAGACTCACGTTACAGCGAGTAGTCCATCACGCGTTAGACGTGCATTATAGCGAGTAGTCCGTCACGTGCTAGACTCACATTATTGCGAGTAGTCCTTTATACACTAGACTCGCGTTATAGTAGGCATGGTGCGCGTTACGCGAAACACGTTTTATAAAAGAAAAACCGTGTTCAAGCGAAAACGTGTCGTGTGAACGCCGCACGTTAAAAGGGATTTACTGTGTTTGAAAAGTGGGTGACGCAAGTTGGAATGTGATCAGTTCTAAGCGCTTTGAGATTAGTTAGACGCCAGGTTTCCCAGCGGAGTCTATCTTGAACATAAGAAGCATCATCATCACAATCCATGGGTAGATAGTCCGTAGGTGTCCATTGCACACTTTGTCACTTGTTTCCACATTTCTCTGTCTTGTGGCAACTTGCTCGAGTAGTGCCACGTCTTTCTGGCACCAATATCCTATGTCGTTGTCAAGCCATTCTCTATTAGGTCTTCCTCTGTTTCTGGTTCCTTCCATTTTTCCGAATGCATTTTTTCCTGTTGTTGTCCATCCTACATGTGTCCAATTAGTGCCAGTTTCCTTCTCATCACTGCCTGCATCAGTATTTTTCTATGTGCGACCTTTTTCCTTACTTTTACGTTGGTCCCTTTTTGGGTCAAGCTTAGATACAATTTCCTTCTACAGCAATACATTTAGAATGCCCATATCATATCTCTATCAATCTATTTCAATGTCCAAGTCTCGAAGACATACAACGCTGTACTAGACACCCATATCCTTAAGATGTTCTGTTTGGTCTTGCAGCTGATTTTCTTTCTTCTCCAGATGTTATTGAATCCTGCCATTACTCATTTTCTATGAGATACTCGCTCTTATGTCTTTCGTGTAGTCGTTGTCTCATGTCAGTAGACTTCCTAATTATGCAAATTCCTTTATATTCACAATCTTGCTGCTTTCTAGTATTACTTTTTCTCAATGTCATCCGTTACGAACACCATAGTCTATTTCTTTTCCACGTCAATTCTGAGTTCTGGATCCTTTCCTGACTTATTTAGCATAGAACACTTTCCTGCAGTACTATACTGCTTTCTTACACCATGTCTATGTCATCCACGAATCTCAGGTTATTTATTATTTCTCCTTGCATAGATATTCCTGTGCCATTGTCCTGAATGGCATCTATCACTCTTTCCCAGTATATGATGACGTTATATGCTGATCGTCGATCTCCCTGTCTCATACCTATTGTTGTTTAGAACCATCCTCCTTTTTCCTATCCAAACTTTACTGCCGACTTTGAACTTTCACCTATATCCTGGAGAATATGTTAGTCTTTTCCCTATTCCATATGATCTCAATGTTGCCCACGTTATATAGTCAAATTACATGTTACCTGGAAATATATGAAATAGTTGGATACCAGCCTATTCTTTCTCTTTGCTTTCTCTGCAATAAGCCTTAATAATAAGATGTTCTGTACTTATTCTTTTCTTTACTAAACGCTGAGTGTTCATCCACCAAATAATCCTCAGTCTGTGCTTGTAATAGATGTAATAGTACTAGCTTTAGTACTTTCCCTATGTAGCTCATGAGTGCGATGGTTCTGTATTTGTTACAATCGGTGGGCTCTCCTTTCTTGGGTATCGTCACAATTATGAATTTTGTCCAATCCTCCAGTATTTTCTCTTCTCTGCATACTTGTTGGCATAACTCTTTCATTTATTTTATAAGTTCCATCCCTCCAGCTTTTCTAATGTCTCCACTTATGCCATCCACTCCAGGACTTTTGTTTTTCTTCAGATCTTTTATTGCCTTTTCTACTTTTACATACATGATTTATCATTTACATCATCCCTTGGTGGTGGGAATATACTTTCTAGTTCATCCAGCAGCTCTTTAGTCTCTTGAGCCATATCCCTATACACATTGCTGTAATGCTGCTTGCCTTAGTTGCCACTTCCTATTTGTGCTCTTGACTAATTTGTACACCCCCCTGGTCTTGTATTCTCCAACATAGTAGAACATGTCACGACATTGCTTTTCCAGCCATTCTTGCATATCCTTTCTTGTCCTTACCTCATGGCATATAGTTTTGTACTTAGTTGCCATCTCATCCAATTGCTTTACCTTTTGCCATATTTTTCTCTTTTCCTGTGCTAGTTACAAAGTTTTCTCAGTTATCCCTTTTCTTTTCGATTCTACTACTAAGTGTACTGTTGCTTCTCCTGCCTACTCCACTATCTTATTCAGTGTTAACGTCTTGCTGCCTATATTAAGGTTTTCTATATTTCCCCCCCCCCCCTGATTCTACTCGATATTTCCTCTTCATATTTACTCATCTCATTATGAATTGGCTCTATGTTCCTCTTCCTCTCATATTGCGTTCTGGAAACACGTTTAGTTTGCATAGTGCCAAGCTATGGTCCAATGACATTTTGGCTCCTTGGAATCTTCTGCATAGTCAAACTGATATTTTCCAGCATCTGTCGATAATTACCAGATGTATCATATTTGTATATTTTCCCTCCATGTATATTTTCTGCAGTATTTTTGTTTGAACTTAGTATTACATTTGGGCATGTCATGAAGCAAATTCTAGCAGTTTATCGCCTCCTTCGTTTCTTTATCCATATCCATACCTTTACATGATGCGTTCCTATCCGTCATTATCCTTCCCAATTTATGCATTCCAGTCTTCCACAATTACCTTAACATATTTCCTAGGCAGTTCCTTTAACCCGCTTTCCAGAGTTTCATAGAACTTTTAAATACCATCTTCTGTGCTATCTGATGTTGGTACACATATTTGGATGACCGATATATTTAGGGGTTGTCCATTAATATCGGTACAATTACTCTTGGACAAACCGGTCTGTATCCCAATAATAATGCTTTGGCTTTTGCACTCAACAAGAACCCTACTCCTCTGGTATGTACTTTTCTTACTCTGACCAGATCACTTCACCTCCATGTATCTCCCTCGTTCCTGTCCATCTTATTTCTGCCAGTCCTAGGCTGCTCTACCTTTACATTTCCTTTCATAGCAGCTCTCACTCTCCTGTTGCCCATAGTGTTCTCACATTCCGTGTCCCTACTGTTGATCTCCTTTTTCGCCATTCTCTGCCTCTGTTGTTTTGCAATTTGGCTGCATTGTTTCCTGATAGTGTCTGCTGCTGTTTTCCGGGAGCTACATTTTCGACCCAATCCCGGTTACTCAATTGGGAATGCGGACCTTATTGACCCAGGCGACGTCCAAGCTGGTGGTCAACATGTACATTGGATTTCTTTCGTCTTTTTTCTTCACGACCAAAGTACCATCACCCTTTCGTCTGACCCTCCTCCTTTTTCTTCAGACTTGGGACTGGGTCAGATATCCACTGAACGAACATAAGAAAAAGTATTTGTAATTGTCTTCCTGGCGCAGTGGCAACCAACGGAGAGATTCCTAGATGGGTTCCACTGATGCTCGACTGGGAAAATGCATGATGACCCTAGCCCAGATGTTCTGGACCACGTGATGTTAGTCTAGGTTCTTGCCAGAGCGCCGCACTGCATTTGAGCATTTGCATGGTCTCTGGCGTGATGAGACACAGTGTGTGTTGGTAGCTGTGAGCCACTTACAGTACTACTGAGCCACCTGGCCGGATGCATAGCCTATTCGTGGAAAACTATTATCGTTGTGCAACTACATAATGGGACATCCTTTGCCAGTACCAACATATGAGAATAGGTTTTCCCCTTTTTTCTGGCAACAAAACAGGTGTTAAGATGTTAAAACACCAAACTGAAACCTTTTACAAGGAATCAGAAAAAATGGGAAAACCTATTCTCATATTATTGTTGTATGAAATACATTTCTCTTCCTGCATGACAAAGTTGGTATATCGATATTTGCTTATACTGCCAGCCCTGGTGCTAAGAGCATTATGTGTCACCTAGGTTCCATATTCTGGACATCATTCTTTCCATGTGCAGCCACATGCGTGATCTGGAGACAAAGAAAATCGTCACCATGCATAACTCCCCGGTTGTAACTCTGTGTGTCGTCAGTGTTGGCCAGGAGGGTGGGGGAGCGCAATGGAAATGAGCGTGGCTCTGCTGGTGACATTCGTCCTGATGGCAGGACCTGCGTGGAGCCATGGGGATTCCATCTTCAGCAGCTGCCAGATAAGAGGAGACAAAGCCAACTGCTCACGCCTGGGCCTGCAATCTGTGCCTGAATACCTCCCAGTCACCATAGCCTCTTTGGACATGTCCTACAACCAGATCTCTAGCATTCAGAGAGAGCACCTGTCAGCACTTTCACAGCTAAAATCTCTCAATGTGTCCTTCAACCAAATATTAAGCATTGACCCCTTGGCTTTCTCAAATAACTCTGCTTTAGAAAACATTGACTTGAGTAATAACAGATTACCAGGGGCATGGGATGACTCATTTGCTCTTCTCAAGTCTGTAAGGTCTCTGGACGTCAGTAACAACTCTTACATTTATTTATATATTCCAGGTTCCTTCACAATTCTCAAGACTCTGCATCATCTGACGGTTGGGGGCCTGAATGTCACTGAAATTCACCAAAGTATCAGCGAGACAATGGAACTGGAACATCTCTCCATTGTGACTGGAGACCTGACCATCTACACTCCAGGATCCCTCTCAGCATTCTGCAGTCTACAGAGTGTGACTCTGGCCTTAACCATGCACACAAACATTTCACTGCTCACTGGTATGATCTGTGATGTCTCCGGTAACAGTGTGGAGTTGCAATTGGAGTTCCTTGATTTTACTAATTACTCTGGCGACGTAAACCCTTTTGAATGTGTTTCTAAGCAATACAGCATTCTAGAAATATTCAATGTATCACATTTGCAAGTAACAATCCCGACCATTGTCTTTCTTTTCACAAGCATCATTAGTTCTAGTAAACTGGTTGCAGTGAACATGCGGCACATAAATTTTGATGGCCTTAGTGATTTTCCGAGGGAAATGTTGCCAAGTCCAAACATATCTGTACGTCACCTCCTCATAGAGGGAATCTACAACCCAAACTTTCATGGTATTTTCGACGTAAAAAATGTAAATGTACTTTCCTCAAATCTAGAATCTTTGGTCATGACTGATGCTAGCCTTATCAGCCTTGGATGTAGCATTGTAAATAACTTTGGTAATCTATACTTACTTGACATATCAAATAACAAACTAAATGAAAATTCTGTATGTGGAAAAATACACTCTGCAAACCTTGAAAAACTCAACAAGCTAATTCTGCGCAAAAATATTTTCACTTCCCTTGATACAGTTGGTGCCATGTTAAAAAACTTACTGTCTTTGACATCGTTGGACGTGTCTAAAAATAGGCTACGCAAGAATGGAGAGTCAGGATGTGAGTGGCCTTTGAGTTTGAAATTCCTTAATGTGTCTCGTAATTTCCTAAAAGAAAATGCATTTAACTGTCTACCCACATCACTGCACTCGCTGGATGTGAGCAACAATAAAATTCAGAATGTTGACTTTAAATTGATAAAGTTTGAAAAGCTCAAAGAGCTGTACTTGAGTAATAACAAGCTGAGCACCTTCCCAGTTGAGCTGCCCAAGGCTCTGCCCTGGCTGAAGGTGCTGACGATCGCTGGGAACACATTGTGGACAGTGGATCCCTCTGTCCTGCACGGTCTGGGTAATCTCACCTTGCTAGACATGAGGGGAAACCCATTCTATTGCACGTGCGACATCCGCCACTTTATCACCTTCTGTGAAAATTCCTCACCATTGCGCATTGAAGGATGGCCATCTGACTACCAATGCTCAAATCCAGAGGATGCAATTGGTAAACAGCTGTCCTCGCTCTCCTTCCCCACACTCTACTGTGACACAACACTGAAGATCGTGATAGCTTGTGTTACAACATTTGTGTGCACCGCTCTCCTGGTCTGGCTCTGCTGGTACCTAGATGCGCTGTGGTATCTGCGCATGACGTGGGCTTGGCTCCAAGCCAAGCGACGGAATTTCCTCTCAGATCCGGATGAAAATGCAGTCTACGATGCGTTTGTGTCGTACAGCCAGTACGACGCAACCTGGGTAATGGAGAAGCTCCTGCCTGAGCTAGAGTCGCATTCAGTACCACCGTTCCGACTCTGCGTGCACGAGCGGGACTTTGTCCCCGGCCGCGTCATCATGGACAACATCATTGACTGCATCGAGCAGAGCCGCAAGACTCTCTTTGTCATCTCGCGGAGCTTCGTGGAGAGCGAGTGGTGCCACTACGAGCTGTACTTTGCACAGCAGCGCCTCATGGAGAGCCGAGACGGTGCTCTGGTGCTCGTGCTGTTGGAGCCCATCCCGCGCGACTCAGTGCCCAGCCGCTTCTGCCGGCTGCGTCGCCTAATGGCGCGCAAGACCTACCTGGAGTGGCCTGTGGAGCAAAACAAGCAGGCCCTCTTCTGGGCCAACCTACGAGCCACGCTCAGCTCTCAGAGAGAGCAGGAACCCAAACACCTTGAAATTGTTGTACAGTGAGTCCCCGCTTAATACGGCGGTTGCGTTCGTGAAAACTGCTGCGTAGATTCGCGTTAAGTTGGAGTGATTTTCCCACAAGGAATAACGGTGAATGTCGGGGGTTCCGTTCCAGCCCACCGTGTTATTTTTGTTTTCATTTGACAGTACAGTACAGTTTTCCATGTTTTTTTAAGGGTTGTATTTACATAGTATTTCTATAAATACGCTATGTCTGACAATCATTGATTTAATATAACGTGAGAGAGATATGAAAAATATGAGATGACGCTGCACACAAAGATGCTGCCAAAACACAGTAACAGGACTACAGTACCACTCCTACAGTACTACAGCACCAGTGCTACCGTGCTAATACTATAGTACCAGTACTGCAGTCTACAATGCATAATAAAGGTTTTTGGGTTAGATCGCGTCATTTATAAATGTATACCACACAACCTGGGTAATGGAGAAGATCCTGCCTGAGCCGGAGTCGCATTTAGTACCACCGCTACGACTTTGGGTGCACGAGCGGGACTTTGTCCCCAGACGCACCACAGTACTAGTGCTACAGTACTTCAGTGGTCGTACTACGGTACCAGCATTACAGTACTAAAGTGCCAGTACTACTGTGCCACAGTAGTACAGTACCAGCACTTTGGTGCCAGTACTACACTGCTCGTGCTACAGCACCATTACTACAGTACTACAGTGCCAGTACTAGTGTCGAGGAGTAGTCGATGACATCACGTCACGCTCACCCTCTGATGAGGCGGACTTTCCGGTACGATGACGTCACAGTCGGTGACGTCTTGCACAAGGAGTGGAGCGATGACATCATGTCTCCCTGGGGTACTTGAGCCGAAGCCCGTGACGTGGGCGGGGTCGTCGCAGGAGCCCGGGAACGTGAACGGTGGAAGTCAAGTTCAAGTTCATTTATTAGGTATAGCCCTGTGAGCCATTCAGCTCTTGAATCGGGTGCAACCGCAACAAACAAAAAACAAAAACATGAACAAAAAAATCTTAAAGTGAATATGTGACTAAGTGCAAACAGAAAATCCAAGAAAAGACAGCAAAAATATTGCAGAAAAAACACCGTACACCAACGCTGTGTGCAAAAATCTCAGTGGGATGCAAGTCAAACAACAACAACAACCACAAGACAGCTTAGATTAAGGCCATCAGTCTAACTCTGTACTACAACAAACAAACATGGCTAAACCAATACACTTTTCGAAATCACCAAAATAAAGCCATGAAAGCAATGAAAAAGCAATCATAGGAACTGTGACGGAATTTTCACAATAAATGGCATAAACAACATGTACTACCAAAACCCTGCAGCCATAGCTGGCTGCATGAGTCACTCCACAACAGCAGGAGCATCAATCGGAGTATTGTAATTTTTCAATGTACCTTTAAGATCAGCACACTAAATCAAAACACAGGTCATACTTTGTAGCGATCATCCGGAGCGAAACATTTTATTTTAGGTCACTGAATAGCACTGGCAGCTAGGGGTGTACAACTCCTCTAGAGCAGTTTTGAGTGAAGATCTCATAGGTAGTGACTCAAGTTTCAGTTTATTTGCAACAGCATTCCAGACCCTGGGGGCATCAATTGCAAAGGCCCTTCCTCCAGTATATGTACGGCAATAGGGAATATTAAGCTGGTAAATGAGTGTAGACCTTAGGTCAAATTTGTTCTTTGAAACAGAGACGAGATCCAGCAGGTAATCTGCAGATTTTTTTGCAAGTACATCATGAATAAATAAGATCTGGTGCACAAGCCGTCGAACATTCAGAGATGTTAAGTTTGACCCAATGTAGAAATCACAGTGGTGAGTCCTATATGGGCAGTTCAATGCAAATCTTAAGGCCGAGTGATACATTGAGTCAAGCTTCTTCAGTACAGTACTTGGGGCTGATTTATACACAATGTCACAGTAATCAAGTAGAGGCAGTATGGTAGCTTTAATCAATTCCAAACGGAACATAGGGGGGAAGCAGTGCTTGTGTCGATATAGAAAACCAATTTTAAATTTTGTCTTTTTCCCAATATAATCAATGTGATCTTCAAAATTCAGTTTTGAATCCAGGATGACCCCAAGATACTTATAGATCTTGACTTGCTCTATTTGATCATTATTTAAGGTATGTAATTGGGGAAAAATAACTTCCCGCTTTAGTCCTGGTGAGAAGCATAGCACCTTGGTTTTGGCAGGATTTAGGACTAGTTTAAGAGCAACTAGCTGATGTTGTAGTTTGTTGAAATCACTCTGGAGCTTAGCAATCACGTCATCCGGAGAGCGGCCAGCAGTAATTAGTACCGTGTCATCTGCAAAAAGATTTACCCTGGAATAATCCAGTTCAGTGCCCAAGTCATTTACATAAAGAGAGAACAAGAGGGGGCCGAGAATGGAACCCTGTGGAACCCCTTTAGTTATCTTAACACTGTTTGACCTCCAACCCTCTGTGAATACAGTTTGGGTGCGAGAAAAGAGGAAATTTTTTAACCATTTTACTGTGTTTTCGGAAAAACCGAGGCAACTTATTTTACTAAGCAGGATGTTGTGGTCTACTGTATCAAAAGCTTTGGACAAGTCAAGAAAAAGACAGGCGCAGTACTGCTTATTATCAAGGCTACTGTAAATGTGATTCAGAGAGTCTAATGCAGCAGATGTGGTGCTGTATTTTTTTCGGAACCCAGATTGTTTTAGATGTAATAGATTGTTGGCGGACAGGAAACTGCTAATTTGGTAGGTCAATAATTTTTCAAAAATTTTCATCAACGGGGACAAAATTGAGATAGGTCGGTAGTTATTTGGATCATCTTTAGGGCCCCCTTTGTGAAGTGGACGAACATAGGAATGTTTCCATTCTAGAGGAACTGATGCTTCTTTGATGGACAGGTTGAAAATATGGGCTATAGGTTTGTATATTAGGTGACCAACACTTAGTAGAGCAAAGACGGGAATACTATCTGCTCCGGTAGAGGAGGACCCTTTGAGGTAGGACAGTTGTTTCAGAACATTACTTTCGTGGATTGGCTGAAAACTAAATTCGCTTAATGTTTGGATAGGGGTGTAGGAATTTGCATGAGCAGGGGTGACTCCCAATACATTTTCAAATAGGGTACCAGCTTCAGAAAAATGAAGGTTAAAATTGTCAACTATTTTTTGGGGATCTGAAAAATATTCCCCATTTCGGTTAAGCTGAACGGGCAGATGATCTGTTTTGGATGCCTTTTCGATACATTTGATTGTTTTCCAGAAAATCCTGGCATTTCCATGAGATTCAAGGAGAGTGGAAGAGAAGTAGTTATTTTTTGCATGCCGTATTTTTTTGACGCATCTATTCCTTAAAATCCTGTATTCTAGCCAGTCATTGACCAAATTACTTTTCTGAGCACATGCCCAAGCCTTGTCCCTAGTTTTCATGAGCTTTGTAATCAAAGGATCAAACCATGGTGGACGGTTGCCTTTAGTTTTAAATTTAACCAACGGAGCATGTTTGTTAAGAATTTGGAGAAACGTGTACCTGAAGGTCTCCCAAGCCATAGTCAGGTTTGGAATATCACAGACCTTGTCAATATCTGAGTGAAGCACATCATTAGTAAATGCCTGAGTGCTGAAGTGTCTCATGGAGTGCTTCTCAACCAATTTAGGGGGGGCTTTGGGTCTGACTGATGATCTCACCCCAAAAATGAAGGAGTGATCACTAAGGTTATTACCTAGAACACCAGCCAGTGCGAAATTGTGAGGGGCATTTGTCAATAGGACGTCAAGCAGAGATGACTGTCCCGGATTTTTTAGGTTGGGTCTTGTGGGGACATTTATTAATTGAAACAGGTTAAATTCATCTGCAAAATTTGTGGCCACGGCCGGCGGGTTTAGCCAATTCCAATTTAGATCACCCACTAAAACGATTTCACCTTTAGGGAGGCCCCCAAGAAGCTCTCTCAGTGCAGATGCAGCTTCAACATCCTTCCCACTAGGCGGTCTATAGCAGCACACTACCAATATGTGTTGATTATTAGGGAGAGTTATTCTGAGAGCCAGACCATCAAAGCAACATTTTTTAAACAAGGAGTGAGCTGGTGAACATGCAATAGTATTACGAACATAGATGGCAATTCCACCTCCTTTAGATCCTCGGTCAAGCCGAAAAAGATTGTAGTTGTCAATCGTAATCTGCAAGTCATTGACGGCAGGAGTGAGAAATGTTTCTGTTAGGCAAAATATGTCCGGGTCAAGATTTGCTACTTCTAGTTTTAGTTGACTTAATTTAATCAAAAGCCCTCTGATGTTGACATGTAGAACACCAACACCTTTTCTGCCAGAAAAATCTACAGAATTATATGAGTTCTTTATATTTGGTCCAGGATGAAGCTCAATACCACCCAGAAATAAGAAAAGTAGAATTAATAGTTTGCACAGGTATTTTCTGTGAAAGGATGAAGAGCGACGAACCTTGGACGAATAGCAGCAGCTCGCAGATGGTGTTATTTTTAAGAGCAGAATGAAGTTTGGAAGGAGTGCTGGTGAAGTAATGGGACAAAGATAGGGTTTAAAAGGATATAATGATGGAGTGTAGAAGTGTCTATAAGTTGTTTCATTAGCAGGTGTAGTTGCAAATTTAGCAATAAGTATTGACGCGAAGTAACACGGGTAGCCGTTTGTAGAGTTGAGTGTGGCACTAGATATGGCCGGGAGGGACAGTAGTAAGATACACAGCAGGTGAATTGACATCTTTAAAACACTAAATTTAAACACACACACAGCTCACTCACACGCAGCTCACCCTCACCCACTCTCACGCACAGCCCACACCCATGCAGCACAACGCACACGCGGCCGCACACGCCGCCGCCATCTTGCTGCTGTTGTTGTTGCAGCTGCTGCTGTTGTTGCTGCAGCTGCTGCTGTTGTTGCTGCAGCTGCTGCTGTTGTTGCTGCAGCTGCTGCTGTTGTTGCTGCAGCTGCTGCTGTTATTGCTGCAGCTGCTGCTGTTGCTGCAGCTGCTGCTGCTGCTGCAGCTGCTGCTGCTGCAGCTGCTGCTGTTGTTGCTGCAGCTGCTGTTGTTGCTGCAGCTGCTGTTGTTGTTGTTGTAGCTGCTGTTGTTGTTGTTGTAGCTGCTGTTGTTGTTGTTGTAGCTGCTGTAGCAGCTGCAGCCGACCCAACTGCAGTTGCAGGAGTCATACACGAAGCAGCCGCAGCTGTGTGTACTACAGCAGAGCAGCAGCGGCCGTGCGGCCTGGAGGCGCCGAGGCTGAATAGTTGCGTGATGTGGACGTGGAGAGACGAGATGTTTGGCCCATCAGCTTCATTGTTCTGCTTCCATTGATGAGCGCCCTCCACGTAGGCCTCGACGTAGGCCCCCACGTAGGCCCCCACGTGGGCCCCGACGTAGGCCTCGAAGTAGGCCTCGACGTAGGCCCCGACGTAGGCCTCTATGTAGGCCCCCGTGGGCCCCCGACGTAGGCCTCGACGTAGGCCCCGACGTAGGCCTCGAAGTAGGCCTCGATGTAAGCCTCTATGTAGGCCTCCACGTAGGCCTCGACGTAGGCCCCGACGTAGGCCTCGAAGTAGGCCTCGATGTAAGCCCCCACGTAGGCCTCAACGTAGGCCTCGACGTAAGCCCCCACGTAGGCCCCGACGTAGGCCCCGACGTAGGCCTCGAAGTAGGCCTCGATGTAAGCCCCCACGTAGGCCTCGACGCAAGCCTCCACGTAGGCCCCGACGTAGGCCTCGAAGTAGGCCTCGACGTGAAGAACTGGTCCGTTGATAAGACAGTCTATTGAGCACTGGTGCGATGTTGTTTTCTTCAGTGCACCGAACACTTAAAGACACAGCTCACCTTATTTTGCTCAACACGGAAGTTTCAGGGCTGCACCTTTACCGCCTGTTATAAATTTCGATTTAAAGCTTTGGTGACTGCAGGGATTCATCTTCTTGCTTCTTTCGGTAAAGTCACGTAGAAGTTAATGACTCCGCAACCATGTAACGGAGAAACATGAAAGTTGAAACTCTTTTCCACATCGGCAATGCCCCTCAAAACTCCAAGTTTGACATAAATCACTTATTAAGCAGGTTTTTATAATGCAGATATCTGAAATTGTGTTTTCACATTTGTTGATGACAATCATTTTTCAACCACTTTTTTAAACACTAAATTGGCAGATGTAGCTATTAATGAGAGATTTCGCCTTTTCAAAGCTCTAATGTTCACAAATGTATAAAATTGCACATTATAATGCGCTGGTGTGCCTTGCCCTCGTTTGGTTTTTCAAGAAAGTAAAATTGAGAAGAAAAAAAAATATATTTCCTCATTCAATAACACTGATATGTAAAGTGTAAACAACCCGGTTGCCACGGCAACCGCCGCACACCAACTAATAGACACCACTGATGAAGCAGTCGGGACCCAGGGTAGGGGAAATCTAGCACGAGGCTAGGAGTTACTGCTTTACCCGGTTGGCCGATGTTGGTTTAGCCCTCGGCCGGCGCAGTGGGAAGAGCCTGGTCAGTCTGAGTGCTAGGAGCCCCAGTACCCTATCCCTGGGGATATTTATATTAGCCCTGCCAGTAACTCGCATAAGCCCCTAATAAACCCTAGGCGTAAGCCCCTAATAAACCCTTGGCGTAAGCCCCTAAGAAGATCTGCCTCCGAGTCGTCTTTGCACCTCAACACTAGGGTACCAGTACTACTATGCCGGTACCACAGTGCTAGTGCCACAGTAGTATAGTACCATGCACTGCGGTACCAGTACTACAGTACCAGTACTACAGTGCTACAGTGCCAATACTCCAGTACTACAGTGCCAGTACTACAGTACCAGCTCCCAACATCCCCGAACAACACTGCCATCACCCACGCCACTTTTAAAAGTTGTCCACCACGCGATAGACTCACGTTATAGAGAATCGTCCATCACGTGCTATACTCGTGTTATAGTGAGTAGTCCAACACGCGCTAGACTCGTGTTATAGCGGGCACGGTGCACATAAAGCTAAAAACGTATTCAAAGGAAAAACCACATTAAAACGAAAACGTATAGTGTGAACCCCACGCGTTAAATGGGGATTTACTGTAGTCTTATCATTTGCTTGATACTTGACTCAAAGAGCAAGATGTCATCTTGGCATAATCATATTCTTAGGTTTTTTCGGTAAAGTCACGTAGGTAAAACATCAAAATTAAATAAAATAAAAATCACGACGTTTCGGAGGCAACACAAGTCTCCGTCATCAGGTGGGACCGTCACAGCCGGATTAGCTGCATCAAGTGAGGCAATGATTCAAGATGTAATCCCTTAAAAGCAAGTTGAGGGGGGAGGAGAGGGGGGGGGGGAGCTCATCAGAATGTGGTAGCCAATGAATGGAACGTATCGGGAGGGAGGGGGGCGGGGCTCAAAAACGGCACGGAGTGCCACGTACAACGCATCGGGAGGGGGAGGGGGGCGGGGCCAAAAGGATGGACGACGGCTTGGACGCGGTTGCTGCTGCACACGCCAACGCATTGGACAGAGAGGGGGAGGGGGGGCCTGATACACATGATAGAAAAAGAACGAAAATGCCCATGTTTATACCAATGCTGGCTGAACAATGAAGAGAGTACTGTTAAACACTGGGGATGTTAACACTTGGTAAAGTGAAGTAAAACAGTGCCTGTCAGATAAGATGGTCCAAAAAAGTGTAATTAAGTCTTTTTTGCGTGGTTGATAACATCTTTCCAAGGATGTTATCAAAGATGTTATCAACCACACAAAAAAGACTTAATTACACTTTTTTGGACCATCTTATCTGACAGGCACTATTTTACTTCACTTTACCGAGTGTTAACATCCCCAGTGTTTAACAGTACTCTCTTCATTGTTCAGCCAGCATTGGTATAAACATGGGCATTTTCGTTCTTTTTCTATCATGTGTATCAGGCCCCCCCTCCACCTCTCTGTCCAATGCGTTGGCATGTGCAGCAGCAACCGCGTCCAAGCCGTCGTCCATCCTTTTGGCCCCGCCCCCCTCCCCCTCCCGATGCGTTGTACGTGGCACTCCATGCCGTTTTTGAGCCCCGCCCCCCTCCCTCCCGATACGTTCCATTCATTGGCTACCACATTCTGATGAGCCCCCTCAACTTGCTTTTAAGGGATTACATCTTGAATCATTGCCTCACTTGATGCAGCTAATCCGGCTGTGACGGTCCCACCTGATGACGGAGACTTGTGTTGCCTCCGAAACGTCGTGATTTTTATTTTATTTTATTTTTATTAATTTTGATGTTTTACCTACGTGACTTTACCGAAAAAACCTAAGAATATGAATCCTTGCAGTCACGAAAGCTTCAAATCTAGAATCTTGGCATAAATCACTGCCAGATACTGCCATCGTTGCACAGTAAAAGTGCATGCTGCAAGTTCTGCCTTAGGAGTATGTTGTATATGCCGGGTCTTGAATTTTTTTTAAAATAACAATTATATGGAAATTGCATAAATAACCGAAATTATGCAAGTTATGTAATTATGTGCATACATTATGCAATGATGTAGATGTTTCAATATTCAGTTATGCAAATGCATGTACTTATGCTAATGTATGTCGTTATAATTAGGCTTAGCTTCGTTGTCTAGGGTTGTATTATCAATCGGGATAATACAATGATTCTCGCTTTAACATTTACTGATTATGTCTTAGTGTGTTTATGTCAGGTCTCCAAATTCAAATCTCACCGCAGGATACAGTTCTTATAATTAAGATTATTATGCATGAACTTAGGAAGGCACCACTCAGACACTTCTGTGTTAAGCAACTTTAATTTCTAAACAAAAACATAGCATTCTAATATGCGAACTCTTATGCTTGGACAGTACTCCTGGAGATGTTCTCCTCATTGATCCGTACATTTAACCCTCAATGATTACGTTAAACTTGGTAACAGAATAATCGATTAATTCCTCAGAGTAACGCGAGCATATACGGCGATAGTAAAAGTCCTTAAAAATGCATGCTACGATATTCATACGAATGGTAATAAAGAAACATATCCCGAAGGCAAAAGTATACGTCAATGAATTCATCGGTGATATTATGCATTTAACGAAATGGTGTGCGGCAGTGTGCCTGCTTCAGCAGATGCTTATCAATTGGCTAAGGCTTCAATAAATTCGCTGGCAAGATTCTGTGATCAAAAGAAAGATTTTAACACAATATTCTCCCTGTGAGCGTGTAGATTCGTAACGTAGGTTTCAAACGTTTAGTTTAAATCAATAAATGCATTGGTAATATTTATGCAATTAAAAAGAAAAAGAAAGACTAAAATACTTCTAAACGACCGTATCCACGTAACTCAATGGGCAGCAATGTTCTTCGTTATTAGCTAATAGTTGACGCACCCTTATCATAGTCTTCTTATTATCATTCCGGGTATGTGTTTCATGTGTGTGAGGTGATTTGTCTCCTTGATCCTTATTATTAGTCTGTGTATGTTTTATGTGTGGATTGGTTTCCTTGATCAATTCTTTGCGTCAGGTAGATGCCGGGCGATGCGTGGTAGTGTGTGAGTGTGGGCGTGTTATACGAACAGCTTCCTCGCTCATTCGCTTTGAGGCAGCAGCTGGAGCTGCTGCCGCTGCAGCTGCAGGCTCCTTCCACTGCTGGATAAGCTGCGTCGGTGTGTGTGTGGGTCGAACCCACGGCGCTCTCGCCGGCGCTCTCCTCTTGCTCACGGGCGGCTGGTCAGGCTCTTTCCCCTGCTGGATGAACTGAGTCGGCACAACGCTTGTCGCTTGTCTGCTGGCAGATGACACCCTTGCTCGGTGGCGCTGCTGCGTGCTCTCTCTACTGCTCTGTGCTCTCTGGCGGTGCACGATTGCGCGTGCAGCTGGTTCTCTGCGATGCTGGCTTGGATGATGCTTGGCGCTTTCCGCCCTTTCTCGAGGTTGATTGCTTGTCGTTGCTCTCCTTCATCGTGCAGCTGCTGGGTGGGAGCTGGTACTCAGTGTAGAATGACTTTGAGCGATACTTCTTCTGTCAGCGCTGAACCCGGACTCGGTGACCCGTCGCTACTCGGCAAGCCTCGCCATCCTTGGTTGATTGCAGAGCTCACCCCGGAGCTTGCCGCTTGTAGAACTCTTATGTGTTGTGTAGTATTCTTTGGTTCTTTCGGTAAAGTCACGTATAAAGATAAAATAATAAATTAAATTAAATGCTAGCATACTCAAACTTTATTTGGAGCTTTCGTGACGTGACTTTACCGAAAGAACCAAAGAATAATTCCTGCAGTCACGAAAGCTCCAAATCAAGTGTTGTGTAGTCTTCTGTAGCTGGTGGTGGTCTTCTGTCGCTGGCTGGAGTCTCATGGCTTCTGCTGATGCAGCTCGTTGACGATGTGCCAGTCACGGGGGCAGGTTCCCGGAGCCTGCCGATCGCAGCCCTGCTGGCTTGTCGGAGCTGGCACTCACTCTCAAAACTTGTAAATTGTATTCGCATACCTCTTAAACAAATCGTGATAGCTTAGTACAATACAACTTATCGCAATCCTCGATTCTGCAAGCGACTCAAAACATCAGGATGAATGTAGAATAAAACTTTCAGCGATACTCTGTCGGTTCATGCTGAACTCAGCTCTTAACAACACATTGTCCCTTCTCTCTGCGAGACACGACACCCATGGTTGATCTCAAGGCCATGCCCCGGAGCCTGCCCCTTTGCAAGACTCTCTGTCGCTTGTCGTAGTAGCAATGTATGGGTCGTGTCTCTGTTGTGAGTGCCATTCCCCTGCTCCTCCCTCTTCCTTTTGATTGTATTGCTACCACATGCTTCTGGAAGACAAAGGCGGCTGGGAGGCTTTCTCTATGGAATACATTTTATCTTTGTCACGCGTGATTGACCTATTTCGCCTTTTTTATTCTTCTGGATGACCCTTGGTTTAATACTTCATAATTATTAGTTGGTTTATGTTTATCCAAGATTTGTGATTTATCATTGTTATTACCATGTATATTCCTAGGGTTTTATTAACATTCGTTCCCCGTCTGTATCCAGGGATTTGTGCTGTTTATTCTCGAGTTTCTATTATTGATATCCCGAGGTTGGAGATGTAACTACGTTTTGGCTTAAAACATCCCTGACTGCCAGAATTCATTCTTTTGTGATTTGGTAAGGTCGCGTAGATAGAAGAAATATAATTTAAAAAAGGGTGAATAACATTAGTATTTAAATAATAAATGAGAAATAATAACCCACTAATGTAGATTGTAGCCTGGTTTTTAATTGGAGTGTGTGGGTCTATGATGTTCACTTATTCTTGTCGCTAAATTTTTTAACTTTTACCGTTGTTAGAAGAAACAAAAATAGTTAATCAAAAAAAACGTTGTCTGTTTCGTCATCCCTCGTCCGGGGAGATTTGTGTCCCCCGCTGTTTGAGTACGTGTGTGTTTGTTCTGCTTTATTGGGGTGATATGTTGTTTCCTCAAGGCCTGGCTCCTTCCTTCGTGGTCGGGTGTGAAAGGCATCTGCTCGTGGGGGGGGGGGGGGGTATGCCCCACTCTTTCATGTCCCATGCTCGCCCCGATCAATAAAAAAATATTGGCAGAATTATTAATATTACTTTTTTGGAAAAAGGCCTATATATACAACACGTATCCCACCACATGGGCTTGGGTATCTCATCACACTTTATCCATTCCCTAACGAAAGATATCATGGAATTTTTAATTTCGATTTAAAGCTTTCGTGACAGCAGGGATTCATATTCTTGGTTCTATCAGTAAAGTCACGTAGAAGGGAAATTATAAAATAATAATAATAAATAATTCTTATATCAGGTGACGAACAGAGATGTCGGAAAGACAGCGTCCTTTGCGTCACCTGAGGATGGCTGCTTGCGTTGTGGCCGAAACGTCGTGAGAATTTTATCACGTTTTATTTTTATTATTTTATTATTTCCCTTCTACGTGACTTTACCGAAATAATCTTTGGCTTTCACTTTGAAGCAAACGGCATGTATTTTATGATTAATATACTCGCACAAATCAAGAGGGCAGCTACGGGAATCCAACCTTGAACCTCTTCTACGTGCAGTGAATCTGTTACGCCTGGGCCATATCACTGTGTAAAGAGTCGGACGATGAACTGCGAGAAGCCACTTTTTATTAACAAAACAATCAAGTTCCGTGCTTCGTGCTTGATCTTGAAGCTGTACTTTCCCTCGAACCTCCCCTCCCCTTGTGCTCTGCCCTTTTATATCTTTGCAGTCCCCTTTCTAGAATGTTCCCTCACTGTATTTCCCTTCGCCAATCCCTCTCCTTCCCCTCTAACGGATCCCAACCATCGCCTCTGGATTCCACTATACAGTATTTTCATTCAAACCTTTTCCTTCAATCATTTCAAAAGCCTGCTTCTCAAACAATCCCTGTGGAGGCCTCTTTCCGCCAATCGGAGACCTTGGTCTATCTTTGAATAACCGTTAAGCTGCACATTGGCTTGGGGTTATTTTCGGTCATTACAACTGCATCATCAATATATCCAGCGTCACTTATCCCACAAATTTGGATGTTGTACCAATCCAGTTCACCAACAAGCATCGCCAGCTTTCATCTTATATATAAACACCTAGCTTTATCTGTGATGAACGCTGCATTTCCCGTCGTTTTCATGCAGGGAGCGCGTAGGTTTGAACGACGGAGGCGCACGGACAGACGTTCGATTACGTTGGAATCGATCTGCAGAATGAGGCGATTCTGTGTTGATTCCCAGAATCGATTCCCAGAATCGACTTGGCCCCCACCGACACGATTTTGCCATTTGTTTGGCGACAATTTCTCATTCTCCCCACATACGCTAACACAATCAACAAGTCGCAAGAACAGACGTTTGATAACGTTGGTAAGCGCACACCTGTATCTGTCTATGATGAACATGATGGACGCTTGAGAGAGAACGAGGCGATTCGGTATTGATTCCCAGAATCGATTCCCAGATTCAACTTGGCCCCCACCGACACGACTTTGGCATTTGTTTTGCGACCACGACAATTTCCCATTCTCCCCGCATACACTATAAAATCAACAAGTCGCAGGGACAGACGTTCGATTACGCTGGTAAGCACACTACTTCATCTATCTTTGTATGATGCATATGATGAACGCTTGCGAGAGAGAGAGAGAAGAGCGAGGAGAGGCCAAGGAGAGGCGGCCCACTCTTCTCTCTCTATTTGCCTTCATGTTCCTTAAATATTTTTTCACTTCCAGTAACAAATTATGGACGAGGACGAAGATTCCCTCGCAAAAAAGCGTCGAAAAGCTAACGAACAAAAGCAAAGATGGTTGGCCAAGCAAAGTCAGGAGTCGCTCGAGAAAATTCGTGCAGCACATTGTCAATCTCAACAATGTTACATCAATCGACAAACTGCTGAGCAATTCCAGTCGCAGCGTGAAGCAGATGCCACAGCCCATCCACTTCGAATCGCGGCTGAAACTCATGAACAATCGCAGTCGCGGCATGCGGCGGTCATTCAGAGTCAGCACTTAGTTACTGAGTATCAGAGACAAGCGTTCCGCAATGAAGCCATAGATTTCGACACTCGAGTAGAGGCGCACAATTGCAGTCCAGTGAACATTATCTGCCAGTTCTGCGGCTCAAAAAACTTCATCTCAGAACGCCCTGTTGATCGGAAATTCACTTCGTGCTGCCGTAAAGGCAAATTAAAGTTGCCAAAGCAAAAGGACATGAACGGAGTTGAGCTGGAATATCCTGAGTTTCTCCATGCATCGCTGACTGACCCAACTCATCTGAATCACACTCACTTCCGCGATTACATACGATCCTACAACAGCGCGGTCTCCGCGTCGATGGGAGCGAAGATCGTCGATTTGCCAGGACGAGGCTCATATGTCTTCAAGGTCCACGGCCAGACATATCACCGCATATCTCACCTGCAGCCGCTTGACAATCTAGCGCCGCAGTAGGCGCAGCTGTACGTGTTTGGCAGCACACAAGCAACAGAGATTCGTCAACAGCACACCGCGAATGCTCAGTGTCGTCAATCTATCCTGGACGAAATTGATCGCTTTATCCGCCGGCACAACAGATTCGCCAACAGCTACCAGTAGATGTGCAAAGTCGAAGCATGAGAAGTTGACCATGCACTTCAAGCGGGAGAAGAAATTCCGTTGGTCAGCATGGTGCTTAGATGTGATCGTCAGTCGGATCAACGACGATACAACGCACCAACATCAAACGAAGTCGCGATGGTCTTCGTCAACGAGGACGGCGAGCCGCCGTTCGAGCGTGACATTCGCATCTACCCAAGGAATCCACAGTATCCCAATCAGCAGTTCATCAACCTCAATATTTTGAGTCCCAACATGGATCCCATGAAGTACGCGATTCTGTATCCGTACGGTGAGATGCAAATTTTTTAAATAATGTTCTGACGTCCAAATGTCCTATCCTGGTCCTTGTCTTGCCATTGTTGTATATGTAGGACTCGTACAAGGGTTGTCTTTCTCTCCTCTTTATTTTCCTCTTAGATTCCACCTTCGCCGCGCCACCGCTCCGCGTCTCGGCGCGGCCTCGCTCCGCTCCACGTCTCTCTGCTGCGCCACCGCTCCGCGTCTCTCCGTGCCCTCACTCCGCTCCGAGTCGCTCTGCGTCTCTCTACCTCACTATCGCTACGCTTGTCGTCTCTACAGTTTCTCCTACTCTACATCTTTCCGATGCATGGCTACCCTGGTGGCTCACTGCGTTCTCGCTACCACTGTCTCTCCGTGCTTTACTCTACTAACACTGTCTCTCTACGCTTTACTCTACTATCACTTGCTCTGCGACTCCCTGGGCACCGTTGCTGCAGCTCCATCCACGACGCCGACTCGTACAGGACTCCCTTCTCTCCGTTGCGCTCTGGCTTATATCCCCACACCAATTAATCTCCCTAATTATCTCTACCCCCCGCTTATCGCTCGCCCCCTGCCCCCCCGTGTCACGTGGCCTTGTTTTCGCCGCCGGAGCAACGCCAGCTAATGCCCAATTACCTTTCCAGCCAATCACTGGCCTGTGTCCTCCCGGCTACCCTGACACCTGTTTCAACCCTTAACGACCCACTTCGCCTAAAGCCACAACAACAACCATTACCTCACATCACCCCACTGTACTGTGCTTGCTTGCATAGCAACAGAGTCGGGGGATGCGTGGAGCGCTATACTCAAGCCCTACATATATATTGTGATAAAAAAATATATATGAAAAAAACTGTTAAAATGTACAAAAAATATGTTAATATGTAATTAATACTCTTTGGTTCTTTCGGGAAAGTCACGTAGGTATAAAATAAAATAAATCACAACGTTTTGGACGCAACACAAGTGTCTGTCATCACGTGGAGAAGCATGGTTTGCTCCTGAGGCAGACTTAAAAGGTTTGAAATGGGTGTAGCCCAAGGGTCATAAATAAGTGGCCGGGGCTAGTGATGTTAATGTGAGATATTAGCATGATGTTAATGTGAGAAATTAGCATGTAACTGTAATATAGGAGAGTGGCCTCCGAGACGAGGGCACGGAAGTGGCTATGTTAATGTGAGAGATTAGCATGTTAATGCGAAATCGAAGAGTGGTGCAATCCAAAGCGGCCTCCTAGATGAGGGCTTGGAAGTGGCTATGTTAATGTGAGAGATTAGCATGTTAATGTAAAATCGAAGAGTGGTGCAATCCAAAGGCATGAGAGCAACCCAAAGGGTGAAATCCAAAAGGCATATGAGTATGAGAGTGCAATCCAAAGGACATGTGAGCATGAGAGTACAATCCAAAGGCATGAGAGTGCAATGCAAAGGACATTTGAGCATGAGAGATCTAATTAAATGTGTGTTAAGTGTAATTAATAATGTATGTATTAAAACATTTTCATGAATAACGATTAAGAATGTGTGCAATTAATAATAATTGCGATTGAACAAAAATGATAAATGATTAACATGAATGTGTGTGTGATTATATGTATTTGAATATTATGAAGCGATTATGTTATCTGTAAAGTTATTATAATAATCTCGTGTAAGAATATGCTAAGACAGTTTTTCCTGTAATTTCTGCCCCTCTGGTTGGCTGCTTGGTCTTAGAGACGTCATGTACTGCAACCAATCGGCGTGTGTATACTGTGGAGCCATACGCTAAAACCAGCATTTTACTTCCCGATGTGGGCATGGCAGGTGCCCCAGAAGGGTGCAGCTGTATAAAATTAACATAATCGCATAAGCAATTATTAACATAAGCACATAAGCCCACACTCACAGTTCCTATTGCAGCCACACAAAATAAATAGGTACACGGTACGGCCGGTGACAAAGGAACATTGGGTGATGGAGGGACATGTTGTTTGTGGGTTGCTCTCTCACTCTTTCTCTCTCTGTTAATGCTAGAACCGCCATCCACCCACATCTCGGACAAAGGTTTTTAGGCCAAGTCACTCCAAGTGGACGCCTGAATATGTGTTCTCCTAATGTACAAGGTTCAATGTGATCAAATACGAAAGGAAATGTCTGTGCCCAAGCGGGTGGGAAAGACCACTTCTTGCTGGGAGTAATTAAAAAGTTGATTGACAGTTAGCGGGTGTGTGAGGGAGGTGGGGAGGGGTGAAAAGGGAGAGTAGGGGTCACGTGATTGCGCTGGCGAATTCCGTAGGACCGCTCTAGGCCTCGGCAAGGTAAGGTAAATTACCTTTTTTACCGGGTAAATGGGTAAAGGGTAAAGATTTCGACATGCCAAGGGATAAGGTAAAGGGTAGGGTAAAGGTAGCTCAGAAGAATTACCCGGTAGGGTAAAGGTAGCGCGAATAATTACCCGGTAAATACATTACCTTGTTTACCGCTAAAAGATCCGTGGCGCAGTCCGTGGCCTCCATTTTAAATTGCGATAATTGATGTCGGACCAGATTTAGACGGTCCACGTTCTTGAAGTAGAGGTACTCGAGGATGAGGATGTCAGCAATGGCATTTTTGGGGTTACTGCGAACAGCAATCGAAAGAAGCTGCGGCATGCATTCCCGTGGGAGCACATGCACGATTGGATGGAGGGTGATCCCAATGTACAGCACGCACTGCCACAAGTGGTTTTGCACCCACACGAATGCGTCGGGGTGGAAAGCCCACCTCAAGAAGCACAACGTGCTCGCCCCAGGCAGCGAGTTCGGGACGTCGGCTGCCTGAAGGTTCCATCTGAGTCGGAGCGGCGCAGGATCTTATTGCCTGTCGTTCGTCCAAGGACGATGGCAATGACGAACTTGATCAGGTTGTTGATGAGATCGCCATCGACCAAGACGACTGGGACGAGGAGGTTATGGAGGACGGTGTCGTCGACAGCCTCAACGCCCGATTCGAGAGTATTCTATATGTATAAAGCGCTCTACCTAGCATGTATCGTTATAAAACGTTTTCATGCGTTATACCCTAGTAAATTCCCTGTATTCGGGTAATTTGTATGGGATAAGGGTAAAAGGTAGGGTAAAGGTAGGCTCGTTGCTTTTTACCTTTTACCTTACCTGCTAAAGAGTAAAAGGTAGGGTAGAGCAATTGTATTGTGGTAAGGTAAAAGGTAGGGTAAAGGTAGTCTTGTTTTTTTTACCGTTTAACTTTTACCTTACCTTGCCGAGGGCTAGACCGCTCCCCCTATTGGTAGGAAATGAAAGAGCTGAGGGCAGAGTGGGCATAAACAAAAAAGGGGAGGCACAGGGGCAGGGGCGGCAGTCTGGTGTTGAGCGAATTGAAGAGTGGTACAATATACCTACACCCCGCACTGACAGAGCTGACAGAGCACGCTAAAAGGAGGGAACAGTGTAGATTAGCCGTGAGCACGAGGGGCCGACCTTAGGTGGTATTAACAACTTTTACGGTCTTGTCCGCACACTCTCCACAGTAGCTCAGCTGAGCCTGTACATAACACTAGCCATCTAACACTGACGGCGCTGACTGAGATAGCCAACTACTATCCTTTGTAGTGCAATATCTAACGGAGACATTTAGCGACGATGGCGACTAGACGACAGCAACAACAAGACAAGTCCATTCCCAGAACTGGCAGCCTCGAGCCCTCGCTCTTGGGTCCTTTTATGCTACCAGCGCAGCCTGACTCTGCCCTGACCGCGCCTCCCTTCTTGAACCCGCTAGCAGGTTCCAGGGGCCTCCAGATGTGGTCCTCCGTGACCCTTACACTAGTTCCTCTGTTCTTCGCATACACCCGTGCTCACGCTCACCGGTGTGTGTACTGTCTTGTCTACTACAGCCGCCATTGCTGTCCACCAGCCAGCGCTATTACACTACATCACCTCCCCCCCCCCCATTGGTTAAAAAAAACAGTTGTCCCGGCTGATACATAGCAATGCAACTGGGTGGATAGCCAGAGCAACTCCCACAACTGAGGAACATTCAAAAACCCTCAAAACGCAAAAAAAACAACCATCCAAAACCAAAATCGCGCTACTCCCTGCGCCTCAACAACCCTCCGAGCAAGTCGGCATGCGCGCAGGCACACAGCACAACCATGGCACCCCCCGCGAACCAACAACACACAGCACAACCGCGGTGCCCCCCGCTAACCGACAAAACAACAGCCGTGACACTCGGCGCGCGGTGCAGGCAAAAAATAACTCGTTAGGGACAGAACAACTGCGATGCCCCCCCGCGCACCGACAAAACAACAACCACCAACAAAGCACGCAGCACCACACAACCCCTTCTCAGTGCCCGTTCCCCTTTAACACCTGATTTTTCCCCAATGAAACAGTACAAGGGAGAGTTCGCTTTACCGGATATTGCTCAAGTGAACCGAGTCCTTGACACCAGTCCCCCGCCTTGGGCAGGATCCAGTACTTCTTGGGGGCTCCGAGGAACAAGCAAAACGGCCTAAAGGGTTGCGGCTCCTCCCTGGTGAGCGAGGGCCATTGGTAGGGCCCGCAGGGCCACCTTTTCCGTCTACCTGACGGACACCCAAGCTGCTTCGCCATCCAATCACCTCCCGCCGCCTTGAACTCCCTAATGGGAGGCAGCCTCCATGATTGGCACGCGGCTCCTTGCAGCGCCGGCGGATGTGGCGCCTTCATAGCGTCCTCCCGCGTCCTGCTCCAAATGGTGCCTGCCGGCCATGCCTTGCCCTCCATGGGCAAAATGGCACCCGGCAACCTCGTGGTCTCCGCCGTGGGAATCGCCACAGCAGACGGCAGCCCTGGCGAGCCCCGCGGCCCATGCCAAATGTCTCCCGCAGGCTCTGCCGTGCCCTCCACGGGCAAAATGGTGGCCGGCAACCGCGTGGCCTCCGCCGTGGGAATTGCCGCTGCAATCGGCAGCTCCGACGCATCCTGCGGCTCCCTCTCAGTGGTGCCTGCCGACAATGCCGTGCCCTTTATGGGCGAAAGGGTGGTCAGCAACTGTGTGGTCTCTGCCACGGGAACCCTTGCTGCCGGTGGCAGCTCCAGCGAGCCCTGCCGCCCATGCCAAATGGCCCCCGCAGGCTCTGCAGTGCCCTCCATGGGCGAAATGGCGGCCGGCAACTGCGTGGTCTCCGCCGTGGGAATCGGCACTGCAGACGGCAGCTCCGGCGAACTCCACGGCCCACCTGCCATCCCCTGAACGGCAGGCGTGGGAGTGGAGATCTGCGCGACCAGCTGACCGACGGCCACGAGAAAAAGGTTGGTGCCCCTCTCGCACTGATCCGCAGTCGCCGCTCTCGCGCCGACGGGGTTTGTAACCGGGGTCCTGGGTCCCGGGGCTGTCGGAGGGATGACCGTCTCGCTATCCTCGTCCTCTGATGACACTATGGGTGGGTTCCTTTTCCTTGATAACTTTGATATTGCTACTATACCCTAATGTCTATTGCATTTTTCTAACCACTTCTGACACCAGTTGTAGTTACGCAGTTCGGAGACAATAGTAATTTGAGGCACCTTTATTCCACACACAATGGGGACTAAACGCACCCTACATGGGTGTACACTAAATATCACACAGAACCATCTATCGGCGGCAGCACTATCTAGCGAGAACAGTTGGCAGACTGTCTAGTTAGCGGCGCCCAGTGATGGTGTAGACGGTGGAGACAATGGTGGCGAGAAGACAGCACGGCGAGGGGCTCCCCCTTAAGCTCATGGCGTGGCCTTGCTCCACCCTGGCCATACCCCCCTTCTGGAACTAATAGCAGGTTCCCGGGGCTTCCAGATGGACCCCTCCATGAAATCGGCCCTAGTTGTCTTCCCCCCGTGTATACTGTCGCCTGCTGATGTGTGTACTGCCATGGATTGCAGTTACCACTTTCCATCAGCAGCCAGCGCTATTACTCTACACATATATACATACCCACCCTCGGGTTAGGCCACCAAGAGGTACATATGAAGTATGAGAATTGACGGCAGGAACTTCTTGACGGGTAACACACTTTTATTAAATCTTTACGTGTCACAATACAACGTGTGGTCTTCCTTCTTCCGACGACACACTCCACTAATCTCGTGTAAACTCTAGGCCTCTGGCTACACCCGATACACTTGACTCGTGTAGACCTTATGCCTCTGGCTACACACACTACACTCGACTCGTGTAAGCCCTATGCCTCTGGCTACACACACTACACTCGACTCGTGTAAGCCCTATGCCTCTGGCTACACAATACACTCGACTCGTGTAAGCCCTATGCCTCTGGCTACACAATACACTCGACTCGTGTAGACCCTATGCCCTGGCTACACACAATACATTCGGCTCGTGTAGACCTATGGCTACACACACTACACTCGCCTCTGGGTTACACAGAGTCCCGGTCCCCTTAGGACAGCGGGGCTAGGTACCGCAGGGCTCTAGGTCTTCATCCCCGTCTTCATTCTTCGCTGGTTACACACTGCCCTTACGCCTGTGTGCATCCCCTTTTATAGCCCCTGCTCACGAGAGACGGAGCTGATGCGGCGTCGACGTGAGCGTCGTTCCTTAATGAGCCAATCACGACGCACTCTCTCTACGATCCGCTTTCCCCAGCGCGTGTTAACATTACTCCACCAATCACACTGCGCTGCCACCTGATCACTCCCTCTCAGCGCGTCACCGGCCCACAGCCAATCGGTACCCCGTAACCCACGACCCCGCGCTGACCCCTGATCCTCCACCGTCAGCGCGCGTCACCACCTACACAGCCAATCATCACGCACTGTGCATACGATCCCTAATCCCAGCGCGTATCACCTCTACATCACCCCCTCCCACATAGCTTGCAGCCGGCCCGGCTGTTAACCTACAACACAACATAACGCAACGCAGTAATAAAGAACTCAACATCCCAGTGTGCCCCGTAACACAACAACAACAACATAACACAACCTTAAATACGAAGCAATATACAGCCCGACGAACAACACAATAAAAGCGAACACCGTAAAACGAACGCGCCAAGTGTCACTGTGACCCACGCAGTGCCGAGGCGCTCCGGCTGCCTCGACTCCGCACGTGGTAGGTTACACAAAGTAGCGCGACCTAGCGCGAGTCCGTCTGGCCGGTCCGTCGTATGGAACGGGACGTTGGCGACCGTCCGGTGTCTCCGGCAGCTCTAGACGGCGCGGATCGGGCCTGGAAGGACCGGCCCCGCCGTGAAGATCCGGCCGCCGGTGGTCGGCAGCAGTCAGTTCCGAGACACCTGGGAGCGGATCAGGCGGAGACATGTGAGGAGCAGGCAAGGACAATTCCCCCTCAAGGCCGTCGGTCACGTCACATGCTCGGCCCTCACGACACAAGGGGAGGCCATACGGAGGCGAGAACGGTTTCAGTCGGGAGGGGTGGACGTACCAACGGCGTTTCCCCCATTTTATCTGAACGCACTGGGGGCGTGCAACCCGCACGACCTCCACGGGTCCCCGCCACGGCTTCAACAATTTAGGCGACGTGGCCAAAGGTGCCTGAGGGCAATGCAGCCAGGCCTTGTCACCTGGTTCCCAATTGTGCACGGACACCTTCCGTGCCCGCAACCGCTCGTTCGCAATTTGGCGAGCCCGCGAATTAAGCCGTGCGGCCTCCCTTGCCTCTGTCAGTTTATGAATATTAAATTTAATATGCTCTGCCAATTTAGAATTAGTTCGTGGTGCGGGCAGACCCAGCTGCGTTTCCATGGGCGGGTCGGCTTCCCGACCGTACATTAGATAAAACGGGGAAAACCCCGTAGCTGCATGGGGGGCCATTCTATACGCGGCAAGGACCCCAGGGACCTGCAGGTCCCAATCAACATGCGACTCACACACCTGCTGGCACAGCATAGAGGTCAATGTCCTGTTAAGCCTCTCCACCATCCCGTCCGTCTGCGGGTGGTATGGGGAGGTACGCACCTTTTTGGTACCCAACAGGTCGCACACCTCTCGCAGTAATTTACTCGAAAAATTTTTCCCTTGGTCAGTCAGCAAGCGTTCGGGAGCCCCCTTGTCCAGGACGTAGCCCTGGACAAAGGCGTCCGTCACAGCCGCCGCCGACTGGTTGGCGAGTGGCCACGCCATAGGCCACCGGGTAAAATATTCGACCCCCACCAACAGGTACTTATTACCCCTAGGCGTGACCGGAAAGGGCCCCAGAATATCGAGTGCAACGAGCTCGTTAGTGCGCGAGACCTGAATAGATTGCAGCGGTGGATTAGCTGCCACGGGCGGTGGTTTCCGTCTGGCGCACTCAACACAACCCTTCAGAATATTCACCACGTCACCCCCCATTCCCGGCCAATAATAGTCACGCTGAAGCAGGGCAAGCGTTTTGTTAACTCCCAAATGCAAGAGGCGTTCGTGTGCGGCCAAGACAACCTTCCCCCTCACAGCAGAAGGCACCACAATCGCATGCCGCCGGGACAAACTATCCCATCTCATCAACAGGCCCTGCTTAAGCTCGTAGGAGCCAGTTCGGTCGTGGCTACCTTCGGAACCCTCCGTCTTTCGGCGCAATGCCAGCAGGGAGCTGTCCGCCATTTGGAGACGGCCCCACTCAATCAACGACAGTGAGAGCAGCGAGTCCTGACCCCCTGGGGTAGCGGGACCATCCCCAATTGGAGTGCTCGCGGTCGCAACCAACGCCTCCCTACCTTCCGTAACCGGAGGTTTACAGCGCGCCGATCCCGATAAGCACGCACATTTGTGACAAGGCAACAACCGCGACAGGGCATCGGCATTCGTGTGTCGCAACCCTTTACGGTACGTAGTCGTGAACTGATAGTCCTGGAGGACTTCCAACCACCGCGACAATTGGCCCGAGGGCTGGGCAACCCGTAATGAATACTGGAGCGCCGCATGGTCCGTCCGGACCGTGAAATGACGACCATAGAGATATGGCCTGAATTGTTGTACAAAAAAAACAATGGCAAGTAGTTCACGACGGGTGACGCAGTAGCGCTGCTCTGCCGGCGACAACACCCTGCTACCATAGGCGACCACCCGTTCGACCCCTCCAACGACTTGGGACAGCACTCCCCCAATGCCCGTGTTGCTAGCATCCGTGTCTAGCAAGAAGGGACTCTCAAAGTCCGGATAGCGCAAGGGTGGGGCCCTTACCAAGGCGTCCCGGAGGGAGCAGAATGCAGCCTCCTCCTCCGGTCCCCACCGGAACTTCACTCCTTTTGCCGTTAAAGCGTGCAAGGGCTTTGCAATGGTGGCGAAGTGCTCAACGAATCGGCGATAATACGAAGCAAAACCGATGAAACTGCGCACGTCTGACACTGACGTGGGCGTCGGCCACGAACTGACACAGTCCGTCTTCGCAGGATCGGTAGAAATCCCCGAAGAGTCGACAATGTGACCCAAGTACCTCACGGATTTACGAAAAAGATGGCATTTGGCCGGTTTAAACTTTAATTTAGCCGATCGCATTCGCAAGAACACCCCTCTCAATCGCTGGAGGTGTTCTTCGAACGTTTTACCGAAAACAATGACATCGTCAAGGTAAATGAGGCACGTCTCCCACTGCAAGCCCGACAAAACCAATTCCATAAGACGCTGAAACGTCGCAGGAGAGGAGTGAAGTCCCATGGGTAACCGGTTAAACTGAAACAGGCCCCCTGGAGTCCGGAATGCAGTCTTAGGCTTAGACTCCTCGTTGAGTGGCAACTGCCAAAATCCGGACAATAAATCAAGAGTCGAAAAGTATCGCGCACCGGACAATGCGTCGAGAGACTCGTCCATCCTGGGGAGCGGATACGCGTCGGCCACCGAGATCTTATTCAGGCGGCGGAAATCGACGCAAAATCGCAGGGACCCGTCCTGCTTTTTAACGAGCACAATAGGTGCTCCCCAAGGACTGGAAGAAGGCGAAATAATGTCGGCTTCCAGCATATCGTTAACTGCCGACTGAACATGTTCCTTCTCAGCAGGACTCAGTCGGAAGGGATTTTGCCTGACCGGTGCCGCATCGCCCGTTTCAATGTGGTGGCGTAGCAGGTCCGTGCATCCGATATCATACTTATGTTTACTGAAGACATCCGAAAATTCAATCAGCAACCCGCGCAACGCACCCAACTGTACCGCTGACAAATCGTCAGAGTCCGCGCACAGCATATCAATCCAATCTAGGTCCTCCTTCGATGGTACGCTATTCGTGGGGCTCGGATCAGCCTGCGCAACCAACCTCTCCTCCGCAGGGACCCGTGCCGCGTGAGCCAGCACGGTGCCCTGCTGAATGACGGCCGGCCGCGCCCCAGCGTTTAAAACCATGACAAACGGATCCCTGTCTGCCCCAACCAAAGTGTGAGCCACCGATAAATCGAGACCTCCAACAGCCCTATTAGAAGGACCCAAAAGCATGGCCTGTTCCGAGGCCTCCTTCCCCCATGGCTTCCGTAACCGGAGGGGAATCAACATTTGTGAACCCGGGGGCACGTGCACGGTCTGTGTTGCTAACGCCTGAATGGTAGCGCACGCCGTCCGAATTACATTAGGGCTCGTCAAAAATGAAATACGGCGACCCGATGGTAGTTCAATGCAACGCTGATCAATGAGAATTTTGATGGGCATTTTCGCCAAAAAATCAGTGCCCAATAGGCAAGGAACCGCCAGGGAAGATGAAACGAAAACGGGTCCCGACAATTTGATATCACCAATGCAAATGGACGCCCTAATCTGACCGATAATGCCCAACGATCCCCCGTTAGCGGCGTAAAATGGCACATCCACCGGAAGAAGCGGACGACATTGTACCGGGAGAATATTATAAATGAGATCCGAAATAATAGTCGCCGATGCCCCCGTGTCCACTAACACCCTGACCTCGACCCCATCAATCGATCCGGTAACGACGGATGAACCCGCTGAGGCAGCCACTATTCTGTGCCCCAATTCCGACCATTTAATGTCTCCCCGGTCCCGGCCGAACCCCCCTCTCCGAACCGAATCCCCGAACTCTACTCGGCTCTCCCTCGTCGCAACGCGACGACCCATACGTGTCGAGTATGCGGGCCAAGCATGTGAGGTGCCGCGACTTGCCGGGGTTTGCAGTGATGACTTGGGGCCTTGGTCGTTGTCCAGCCGAGGTCCCATGGCGCGCTGACGTGGGGCGCGGCAACCGGAGGCCACGTGGCCACGAAGGCCGCAGTTATAGCAGGTGATGACAGTAGTCGGAGATCTCGGTTGCTCCAGCTTGCGGGCCGCTCGCAGAGGCGAACGACCCCCCGACCTCCAGTCCCCCGCTCGTCCCGCGATGAACGCGTCCTCTCGTGGGCTGACGACTTGGGGCCCGGTGTCAACCGGACCCGGAGTTGAGGCCACGGCAGCGTTGCAGACGACCCCCTGCTTTCGTTGAAGGACCTCGTGCGCTTGCATGCTCGTGGCGACCCGTAATGAAGAAATATCGGTCTCGTCGGCCGTGTTGATGGGGACCCCCAGGTCCTGCGCCAACTTGAGCAGCTGCTCCAAAACCATCGCATCTTGGCCCTCCTCGTCCATACGAGGGAACGCGGCGTCAGCGAGAGCGAGCAACGCCGTGCGGTAGGCGAGCACGGTCTCCGTGTCCGCCTTCCGTCTTGCGTAGAAATGATGGCGGCACGCCGAGGGAGGACCGTAGACTTTGGCCATGAGAGCCAGCGCATCCTTGAGCGTGGAGCGGTCCGACCTGCGTGCGGACGTGAAGGCCGCGAGCGCGTTGTCGTCCAGCATGGCAGGCAGTGCCCGCAGTGCCGTAGCGTCGGACCAGGCGGACATCTCTTGATGCGCCAAAAATCTGCGCTGAAATTGGCTCCAATCCCCGCCTTCCGCCTTGAATGCTGACAACGTGGGAAGGCGCTGCTGAAAGATAAAGTCGTCCTCCTCCTCGTGCTTCCTCTCTGCCCCCCCGTCGGTGTGTAAGATGGCGGCCCCATTGGCGGGTGTGTGATGGCGGTCCGCCGCGCGCGTTGGTGACGTCAGCGGGCGCGCATGGAGAACCGCTGCCACGTGGTGATGGCCGTTCCCGCCAAAAGTTGGAGCGGATGAAATGGCGGGAATCGCCAAATCGTTTTGGCGGGAATCTGCAGGGCGACCCTGTAGCACGTCGGCCGCCGTCCCCGCTCCTCCCGACGAGCTGATCTCCGCCAAGATGGACGCGGCGGCGAGCAGCAGCTCCGCCAGACGGGAGTGTGCCTCGCGAAGCACGGTGTCAGTCCCCCGTCGCTCGTCCGGCGCCGTCGGTGGATCCTGCCCCATGGGCAGCTCCTCTTCCTCACCCCCTGATGCCCGCTGGCCCGCGTCGTCGAGGTTGTCCCCGTGGTCAATCCCGTGGGTCCGACGGCTCCTCCTTGTATCCATGCTTGGAGGACCGTTTCACTTCTGACGCCAGTTGAAGTATGAGAATTGACGGCAGGAACTTCTTGACGGGTAACACACTTTTATTAAATCTTTACGTGTCACAATACAACGTGTGGTCTTCCTTCTTCCGACGACACACTCCACTAATCTCGTGTAAACTCTAGGCCTCTGGCTACACCCGATACACTTGACTCGTGTAGACCTTATGCCTCTGGCTACACACACTACACTCGACTCGTGTAAGCCCTATGCCTCTGGCTACACACACTACACTCGACTCGTGTAAGCCCTATGCCTCTGGCTACACAATACACTCGACTCGTGTAAGCCCTATGCCTCTGGCTACACAATACACTCGACTCGTGTAGACCCTATGCCCTGGCTACACACAATACATTCGGCTCGTGTAGACCTATGGCTACACACACTACACTCGCCTCTGGGTTACACAGAGTCCCGGTCCCCTTAGGACAGCGGGGCTAGGTACCGCAGGGCTCTAGGTCTTCATCCCCGTCTTCATTCTTCGCTGGTTACACACTGCCCTTACGCCTGTGTGCATCCCCTTTTATAGCCCCTGCTCACGAGAGACGGAGCTGATGCGGCGTCGACGTGAGCGTCGTTCCTTAATGAGCCAATCACGACGCACTCTCTCTACGATCCGCTTTCCCCAGCGCGTGTTAACATTACTCCACCAATCACACTGCGCTGCCACCTGATCACTCCCTCTCAGCGCGTCACCGGCCCACAGCCAATCGGTACCCCGTAACCCACGACCCCGCGCTGACCCCTGATCCTCCACCGTCAGCGCGCGTCACCACCTACACAGCCAATCATCACGCACTGTGCATACGATCCCTAATCCCAGCGCGTATCACCTCTACACATACATGCATAGAGGTACACACCTAAAGCTGCGGTTGCACGGGCACCTCCGACTCAACAAAGCAGGGTGTGGGGTATTAACCCTGGGGTGAGGTTGTGGGGTGCGGAGTGGTTGCCCAGCTGAGGGGTGGGATCATGAGTGTGTGGCGTATGCAGTGCACTCTGAGGGAGAGGAATACCTCTAAGGGGGGCTACGCTCGGGGCGAGTGCAGCTCGGAGATGCTCCTCCAGCCCCCCTCGCTCCATTCCGGGACTTGGAGTCAGCCGAGCCATCTGGGGCCGAGAGCCAGGTGGACAAAAGTCCGCGGGGTTGGGCAAGCCACTGCCAGTCGGCCTCCCTGCCCGCACAGGAGAAGGGCTGTCCTCCCAGGTAGGAGAAGACACCGAGGGAGATAGCGAGACTGGCCGGAGGTGGTACTTTTGGGCCCACTGCCTGGCAGCATGGCAGAGAGTCAAGTGATCCAGGCAGCGAGGTGAAGTTTTCTCTCGTCCTTCTACCTCCGACTCTCACAGCGTCCATGCGATGCTATGAGTACAGCTATGAGGTATGTGGTAGGACTTTTAAGTGACTGGGTTTGAGTTAGTCTAAGCTCTTCTCGCAAAATATTCCCTCTCCAGGTAGCGTGTATATGCACAGTTAATAAACTTTAGAACAGAGTGTCGGTGTAGTGTGATTTCTGTGTGTGTGGGTAGAACATCGGCGTGGTGTCAGCGATGTGTGTGTGGTGCAACTGCACGGGGAGACGGTGTGCGCGAGAGTGAGTGTAGAGCTGCAGCGTGTGCGCGTGTGCTGAGAGGAGATCGCTGCAGGCGTTGGTGCGGTCGTGCCGCGGTGCGCTGCATTAGGGTGAGTGACGGTGGGTGCGGGAGAGCGAGCGCAGGGCTGCAACGTCTTTGTGGTGCTGCTAATTTGAGTGTGCATGAGTCGCGCGTGTTCGAGCAACGACATAGCTTTGACGGCGAGGAGCACGCACTAAGTCGTGCAGCCCTTTAGCGCTAGCCTTTGTGTGCAAGCGGATTGGGGCTTAACCACCCGGAGGTGCGCGCATATTCATACCGCCGTTTTTTTGCGCTAGCCATTGTGCGAAACGAGCGCCTGCAGGGATGCGTGCGTGCACGCAGCCGCCTTCGTATTAGTAGTGGTGTATGTGGGCATGTACGGAGTAAACCCGTGCGGCGGTGAGCCAGCGATTTAGCTATGTCCCTCAGAGAGGGCGCTGGCGCGGGGGGCCAATCACCCGATCGGCGGGGGCCCGGCGAGAGGCGGCCGACGAGGAGGAGTTGAGGGGGTGGACGTCGCACTCTGCCCGCTCACAGGGAGCGGGGAGGCCAGCGTCGGCCCCCATACTTGCCCCAACAGTCTATTAAGGCTATATGTAGGATATTTGTGCGTGTAAAAGTGAGTATGTGCCTTAACAGCTGTGACAACTATCCCCTAGCACCTAGGTCTACTTGGCCTCAAATGCCTACCTGCTGTGGTATGTAAACAACGCCACTGGGGAGACAAAGGCGGCCGGGCGTGGTACTGCCCACTCCAATTGGTGAGCTCTTCCGGCAAGCAAGGCTGCGTTGGCTGGGTCATGTAGCCAATTCGGCCGGATAGAGGGGGGTAAACGAGTGGGGCACAGGCTAGAGAAGAGATGGAGTGATGTGGGCCAGGAGGATGTGGAGCTGAGTGGACTTGCCGATGACTGGTATCAGCGGTGTCAAGATCGGCCTCTGTGGAGGAGGCTCGTCAAGGACGCTACTGGGTAGTTGGAGGTAGTTGTCCTCCAACAACAACGGAGGGCAGAGGAGCAACGCTCACAACGAGCGGAGCGCCGGGTGGCTAAAACACAGCAAGTTGGCACATAGCCTGGCACAAGCGCCGTGGTGACGTCACCGCTACTTAGGAGCGAAAGGCGGTTGTTGTTGTATGTCTTCAGAACAGATCCCTTTTTGTAAATTGGGGACTGCCCAAATCCACGCGGAAGTTCCGCGTATTCCTGATAGTTATTATTATTGCCTCTCGTTTTCTAGGGGTATGTATTACCAATCGTGACAATACAATCATTCTTGCTTTAACATTTACTCATTCTCGCTTTAACAATTATGTGTGTAATTATGTCACGTCTCAGTATTCAGATCTCAACGCAGGATACAGTTCTCATAATTAAGACATTGATGTATGAGCTAAGAAAATAGCCCTCGGAAACCTGTTTGATCTAAGCAACTTTAATATAAACTTACTCTAATATCCCAAACTCTTATCATCAGAAAATAATAGCAACGACGGTACCCATGCAAACATATGTACTCATCAATCCTTACTGAATGATCACAATACAAAAAAATAAAATATTCACGATCACGTGATTAAAAGAAAATAGGCAGACCATTCTTGATTTGAAGCTTTCGTGACTGCAGGAATCCATACTCTTTGGTTCTTTCGGTCAAGTCACGTAGGTATAAAATAAATCACGAAGTTTCGGTCATCAGGTGGGAAAGCATGATTTGCTGCTGAGGCAGACTGTTGTAAAAGGTTTGAAATGGGTGTAGCCCAAGGATCATAAAGAAGTGGTCGGGGCTAGTGATGTTAATGTGAGAAATTAGCATGTAACTGTAAGATAGGAGAGCGGCCTCCTAGACGAGGGGATGGAAGTGGCTATCTTAATGTGAGAGATTAGCATGTTAATGTGAAATCGAAGAGTGGTGCAATCCAAAGCGGCCTCCTAGACGAGGGCACGGAAGTGGCTATGTTAATGTGAGATATTAGCATCTTCTTGGTTCTTTCGGTAAAGTCACGTAGAAGGGAAGTAATAAAATAATAAAAATAAAACATAATAAAATAATTCTCACGACGTTTCGGCTACAACGCAAGCAGCCATCTTCAGGTGAAGACGGCTGCTTGCGTTGTGAGAATTATTTTATTATGTTTTATTGTTATTATTTTATTACTTCCCTTCTACGTGACTTTACCGAAAGAACCAAGAAGATGAATCCCTGCAGTCACGAAAGCTTTAAATCGAAAGATATTAGCATGTTAATGTAAATCGAAAAAATTTGCAATCCAAAGGCATAAAAAAAAATAAACCTTCCAACGACATTATTGCCAGTCACGAGGGTAAATCCCAGAGTCTGCAATGCAGGACTCAACACTCTTACCGGTCACAAGGGCAAGTCCCGGAGTCCGCCAGTGCAGAACTCAACAGTATTGCAGTCACAAGGGAAAGTGCCGAAGTCTGCCACTGCAGAACTGACTTATGATTTTGTGTGCTGTTTATATTGGATTTCTAGCTTATGTGATTAATTACCTAAGATACATTAGCGGCCGACATTCCTCCTACTTTGGCACACGTGGTGCATCCATCATGTCAGCCGGAGTTCATCCCTGATTCTGGCTCCGCAGACATCCTGGCACCTGATGTCATAACCCCTATCATACCCCCTCCGGAGGTCATCCCAGGATTTTTGTAAGCACAGACCCACTTGATTGCCCCTAGGTGTGGTGTGTCTGTAGCCATGGTTATTGCGAAATGGCCTTGGTTACCCCCCACCCCATCCCCTTTAGGTCGACTCACCCTTAAAATGAATTCCTGCAGCACCATTCCTTGACAGCCACTGGGAAGAAAAGGTGGTCGGGCACGGCTCTGGTTATACACCTTGAATACATCTTTGGTCGTGGATAATTGACAATTCGTATTATGTATATTGCCCTGAATGGTCCTTAGGTTCAATACTTCAATATAAACTTCCAAACTTCGTTATCAAGTTGATATGTTTAACCCAGACCTCATGGCACATATGTATGTGTGGTGGGTTCACTGAGAGACACACACTAACTCAGGAGGCAACACGTTTATTCTATGGACCACAACGGGATAACTACGTAAACCGGGTCAGGACAGTCGGCACACTGCCTGACCCACGATGCCGAGCACGAAGACCCAGGGGAAGACGTAGCATGGAGAACTCCATTCCAGCAGACAGCCCCTACCCAGCCTCAGGACCTCCCTTTTATGCGCCCCAGCGTGGCCTGGCTCCGCCCTCGGCCATGCCTCCTTCTGGAATCTACCAGAAGGTTCTGGGCCATACCCCACGTGTCCCTTCTGTCACCTTTGGCCAACATCCTTACCCTGGCCTATCACGTGCCCTTGCCAGCCAACCGGCCTGCTCCGTCCTCAAATGCCCCCTCTCTGCCAGCCACCAGAACTACGCCCCCTAGGGACCCGTTCCATGCCATTGCATGCCCTACTGGCAGAGAGGGCTACTAAACTCCTAGTTTCCCTCTCTATCAGTAACTGATGCTAGGTGCCGTAGTGACCCATTCTATCTCACTACATATGGATAAGTGGATGTTAATAAAACATGCAACTAGTCGTTTTCAAAACCTCCTGACTCTGTTCTGTATTGTGATGTAACAATACATCATATTATTAGATTACCAAGTAACACGTTTTTAAGAGTATTCATATGCCGTGGTTGTCAATTTAAACATTGTGGCGCTCTAAAATACCAGGATTTGCAAATTCACAGTCATTGAAACGACGGAAAACACATAATCAGGCATCCAACTTGGAGTGACTTGGCCTAAAAACCTTTGTCAGAGGTGCGGGGGGAATGGCGGTCCGAGCATAAACACAGAGAGGAGTGAGAGCAACCCACAAATAACATGTCTCCCACATTCCGCTTATGCATCCGTAGCCCGAGGTTCCTTTGTACCCTGCCATACTGTGTATCTATTTATATTTGTGTGGCTGCGATAGCAACTATGGGTGTGCGCTTATTTTAATAAGCGCTGATGTTACTATGCTACCGCTGCACCCCCTGGGATGCCTGCCCCGACCACATCAGCAAGTAACATGGAGGGTTTAGCGCATGGCTCCACAATATAACCTGAATAGGCATGCAATTAAACTATATATTACCTAATCATACGCTTCCAAGTGGCACTGAGTCTGTAGCTATCAAAACAGTTGCAATTATTTAGATTTCTCTCAATTTCAATCGACCCGAAATTAGTATTGGCTAGTAATAATGAAATTTCGATTTAAAGCTTTCGTGACTGCAGGGATTCATCGTCTTGGTTCTTTCGGTAAAGCCACGTCAGACTGATCCTCAGTGACTTGGTGACCCAGCATGGATGTTAGAATCCTGTGTAGGCATTCCACCATGTCATCAGTCTGTGGGTGATAGGGTGAGGTGCGGACCTTTTTTGTGCCCAACAGGCTGCACACTTCCTTGAGCAATTTAGAAGATACATTTTTGCCTTGGTCTGTAAGCAGACGTTCCTGTATCCAAAACGTACCCGTGGAGGAAAGCATCAGTAATGGTGGCAGTCGACTGGTCCGGCACAGGCCAGGCCATCGGCCACCGCGAAAGGTACTCGACACCCACTAATAAATATGTATTACCCCGCGGGGTGGTGGGAAACGGACCAAGCATGTCGAATGCCAAGAGCTCGTTGACACGGGGCACGCTGATTGATTTCAAGGGAAGGACAAGCCATTTTGGGCGGTGGTTTCCGGCGAGCACATTGCGTGCATCCCCTCAAGACAGTTTTAACGTCTCCCGCCATGCCCGACCAAACAAAAATGCAGGCGGAGCATAGACAAGGTTTTTTGGACACCGTGATGTATTACGCGATATTTAGCTATCGATATTTTACTAGGTTATTTAATTTAGTGTGTTCTTTCTCCCCCTTCCCTAATGTTCAAGCTTGCGTAATTGACCGTGCGTCGCCGCACTCATTGACATGTTAATTTTTTCTCTAACCCCTCCCTCTCTCCGCCCCCGCCCCCCTCTGTCTATTTGGGGCCTCGCCACAGAGACGATCTCCCTCTCTGTGTCTGTGTTACTCTCTCTATGTATCTTGGTGATATCTGTCTGCTTATATGTCTGTCTATAGTTTTCTGGTTAGATTTTTGTTGCTATTTCATTTATACCTGATGATGATTGCTTGTGTTGCAATCGAAACGTCGTATGCTGATATTTAATTAATTATTTTATCTTTATACGTGACTTTACCGAAAGAACCAAAGAGTAATTCCTGCAGTCACGAAAGCTCCAAATTTAAGATCATATTTAGTTTTACTGAAAACATCAGCAAACTCTTCCAGAAGCGCACGCAATTCAATTCTCTGTTCTGTTGATAAATAGTTGCTCTGCACAGAGCGCATCAAGCCATGCCACATCATCTAGCTCAGTCTGCCCCGCAGCCGATGTGATGGCCACATTCCCGCCAATTTCATAATCGATGGCCACATTCCCGCCAATTTCACTATCGCAACACGCGGGTGACATGTAAGCCAAACAGCGCCCTCTTGAATGACTGATGCGAACGAACAACTGTTTAAAACTTGGATAAACGGTTCTTGATTATTTGCCACCAAGGTCTGCGCAAAGAATAAGGTTTCTCCCCGAGCAGCCTTGTTGGAGGGAACCAACAACATCCCTTCCTTTGAAGTTTGCCTATCAAGGTGTTTATTTAAGCGCAAGGGAATTAGCATCTGTGCGCCGGGGGGAATTTTAACAATATGGGTTGCCATCGCCAGAAATTATGTATTTGCCGTGCGAAATTTGGCGATGTTAAAAATGCCATTCGGCGACCCGAAGGTAATTCTATGCAGCCTTGATCGATAAGGATCTTCAAGGGCATTTTGGCTAGAAAATCCGATCCCAATAGGCAAGGTATAGCCAGAGATGTGGAAACAAGCACGGGGCCCATCAAGCTAATGTCGCCGACGCTATTAACTGGCCAATAATCCCCAATGATTGACCGTTTGTGGCAAAATACAGGATATTAACAGGCAAAATGGCGTGAGCTATTGGCGGAAAACTGTCGTAAATAATCTCAAAAATTATTGTCGCCGATTCACCTGTATCCACAAGTACCCGTACCTCAATCCCATCGATAGTCCCAACGACAGCGGACAACCCTGCTGCTGCAGCAATGACGCGGCGACCCAAGGCGTGCAACTACGCGGGACGCCGTGGCCAACCTTCACCCGCAACAACGCGTCCCACCCACGATGCGCCCAAACTCGCACCGACGACCCGCCATCCCGAACTCGATGCATGAGGTGGATGTGTGGGCTGTGTGTGAGGTGCACCGTGACTTGCCTAAGGGCCCCGATGAGAGGAGAACGGGCGATTGTAGTACGGCAGCAACGTGGGAGGTCTTGCCCGTGGAGTGCGGCAGCCGATAGAGACGTGTCCCGGCAGGCCGCATTTAAAGCACACCACCGGCCCGTCCCTCACGCAGGAGGAAGGCTCCGTTGGGCGTCCTCGGTCGCTGTGTGGCCTCGCATCTGCCCTCCTTCCCCTACCCCCAGAGAAGGAAGCGCAGGGTCTTGGCGATGTTCTGTCTTCAGCTGCTCCGCCCTCTGGGGTGGTTAGGATGCCTGCAGCTACGTTAGAGCGTCGCTGAATGCTGAAGTGTGCCTCCAGGCACTGCGCAATTCTGAGCGAGGAGAGGTCATCGTCATCCGTCGCAGGCAGCACAACCCGTAGCGAGTTGGAGCATCTTTTCCAGGACCAGCGAGTCCCTGCCGACCTGGTCCATCCAGGGGTAGGTTAATTTCGCTAGCGGCAGAAGCGCGCTATGAAAGGTGAGATGCGTCTTGGCCTCCCCCCGCCTCCGTGTGGCGAACTTCTGGCACTTGTGCGACTGGGGAGCGTAGATTAGCGCCATCTGAGCCAGAGCTTGGGACAGAGAGGGCTTGCCGGCAGAGCTTTGTCGTCTAACGCCATTGGCAGCGCATGTAACGCCTCCTCCTCTGTCCAGTTGGCTAGCTTGTAAGCGGTGGTAAATTGGCGTCTGAATGCTTCCCAATCACCGCCAGTTGCTGTAAATTCCTTGATGAATGGTAGTCTCTTCTTGAGTCCACGGTCCTGGGGTAACGCTGTCGGCGGGAAACGCTTCCCGCCTGCTGTCCAAATTGGCGGGCACTTGCGCTGCTTGCGTCCCTCGGGTTTCCCGCGCGCGGGAAACGGCAGCAGTGGAAGTCCCGGGGCATTGGACGGACGGACGTCCTCTCGTCGTCCTCCTGCTGTATAACAGTGGCTAAGGCAGTAACGGCGGCCAGGAGGTCTCCCATAATGTATTTCTTGGTCTGGTGCTCACTCCTTGGAGGCGGCGGTGTGGTGAGATTTCGGTCTTCTCCCCACGTCGGCGGTTGTTGTATATGCCGGATTATGAAATTTTTATAAAAATAATAAGAATTAATGAAATTTCGAAAAATACGGAAATCGCATAAATCATGATAATGTATGTAATTATATGCATAAATTATGATAATCACAAAATAAATCGTAGTCATCTATGCGGATGCTTGCGATTATGTTAATGTATGCAGTTATGATAATTAGGCTTAGCTTCGTTATCCAGAGTTGTATCAATCGGGATAAAACGATTATCTTTGATTAAACATTTACTGATTATCTTAGTGTGTTTATGTTATGTTAGGTCTCCAAATTCATATCTCATCGCAGGTAACAGTTCTTATGAATAAGACAGTTTTGCATGGAATGGGAAAGAAGCACTTGAACACTTGGTGTTAAGCAATTTTTATTCTAAACAAACATTTGACACTCTAATATTCAAAGGCAAAAGTATACGTCAATAGATTAATCGGCAAGATTATGCAATTAACGAAAACAAATGACTCAAACATTTCTTATTCATGTAATTCGACGGCAGCAACTGCTTTGGAAGATCAGTTGATATTAAACGCACCACCTTGAAATGGCAACCCTTTTTGAAACACAAAGATAACTTTTTGAAAGTCTTATTCGTGTGCGTGTTGTGTGTGCGTTGTATTGTTCCCTTGATAATTAATATTTTAAGTAGAGGCAGGGCGCTGTGTCGGAGCTTGTGGGGTGGGGGAGATACAACTAGCGGCCAGAGAGGTTCCTCTCGCTTGGGCGTGGCCGCAGCGAGCCCGTGCTGCTCCCTCTTCCACTGCTCGATTGAGCGGCGTTGGCACGATGCTCGCCGTCGTGGTGCGCGATGATTCCGTCGTCGGATAGCGCGCAGCTCCTCCACGAGTCGGCACGACGCTCGGTGACGCCCGAGTCGTGCTGCTTGTGCGCTCTCTCTCTCTACTGCTAGATGAGTGGCGTCGGCACGATGCTCGCCTTCGGCGGTGCTTCTGCTGCTGTCCCTCTCTCCTTGATCGCTGCCAACTTCACACCTGCCCTTACTTCAGGCTGTGTTGGCTCAGGCTTCTGGACGACGCGGCTGTGCGCGCTCACCGGCTTGGAGCGCTCTGGCGATGAACGATGGCTCTTGTTGCTCATCCGCTGCTGCTCGTCCTTTTCGATGCTCGCTTGGTCGACGCTTGGCGATTTCCGCCCTTTCTACAGGTTGATTGCTTGTTGTCATTCGTCACTCTCTCTTCTCCGTGCTTTCCTTTGTTCGTGCAGCTGCCAGCTTCACTCGCACTTAACCACACCTCGACACTTCGTTCTGCGAGAAGCGACACCTGCCATCGGTATCGGTGTTTGCTCCCTCACGACGCTCCGCCAGCCGGAGCACGGCTGAACCCAGCCTCGACCCAGGTTGAACTCAGACTTCTGCGACTCGAACGACCCCTCCTCGTTCCATCTCTTCTCGAGGCACGACGCGCCCCAGCTCCCTTGCGAGCCCCGTCGCAACGCTGCGTCGCAAGCCGAGTTGCAAGACTGAGCGCGACTCGAACCAGACTGCACTCAGACTGTTACTCTAACGACCCCTCGTCGTCCCATCTCTCCTCGAGGCACGATCTGCCCCAGCTCCCTTGCGAGCCCCGTCGCAACGCCGCGTCGCAAGCCGAGTTGCAAGACTGAGCGCGACTCGAACCAGACTGCACTCAAACTGTCACTCTAACGACCCCTCGTCGTCCCATCTCTCCTCGAGGCACGATCTGCCCCAGCTCCCTTGCGAGCCCCGTCGCAACGCCGCGTCGCAAGCCGAGTTGCAAGACTGAGCGCGACTCGAACCAGACTGCTCATTCGTGATGTGCGCTTGTGCTTAAAACCCAAAACGTAAAACAACCTCTCCTCTCTGCGAGAGGAAAACAAACAACAAGAGAACAGACGCCCTCTATGGGGTTCATGGTTGTCATCTGTTTTCGCGCCGACTCCGGGGAGACAAAGGTGGCTGAGGAGATTTTTGCAATACATTTATGTGGTCCTGTGTGTTACATTTATTCTTGATATTTCTTATGAGTTCCCTCGGTCTTAGTATATCGTGGTTATTATTCGGTCTATGTTTAATGAATATTCGTAATGATCCTCGTTACATCATTATTTTGAAGGCTTTGCCAAGTTTGGTTATGCGTTTGTTTCCAGGGATTGGTGTTTTATTCTGAGTTATATTTAATGTCCTGAGGTTAAGTGTAACTAAGTTTCCACTTAAGCTTTCTGGAATTCGTATTCTTTAGTTTTTGGTAAGGTCATATAGATAGAAACATACAATACAAAATAATATATATGCTGTGAATACGAGTAATATAAGGGAATATCTAATAACAAGCCCCTATTGTTTGCTGGTTAATTCTTTTTGTTAAGTTTCTACTTTTCGTTAAGAAAAACGTTAAAGAAAACGCGAGTTGCAATAGTTGTTTTTCTCTGCTCTGCACCTTATCTGTGCATCTCCAGACGTCTTGGGAAGGTTAGGCCATCGACCTTTTGTCCATCTGGATGTCTCTGACCTCTCTGTGCTCTGAAATCTTGCCACTTAATGGCCCTCCCCGTGAGGAGTAGAGGCTATTTTCATTATTTAATTAAAATATATATATGTATAAAAAACATTTTTTTTATTCTTAATATTACTTTTTTTGAGAAAAGGGGCACAGATACAACAGGTATAACACCGTCCCACTCCATCTCCGGGTCCTGAGCACCCGGGGTCGATTGTGGGAGGAGCCCCGTCGTCGTGGTCGTCCTCGTCCGAGAACGACCTTGGAAGTTGCTTCCTCCTTATTAACATGACTGAACTATGCTATCACCAACGATTACAACTCCTTACACCAGTTGTAGTGCTCTTAAATGAAGTCACACACTACATGGTTGGAGGCAATCCGTTTATTAACACTTCCTTTAATCAGGACCTTTTCGGAGCTGATTCTATGATTGGTGTAGACGTCCTTGTCACTACGTAACCCTACACGAGGTTATTGCAGCTCCACGACCCGACGACGTGACCCGACCCACCGAACGTTACTCAATCGACCCTCGATCATCTCCGCGCTCCCCTTACATCCTGTTGCGTGTTCTATCCCCCTAGTGCGGATATACCGTCATTACACACGACCCTCAATTATCTCCGCGCCTTTCCTTCACCCTGTTCAGCGCTGCCTTTCCTTCACCCTGTTCAGCGCTCTATCCCCCTAGTGGTGGATATACCGTCACTACACCTGTAACCATCACCCTCCACGTCACACAACACCTCAGCTCACTCCCTCAGTTAATGGGACTGAGCACCAGTGTTGATATTCTAGACCCAATTAGTATTTTATAAATTGAAATCAACTTTGATATCAAAGTTTCAATTTTGAATATCTTTATCACCATAAATAAATAAATCAAGAGTCAATTAACATTACCAAATCCGTCAGTCGAATAACCTTCAGTATTAATTTAACAGTTACATTTGATAATTTATTTGGAGCTAATGTAGGATCTCACCAGCACGGAGTCCACCCCAAATCTAAACTGGGGGTGTGCCCTGTACTCTGAATAATCTACACCATGCTGGACATGGCCTGCTGTGCACGTGAGGCTTGGGTTCTCATCTTGGATCATCATTGCCTTCACTTATAATAATTAACAAACGCACCTGGCAACCTGTCGCGATTACAGCAGCAAATGTAATACAAAATGGCTCCTGAGGTGCCCATATGCTGCAACACGCTGCAGAGTGCACACTTATACGTGCGATTCATCACAGGTAAGCCCACACCGGCCACACGTGGAAGAACACACGCGCCATCTCCCAAGCAGTGTTCCCAGGCTCCAATGAGGAGGCAGTGAGGTTCAACCACCTGATATGTTTCTTCCAGGAGTGTACTGAAGATGCAAGGATGTGTACAGCATTGTACACTACATTTAGTTTGTTCATTCTACACATTTACCGTACAAGTTAGATTTAACACAAGAAATTTAGAATCATATTTTACATTCAAAATACTTCCTGTTTCATGTTTTGGTTGCTGTAGGGTAACAAATAAACCAAACGCCAGTTTTCCTATTTGCCTTTGAGTTTGGGCACTGGCGGAGCCAGTGGGGGGGTGGGGTGGCACGTGCCCCCCAAATTAGGGATTTCGATCGGATCATTGGGGTTTATTAGTAATAAATCGGCATTTTGCGACCCCCACTGCCACTGTGTAGCACATTACTATGTGCCAGGGACTCTATGAGATGATAGGACAATAGTCTTGAGTCCATAATTGGCAATAAGTAACGGCAAAGCAGTTATAAGTGACTCAGAATTGTGCACAGTTGCGTATACAGTACACGACTTCCCTGAAGGCATTCACCTTCAGCGAGCGCGATGCCGATCACACACGGTTCGAATTCGACCCTCGATCGCTGGCTGTGCCATCGCCGCACACGCGTCGAATACAAAGCAAGGGACAAGTCCTTACTAACAACTCCTATCATGAGAATACGTTTTTCCCCTTTTATCTGGCAACAAAACAGGTGTGAAGTTGTTAAAACACCAAACTGAAACCTTTTACAAGGAATCATGTCGGCATTAAACACAATACTTGTGGTCAAAATGCAAACAAAAAACATACTCTAGAGCAGGCATGTCCAAAGTCCGGCCCGCGGGGCAATTACGGCCCGCGGTCAGATTTCATACGGCCCGCAGTTTCGGTCTTATAAATCATAAAACTTTAAAGATGTAATTCCTCCTTTCACCACACAGTGGCAGGACCATTATAATTCTATCTGGCTCTGCATCCGTGCCGCAAACCCTTCTCGAGTCATTTCTGCCATGGCGACTGCAAAAAAATAATTGCGGTCATTCGCTAAGAAAATGCTGAGCTTATTCGGCTCCACATATTTGTGTGAGGAAACATTCTCAGTCATGAACTTAAACAAGAACCGATTGAGGTCAAGGATGAGTGACTCCCACTTGCATGGCATTTTACGCATCTCAACCACTGCCCTCAAGCCAGACCTGGTCTCTTTACTGAAATCTAGATCTCAGTATCACCCTTCTCATTAGTGTCAGCAAGTTATATGTTCCTTGATCAATCTGAAATTGAGTGTTTTGAACGGTAACATCTGTCACTATTAACAGTGAAAAGCCTAAAGCACACTAATGCACTTGGACTTATGGCACTTGTTTTATTAAACTCTTGAATAAGATTTGGTTATAACTGTTGATGTTATGTACCTGTAGATGTGACACAAACTATTGCTTTCTGAAAGATCTTGTAAAAGACAAGGGCAAAATTCACTTGTTTTAAAGTTGAATGATAACAGACCACTTTGCATTACTTATAACTCCTGTTTAAAATGTTCATGAGGCAAAGATATTTAACTCATGGAAATTTAAGGTATTCTATACAGTTTGTTCAATGTTATCTGACGGAATGAAAGGCAAAATTGTGTTTTTAGAGTTGTTCACGTCTGCCTGAGTGGCTTATATTTGCTTACATTGTCATTTGAAAAATAATGGTAATTGTGACAATGATTTTTTTTATAACAGTGTGTATTTTCACGTAATTTTTGTGGTTAAAAAAATGTCAAAAGGAACTATTGGCCCCCGGGCATCTTCACTTTATCAAATGTGGCCCTCTTTAAAAAAAGGTTTGGACACCCCTGCTCTACAGGTTGCCAGGTGCGTTTGATAATATAAACAGAGTATGTTTTTGGTTTGCATTTTGACCACAAGTGTTGTGGTTAATGCAGATATGATTCCTTGTAAAAGTTTTCAGTTTGGTGTTTTAACAACTTAACACCTGTTTTGTTGCCAGATAAAAGGGTAAAAACTTATTCTCGTATTTTGGTACTGGCAAAGGAGGTCCCATGATGTAAAAACTCCTATAATTTTTCATTCATGGAGGGGTTGCCCCCTCTACCTGAAAATCCTGGCTCCGCCATTGAGTTTGGGGATTGTAGAGTTGCCGATTGCGGCTATTTTCAAAAACGATGGGCAAGGATTTACTATGTGTTTTGATGCTGAAAAAATACTTTCTACACAATTAAATCCCTGAACCCCTTATTTTATCTTATACAGATGTTTTGCTAAATTATTGAGTGTATTCCGCAATCTAAATCAAGCTTATTTTTTTTATTGCCTCTCAACAGAACGTTGTTCTGCCGAAACATTTACCTAGTTATGTGAAGTTGATTCTTAAACACCATTGCATAAAAGAAACACCCACGATATTAAACTGGAACAATAACACTTGAGGTGTTGATGCAATTGTTCATTAGCCTATGAGCCCTTGAGTCTCATTGCAGATTGGTTCACTCAGGCCGTTCAAAAGTGTTAGCAAGCAAATTTTATGACCTGAGTTTCGTAATTTTAGGTAATAAAGTGGCGCTCAGTGGCCATGAAGATTGAAGGTATACGCTTTAGTGACGATGTTTCCCCAGCAGTTACCGCAGCAAAATGAAGCTTTTTGCAGCGCCACGTTAATGTTTTACGGTTATAACACATGCCCTCACAGGGTCATACATCGCCCCCTGACATTAACGTACCACAGCTTTGTCTGTAAAGTATATCACCTTCATAATTACCTTGCACTATAACTGGGCAAAAGCCAAATATACTAAACTAGCTTTACTACCCGGCTTCGCCCAGGACGTGGATTCTTGTCTTGGATGAATACACGGCGTACGCGAAGGGTGGGGGGGGACGTCAGCAGGCACACTGCGTTACGCTTCCGCACACGAGTCACATGACAGATGTGACGTCACAGCTCACTTGCCGTGCAAAATACTGTACTGTATATGCATAATTGCGCCCCCCCCCCCCAAAATAGAAAAATGTATTATTTTAATGTTTACATGGTGTACAGTCTGGAAAGTAACCACATGGCAAATTTCAAGTTTGTTGCATGTCGGGAAGTACGCTAAACATTTTGAACAGACACATTCACAAATTTCCCATTTATATATATATTATTAATTATTATTATTACGATTGCCTGAGCATCCACTGTAAAATTAATAGCCTAATTTTTCAATGTTTCACAGACCAAGGGAATGCAAAAGATTGGTGCTGGATACAGCAGCCACATGTGCAAATTTGATTTGTAACTTCAATCCGTAACCATTTACAGATATTTAAATGTTACTGTGCAATTTAATTGAGGGACTGCGTGTTGTCTTGGCGTGGTCTTGGACTCTTGTCATGGTGTGGTGAAAATTCGGCAGGACTACGTGCACTTGTGCACTTTGTACATATATACTTTATATTTATTGAAAGTGACCTGCTTACCTTGTTTCTACTTTTCACTCTTGTCATATCCGTGTACAGCACTGTGCACTACATGAAGAAAAATCTCACTACCTCCTCACCCGCGATGGGCCGCTTTGGAGATTATATGGAGGCAAGGCGGCACAGCGTACGTTCTTCTGAGGCAGCAATCACCGGAAGCAGTGCAGTTGCGATTGGCGAACTGTACCTGAATAAACGTGGCACGAATGGTCAAAGGAACCTTATGGCGGGGCCCCGGGGTCCCATAAGCCCCCGGCTCTCGCATAAACTGCGTTGCGACGTCATTTTATGTCTGTTGAAGGCGAACGATACGGCGACCTGTTCTTCTTGACGAGCTCTACGCGATGCGCCAATCAAAGTTTTGTTTCTTCTGCGCTTATTTCCTCGCTGCTGTGCTTGGACACGACAAAAGCACGATCCACGCCAGGTGGGTCGCAGCGTTGATGTGCGCGGTGGGACGGAGTCGCCCAAAATAAATTCATTAATTACGATTTTGACTTGCGTTGATTCGGGACCCCGGGGTCCCACCATAAGGTTTAAATCTGCAATGAGAAAACCAACGATGGGCAAGGTGTTAAAACCCACGATGGGCAAGGTGTTTGTGTATTTGCAGAATGTCAGAAACCTACAAAAACCACAAATGCTACCCCCTCCTCCTCCCACCATGTAGTCTGACTTCAAGGTGTTACACTGTATTTGTGGCTTACAATGGAACATACTTTGACGTTTAACTGTGGGTGTGCATTCCTCAGTCACCGTTTTAGTGCACATTGCATTACTTTACAGCGCGTCGTGCGAATGGATGTGAGCGCGATGACGATCGAGGTCTGCTCAAACTGTTTGCTCAAGATCCACATTTGTAAGCTCAGGGTGTGAAGCCGTACAGGGACAATGACTCGCCTTGTGGTCGCTGACGAGTGGGGCTGAGAGAGCAGGGCAGAGGGGACCGGCTTTCTGTGGGACATGCCCATCAGTGCGTGGACGTCTCTGTGGAGAGGACTGTCTCCATCTTTCGTGGTTCTTCATGATTCAACTGTGCCAGGTGCTTCTCACTCACAATCAAATCCACTGGGTGTTTTGTTTTATAATGCAGAAATGTTAAGGTGTGTGTGACTGCAGTATTCTATAATGATGAGGTAGGGTCCATTCCACATGCCACTCGGTTACTGAATCTGTCCGTAACAATACATTAACAGGTTTATGTTCAGTGTACTGCTACAAAAGCAGCATCTTACAATAAGTTTGAATGCAGTGATGTTTCACTGTCTCATATACAAAAAAAAAACAACTTACAGTTGCTTCTACACGACTACAAGGAGAGAGAAATATAAAGTGATGAGCTAAAGTAATGATGCGCATCATGATAATTTCGTTTATAAACTATTATTTAATATTTAAATATTTATTTTTATTGGCTTTGTTTATTGTAACCATATTTTTGGTTTATGATAATGTTAATATATTTCATACGTTATTTATATATTAATTTAAGGTAATTCATGAAAACAACTTTTTGTAGGTCAATATCATCCGTGAAATGTGCTATTCACGAGCATCTTCAGATCATATCCTTCGCAAATAACGAGGGAATCATGTATACAGTACAAATGTCTAAAAAGCACAAAATACATTATGGTTAGACATTTCAGATTCAGTATTAACCCTTACATTTGTACTGAAACAATTTTAAATCAACGATGTAACACATGTTTATAGAGCACTAACAACGTAACATGCTTTCTATCCATTAAATTTGCAATGTATCTCAAATTATATATAAGATTAAGCCTACGAGGGCGCATGTTTACACTACTGAACACACTGAAAGGTAGGACTGGTACTGCACTACTGGCACTGTGGTACTGCAATGCTGGCACTGTAGTACCGTACTGAGTATTTTGTTCCGGCAGGATCTTTATCTCTCACTCACTTTATACTTAGGTAAATGACTGTCACACATAATATTTATAGAATATACTATATAAACACAACACATCTGAAAATGAACATGTAAAACAGTGCACTTAAATAAAAGCAATAATAGAACTGTAGGCTGGAACGGCACCCCCACACCTTCACCGTCATTCCTTACAGGAAAATCACTCCGACTTAACGCGAATTCACTTTACATTGCAATTCTCAGGAACGCAACCCCGCGGTTAGCGGGGACTCACTGTGCAAGTCCTTGAAGCAATCACCTTGACCAGCAGCCACTCACTCGGCTATAAATGAGGGTGAAGTGAACAGACACCACACGCAGTAAAGCTACTCAGAAAATGACAAAAGCCAGAGAGAAACTGGAGGAATGGTTGTCAGCACCAGATACGTTCCTTCTAATTATTCATTATTGCCTTAGATAATAAACAGTCTTTTTTAATATGTATATTGCTCTTTCCTGTAAACAGTTCATAAAAAAACCCATCAAATATACATTTTAAAAATATATACTTTTTTTGTTATTTATCAATTATGTGTTCAATATATAGATGTTTTATTTCAATATTCCATCTCTAGTCTGAGTTTGGGGTTTCCTGTTCCAGACCAAATATGACCTTTGGACAGATGTCCGAGCAAGTAGAGTGAGAAACACAGCTCTTAAATCGTCAGATCCCGGATCCCTGGTTTACGCCCAGGATGCGTGACTGAAAAGCAGCACGTAAATCGAAAGTACTTACAGAAAATCGCTGCTCTCTAAAAGTACTTGCCCAAGAAGTCTATAATGGCTACACGGGAGATCATTGTCGTTGTGTGTGTGTGCGTACACACGCGCGAGTGCGAGTCTCATTACGCCCCTTCCAACAAGCCAGCCAGCATCAGGACTCAAGGTCAGTGAAAATGAAACAAAATGTTATTCTATTTATGTTATTTTATGTTTTATTTGCTATACAGTATGTATTACTGTATTACATGCTAATGTACAATATTTCTTGTTATTTACGAGTTTAACAATACTTCTCGTTTTTGTTGAACCTTAAACACATTTCATCACACTGACAGTATGTGCATTTAAATAGTGCATTATTGTGTTCCGACTTACAAACGGGTCTCAGGAATGTAACCCGTTCGTAAGTCGAACACTACCTTACACATAAATACCGGACAACTAAATAAAAAATACATTTTTGCTTTTCAAATGTTCTCACCTTCAGCACTGGGCTAGCTTCGCTTGCTGGGTAGGAGGTGGCGAGTTGGAGGCACACAAAAACATTCACACTCACTCATCGATCTCCACACACTCGCAGGAGCGTGAGCGTGCGTTTCGCCTCACCGGCAGCGCCGAATAACATTTAACTTCTACGGTATCTAGCACTTTCATGCTGCCTCTTAGCCACATATACATCATTGTCACTTAAAACACGCCCAAGAGGCGTGATGCTCAAGGATCACGTACCCACAACCTTTACATAAAATTACAAAAAATATGGGTTGCAACATTAATGTATGGCAGTAAACTTTGACAACAACAAATACACGGTACAATAAGATACATTACACTATAAAATCACCAAAGTACTGTACATAAATAATATTTCGTTATGTGTCACAAAATAGTTCATGTACAGGGTAGGTGGAGGCGAAAGCCGAGGTGATGGGTACGAGTAAGGAGGGATGATGCTGTTAGCAACAAAAGTGTGGGTTGAGGCAACACAAATCAGGTAACTGTATTAATAAACTGACGTCGTTTTTGCGAAACGACGTAAATGGGGATATGTAAATCGGGGTATTACTATATTTAGTGTATTTATTGCAGACGTCGCTATAGGTTGTGTTCTCTATTTAGTTTTCTTTTTTATTGGCTGTACTGTTATAAAAGTGCTTACCAACTTCTACAACATTTGTGCCAGTTTTTGCAGAGACGTGTTTATGGATTTTATGACATCACTGTAAATGTTGCATTCCATAATGAATGTCCAAAACGGTACAGCAACCCTTTGCCCATCGCGGCTGCGGTTACGATTTTGAAAATAGCCGCAGTCGGCAAATCCGCGATGATCCGCAAGTTCAAAAGCAAATGGGAAAACTGGGGTTTGGTTCAAGGTTCGTAACGCGACACCAACCCCTCCTTTTGTTTATGTTACCCTATGTCAACTCAAGCATTAAACAGGAAGTATTTTGAATATAAGACATGATTAATATGTTATACAGTGGTAAATGTATAGAATGAAAACATAGTTTACAATACTGTACACATGCCTGTACAGTACTGTACACAACATAAATACATATCGCAGGCAGCTGAACTTCACTGCCTCCTCACTGGAGGCTGGGAACACCGCATGACCTGGGACCCGCGATGGGCTGCGTGGGGGGACAAGCTCGAGACAAGACGGCTACGCGTCTTGGTCCGCGGCAGCATCATCGCGAGAAGTGCAGTTACAACGCGTACAGGAATCTCGCGTTCAACCGCAAATGGTCGAACCACAGGGGCGAGAGCGGTGAACTGTACCTCAATAAAGTTGCCGCAAACCTGCGATAGCTAAACCCGCGAGAGGGAAGGATTTGCTGCACGTAAACTAAACAGAATTTGTATGTGTCAGTGTTGGGCAGGAGGCTGGAGGAGCGCAATGGAGATGAGCGTGGCTTTGCTGGTGACGATCATCTTGATGACGCGAGCTGCCTGGGGCCATGGAGCGCCCATCTCAAGTGGCTGCTTAATAAGGGAAGACAAAGCCGACTGCTCACGCCTGGGCCTGCACTATATGCCTAAAGACCTCCCAGTCACCATAGCCTCTCTGGACATGTCCTATAACCAGATCTCTAGCATTCAGAGAGAGCACCTGTCTGCACTTTCACGGCTAAAAACTCTCAATGTGGCCTTCAACCAAATATCAAGTATTGACCCCTTGGCTTTCTCACATAACTCTGCGTTACAAGACATTGACCTGAGTAATAACAGATTACCAGGAGCATGGGATGACTCCTTTGCTGTTCTCAAGTTTGTAAGGTCTCTGGACGTCAGAAACAACTCCTACATTTCTTTCAATATTCCAGGTTCCTTCACATCTCTCAAGGCTCTGCATCATCTGAAGGTTGGGGGCCTGAATGTCACTGAAATTCACCAAAATGTCAGCGAGACAATGGAACTGGAACATCTCTCCATTGTGACTGGAGACCTGACCATCTACACTCCAGGCTCCCTGTCGGCATTCCGTAGCCTACAGAGTGTGACTCTGGCCTTGACCTTGCGCACAAATATTGCCCTGCTCACTGACATCATATGTGATGTCTCCTGTAACAGTGTGGAGCTACAGGTGCAGTTTGTTGATTTTCGTGGGTACAGACAAAATGTCGACATTTTCAAATGCATTTCAAACCCTGGCACAATTGAAGTTTTCAACATTTCGCATTCACAACTCACAGACAATACGATCACTGGCATGCTCAATAATATTATGAAGTCGCAAAGAATTATCTCTTTTAATCTGCAACAAATTGGGTTTGATGGTATTGGTGATTGGCAGGTGCCACTCTTACCAATTCCCGTCATATCTTTACAAAGTTTCTTGGTCGATGGGATAGCCAACCCAAACTTCTTTGGCTTTTCCACCATGAAAAACTTACATTTTTTTCTATTCTATCTGAAATATTTGACCATAAGAAATTCTAACCTTTTTTACATGCCTTGTCAGATTACTTTCCTCTGTCAAAACCTACATTTTCTCGATTTATCGAATAATTTACTCACGGAAAATACTGCATTTCCCCAGTGTGAATATATTCAGTTAAACAATCTCAACACACTCCGTCTGCATAAAAATTACATGTCTTCCTTGAGTGCGGTTGGTGCTATGGTGAAAAATCTAACTGCTCTCACGCTGTTGGATATATCTGCAAATCAGATTTACAGTGATCAAAAGTCTGGATGCATATGGCCCATTAATCTCCAAGTCCTCAATGCTTCCTCGAATTTTCTCACAGACGAGACATTTGACTGCCTGCCGACGTCACTTTATTCAATCGATGTCAGCAACAATAGGATCCAAAAAGTCAGCGAGAGATTGTTGGAATTCAAACATCTGCACGAACTGTACTTAAGTAAGAATAAACTCAACTTTTTTCCAGTAGAGCTAGCCCATGGTATCCCATCCCTGAAAGTTCTGACACTTGCCAACAATACACTACTGGGTATGAAACTAACTGACCTAGACAGTCTGGGTAATCTCACCCTGCTGGACATGAGGGGAAACCCATTCTATTGCACGTGCAACATCCTCCACTTTGTCACCTTCTGTGAGAATTCCTCACCATTGCGCATTGAAGGATGGCCAGCTGACTACCAATGCTCAAATCCAGAGAAAGAAGTTGGTAAACAGCTGTCCTCAGTCTCCTTCCCCATACTCTACTGTGACACAACACTGAAGATCGTGATAGCTTGTGTTACCACATTCGTGTGCACTGCTCTCCTGGTCGGGCTCTGCTGGTACCTGGATGCGCTTTGGTATCTGCGCATGACGTGGGTCTGGCTCCAAGCTAAACGGCGGAGTTTCCTCTCAGACCCAGACGGAAATGCAGCCTACGATGCGTTTGTGTCGTACAGCCAGCACGATGCAGTCTGGGTAATGGAGAAGCTTATGCCTGAGCTAGAGTCGCACTCAGTACCACCGTTCCGACTCTGCGTGCACGAGCGAGACTTTGTCCCCGGACGTTTTATCATGGACAACATCATTGACTGCATCGAGCAGAGCCGCAAGACTCTCTTTGTCATCTCACGGAGTTTCGTGGAGAGTGAGTGGTGCCACTACGAGCTGTACTTTGCGCAGCAGCGTCTAATGGAGAGCCGAGACGATGCTTTGGTGCTCGTGCTGTTGGAGCCCATCCCACGCGACTCAGTGCCCAGCCGCTTCTGCCGGCTGCGTCGCCTCATGGGGCGCAAGACCTACCTGGAGTGGCCTGCGGAGCAAGGCAAGCAGGTCCTCTTCTGGGCAAACCTGCGAGCCACGCTTGGCAAAGTTAAAAACTGACAACCGCGCCAAATTTGAGATGCTCAACCTACAACGGCAACCATTGTGAGGCCCATACATCCGTGTGATAGCTATGTGAAACACCATTGCAGGCATTCCTCAATTTACCAACTCCCGATTTACGAATTTTTACTTTCACGAAATTTGAATTTCGCGACATAAACAAGAGGCTTCTAGTTGGCCGCTCTGCATCAGTGTACTCCCGAGATCACCAGTTCTCCTCTTCCCAGTCTGTATAATGTTTGTTTGCGTGCGCTCCGTGGGTCCAAATCTATTGTGTTATTTGCCATTTACTTCAAGCAACCTTCAATATGAGTAGCAAGCATAAATCAACATCACCAGCTCTTACTCCAGAAAATAAATCTAGGCAAGCTATAAGCCTGGTAACAAAGCTGAACATTGTTCAAAGACACAAGAAATGAGAATGCTTGGTTGACATTGCACGTTCCCTCACCTTTATTATTGTAATCTTGCGATAGAATGCATCCTTAATTTTAACCTTTAAAATAATGTGGAGTTATTTCGATTTACGCACTGTTCTTCAGAAACGCATCCTGTTTGTAAATCGAGGAATGCCATTATATTATGATGATAGGAAATGTAACCTACAATGAAAATAACACCAGGGGACGTTAATTCGGATCTGGTTCTCGCCACTGGGCCCTGTTCCGCCACTGAAGCAGCAGTCACACTCCTGATTCACTCTTAATCCTTTGTCAGCTCATCAAGACCAATCTAGTTTCTTTCGGTTGTCATCCCTTGTGCTGATATTTTAGCCATGCCCAAGTCTCTTCAGGTAGACCCTCCTGCGTGTGTGTCTTTGGTTGAACATGTGTTTTTTTTTAGAGATTCCACATGTATACAGGAAGACCAGGATAGTCTCAGGCTCTACCTAAAATAAACCTCACCACAGACGTTTAGACTGAGGGCATCACTAAGACCCAGATTGGGAGCGCGGTAGCTCCAACCTCGTCTCCTACCACTACCTTGGAGGAGTACCGTATAATTTACTCATGAGTACAGTGCATCATAGTTACTGATGTTATTGTAATTAATTATTTTTATTTATCAAATAATGTTTACGATATGTATTATTATTCACGCTATTACCGATACCCCAATGAAGGCCTCATATTTCTTATATGACAATGGTATAACGGCCCCTTTTAGCGGTGATTCAATGAGCGCTCACTTCTCCAGGAACACGTCTTGAGCACTAAATGAGGTCTGCCTGTATTGACTTTGCCAGTTTGTTTCCTTCCTTAATACCTTAATACATGCCCTGCCCACTTCATCCTTATTTTCCTAATCAACCAATCTTATTTTTGAATCTTTCACGAGATGATCACTCCGAAGCAGTGCTTTACAGACATTGTTTATTAAAAAAAACTAAAGTAGTCAAATATAATTTAAAAATGTGTGTCTGTGCTTGATTAGTTGTTTGTCTGATTTTATTGTCTGTGTGATGATTTATTAGTCTTAATATTCATGGTTGTCATTCGTTTTCACACCAATCCAAGTGTTGCAGTGGCTGCTTTTAGGCAGTATGATTCACTACCATAAATTATTAATACCAAAATAAATTACGCATTCATTATTCTTCGTTTTAGGTCTAACTTCACATCACGTCGCTTGAAAGATGTATCCCATTTTTTTCACTGCACCTGTTATCTCACACTCCATCCCTTGAATCTATTTTGCTCCTAAAGTTTGTAAGCCGTTGGTGCATGTTCTAAGTCCTGTTTTCACTCCATGTTTGTCGGTCTGCTTCAAGTCTGCATAATTTTCGTCTTAGCTAAGTTAATCTTTACACCCCATTTTATACTCTGCTCACTTAACACTGACATTCGTTCGATGAGCTGCTGAGCGTCTCTGCAGGGAGTACTGCCTCATTCCGTATGCGAGGTATTGTTTGTTAATGTCGTTGATATAAAACATGATTTGAAGCTTTCGTGGCTGCAGTAATTACTCTTTGGTTATTTCAGTAAAGTCACGTAGAAAGAAAATAAATTAAATAAATACGCAATGCCGGGTACTTCCCGCTAGTTTCTCTCTCTCTACCTGATGACGACTGCTTGTGTTGCAATCGAAACGTCGTGTTTATTTAATTTATTTTCTTTCTACATGACTTTACCGAAAGAACCAAAGAGTCGTTGATATAGATGTGTTATCTTGTTTTTCTCTCCATCACTTTCGATACGTAATCCAGGACATTGTTTTTATGGAGCCCATTACAATACCAGTAGAAATAGGAGAGAGTACAGTAACCCTTGCCAACCTTTAAGACCTTATGGGGAAAATAGGATGAGGGGGCAGAAGTGACGAGTAAACCTATGAAATTCCGTGTAAATGTTTTAAATTTACTCAAATTAACCAATAAAAACAACACACTAAATGAAGAGAATTTAAGGGACATTTAAGACATTTAATTTAAAAAATAACCATAAATAAAATAGCATTTACCTTTGATGATAATGAGGCATTTCAATCACCAATACTCTTGCTCTTCAGCTTAGGGACCATACTTGAAATTTACGTTAATTTATAAGAAACTAGCGGGAAGTACCCGGCATTGCCCGGGTCTTAAAATATTTCATAACTACTCTTAAAAATCTAACAGCAGTGCGTACTGACTGTGGTGATACCTTCTATTATTACAGCAGTGCAAACCGACTGTGGTGGTACCTGCTATGATTACAGCAGTGCATACTGTGGTGGTACCTGCTTTCACTGCAGAAATGCATACTGTGGTCGTACCTGCTATGATTACAGCAGTGCATACCGACTGTGGTGGTACCTGCTATGATTACAGCAGTGCATACCGACTGTGGTGGTACCTGCTATCACTACAGCAGTACATGCTGACTCTATAACAGTATGTATCGACTGTATAGCACAAAGTACTCACCTGACAGAGTCGCGTGGTGAGGCCTAGTCCCATGCAGAGCCTCCGGCCTCGCCTAGATTGTCCAGCCAGCCGAGGTGGTACCTTTACCGGGTAAAAGGGTAAAGGTAAAGGTTTCGACATGCCAAGGGGTAAGGTAAAGGGTAGGGTAAAGGTAGCTCAGAAGAATTACCCGGTAGGGTAAAGGTAGCGAGAATAATTACCCGGTAAATACGGTACCTTGTTTACAGCTAAAAGCTCCGTGGCACAGTCTGTGGAACAGTCCGTGGCCTCCATTTTAAACTGCGATAATTGATGTCGGACCAGATGGAGACGGTCCAAGTCCTTGAGATAGAGGTACTAGAGGACGAGGTCAAGGATGCCAGCACCGACATTTTTGGGGTTGCTGCGAACAGCAATCGAAAGAGGCAGCGGCATGCGTTCCCGTGGGAGCACACGCACGATTGGATGGAGGGTAATCCCCATGTACAGCAAGGGAAGTGGTTTTCCACCCACACGAACGCGTCGAGGTGAAAAGCCCACCTCAAGAAGCACAACGTGCTCGCCCCAGCCAGCGAGTTCGGGACGTCGGCATCGGCTGCCTGAAGGTTCCGTCTAACTGGGCTGGAGCGGCGCAGGATCTTATTGCCTGTCGTTCGTCTGAGGACGATGGCAATGACGAACTCGATCAGGTTGTTGATGAGATCGCCATCAGCCAAGACGACTGGGATGAGGAGGTTATGGAGGACGGTGTCGTCGACAGCCTCAACGCCCGATTCGAGAGTATTCTATATGTATAAAGCGCTCTAATAGCATTTATCGTTATAAACCTTTTTCATGTGTTGTACCCCAGTAATTTCCCTGTAATCGGGTAATTTGTATGGGATAAGGGTAAAAGGTAGGGTAAAGATAGGCTCGTTGCTTTTTACCTTTTACCTCTTACCTTACCTGCTAAAGGGTAAAAGGTAGGGTAGAGCGATTGTATTGTGGTAAGGTAAAAGGTAGGGTAAAGGTAGTCTTGATAATTGTTTTTTTTACCCTTCTATCTGGCAACAAACTGACACCTTTTTTTACAAGGAGTCATGTTTGCATAGACCACAATACCTGCAGCCATAATGCAAACAAAAAACATAACTCTGATAATATATGCACTGTCCTTAAAGTTGATTGGTCCACACCCGAGACAGCTTTTCCTTTACTCAACCGTGATCAGGGGGGGCAAATGTCTGGATGATTGATAAGGATAAGGTCCACCCATGCAATGGATAAATTAACAGCTTAAGCATGTAAAGGCAACTTCACTTCTTTAACATTAATGCAAAATAAAGTGACTCTTACAATACATCTTGTTTGTTTCTATACTCACTATTATTACAATCCACTCAGTTTCTTTTATTAAAGATTCCACTAGGTGGCGACAAATAATATTGTTGGATGAAACGTGCTTACGCATGATGACGTAAGCACGTTAGTGCGAGCCCTCCCGGAAGCCATAGAGAATGCATTGCAGCGCCCGCCGTTCGAAAAAAAACATCTTTGAATGTAAGTCTATGGGAACACTCTGGGCGATTCTCAGCCGGAGTGAAATCGCCCAAAAAGAGGCGGTACTCCACAGAACGTAGCATGACGCTGATTGGACTATATCCAGAGGCACAGTAACGGCTCGCGAAACTCTGTGGTTGAATGACGTTGGTGGTGTGTCGCCCAATCGCCCTAATGAAGAAACCGCCCCTGCTTGGAACGCAGCCTCTTTGGCTAAACTGTTTCAGAGCTTTCAACCGGGGTTACAAGTCTTTTCAATTGTTCAGTCTTATCTTGACGCTTTAGTGCACAAGTCAAGCGTTTTTTGTCTATAAAACGCCGATAGCAGGCCGGGTGAAACCCGTAGTTTGTTGGGACATCAGAGACCGGTTTGTCCAGGAGGGCAACATGTTTATTAGCAATAGCTAGCTCCGTAGTGTCCGACGTTTTAAGCCATTCCTTCGCACATTGCTTGATTTTTTTCCATCGGACTTCAGTAAAGGGCTGCGGACCTTTCCCACCATCTTTTCCGACATGAAGAATACACTTTACGAGTGTTAATCGAGCTTGATCCCCGCTATCAGATGAAGCTGCGCTGCTTACGTCCTCCTCCATGCTTACATGTGTGTAGTGATATTGGCTTGATTTTGGCTCTGACCTACTTACATTTTCGATGCTGATTGGTTGAAAATCTAGCTCAACAGTTTTATATGTCTCAATACGCAGTCAATATAGTGCGCCAATAAATTACACTTTTCTCATTAACTACAGGATAATGCGTGGAGAACTTTTTGCTTGGATACCTTTTATTAACGTTGAACATATTGAGCAAAACAAAAAGTAGTGCCCCGTTTGTCAGAACGAAACTGAACGATACAGCTCACATACAGCAGCCTACTACGCAAAACGCTATAAAATTATAATTTTGCGTATCGCGTCGTTCACGCAAAATCGCATATCACAACGCTGTAAAAGACAACAGAAATAAAATAAGAAAAAATATCACATCCAAACCATGGTCAACTAATTTAAAGGCCTTTTTTAAATGGGACTTAATAATGGAAATGTATTTGACGTATATGGAGCGGGAGTGCATTCCAGCTGCCGACATGAAGGAACGTCGACCCCACCATCTTGCATTTAACTTGAGGCTCTGAATGAGCAGCTCCATACTGGATGAACAAAGTATTCTGAATGGGGTGTCCATTCAAATTGTCTCTGTGTCTATGGGTTTCTGTGCGAGTCTATGGGTCTCTGTGTGCCTCAATGTGTCTCTGTGAGTTTTTGGGTCTCTCTGTGTAAGCATATGGGTTATCTTAGAGTGCAATCTTAAACCCAATTCGTAAACTAATGGGGCTGGTGGAAAGGGGGGGGGGGAGTCAATTAAGGGAATATAAAATGGGGTGATATGTTAATGTTTGTGGGCAAGAGTCAACACTGTTGCATTTTGGACCACCTGCATCTGTTGAAAAATATTATTTGAGAGACCATATAAAACAGACTTGCAGTAATCCAACCTGGAGGATACATCGGCAGCAATGAGTGTTTCAGCAACAAGTAGTTTTAAACAGTTGCAGAGCTTTATTAATTTGAAACCAAATAGCCAACATCATGAAGAGTACAGCAAAGTTGCACGCCCCGTTTGGAAAACACACAGGGGAAAAAGTACAGAAAAACCCGGTTAGGAGGCAGCTTAAAGCACTGATAAAACAATACGCGTTTCCATATTCCCTGAAAGCATATCAGCATTTATGCCATGGACAAAATGTAAACTTCAAAGCATTCAAATACTCCCAAATTTAATTTAAATCAGGCTATACTTTCAGGCTCTTGGTAGTTTACAATCATAATAGCAGTTTTAGCGACTTGTTATACACATCAGAAATACACAGCCTTGTTAATGTATTATTCTTTAGCTTTGTACAAACATTATTAGTATCAGATTCATTGTCTTGAGACCAGGTCTCAAGTTCAGTGTATGAAGACCGGGTTTCAGGATCTGTGTATTAAGACTGGGTTTCAGGATCGGTGTCTTGAGACGGCTAAACTCCTCCATGCTTTGGAATTATATTCAGTGTTAATTGTAGTGCAATCGCATACTAAGGCACTACGTGTTTTATTTTTATTGTGATGTACCATGTGCCGTGCCCTACCCAATCATCACAGACCCGTGCATGCCAGCTACATGCATGCTGCTGCTCACTATATTGCAAATGCAGTCCTCCAAACTCACAGGCAGAGATGCGGGACTCCTAAAGACAACAGTAGTATGAATTCCATTGCGCACACAGACACACGGCATCACACAGCATCTGGTCTTTTGTGTGAGAAGTGAGTAAGTGCACAGGTTTCAACAGATCACTTGTAAATTAGATCCAACCGTCAATAGTAATAAGTACAAATTAAACGATCTATCAGCGGCACCGATTTCACTTGTGTTATGGATCATCAGCATACCAATGTGACCAGTGATGCTAGTCACGAATGTAGCGTTAGAATGGCTGAGAAGCTGTGTGTGGCATGAAGATGGAGAGCTGCATGAGATTACACGGGCCACCAAATACACGTTACAATGCATAAGGTTACCTAAGCTCATGTCAACAGCAAGCATGACGAATGGGTCTCATTATGTTGAATAAATCCCGGATGTTCACCATCCAGCAATAAAACTATAATAAAAATGGTTTGTAAAAAGAAATGTGAAGTGGTTTCCTCCCATAATTGAGGGGAAAAAATAGTTCAGCTTCAGTAACTTTACAGCATATTTATTTATGTATTTGTTTTCACTTGGTTTACCAAGAAAAGCATCACCAAGTCTCGTGACTCAAGTTTGCGCAGCAGGTGGCGATAATTGTCATGTATAATTCCAATTGAGTAAATTTCAGGTTATTTTTAAGATGTGCAAATTTTGACCGTGATGTCGCCACAAAATGGCTTGCTCTTGCGAATGACGTCACGAAATCTTGAACATTCACTCTCAAGCAGATGGCACGTGGTATTATTATGGTTATTACAGCGCAGTGATAAACCAGGGTGGCTGCTGTATTCGAACCACGAACCTCTGCAACAAGTGGTGAATCTGTTACGGCTGGGCCATATCTCTGCACCCATCAATCCATCCAGTTTCAGTTATCCCACATGTTGATGTTGTATCAATTCAGTTCACCGTTGAGTGAGGCTCGCAATCGGAAGGAAGGTTGTGAGTTCAAATCCTGGTTGCCGGCTGACTCAGCCCATCATCCATCCCTGCGGAGTGGATTAAATTATTTGTACTTTGTCGTCCTTGACTACTATACAAACAACGACTTTCCACCACTGGCTCAGTGCTGTAAACAGATGAGTATCATATTGTTTGGTTCTTTCGGTAAAGTCACGTAGGTAGAAAAATAATAGATCACGACGTTTCGATCGCAACACAAGCAATCATCATCAGGTGGGACAACCACAGCAAGAAAAAACTGCTGTTGTCCCACCTGATGACGATTGCTTGTGTTGCGATCGAAACATCGTGATCTATTAATTTTCTACCTACGTGACTTTACCGAAAGAACCAAAGAATATGGATTCCTGCAGTCACGAAAGATCCAAATAAAAATGAGTACTAGTACATCAAATGCTAATTTGAGTAGAAACTCGCTTCGACTTGTTGACTATTTTAAGTGTGCTGGCAAGATCTCGTGACAGATAAGAACAGGATCTGATGACTGGGGCGGTGTTATTCCCAGATAGTTTTGCTCCACTGAGCAGGGAATGTGGCATAAACCAAACTCTAAACTGTAATCGTGGTTGGCAATTACCTCTTTTCTTTGGATGACTCCACGGGATATTTAACAGTTACAACTTTTTTGACAAAACGGCATTGAATATCGCATGGCAAAATCGTTAGCAATAAACACAACTTTTTTTTTACAATTTTTACTGAAAAACAGTGGTGGCATAACGGTTCACACCCTGGACTTGCATTGCAGAGGTCACCGGTTATACTTCTACCTCCCGACATGGCAGTTACAAGTAAGTTAAACACAAACAGTCGATTGGCAGGTTGAGTGTAGTGGGGTAAAGTATGGGTATGCCTACCTCTTCGAGGATAGTGGAAGAAGAGATCGAGATCATGAAAAAAGAATTAGCTTTACCCTTTGTGGCAATAATACAGGAGGTTTTAAGATGACCAAACACCACAGACACCTATTGCAATGCATCAAGTCGAAATTAACTACACATTCTTGTGGTAAAACATGCAAACAAACATATTTTGATGATCATGCATGCATTGTCCTTGAAACGGATTGGCTTACACCAGTGACAGCTTCCTTTATAGCCTTGTCTCATTGGTGTTACACCAGAGGACAATGCCAAAAGGCCAACAGCTCAAAAACATATGTATATGTAGAACTTCTTTCGCAGCATACATAGCAAACCAAGCGAATTGGAGATGTGGGAAAAGACTGCAAATATCAAAGCATTAACCATTCGGGTGGAGCAGTTATATCTATGGGAAACCTTTGTGCCGGTATCAAGATGATGAAAAAATGTGTGGCTAATGCAGACTTGATGCCTTGTGATCATAGGTGTCTATTTGGTGTTTGGACATCTTAACACCTCCTGTATTCTTGCTGGAAAGGGTAAAGCCTTTTATTTGTTTAATCATCTTCATCCTAACAAAAAGGATCCCATAGATAGCAGACCAAGAGTGGCAAGTGCCATGCAGTTCCTATGTAGGTTGAACTTCTTTTGCAACTGTGCCAAGCGGAGGTGTGGGGGAAGGACAACAAACTAAACACTAAAAGCAGTTCTAAAGAAATTCATTTTCAATCTAGATTTAAAAGTGCATAGGTCCAGTGGCATCCTAATATCGGAAAGAAGATCGTTCCAGATGGCTGTACATTCAGGCAGGAGAATTGGTCCATTCATTCATCACTAACGCTCTACTGGAAACGATTTCCGCCTCCTGACTTTTGGAACCGGTAATCATTCTGATCACAGTTCCAAGACCGCCAGTTATCATATAACAACAAATTCACACTTTCCTCACACTGCTGGTGATTGCGTCGAGTTGCCAACGGAGGGCATCACCGCATCGTCAACCGGAGGTGGGTCTGCCGGGCACGTCGCTGGGAGGGAGTTCCCTTGCTGGTGCTGGGTTGTCCATAGGCCAGGCTAAATCCGCTTGCTCCTGTATTGCACCAGCAGCGGCTCTAAGGGCAAACACACAGAACGGTCTACATTAATGGTCAAACATTATTTATCATTCTGCTTGTTTACCAAGGAAGGCCTAAAATCATTTTCAGGAGGGTGCTATTGTAATAAAGGAATCCTTCACACGATGTTGGTCTCCGTTGGTCCTTTATTGATGTTCTTCTCCTCCTCGCCCCGCTGGCCTCCTCCTCGGCCCAGCGTCATCTCTCCTTGTGCCCCGCGCACTCTGCAGCTACCCTGCTGCCTGTGCAACCTCGCACCCTCTGCTAGCCCTCCGCTAGCCCTGCAGCTACTCTGCTGCCTGTGCAACCTCGCACCCTCTGCTAGCCCTCCGCTAGCCCTGCAGCTACTCTGCTGCCTGTGCAACCTCGCACCCTCTGCTAGCCCTCCGCTAGCCCCGTGCAACCCGCACGGTCCCGCTAGCCACTCTGCTAGCCTCGTGCAACCTCGCACGCCCTGTGCGCCCCATGCACTCCGCTCTCTCCGCACCCCGCTGGCTGGCGCCGTCTGGCGAGCCCCATCAGCCTCGCGGCTGAGGGCACGGCAGCCACCAAACGTGGTCTCCCTCTTCCCTCCCTCGACTGCTCCAGATGTCTTCCGGTCTCCTTCCTATAACCTCTCTCCCACGTGACCCTGACTCCTCCCTCTCCCACGTGACCCTGACTCCTCCCTCTCGGATCGTCACATCCGGCCTGCCCATTTACGCTCGCATTACACTATCAAGAATCTGCAATACGGTAGTTTGAACACAATCAAGTAATTTTCAGGGTTTTTTTTGCATCCAGATATTTGGCCAACACCAATTACAGTAAGTCCTCACTTATCACATGGTGTTCACACAACGCATTTTCACTATAACACGGTTATTTAATTAGGGAACACTTGTTGCACAATGCAGAACAAACACCGTTATAATGCGGAATGCGCACCGTTATAACGCGGTTTCTGAGCGGTCGACAATGAACTACTTTCATGAGCTGCACGGCCGAGCGGTATAATGATACAATATGTAGAATGATATGGTAACCTCAGTGGCATACCCTCAGTTATTTGTCGTGCCATCTCACTGCACGCACATCGGATCTCGCCAAACTTTATCGTGACTACATTATTTATTGGAAAATAGTTTTCACTGAACGGGGTTTTTTGCTTAACGTCAAACTTCTCAGAAACACATCTCCCGCGTTAAACGGGAGGGAAACTAGGCATACAGAAGCTAATTTAGAAAACAGAAAGCAAGAGAGAGTAAATGCAGCATTGTAGAAAATATTATTAACAATCTGTCTCTCCACAAACAAGTGTTTTTTTTACACATCTCATCAGTTCCACAGTGTAAAGGTCGCAGCCCTCTCCATGTACGGAGTTCCCAGAGGCAGATAGCAACAGCCATCACCAATTGACCATATCGTGCTAGTCGCCAGTTGCATCTCTGTTACACTGCTGCCGCTGGGATGACTACAATTCCTTAACTCCTTGAGGTGGCGGTTATCCAAAATGACGATATGGCGCACACATTCAGTTCTCTTGAACCGGTGGTCTGTGTAACCGCACAAACCTATGTGTGCTGTCAAAAACCTATGTGTGCAATCAAATGTTATCGTGTTATGATAATAATAAACATGGTTTTCTAAAAAAAGCACCATTCACACGAAGCTTCAAGGCACTGTGCATGAAGCTTAAAAGTTATGGAGAAAGCTTGTAAAAATATGCAATTTAAAAAGTGTAACGGACTCAGATTCCCAAATTGACTGAGGAAGAAGGGAATTCCATGATCGCGGAGCCTGGCTGCAAAATCCTTTGTCTCCCACAAAACTAAATCTGGTCTTCATGGAATTATCATTAGTTTACACAAGAATCGGCAGATCTAAGTATTCACAGTGGAACATAAAAATTAAGCAGGTCAGTGGTGAGATATTTAGGAGCCAACTCATTCAAGGCCTTAAACATGAGGTGAAGACGAATCTTAAAGTGGACTCTTTACTTTACAGACAGAACAAGTGCAGGGAGGAAATAATCGGAGTGACCTAGTCACGTGATTTGGATATGGGTTAAAACGTGGGTTTTGAATATATTTTCGTCTATCAAAAACACTTTTAGAAACGCCAGCAAGCAAGGCATTGCCGTCGTCAAACCTTAATGCAATGAAGGCATGCACCAGCCTCTCGGCATCAGGCAGGAGGGACAGCATGGGTCTCAGTCGAACTGTGTTTGTGTAAACTAAAAGACGATTTGTGGGAGACCAGCAACCTGCGTAGTGCTGGCCCAGCCTCAACTGGATGTCATCCAGCTTGCTGATGTAGTCCAGCAGGGCCTTGTCGGGGTCGCCATGGTCGCCAGCGCACAGAGCGCATGTGCAGGCATGCCCGTGCCCACGCCGCCGGCCTTGGCGGCGTCCATCGCCGTCTAAAGACACACATGATGACACCCTGGAGGGAGGGGGAGGGGTCGTGGGGGGTGTCTCACGCTCAACCGTAATGTACGCCGCCGTCATTGTCACGATTGATTACCATCTCATGTCATTACACAGGAGAGCTTCAAGACTCCCCTTTGGCAGGAGGGTCCTGCCAAGTTTTTGTCATAGAGGAGGGGAGCGATGTTGTTGCTTCTACTGTGTGTAATGCTAATTGAGTACGAAGAGTCCTCGCTTAATGTGCGGGGTTCACACCGCGACTCGTTTTCACTAACGCGGTTCTTCCATTCGGGAAACACTTTTCGCACAACCTGGAAAGTGCCCATTATAACGTGGAATGCGTCCTGTTATAACGCAGGACACACACTGTTATAACACAGTTTCTGAGCGGTTGACGACAAACTATTTTCTTGAACTACATGGCTGAGTGGAGTGATACAGTACAAGGAATGATACAGTAACGTGGCAACGTACCCTGAGTTATCAGTCCCACCATCTAACTGATTATGCGTACATCGTATCTCGCCAAACTTTATTTGTAGATTATTTACGGTAAAATTGTTTTTACTACGCGGTTTTCACTTAATGCGGTACTTTTCAGGAACACATCTACCACGTTAAACAAGGAATTAATGTAATTTGCAGATCAGTTTTCAGCATTGCGATGTTTGGCCAACACCAGTTCGAATGTTTGTTTGTAGCGACTGAAAATTATTTTTTTTGGAATATAGCCACCCTCTTTTATACCTGGCCATCTCAGAGGACTTTACATGCGATATGCGACTTACACCGGTACCGGTCCGTGGCCTGTTAGGAACCGGGCCGCACAGCAGGAGGTGAGCTGTGAGTCCGCGCGTGGCCCGCCCATTATTTTATATACCACTTCCGTCCGCGCCTCTTTCCCGCACTGCGCAACTTGTCTCATTGTCTCAGTCACAGTTTAGGTAAGCCCACAAGCTCACCCTGGCCAAAATTAGTAAAAAACAAACGTTGCTGGAGAGCTTCTTTGAAAAGGGGGAAAGACCCAATGATGAACCCCCCCCTCCCCCCCCCCGGTCCGTGAAAAATTTGTCTTCTATGAAACCGGTCCCTGGTGCCAAAAAGGTTGGGGACCGCCGACTTACACCGCATCTCTAACATTTTAACGGGCACTCCCAGGAATAGCCGTCCTTGTGATGTATAAGGTGACTCAGCACCTGGCCTGCAAACGGGAGTTAGTCTGCCAGTAGGGAGGAGCGATGATTGCTCTGTGTGTTCCAAATTGAGTAATGTTGGAAGCTAGCACTGCAAATTAACATTTTCTCAATTTGAGGGCAAATAAACTTTAAAAGGGTGCCATGTCTGTGCATATTTATCCCTGTCTGTTAATCTGTGTCCCTGCGTTACACTGCATGCATTACCATTGGAACAGATAAGAGTTAATGAGTTTCTTGAATTGAGCAAGGTTATTGTGAGAGCTTGGAGAAAGAGGCGATGGGAAGGAGGGGATTCCGAAGTCGAGCGGTGCGAGTGAAGAAGCAGAAAGAAAAATGGTGTGACCTTCAGTGTTGTTAGGGGGTGAGTGGCTCTTGATTAAGTGAGTAGTTCACTGGGTGAGTTGGTGTGAGGAGGGTGAGTGAATGAGCAAGTGTGTTGTATCCTGTAGTGTGGTGAGTGGGTGAGGGGTGAGTGGCTTTTGAGTGATTGAGTGGTTGACCGGGTTCGTCGGTGATTGAGTGAATGAGTGTGTTGTTGTAACCTGTAGCATTGTGAGTGGGTGAGTGAGTGTGTGTGTGTTATTGTGACCTGCAGTGTGGCAATTGAACACAGTGTGTGTGTGGACAACAGGAAATGGTGAGTCTGGTGGACCAAGTCCTCAACGTGGGTGGAAGAATCCAAGAGTGAAGTTCACGGAAAACGCCAACCAGTGACACAGACACACGTACAAGAGCATCCATCACTGTGGCACCTGGATAAGTGGCGAGCACTCCCATGCAGACAGCAGCCATCACAGTCCATGTATGGAGAGGGGATCAAGGCTTGGTGCTCCTGCTGGGCCCCTGAAGGGAGACCGAGAGACACTTTGAACCGCACTGCTGCACACACGGCACTTCAGTACTCCATTGCTATTGTTATCATTCCGCTTGTTCACCCAGAAAAGACTCACCGAGTACTCTTTTTCAGGAAGGTACTGCCAGGCTTTTGAAGTCGGGAGCAATGTTGATTTGTATGGAATGACCCTGGGGCACTCTTGCAAATGAGACTCTAACTTGATCTCTTGAGTTCCACTCACCCTGGTTACACCAAATCAACTTGACACTTCGATCTCTGCTGCATTTACAAATCAATCCCAACTCTTCCTATTACATGAATGATATTTTATTTGGCGTTTTACCCAGAAATGCTACACTGGAGTCTCAAGACTCCTTTTCACATTAGGGGAGCGATGTTGCTGCTGTATGTGTTCCCAACTTAGTAATATTCAGGTAATGTTTCAGCATTGGGATGTTTGGTCAATACAGTTTTTTGTTTGTTATCGGAGGAAACCGGAGAACCTGGAGGAAACCCATGCAGAGTAGGAGGAGAAAACGCCTCGCAGAAAGGTGCCCCCATCAGGAATTGAATACAGACATTTCTTGCTGTGAGCCACAAGGGTTACTGCTGCACCACCACCTTGCCACCCGCTATATCAATAATCAAGAGACTCTCACCATGTTACATTCCAATAGCACGAGACTATCACGAAGGCGTTGTTTTCACAGCACCTTGCTTCGTGATAGCCTTGTGCTTTACGAATGACGAGAACACCAAATGCACTAAATTATTATTATTATCTCGGCGATCCTTTTTTCCGGTATCAAAATTATAAAAAAAAGAATAGGCTTTACCCTTTCCAGCAATAATACAGGAGGTATATTATTGGTTCTTTAGGTAAAGTCACGTATCAAAATTATAAAAAAAGAATAGGCTTTACCCTTTCCAGAAATAATACAGGAGGTATATTATTGGTTCTTTCGGTAAAGTCACGTAGAAGGGAAACAATAAAATAATAAAAATATAAAAAATAAAATTCTAACGACGTTTCGACTGCAACACAAGCAATCGTCATCAGGTGTGAAATCCACAGCAAGAAATTTTGTTTTCAAATTTTCTTGCTGTGGATTTCACACCTGATGATGATTGCTTGTGTTGCAGTCGAAACGTCGTGATAATTGTATTGTTTTATATTTTTATTATTTTATTGTTTCCCTTCTACGTGACTTTACCGAAAGAACCAATCATATGAATCCGTGCGGTCACGAAAGCTTTAAATCAAAATTTAATACAGGTGTTAAGATATTCAAATACCAAATAGACGTATATCACAAGAAAGTCTGCATTAACCACACATGCTTGTGGTAAAACATGCTAACACACATGCTCTGAATATATGCATTCTCTTTGAAACTGATTGGCCTACACCAGATACAGTCCTGTGGGCCCACCATCCGCAGGACAAATGGTGAGGGGCGGGTGCGATGCCAGTATGGCAGGGAGACAGACTGGACCTTAGCAATGGATACTGGCTATTGGGACGTGGAATGTCACGTCACTGGGAGGAAGGAGCCAGAGCTGGTGGAAGAGGTGGAAAGGTATCAACTAGATATAGTCGGTCTCACCTCCACACACAGCATTGGCACTGGAACCAAACTTCTCGATCAGGGGTGGTCTCTCCTATTCCGAAGTAACCCCTTTGAGAGACCCCGGGTGAGTGTAGGAATATTCACAAGCTCCTGGCTGGGTGCTGTTCAGTTGGAATTTGTTCGAGTTGTAATGCGAGCAAGGATTGAGGGGGGCGGAGTCTGGGTCACGTGAGGAGAGGGAGGAGTTAGGGTCACGTGGGGGAGAGGATTTAGGGAGAGAACCGGAAGGGGGAGTTGAGACGGAGTGAAACGGGAAGAGGCCACGCTGGGCAGTACGGGGAGGGTGGCGCGATCGCCACGTGTTGGGAGACCTCGGCACCGTCGGCCATCGGTGTCAGGGCACAGAGGGCTAGCGGGCTGTGGAAGGCTAGCTGCAGAGCGGAGCAGCAGGGTGGCTGCAGATCAGAGCAGCAGTGTGGCTGCAGGGCGGAGCAGCAGTGAGGCTGCAGAACGGAGCCGCAGGGTGGCTGTGGAGTGATCGACGGAGGAGACGCGGGCCTGAGCGAGGACGCCGTGGGAGCGAGATTTACACGAACCCAAATAAAGAACAACGGAGATCGACACTGAGAAAGAGTCCTTTATTACACTGGTGTCAGAAGTGAAATGGCATGTCAAAACAGCTCAGAAGAAAGAACGTCCCTGCACCATCTTCTGCAGCATCTTCTGAAGACGACCTCCCTCCAGCGGTGGCGCTACCGACGATGGAGGGGGGAAGCGACGCAGGGACGGGCGACGGTCCAGGGGTGCAGGAAGTTACCGCTTCGGTGGGTCCATCCACGCAAGTGGACGCTGATGAAGGATGGCGACAGGTGGTGGCCCAACTGGAGGCACTGAAGGCGGTGTTGACGCAGTTGTGCGACCTCGTGACGACCGCGACGACTTCGGGAAGGCTGAGCGGGGAACAGCGGGCCGGGGCCTTGCCGACGCCGTCAGCCATCTCCACCACGCGGCACGAAGCCGCCATCTTGGGCGTGGCCGAGGAGGAACGGCGGGAAGCCGCCATCTTACGCCCTCCACCGCGGGGAGCCGCCATTTTGGACACGTTGCGGAGTGACGCCATCTTGTCGTTGCCACACGAGTCACCATCGACGGAGGACGGCGGAGCAAGGACCCGCAGCCATCATTTAACAACTGTTAAAGAGTTCTCCATCGGCGGCGATTGGAGCGTGTTCGCCTGCCGGTTTCAAGCGGCTGTACGATCCGCCAAATGGACGGACGCGGAGGCCCTGGAAGTCTTACCAACACTTCTCGACGACGAGTCCGTCAGGTTCTTCCGCTCCATCAAGGCCGAAAAGAAGAGGACGCTACAGGGGGTCTTTGAGGAAATGGCGGACGCGTATGAAGCCTCCGGACGATGCTCATCGTAGATTCGTACAGCGGCAACGGGCGCCTGAAGAATCGCCGGTGGCATTCGGAGGCGCCGTTCTGGAACTGGCTATGGTCGCATATCCCGAGACAAAGCCTGATTTGTTGGAACCCCTCGTATTGGGCAAGATGCTGGAATTATCTAGAGACGTGGGGATCCCCATGCCGGTGTGCGGCCATAATAAGTTGACGTCCCGTGCTGCAGCTAAGTGCTTGGATGCCCAATTTAATCTTCGACGCTGGAAACAGGTGTCAGCTTGGACGGGGGGCCCCATCGTCGAAGGCGGTGCTACAGGGTGGGATCCTAAGAAGGCGGTCTACGTTCCTGACGACAAGGATCTGCAGGAGTTGACGGCCGCCTCCGCCCAGTGGCCTGCTCGAGGGGGAGCGGGGCTGGGGTCCGGGCCGCCGACGCGGAAGCGTCGGGACAGAGGGGGTGCCGCGCGCCGAAACGACGTGGAGTGTTTCCGCTGCGGCCGTAAGGGCCACTTCGCCAGGGATTGTTGGGCTCGCATCCCGGGGCCGCCCCAGCAGGAGGCCTCGGCCACGGACGTGACGCGAAAGGACCATCCAGGACAGGCAAGTCGGTGCGCATCAGACACTCGGCAAGGCCTGTCACCTCATGCATCACCATCGCCGCGCGGTCCGTGTGTCGTTAACAACGGGGGGCCACCGATTGACCCGTGTCACTCGCTGACGCAGTGGCGGAGATTGGCACGGAGGGTAGTTGTGCGGCCACTACTGGGTCGTCCACTGTGCCTGGTTCTATTCAGGGGGTCGAGGTGCGTATTTTGGTGGACTCCAGTGCGTCCGCGACCATTATCTCAGACGTCATTTTCCATCTCTTGGGCATTCCGCTGGGGAGAGTGCGACCGGTTTATGACTCTTGCATAGCGGCGAACGGGGGAAGTATGGGCATTGTGGGCCGGGTGGACGTCAACATATCGATTGGGGGGGTGTCGGCTTCAGGGACCGTTTTGATTTCCAGGTCCCTCGTGGTGCCCTGTTTGTTGGGGACCGATTTCCTGGCAAAAATGCCCATTCAAATAAGGGTTAATCAAAATTGCATTGAATTACTGGGGGGTCTGAAAATTTCGTTCTTGCCGTCGCCCTGGGGCCACTCTGCCCCTGTCTGCCAGGTGCAGGTGTAGTGACATAAGAAGGGAGGGGCTGCTGTAGGCTCTGGGTTCCCAGGTGGGTCCAGACGCGTAAGCCTCTGGGCGCCAGGCACTGGGTTCCCAGGGGGTCCAGACGCTTTTAAGCCTTTGGGCGCCAGGCGTTGGGTTCCCAGGCGCTTAAGCCTTTTTGGCCCTGCCAACGGGGGGGGGGGGCTGTGTGTGCTCTGTGGGATGTCTGGTGGCGCACACGGCCCCACCCCTCGTCGGACCAGGCATAAAAGGAGAGCTCCCTGGACGATCGGGGCCCAGTTGTAACTCAAGACCCAAGACCCACGACCAGCCATCTGAAGACCCTGGGATGCTGTGAGAGCCAGTGGTGGGACTCTGGAACTCCCGACGCTACGACCTTGTGAGGGCGAGTCCAGAGCGTAGCCAGAGTAGAGTATCTAGGCTGTGTAGCTAGGCTGTGTACCTAGGCTGTAACAGAGTATCAGGACTGTTGGAGTGTTGTATTGTAATAAAGAAGTTACATCTACAAGTGTCTCCGGAACCCGTTACACAGGCGCTGTCCGAGGTATCTGTTGACATTCCACCTGGTTCGCAGATGCTTATTCCGTTGAGATATCGGAAACCAGTGCCTGGCGTTGAGGGAGCGGCGGGGGTTTTGTTATCACCGTCCACGGCTATAACGGGCGGCTCGGCGCTAGTTGGGGCACAAACGATTGTCCGGCCGGGCCAGCCTCCGTTTTTACAAGTGCTGAATGGGAGTGCGGAGAATGTTAACGTACCGGCCGGAATGGTTTTGGCTCACGCCACGACTGCGTTCACGGCCCATGACGACCGGGGCCGCCGGGACATGGTAGGGGGGGTTTCAGGCCCCACGGGGCAGGATGATCGATGGGTTGCCGAGTTGTGCGGGGAGAACTCATCCCTGATCGGGGAACGGTCCGCGCTTCGCGCGCTGTTGCTAAGCTATTCCGACGTGTTCAGCTTGGATGATTTTGACTTGGGACGCACCTCCTTGCTTTCCCACCACATTGATACGGGGGACGCCGCTCCGATTCGGTTGAACTCGCATCGGTTGAGCCCGACGGAGCGGGATCATGTTCGCGGCGCAGTGGATGACATGTTGGCTGCTGACATAATATCCCCGTCTAACAGTCCATGGGGCGCGCCGGTAGTCCTTGTGAAGAAAAAGGATGGGAAACTGCGATTTTGCGTCGATTTTCGCAAATTAAACAAAGTGTCCGTGGCAGACGCGTACCCCCTGCCGCGTATGGATTATTCTCTCGATGCCTTGTCCGGGGCAAAGTTTTTTTCAACGTTTGATCTCTCCTCGGGATTCTGGCAGCTTCCCCTGGATGAGTCCTCGAGGGGAAAGACGGCTTTCCGTACGCCGCAGGGCTTATTTCAGTTTAATTGTCTTCCGATGGGCTTGAATGCTGCCCCCGCCACTTTTCAGCGGTTGATGGAGCTGGTGTTAACGGGTCTGCAGTGGGAGACATGTTTGATATATTTAGACGATGTCATCATCTTTAGCCGCACATTTGACGAACATTTACAGAGATTGAAGACGGTGTTTGCTAGGATGCGCTCCGCCAATCTGAAATTTAAACCCAAAAAGTGTCACCTACTGCAACGATCCGTGCGTTATTTGGGACACATAGTCAGTGCGGATTATCGCAGGTTCGTTCTGAACTTTGCTATGATCGCTAGGCCCTTGCACCTCCTTACGGGGAAGGATCGGAGGTTCAGTTGGGGACCGCCGGAGGAAACGGCGTTTGAGGGCCTACGCGATCGTTTGGCGACGGCGCCGACATTGGACTATCCGGATTTTGATCGCCCTTTCATTCTGGATACGGACGCTAGTGACACCGGGATCGGGGCCGTTCTGTCACAGTCCAAGGGCGGCGTCGAACGCGTGGTAGCCTATGGTAGCCGCGTGCTGTCCCCGGCAGAAACCCGCTACTGCATTACTCGCCGTGAACTATTGGCTATTGTCTATTTTCTCCGCCAATATCGACCGTATCTATACGGCCGTTCGTTTATTGTGCGCACGGACCATGCGGCTCTGCAATATGCCGAGAGTTGACCAACCATCTGGCCAACTGGCACGATGGTTGGAAACCCTGCAGGAATTTTCCTTCGAAATTCAATATCGGAAGGGATCACGTCACGCGAACGCGCTCTCCAGATTGCCGCAGGGGTCCCCTTGCGCTTGCGCGTCGGGTACGAATAGGTGTACGCCAGTTCAGCAACCCCCTCGGCCTGTTGTGTCAGCTGTCGAGGTGCCCGAGGCTCCAGTGTGCCCAGGACCGGCCGATGGGGTTCTGAACCTGCCGCGCTCGGTATGGATTCGCGAGCAATTGTTTGATGACTCGTTGGGGGCTTTACGGAGTCGGGCTGCGAAGGGAGCGGGAGGACTGCTGTCCGGTGGGACGCCGGGGGCTGCTCTCCGGGATGGGTTGCTGATGTGGAGGGAGGGGTTGCACGACCGCTGGCGTCTGGTGGTACCGTCGTCGTTACGGTACGAATTGATTCGGACTCTGCACTGCGACACTCTATTACATCTCGGGGTAAAGAAAACTTTGTTAACGTTGCAGCGAGACTACTTCTGGCACGGCATGACGACGGATGTCGTCGGACACATTCGGGCATGTCCCGAGTGTGCCCGGCGGAAGCCGCCTAAAAACCCATATGTGCCGCCGGTGCAGTCTATACAGGTGTCTCGGATTAACGAGTTGCTGGCGTTGGATATTTTGGGACCCTTCCCGCCATCCGCTAGGGGCAATACATTTTTGCTGGTCGGGGTGGAATATCTTTCCCGCTGGCCGATGGCTTGGCCCTTACCCGACCAGTCGGCGGCGTCTATCATGGACGCCTTCCTGTTTGGATATGTAATGGACAAAGGGGCGCCGGAAAGGCTGCTCACGGATCACGGGCGAAATTTTTCTTCTAAATTGTTGGCGGAAGTGTGCGCTGCTCTGGGAACCAAGAAGGTTCGTACGTCTCCCTACCACCCGCAGACGGATGGCATGGTGGAACGGCTTAATCGGACGCTGTCGGCCATGCTATGTCACACGGTTAACGAGAAACAAGCTGATTGGGATTTGCATATCCCTGGGGTACTCTCCGCGTATCGGATGACGCCTCATGCGTCCACAGGGTATTCTCCATTTGTTCTAATGTACGGCCGCGAGAATGTGCCGCCGGTGGACGTACAGTTGGGTACGGGGGAAAAGGGTCCTGTTAAGCCTCTCCCCGAGTACATTCAAGACACTGTTCGACGCGTCACCGAGGCACAGGAGGGGGCCCGATTGGCTACTGCCAAGACCCAAGCACGGAACGAACGTTGCGCCCAGCGCTCGAATGGTAAATGCCCCTGGCGAGTGGGGGACATGGCCTGGCTGCACTGCCCGCAGGTGCGGGCGGGGACCTCCTCTAAGCTGCACAAACCATAGCAGGGGCCGGTTAAGCTTATTGAGGTTCCTAACCCACAGTCCGCGTGTGTTTGGTTCGGATCGCGGCGCTGGTACGTCCATACGTCTCAGTTGAAACCCTACGTGGCCCCGCTGACGGATGCGTCATCTCGTGATGTTGCCTTGCCGGTGTCTGTTGCATCCGACGCACCTCTGCCTTTGCCTGTTGACCCTGCAAGCGCGCCTGTCGTGCCTTCTACAGACGAACCAGCTGTGACACAGGCGGATGCAGCGAATCCTGCTCTGGGTGGGCCTACCACGGCGACGGGGACACTTGACCCCGCTGCCCCTCCAACCCCACCTCCAACAGCGGCGGGCGGTTCTAATCCCATCGCTCTTAAAACCCCGTCGCGTTCTCGGTCTGTGGGGGGCCGCCGCCCGTTCGGGACGGGCCGGCGACCCGCACGCGTTCCAAATCCCTTTCCTTTCGTTGATTGTGTTCTTGTTCTTGTTGTTCTTGTTATCGTCTTGTTATAATCTCCGTTGTCCGGTGATGCCCGATGGTTAAAAAGTTGCTCGCATTATTTTATTCTGTTGCAGCCGGGGACGGCTGGGTTTTTCATCAGGGGGGGGGGGGTCGTGTAATGCGAGCAAGGATTGAGGGGGGCGGAGTCTGGGTCACGTGAGGAGAGGGAGGCGTTAGGGTCACGTGGGGGAGAGGATTTAGGGAGAGAACCGGAAGGGGATCGGGGAGTTGAGACGGAGTGAAACGGGAGGAGGCCACGCTGGGCAGTACGGGGAGGGTGGCGCGATCGCCACGTGTTGGGAGACCTCGGCACCGTCGGCCATCGGTGTCAGGGCACAGAGGGCTAGCGGGCTGTGGAAGGCTAGCTGCAGAGCGGAGCAGCAGGGTGGCTGCAGAGCGGAGCAGCAGTGTGGCTGCAGGGTGGAGCAGCAGTGAGGCTGCGGAACGGAGCCGCAGGGTGGCTGTGGAGTGATCGACGGAGGAGACGCGGGCCTGAGCGAGGACGCCGTGGGAGCGAGATTTACACGAACCCAAATAAAGGACAACGGAGATCGACACTGAGAAAGAGTCCTTTATTACACAGTGGATGAGAGGGTCACCTCAATGAGACTTCGGGTTTCAAAAATGAAAACTCTGACTTGTCTGTACTTATGCACCAAACAGCAGTTCAGGGTATTCGGCCTTCTTGGAGACGATGGGTGCAGTGCTCGATAGAGTGCCGCCTACTGACTCTATAATTTTACTGGGTGAATTCAATGCTCACATGGGAAATGATGGAGATACCTCGAGAGGCGTGAATGCAGGAATGCCCCCCTGATCTAAACCCAAATGGTGATATGTTATTTGAATTCTGCACTAGTAACAGAATGTCAATAACAAACGCCATGTTCGAACACAAGGATGCTCATAAGTGTACTTGATACCAAAGCACCTTAGGCCGAAGGTCAATGATTGACTTTATAGTCGTATCATCGGACCTAAGTCCATATGTTCCAGACACTCAGGTGAAGAGAGGGGCAGAGCTGTCAACTGATCACCACCTCGTGGTAAGTTAGATCCGATGCTTGGGGCACCGACCAGATAGACGTGGAAGGCCCAAACTAACAGCGTGGGTTTTCTGGGAACGTCTGCCAGAAGACCCAGTGCACAAAAGTGTCAACTGCCACCTCCAGGAAAACTTCTACACTCCAGGGGAGGTCATTTTTGCTCTCACAGATATTTGAGGGGTCACAGGAGTATGCTTCTCCAGTCTACCTCTGCTTTGTAGAGTTGGAGATGGCATATGACCGTGTTCCCCGCAATGTCTTTTGGTAGGTGCTTCAGGCATATGATCTACAGGTGCCGCTTTTGCGTGCTATCCAGTCCCTCTCGTCCCGAAGTGAGAGCTGTGTCTGTATTCTTGATGTTAAATAAAAGCCTTTCACTGTGGGTGTTGGACACGCCAAGGGTGCGTCTTTGTCTCCACTCCTGTTTGTGATTTTCATGGCCAGGATATCAAGGCGCAGCCGAGGTATGGAGAGTATCCAGTACGGGTGCATGGAGGTGGCATGGCTGCTTTTTGCAGATGATGTTGTTCTCTTTTCCTCGTCAGTTTGTGATCTCCAGCGTGCACTTGAATGGTTTGATGCTGAGTGTGAAGCGGCTAGGATGAGGATCAGCACTTCCACATCTGAGGTCATGTTTCGCTCCCGGGAGATGGTGGACTGTGCTCTTCAGGTGAGAGAGGAAAAGCTGCCCTTAGTGGAGGAGTTTAAGTACCTCGGGGTCTCTTTCGTGAGTGATGGTAAGTGGGAGCGGGAGATCGGCCGGCGGATTGGTGCGGCAATTGCTGTATTGCGGGCGCTGTATCGTTCCATGCTAGTGAAGCGAGAGCCGAGTTCTCTTGTTTTACAGGTCGATCTATGTTCCCACCCTCACCTATTGGCATGAGCTTTTGGTAATGACCAAAAATACGAGATCGCGGGTATGAGGAGCGAAAATTAGGTTTCTCTGCAGGGTTGCCAGACTCACACTTTGTGATCGGGTGAGGAGCTCGGTAATCCGCGAGGGCCTGAGAGTCAAGCCACTGCTCATCTGAATCGAGAGGAGTCAGTGGAGGTGGTTCGGGCACCTGGTAATGATTCCACCTGGTAAACTCTCCCTGGAACTCTACCTGGCACGTCCCACTGGGAAAAGACCCAAGGCCGACCCAGGACATGCTGGTGGAACTATATCGTTCGGCTGGTCTGGAAATGCCTGGGAATTCCCCAGGAAGAGTCTGTCACCAGGAAAAGGGAGGTCTGGACCGCCCGACTCAATATGCTGCCGCTGCAACCTTCACCAGGACAAGCAGATTGAGAAACGAATGAACGAACAGATTTCTTTCATTTCTACGTGACTTTACCGAAAGAACCAAAGAGTAATTCCTGCAGTCACGAAAGCTTCAAATCAAGTTTGAACCACCTCCACGGGGAGGATTTCCACACAACTCACACTTAACTTCAAATTTAGCAATCTTTGGAAGAAAGTAATCAACCAGGTAAAGTGTTAACGGTTGTGTTAGCCGACTGTGTTGCATTGCATTACATTTCTAAGTTTACTAGGTTTGTTTCCTCAACTTCCAATTTGTTAAACCAAAGAATGCAACATGACAAACAGTACAAGGACAATGCAAATATCAAAGCATGAATGGCTCCGGTTGAGCAGTTATATGGATGGGACCCTTTTTGCTGGTATCAAAATTATGAACAAAAATTGGCTTGATCCTGCAAGAATAGCGGAGGTGTTAAGATGTTCAAACACCAAATAGACACCTATTGCAAGGCATCAAGTCTGCATGAACCACACAGTTTCAATAACTACGCATATATTGTTTGCATGTTTTACTACAAGCACGTGTGGTTAATGCAGACTTGATGCCTTGTGACTTATAGGCATCTATTCTGTATTTGAGCATCTTAACACCTTCTGTATTATTGCCGGGAAGGGTGAAGTCTCAATAATAATGAGTATTACCTGGGAGCTGGTAGTAGAGCTGCCTGTCATGGCCTTGCAGCTGAAACCTGCCGGGGAAATTGGCATCACGCACGATAGCACAGAACCAACAACACCAACAGCATCTTCCATTAGCCATGAAAAGGCGGTGACATCACCACAGGACTTGTGCCAGGCCAGGTGCACTCCGAGGCCACGTGAAGTGTCGAAGGCCCGCTGGCAGGAGGTCACAGGACAGACCCAGGTGCCATGGGTACACTGTTATGACTGGCAGATGCACCACCTATGTCCCCCTACTGTGGCAATTCGCTGTATTTTATCCGCCTGGTGCTCTGCTTGTTGCTGTGAGCATCGCTCCTCCACCCTCTGCTGTTGTTGGAGGGCGACTGCCCCCAACTGCCCAGTAGCATCCTTCATGAGCCTCTTCCATAGAGGCTGATCTTGACACGGCTGGAACTGATTTTCATCAAGTCCACTCAGCTCCACATCCTCCTGTACCGTATCATCCCATCTCTTCTCCAGCCCGTGCCGAGCCCATTTAACCCCCTCTATCCGGAAAACACAGAAGATGCTTGGGCAGCACATGGTGGCTCGGCTGCATGACCCAGCCTCCACAGCCCCGCACAGAACCACGCATGGGCATACGCGTGACCGTGCGTCTACCCCTGCCCTGCTCTTTATATGCATTCAGGAGAGGCATACAGAGTCATGAGTCTTTTTCAGTAAGGTCCTACATTTTAAAAATATATTTTCAGTCAATTAATGAGTGTTTATTATATCCTGTGAATCCAGAGCGTCAAGTGAATACACACATTCGAGAGGAAGGGGGGCAAACACTTGTTCCCCATACAGACGGAAACAGACAGCAATCAGTCCCCTGGCTGTACTGTCTGCTCCTGGCGAGCCAGGGTTGGGCACCTCCTCGACGTCCACGGGAAACGAGTTTCACAACAACCATCGCTGTTGTTGCCTCGACACCGCTTGGTTAAAGCACCCCCTCCCCTCCCCACTACCCCTCCACGCCCCCGGTCCTCCCCGCCCTCTCCCCGACAACCCATTACTGCCCCCTCCCCGTCCCATCCCCCTCACCGCCCCCTCCCGACCGGACGGTGGCGGTGCCTCCACTACCTGCGTGCGGCCATGACGGCCCTGACGGCGATGCGCAGCCTCTTGAGGGCCGTGCCACTCTCCGCCGTCGCTGTCGTCATCGCCGTCATCCCCCCCACACTGTCTCTCCGCCCCAACTCCCAGCTGAGCGCGAGCAGCAGGTACTGCTTCTGGAAGACGAGTGATCGCCGGTGTCGCTCGCTTTGCAGGAACTGCTCGTACACCTCGGCGAACTGCACCAGACACGTAGCGGGAAATGTGCCGTCAAGACAAAGGTACATTGTAGCCTTTACAGATTGTTGGGGTAAGTGGTGTTAGTGAGTAGCAGGGCCTATGAAGGCCGGCACGACACATGAGGGGCTGAGTGGCCAACACCACACCAACTTCGTATCCCCTTGTGGCAATGTTTTACACACCGCACTGGGAACACATTTGAGGCTGTTTCTACCTAGGGGAGGCCTAGGCCCAGTTCAGATAATCGTCACTGGTGTTCATGGCGAGGGAGCGATGATTGCTCTGCATCAACCCCAACTGGGAACGTGAAGCGAAGCAGCGGCTGGGCGCATCTCCGGGAGGACTGTAGTTGGTATTGCCTACACATCCCAATGCTGAGAAAATAATCTTCAAATTACCCAATTGGGAGTACACAGCAGGAGCTGCAACATTGCCCCCTACTGTGAAAAAACTTACCTTTGTTCATAAAATCAGGAGGCAGTGACTCTCGTACCTTGCCAGCTGGCACGTACGGCGTAGGGATGCGTCCAGACTCAAAAGGGTCTTGCTCACAATCCTCCCGCTCCTCTTCCTCCTGCACGTGGCTCCCATCGTGAGCCTCTCCCACGCCCGGCTGACCGCTGGCCTGCGGGGGGTCAAGGCACAGACCAGGAGTCCATCGCCCACACATCTGACTCGCTGGGCAAACGCTCAGCGTGGAGATGACCTAAATTTATTCAAAATACAAGTTAAAACAATAATGATGAGACGAACAATTGGTGTTTTTATACAGAGCAGGATTCATGGAAACTGCACAATTCACAACACATGGGATTTACTTATATACTTTCTTTAAATGTATTCATTTTAGTGACTTGCTTACCTTTTTCCTATCGTCGATCATCTTGTGTATTGTTTGTTGTTGTAAATTGCTGACACCACCCACTACTAGATATTTGTGAAATACCTTCATAGCTCATCAGATTCCTCCAATCTAAATAAAGATTCTGATTCTGAATTTGCAAGTGTTCTGAATTTATAAAAATTTGGACCGTGATGTCAGTACACGGTGCTAAGTTGCATCACACAGAGCAGTCATCGCTACTCCCCACTGGCAGACTAACGCCCCATCACAGGCTAGGTGCCGAGTCACCTTGTGCCGCACAGGGACAGCTGCCACCAGGGATGCCCCACTTCACATGCCGCCGTCACTCACGTGGCCACCAGGCTCCGAGGTGGCCCGTCGTGCCGGGTGGGCGTTCCCAGCGTGCCCATTCTCCCTTTCCATGGCGAGCACGGTCCGGCGCAGGGCCGCCTTCTCGGCGGTGAGCGAGCACACATGCTCCGTGAGCCCCGCCAACTGGCGCAGCAGCTGGCTCAGCAGGCTACTGTCCCCTAGAGGAGCACCCTGCTAAAGCGAATGACACAACGATGATAGGACGGCAACACGACGACGACATGGGACACGACGACACGGACAAGACAACAGAATAACACGCCAATGGCACAAAGATGACACGACGACGAGACAATGATGTGGACACAACAATGACAAAAAGATGACATGACAATGACATGGACACAACATGACGCGACGATGACATGACGATGACTCGACGACGACAAGACGATGACGACATGGAGACATTTGCAAGCCACGTGCAGAGTCACTTCGTGCCGCACAGGGACAATTGTTACTGGAAGCGCGCATTCAAATGTTAGAGATGCGGTGTAAGTCGCTTATCGCATGTAAAGCACTCTGACACGGCCAGGCATAAATACACATGGTGTTGGCCAAACATCGCAATGTTGAAAACTAACCTGCAAATTATTCAATTGAAATCACACAGACCAGCAGCAACATTGCCCCCTGCTAATGAGTCTTGAGGCTGTCCTGTATAACCATGCATTGTGGTAATCATCATGACGGCGTTAATACTGGTAGGAACGAAGTGGACCAGACCACCAATAGATTAATGTGTCCGTCCGTCCGTCCGTCCGACTGTCCGTCCGTCCGTCCGTCCGTCCGTGGATCAACATGGCCCCCTACTGCAAACACTTGGCATGACCCTACAAAAACCTTTAGACTCAGTGACGCTATCCTGGTAGCAACATCGCCCCCTACTGCAAACACTTGGCATGACACGTGTAACATTCCCTTATTCCCTGAGATAGCTTTTAATTAAAACTTTTAAATTAAAAAAAACTCACAGCGCCCTAAAGCCTACAGCTAGGCCTAAAGCCTAGAACTAGGCCTGAAACTCTCCCTTCGTATCGTACCCCCGCGTGTGTGAAAGGGAGTTATGTTTAACAATGTTACATTCCCTCATGTTTTTAAATAGAAACATTTAAATTTAAAGCTTTTACATAAATCATTAAAACATTTAAATTAAAAATTAACTCACAGCGCCCTAAAGCCTACAGCTAGGCCTAAAGCCTAGAACTAGGCCTCAATCTCTCCCTTCGTATCGTCGTCCGATTTGGTGTAGCAACATCGCCCCCTACTGCAAACACTTGGCAGGACCCTACAAAAACCTTTTGACTCAGTGGGGCTTTCCTGGCTTAACAAGTGTAATAATAAACTTCGCTTCAAATTTACTTTACTGAAACGCAGCACGTTTTTTTAACACAGAGACAAGATACATTTATTAACACAGAGACAAGATACATTTAATCGCCTTATTTGTGCACGAAAAGCACGGCGCGAGGCCTAGTGCGGCAGGCTTTGCGAGGCCTAGTGCGGCAGGCTTTGCGAGGCCTACTGCGGAAAAGGCTTCACGAGGCCTACTGCAGAGAAGGCATCGCGAGGCCTACTGCAGAGAAGGCTTCGCGAGGCCTACTGCAGAGAAGGCTTCGCGAGGCCTACTGCAGGGAAGGCTTCGCGAGGCCTAGTGCAGAAGGCTTCGCGAGGCCTACTGCAGGAGGCTTCGCGAGGCCTGGTGCAGGAGGCTTCGCGAGGCCTACTGCGACAGGCTTCGCGAGGCCGTCCGTCTGTCTGACAAGATGGCCGCCCGCTCCCCCTGCGATCCGTGAACTAAATGAACTAAACAAGATGGCCGTCGCATCCGGCGCAGCCAATGACATCGCCTGTTGCAATCCTTGCTCTGTGGGCGCGCAAGTCAGTGGGGAGGGGGGTGTGGACGTCATCGCTCTGTGGGCGCGCGAGTCAGTGGGGAGTGGGGTGTTGACGTCATTGCTCTGTGGGCTCGCGAGTCAGTGGGGAGGGGGGTGTTGACGTCATTGCTCTGAGTGCGCGCGAGTCAGTGGGGAGGGGGGTGTGGACGTCATCGCTCACCCCCCATGCACAAATCATTTTCTTTTTAACTCCTCTATACCCGGTCGATATCCCTGTACCGGTATTAGTATTATTCCTACCAGCCCACTCCGCAGGGTCCTGTTTATGGTTGAGCGTGCGACGCCCTCGCACTGACAGACTAACTCCCGCACAGGGACAGCTGTCATTGGCGGTGTACTTTTAACATTTGAAATGAGAAGCGACACGTTTCTCTTATCACATGCGAAGCGCTCTGTTAAATGAGATTCATGATCACAACCACCACGACCACCACATCCAACGCCATGTCGCAATTCCCTGTGCTAGTACCTGGGCGAGCTGCAGGTTGACGTGAACCAACTCCTGGTCAGTCTGCCTGATGCGCGTAAGCAGCATCTTAACATCCTCATCCTCCAGGAGGCGCTGATGGAACCTGTCCGAGCAGAGACACAACGAGGGCGGGCAGCAGCGTCGTTATACACGACATTGAACCTCGATATTTGATCATTTGCTATTGGGGAGAATTCAGCAAAGCTGCACTTTCAGCAAATACTGTATATTAGTAATTTGGCATGAGCCGAATTGCCATACTGAATGGCCCAATTTCGGAATACATGTAGAATGACGCCATTCGCCACGTCCTACCAGCAATGAAGCCTCCAGTGCAGTGTCTTCAGTCTCTGGATATTCTTCCACAGACACCTCTGTCAGCAGTCAAGTGCCACATCAGCTGATATCGTCTGACAGCAAGTAATGTGGTGTAAAAGTGTTAAATAATGTAGTCTTTAAGTAAAAAAGTTGTTAAGTAAAAAATGTGAAGTTTAAGTTAGTGTAATTTTGTGTTTAAGTTATAATTTAGTGATAAAAGTGAACATACATACAGTAGGTGAATACTAAGTGCATTAAGCCCTCCTCCAAAAGATCTGTCACCTACCACATCCTCCTTCTTCATCTGCGGTGCTGGTTACTGATGGTAAGTGTTACTGTTTTTGGAAAACAAATTTCCATTTTTTTTTTTTAATTGGGGCAGGAGGCATTGAGAGTGCTATTATACATCATTCGGAATATTGAATAATTTGGCAAAGCTAGAGCCCCATGTGTCGAATTAACAAAGGTTTACTGTATACATTTTATAAAAATGTATAAAAAAATATTTTACCAGATAAGGCCCACTGAGCTATGTAGCTCTTTTTTAGAAGCAACCTGGCCACAAATGATAGTTTAATGAAGTTGCTTATCATGTGGAAATGTATAGCAGCCAAATACTGTAAACGCATGCTGATTATAAATGGAGGGAAAAACCGTAAGACCCGGTGAGAAATCCACGGGACCACGGGGAGAACACGTAAGCTCCTAATATATAGGCATCAGGGTTGGAATCGAACACACGACCTCCTACAAAACAGGCGAGGTAGATTACATGCGGCGCCCCCCACAGAACGAGCGAGGCATCGTCATGTTGACGATTGTGCGAGTTCATCCAGGACGGCCTCAACTGTTTTTTCAGGAGGTTCCTGCCAACTTTTTTGCATTAGGCGGCAATGGTCCTGCAATAGCGTAAATTTCAAATAATCATTAGGATGTTTGACCAATGCCAGTTACATTGTATGCCTGGGATGTAATTAGCATTAAATACGCTAGACAAACTGAATTTCTTATTATTATTATGTTTTTTTAATCATGGGAGGAAACCGGAGAACCTAGAGAAAACCCATGTAGAACAGGGGGAGAGAATACAAAAGTAATGCATAAAGATGCCCGAGTCTGGAATTTAACTCAGGTGCTTCTTGGTGTGAGGCGCGATTGTCACTGCTACACCACCGGCCTATTGCCCTTTGTGCCAGTGGAGTCGCAGCTCTGTCCAAGGGCACTTGAGGGCTGTGTGACTCATGCACCGACGTTGCCTCTATTGAGGCTTTAAAACAAATAACTGTTCAACTGTAAACACGTTGCGATGGCATCACGATGGCATCACGTGTGTTGACTGGGAGGCGCACTATGCTATCACAATTGTAAATGGATCCAAAAATCTCGTCCTAAAAAAATCTAAATACGTTAAGTGCTTGGTCAGCGCGGGGTGTTGACACAACGCGTTTTAGCTATAACGCGGTTCTTCCATTCGGGAACACGTTTCGCACAACACATAATGCGCACTGTAATAAAGCGGAACGCGTGCCATTATAACACGTAAATGTACTGTAACACAGAACATAAACCACTGTAGTGCGGAACGCGTGCCGTTCAAACGCAGAATGATACCATTATAACGCGCAACACGTGCCGTTATAACGTCATTTCTGAGCGGTTGACTACTAACTACTTTCTTGAGCTGAGCGGTACAGTGATACAGTATGTGTAATGATAGAGTAAGGTGGTGGTGCACCCTCAGTTATTTGTCACGTGATCTCACTTCGTGTGCATAGTACATGGTATCTTGCCAAACTTTATCATGACATTATTTATGGGGAACTGTTTTCGCTTTACGCATTTTTAAATTAACGCAGCATCGACTACTACCGCGTTATATGGGGACTTACTGTACTTCATATATATTTTTTATCTAAAACTCATACGAAGGCCTTTGCTAGCGAGCTGAGTTGTGTCCCTTTGATTAACGTGGAGATGACCTAAACCCAGCGGGCCGCTTGGAGCGCCGGCCCTGCCCCCACGTGCTTGAGCTTCGCACCTCTCCTCGTTTTCCTCCTCCTCCATGCCACGACCCGGCCGCTGCTCCACGTCTCCATGGCAATCTGCACTGCCATCGCCGTGGGTTGTGCCCTCGCCCTCCGGTGGCTGCGGAGTCGGCACAGACCGCGCCCGTTACACACTGGCACACTGCGTGCAGTTTACTATTATACTCTTTGGTTCTTTCGGTAAAGTCACGTAGGTATGAAATAGAATAAATCACGACGTTTTGATCGCAACACAAGCGGTCGTTCTCAGGCGAAAAAAATATAATCCAGCAGTGGAACTGCAAAAACCAGTGAGAGAGCAGTTACAACAAGGTTATATATGTGTCGATGGGCAAGCAAGCGGGGTCTGAGCTGGAAAATAATTCCATCCACGGACGCAAGCACGTTAGTTGTGTTCATTTGGGAGATTAGGGAGAGAGGGATTAGGGTGGGAGATTAGCATGAATGAGCTTCCGTCGCCGCATAAGAGTATCATACCTGCATATGCGCACAACAGAAGTGTTAATGAGAGATTAGCACCATGAAAGTGCAATCCAAAGGACATGTGAGCATGAGAGTGCAATCCAAAGGACATGTGAGCATGAGAGTGCAATCCAAAGGACATGTGAGAGATCTAAGAGAGAGGCATAGAGAGAGAGAGAGAGTCGGAAATAACAGCTGACATAGGCAGGTAGGATGGAAACATCACAGTCAGTTAAGACTTTACCTGGTTAATAACGTCCTTCCAATGATTGCTCAGTTTTTACCCATTCTCTCGGTTGAAGTTGTGTCTGTGTTTATATATCTGGATGGCTTCATGAACAAATCTCTGAAGGTAACCGGTAAGTTTGCAGAGTACCTCCGTCTTGGAAAAATCAATTTCGTGTGAGCCCACAGCATTAAAACAACGATCAGCAACGGCAGAGGTATTGGTCCTACCGTGTTTCAGATCTGCTTTGTGTTCACGAACGCGGTCCGAGAGATGTCGTTTCGTTTCCCCAATGTAACTGCTGCCACAACCACAACTCAGTTTGTAGACACCAGGGTATTGCATGTGTTGTGATCGAAACGTCGTGTTTTATTTTATTTTATACCTATGTGACTTTACCAAAAGAACCAAATAGTATGGATTCCTGCAGTCACAAAAGCTTCAAATCAAGTTTACTATTATGTGTTTCCCTCCTTGTACCCTTCCACTGGAATAAACTTCCCCTGTACATTAAGTAGCACTGCCCATAGACTCAACACTGCCTATAGACTCAGTACTATCCGTAAACTCAACAATGCCTGTAGACTTGACACCTCACCGTACATTAAGCAGTCCTGCTCCTTAACTTCCTTCCATTCCTCTCTTAAAGTGCCACCTCTTCTTCCCTTTGCCATCCACTCCTTCCCTCCCCTATAGCCCTTTCGTGACCTCTGTTATGGTCACTCATTCCTCGGCCCTTGGACTGCCTTTGCCATCAAAATCATAACTGTTGTTTACCCGCGAATATTTCACTGAGTCTCAAGATGTTGCTGCTGCTGTGTGTAATCCCAGTTATGTAATTGGCATCATCAGTATATATTGGTCACTACCAGTTATATTGTATGGTTATTAGCCACAGGAGGAAATCAGAAATCCTGGAGCAAACCCATGCAGAACAGAAGGAGCGAATATAAACTGCACCAAGAAAAGTGCCGATGTTTACACATCACAACAGGTACTAATTTGAGGATGAGTCGACCTAGGGGAGGACTAGGACTGGTTCAGATAATCGTCACTGGTGTTGGCTGTGAGTGGGAATCGAACTTGGGTTGCCATGTTCGTAGCGTAGCTCACTAACCGCTATGCCACCGGTTAACTGGGATCACATACAACAGCAGCAGCAGCATCGAGCCCCCTTCTACAGAAAAATTGGCAGGATCCTCCTGAAAAAAGAGTTTTGAGTCCTGACGAGGCATTCCTGGGTGAACGAGCATCATGAACGATGCTGCTCTATGTGGACCGGCTCACCCGTGGGTCTTGCTGCCGCGCGTTTTCTTCGGAGCCGAGTCCGTCGCTCTCTCTGCCGGGACCCAGCTGCTTCACTGAGAGCTGAAGCCCGTCGGCCACGTCACCCACGATGGGGCGGCCCTCGGGGGGACCTCTCTGCCCAATGCCGCCATCTTCTCTCGTCAGACGTGTCGCCACCGCATTCAGGTCGTCGCCTTCAGCCTGTACCGGCCGTGCATGAGACTGCTGAGGTCCATCACTGCCCACCGGAGCTTCGGAGTCGGTGTGACCGTCGGTCTGAGTGGAGGAGGAGGCGGTGGCGGCCGCCTCCCCCAATGCGGAACGCTCCTGCAGCTGGAACCTCAGCTCCTGCACCTGATGACCCATTGTACCGATCTCACTGTCTTTCTCTCGGATTGTTTCTTCAAGCTCTTCTATGCGCTCGTTGCTTTTTGACAGAGCCCTGAGGTTGGCGTCATCATCCACGTTACTACTATTATTATCATTGTCACCATCACATCCCTCGTCATTCCCAAACTCCTTCCCGGGGGAGTTCACCGATCCCTTTGGTGCATCTTTATCAGAGAGCTGGCTGCTGAGCATCCCATTCCCAGCCTCATTAGCAGAATGCTCTGGCGGACCATTCAAGTCCCCTTGTGTCAGGTTATTTCTCAGAGCCCTGTTGTCACTTTCCGTGGCCTCCAGCGGACTCCTCTGCCGCGCCATTTCCTGGATCTGCCCGTGCAGCGTGTGCAGCTCGGAGGCCATGTCGGAGACCTGGCCGTGCAGGCTATGGGCCTCCTCCTCGCGGCTCTTCAGCTGCACCAGCAGAGACTCGATTTCCGAATCCTTCTGAGCCATGAGGGAGCCAAGCTCCCTTGTGTCTGCCTGCAGCCCTCCGAGCCGCCCGTCCGCCGTAGATTTTGGTTCCACGGCATCTCCTTCATTGTTATCTCCTTCGTTATCTTGTTCGGTTTGACGCTTCCCTGTGAAGGGTGCAAAGACATGATTCGCTTAACAGAAACATTCAAGGTAAAAAAGATCAACTTTTGATAGATTTACTGTCATTGCGACCAATGTATGTGAATATTTAATTTAAGTATTACATAGAGAGAGTCATTGAGCAAAGCAATCTAGTGAAATAGGAGTTAATGTCGTTCAGCGTAGGCTGATGTGATAATCTTATCTGATATATATTTATATCGTGCCTCTAATTAAGGCAATATATAAATCTATATAATGACAAAAACAAAAATACAGGAGGGGTGAAGATGTTTAAACACCGAATCGGCACCTATTTCAAGATATGATCTGCATTAACCACACATCATTTTCCGTGGTAAAATATGCAAACAAATATTTTTTGATCATGTTATGCATTATCTTTCAAACAGATTGGCTTACACCAGAGACAGCCTACTTAATGGCCTTGTCTCACCAGTGTCCGACCAGAGAACATCAAAAAGTACAAGTGTAATGGGTTGAACTGAGTCGCAGATGGAGACTTGGAGGCAACACATTTATTCAGTTCCAACATACGGGGTAACTTCCCCTTAACAGAATAACAATCTAAGGTGGTGACCATCAGGCTAACTACACTAGTTACAACGTAACTGCTACTATGGACCGGGACCAACGACTTCAGCCCGGGTCCACGTGTTGGAGACTCGTTGAACGGAGAACGTAGACGAAGGGTTTCTTCCAGGATGAACAACAATCCTGGTCCCTCTCGGGACCCGGCTTATATTCTCTGTGGCATGGCCGGCTCCGCCCTTGGCCACGTCCACCTTTCAGAATCCTCGGGAAGGATCTGGGTCCCAATCATGTGACCCCCCCCTAGCCCCCACTTGGGGTCCCTTTGTCAACTTAACTGGTCACGTGTTCTCCCGGGTCAACCAGAGTGCCATGGCCTCACACAACCTCATCCTTCGGTGGTACAATCTTGATTTGAAGCTTTCGTGACTGCAGGAATCCATACTCTTGGTTTGATTAGGATAATTTTGTTGATCAAACTTATTTATGGAGGGTCCTGCAACATTTTTGCAGTCATCAGTTACGATTGCTATGCGTCTCTCAATTTAGTGCTGGAGACAGCAGGTACATTTAAAATTGTGATTTCTAACTTTGATCCTTACCCATGTGTAGTAAGGTCGAGGAGACGAGGTCGGAGTTGAGGCACACTCTGTTTATTAACTCAGTGACAGGCACAATAGTTGAAGGGGTAACGGCCCCTTCACCCGTACTATGGGAACCCCACCCTAGTACTAAGCCCTCTGTCCTGTTCCCCAGTCCTCCTCTAATGGGCTACGGGAGGCTGACTGATCTGGCCCTGGCAAGCACAGATCTCGGCACCAGCTAAGCCGGCCTTGCCCTCACAAGGGCAGAGGTCTGGGAGCTCTTGGGCCGCGCCGCGCCGCTGGCTTACCCAGCTCGGCCCTGACAAGGGCAGCGAGACAGGGGAGTCCCAGGGCCTAATCTCCGAGTCTTCGATCTTCACTGGTCAGCTTCGTGTCGAACTGCCTCGAGCTCTCTGGCTCCCCGCCTTTTATAGGGATCCCCTCAGAGGGGCGGGGGCGTGGGGGATAACGGATGCGGACGTCGGTGTGACCACCCGTGTGTGTGAGTGCAGACACCCCTGTGTTTCTCGTCCGCCGTTTGTCCCGTAATAACCCCTACACATGTACCATCGATAGCAAAATTTTAATGTACAATTTTATTGAGGGACTGTGTGTTGTCTTTTGTTGTGGTCCGGGACTTTTGTTGTTGTTTTGCTGCTTTGCCCCAAGCTGGCATTCGTTGTTTATATACTTGTAATGCGAGCAAGGACAGGGTCACGTGAGTGTGGGCGGAGTCAGGGTCACGTGTGGAGGAGGAGGAGTAAGGGTCACGTGAGGGGGAGGACATAGGGGGAGAACCGGAAGGGGATCGGGAGTGGAGACAGAATAGAGAAGGGAGAGGCCACGCGGAGTGCTGGCGAGGAGTGGCGCGATTGCCACGAGGCAGGAGTCACGGCACCGTCGGCCAGCGGTGTTCGTAAAGCAGCGGGGGTGTCTGCAGAGTGTGCGGGAGCACACGGAGCAGCAGGGTGGCTGCGGGGTGCGCGGGGAGCACACGGAGCAGCAAGGGGGCTGCGGAGTGTGCGGAGCACACGAGCAGCGGGGTGGCTGCAGAGAGAGTGAGCGGGAGCGGAGGACTCAGACGACGTGCGGAGGCACGAGGCGGAGAAGGTGCGGGTCGGAGCGGAGACATTGCGGGGTGCGAGCAAGAACCCAATAAAGGACCAACGGAGAGTGACATCGGCTGAGAGTCCTTTATTACATACTTATGAAATTTGTACTGATATACAGTATACTCTCTGGTTCTTCCTGTAAAGTCACGTAGATAGAAACAATAATAAAAGAACACGACGTTTCGGTCGCAACACAAGCGTCCGTCATCAGGTGAAAAAGAATGCCGATTGATTACACTATGTAACACAATTTTTGTTCCTGGGTAGTAAGTGTTTTTTCATAATTGCTTATGCCTCAAAAGTACAGAAAATGGATATTATTCCCCACAAACTTTGCTTTTGTGACCAGGACAGTGATATTTTGGAATTTACCTATTTTCAATGACAAAACAGGCGAATTTGTGTCTTTTCGTTCACATAAAGTGACAGATAAACAACACATGAATCAAAATGAACATGTATTTATACTAATGTAGTGACTGTACTTGTCACTGTATGGTGCCGGGACCCAGATTGTGGTCCGGACCGGGATAGTGAACCGTGTCTAGTTCTGCCGTAGCGCAGTGAGATGGGCATTCGAGACCCGAGCGTAGATTGTGTTATGTTACGTACTGTTATGTGAATAAATAGTGTTGCTCTGAAGATAACGTCTGCGACTCAGTTGGCTCACTACAATTGGTGTCGGAAGTGGTCAACTTGCTAAGCTGTAGCTAGCGGTAGACAAGTATGCCTACACGTCGCAGAGTTCATGTACGTGCATCGAACGACGAAGACGACGAGGAGCTGATTCCGCCCACGGCCGATGAGGATGGAGCGGAGATGCTGGCCGCGGAGCAGGGTGCAGCCGGGGCGCGGGGCGCCTCGCCTTCTGTTGAGGAACTCATCAGGGATGCGCATGGCCGTCTCGCGGCGTCCTCCATCCTCGTCGAGATGCAGTCCTTCCCCTCGACGGCGAAGGAAGGAGCGGCGGAGCTGTCTGAACGAGGCGACTTAGCCGCCATTTCGCGAAGGGTGGGAACGCCATCGCCGCTGTCCGCGCTCGCGGGCACCATTTTGCCCCCGACGGGGAGCGCGGAACCCGCCAAGCTTTAAGCGGGGACGTCCTCGTCATTTGATGTCCAGTCGCTTCGCCGTTGGCTGCCCTTCATTAAAGAATGTGTTGCCGCCAACGGAGATAGGGTGGTGTTTAAAGGAAGATTTCTTACGAATGCCAATGTGGCAGGGTGGTCGGAAGTGGACGCACTGAAGGCGCTTCCCGCCGCCCTTGTTGACGATGCTTTGGTGGCATTCCTCGCCATCCAGCCGTCCGAGAAGACCACCCTCACGCAGGTGTTTGACCAGAAGGCCGCCACTTTTCAACCTCCGCTGAACACCTGCCAGAAGTTCAAAGTGAGGCGGAGAGGTGACGCTGAATCGGTCCTCGTGTAAAGGAGTCCGCTCTTGGCGCTGGCCGCGTATCCGCGCATGGGTCACGATGGCCATGACGCGCTTGTCCTTGAGAAGATGTTGGAGCTCGCCAAGGATCTCCGCACTGTGCTTCCCGCCGATGGCGGGGAGGTTTATTCGCTCAAGATTGCCAGGTGTATCCAGGCGCAGCACACCCTGCAGCATGACAGGGTGTTGGTGGCATTCTCCGCGTCTTTTGTGGGGCCCGAGGGTCACACGGACGGAGCGGCTGTGTCCACGTGCTAGCTGCATCAGCGGGGCACCGATCGACAGGGTGACGGTGATCGGCGGCAGGACAACCGGCGGCAGGCGAGGTCTGCTTCATCCCGTTCCAGCGACGGACGGGTCACCTGCTACAACTGCGGCCTGCCGGGGGCATGTCCAGTCGAGCTGCCGGGTTCCTCAACGGCGGGCCTTGGGACGTCCGCCTTCCTACAACTCCATACCCCCTAAGGCGAGTCGCGGTGCACCTCACACTCGGCCCCGGGGTTCCCTTCATTCATCAGGGGGGTCCGGTGTGCGTCGGGGTCACGTGCGTGTTCGGGGGGAGTCGGGTCGTGTTCGCGACGCGCGGCCGCTCCGACCTGATCAGTGGTCGGAGCTGGCAGGTCGCGTGGTCGTGGCAACCGCGGCGTCGTCGGCCTTGCTCGGGTTTGTTGAGGGGGTTGAGGTGCGCATGCTTATGGATACTGGCGCGTCCTCGACCATTATATCCGAGTTGATTTATAAGATTTTGCCATGCCGGTGTCGCGTTTTGGAGTCGGTAGATGCTCCGCGTTTCGCCGCTAATGGCGGTTCGTTGGGGATAATAGGCCGGATGTCTGTTGCGTTGCGCATTACCGATGTCCAATTGTCGGGCCACGTGTTGGTTTCCACGGCCCTGGCTGTCCCATGCCTACTGGGGACTGATTTTCTCGGCATGATGCCCCTGAAAATTCGTATCGATCAGGGGTGTTTGGAGTTGCCGTCGGGACGGCGTATGGCTTTTCTTCTATCCCCGACTCGCATTAATGTTGCTAATGCTACGGTGCAGGCACTTGCATGCCGAACGGTGCGGATCCCCCCCGGCGCGCAAATGCTAGTGCCTCTTCGTTTGCGAAAACCGCTCGATGCGCGTGCCTTGAGTGACAGCATTGTGCTTGGTCCATCGAATAAAATAACTCAAGGGATGTCGCTGGTTGCGGCGCAGACGCTGGTCTCCCTGGACCAGTCACCGTTTATACAGGTCCTTAACACCGGGTCTGACACTACAATTATTCAAGAGGGTTCCGTGATCGCAAACGTGTCCCGGCGTGTCTGAAAGTGGATGTTGTGGGAAACGTCGGGGTCGGCATTCGCTCTCCGGTGGTCGATGAGGCATGGATCGACAAACTATGTTCGGAATGCGGCGATTTGTCTGCAGGCCAAACGCGGAAGCTAAGGGGCACTCCTGCGGGAATTTTCAGAATTTTTAGTAAGTCGAAATTTTATATCGGTCGGACATCTCTATTGAGCCACCATATTGACACGGGTAATGCTGCCCCTATTTGCCAAAATCCTTATCACCCGAGTCCGGCTGAGAAGGACCGTGTTCATGTGGCAGTGGATGAAATGTTGGCCGCGGATATCATTTCGCCGTCCACCAGTCCATGGGGGGCTCTGAGTGTCCTTGTTAAGAAACACGACGGCAGTCTGCGGTTTTGCGTCGATTTCAGGAAACTTAACAAAGTCTCAGTCGTGAATGCCTACCCCCTGCCTCACATGAACAATTCATTGGATGCTCTGGCAGGCGCGCGGTATTTTTCGACCCTCGACCTTTTGTTCGGGTTTTGGCAGTTGCCGCTTGACGAGGCCTCAAGGCCCCAGACGGCTTTTCGGACGCCCCAAGGGCTGTTCCGAGTTCAACTGACTTCCGATGGGGCTTCCATTCCGTGCCTGTCACTTTTCAGAGGCTAATGGAATTGGCGGGCCTCCAGTGGGATTCGTGCCTGATATATTTAGATGACGTCATCATGTTAACAGTGTCATTTTTCGGCTGCACGTTTGATGAGCATTTGAATCGCCTGCGGCCTGTAGGTTGTGTTATGTTACGTACTGTTATGTGAATAAATAGTGTTGCTCCCAAGATAACGTCTGCGACTCAGTTGGACTCACTACACTAAAGTAATACAAAAATGACTACAAAAGATTTATAATTGAGTAGTTTTTCGAAATTGTTCCTCCTCACAGAGAACTCGGTCCGCTGTGGCCAGTCCCGCCTGTGGTAGTGCGCCTTGGTGTCTAAATCTTTTGTAGTCATTTTTGTATTAATTTAGAATAAACACATGTTAATTTTGATTACTATGTTGGTTTTTTACTTTATGTGAACGTAAAGACACAAATTCACCCGTTTTCTCATTGAAAATAGGTACATTTCAAAATATCACTGTCCTGGTCACAAAAGCAAAGTTTGTGGGGAATAATAGCCATTTTCTGTACTCTTGAGGAATAAGCAATTAGGAAATAACACTTACTACTCAGGAATAAAAAAAAATTGTTACAGTGTTAACAGTGTCATTTTTCCAACAGACCAAGACGCGGGCACACGGCGGCCGCCTCTTTTCAAACGATGTCACGGGATCTTCAACTTCTGCTCTAACGGGAGACGGTGTATGGTATTTCATGATTAATACCACACCACCGCAGTGAGGCTTATGTAGTGAATGAAAAAAATAATTGTGATAACCAGGACGGCCTAATAGATTAGATCCACGAAGCTGTGCACGAAAAGGGGAGCGCGCCACTGAGAGGCAAGGTGACTCACCTGCCGAGAGGCTGCTCCCCACCGGCTCCGTCAAGCCACCTTCCTGTATGCAACACAGTAATGAAGAAATAGATTCAGAATACTCTTTGGTTCTTTCGGTAAAGTCACGTAGGTATAAAATAAGATAAATAAAATCACGACGTTTTGGCAACACAAGTGCCCGTCATCAGGTGGAAGCACCCACAGCAATAAACAATTGTTAAAGTGGGCAAAAGGAGGCTGCTTGTGACACGAGGCTATATATACGTAAGAGGGGGGGAGGAGCCAGGGAGGAGACCATTGTTATAACGCTGTGGGCTCTTATGATATTGTTTTTTTCGAGACAAAGATGTTCTGCAAACCTTCGGGCTACTATCAAAGGTTTGTTCATGAAGCCATCCAGATATATAAACATAGACATAACTTCAACCGAGAAGATGGATACAAATTGAGCAATCATTGGAAGGATATTATTAACCAGGTAAAACCTTAACTGCTTTATAGTTTGCCTTCGTATCCACATCTCCAGTTTCTTCAGCCTCCTACCCTCCAGCCCCGCTCACTTCCCAGACCCAACATTTTGTCGTACTCGGGCTCGGGTTGGAGCTTGCACTTCAAAGCCCCGGCATTGTGTTGTACTCGGGCTCGGGTGCAACTTGAACTTCGCCACTCTCCCTACCCCACACCCCCACCCCCACCCTCTTTTTCTCTCCTCCCTGGCTCCTCCCCCCCCTCTTAAGTATATATAGCCTCGTGTCACAAGCAGCCTCCTTTTGCCCACTTTAGCAATTGTTTATTGCTGTGGGTGCTTCCACCTGATGACGGTCACTTGTGTTGCGCCCGAAATATCGTGATTTATTTTATTTTATACCTACGTGACTTTACCGAAAGAACCAAAGAGTATGGATTCCTGCAGTCACGAAAACTTCAAATCTAGATTAGATTCAAAATCTTCATTTATACGGGAGGAATCCAATGACCTATTAAGCTCTTTTTCACAGATGTCCAATAGGGATGGGTAAGAACGTGACAACAACAAACAATACAAAAATATGATAGTAGTGTGAGAAAGGTAAAAAAAAATAACCCAAACAGATACAAATAAAACTAAACCATCCCAATCCGATGAGGCAAAGCCCACTGAGGTATTAACTTATTTTTCAGAAGTGACCTGGCCACAAATGATCGCTCAACAAAGTGGCTTTTCACTTGAATATTTAAGCAAGCAAAATAATATACATAATCTCAATTATGTTTTTACATATGGAGGGGAAAACCTGAGGACCCGGAGAAAAAAATCCACCGAGAGAAAATGCTAACTCCAAATATGTTTACCCAGGAAAGCTTCAGTGTATTTCTAACTTCAAAATAAAATATGTCCAAGTGCCCGGGTTCACTAGACTCCATACAACAGATAGGCGTAGAGCGTTAGAATTGAGACACTAATGAGGTAGCCCCCGCCATGTCTGGATGTGAGCCTCTTGTCAGGAGGGTCATGCCAGGTGTTCGCAATACTGTAACGGGCGATGTTGCTGATGCTGTGTGCCTGATCACAATTCAGTAATTTGCGGTGTAATTTGTCAAACTCCGTGAACTTGGACCATGCCGCCAGCACACTGCAGCCTTCTCTTATCAAACGACGTCACAGGATCGTTCACGTCCACTGTTGAAGAAGATAACGCGTGGTATTTGGCGGATATGCACCGCAGCGTTCACCAGGGTGGTTTGCCGGATTCCAATGATGAACATCCCCGCAACAAGCCGTCTCACCGCATGCGCCGAAAGCGCGCGCTCGCCGAAAGCGCGCGCTCGCCAAAAGCGCGTGCTCACTGACCCTCCTACCGAAATATTCACAGCACACTGCATTCTTGTTTTTCATTGATGCTTATGAAAATTGTAAACTTAGCGGGACCAGGACTCCCCCAATTAGTCTGGTGAGCCGGGGTTTTAGGACCGTATCTTCAGTGCGGATTTGGCTCTGGCTTGGCTCGGGCTTGAGCCGCTCGTGCGAGTAAGCGGCTCAGCCATGGCCTGGTTCAGGCTCAGCCTCATGGCACCCACACTGATAGCTGGCTCAAGTTAAACACGGTGGCTTTGAGCCGGCTCACTGGAGCCAGAGCAAAGCCTGAGCCGAGCCTTGACTAAGAATACGGGAGCCTTAATCAGGGCCGGACAATAACATTGCTGGGGCTGTAAGCTACATCAATGTCTGTATATTTTTGTCATATTGGAATGAAAATAACCGTATAAGAGAGAATTTTAGTTTTTCAAAAGTGTTAGACCAGAGACTAGGTTTTACCCTATTCTTATACTCTTAGGGTAAAACCTATTCTTATCCCTTGATACTGGCAAGTAAGGTTCCATGTTGTAGCTGCTCACCGAGCTATAAATGCCCTGATAGTGCATTGTCTTTGTGCTGTTTGCCTTTTGGGTTCTCTGGTCTAACACTGTTTGAAACTAATCCCTAAAGAAGGCTGTCTCTGGTGTAGACCAATCGGTTCAAAGACAATGCATATATTACGAGAGCATGTTTTTGTTTGCATGTTCACCTTAAGTATGTGTGGTTAATGCAACCATTATTCCTTGCAAACGGTTTTTGTTTGGTGTTTGTACATCTTAACACCTGTTTTATTGGCAGAAAGGGTAAAACCTATTCTTATAATGATAGTTGTCTTAGTTTGTTTTCGGATTTAGAGGCCCTTCATAATGTGGGGCAATAAGCTGTAGCTTACTTTGCATGTGCCCAAGTCCAGCACGGGCTTTAATGTACGTGCGCTTAGACAGGGAGCTGTTACCGGCTGTGGGTGGACTGTGTCCGTCGCTGTTCCTAGCCGAGGGCCACCCGGCCAGCCTGGCAGACCTTCCGTCGAGTTGCCCAGTGAGCCTCGTGTTTGCTTCGGGATTTTGCCGCTCCGTGCATCGCTCTCCACTCGGCCTGTCGCACCATGAAGCTCAAGTGTCACATAGGGTTTGGTGTAACCAGGCAGAGTGTAACTCAAGAGACCAGGATAGAGTATAATTTGCAAGAGTGACCCAGGTCACCAAAATGAAACAAGCAATGGGGTAAAAATAAAGTGCAGCAAGCGAGAAAATAGAAATCAGAACAAAAACAACCGAATATCAACCAGAGCAGAGATAACCCTGTTACATACAATATCGACATCGGTACAAGAAAAATAATCTATCTTCAATCAAATTAATTAGCAATATCATAAGTTGGCTCAGTCAAATTACAGTCATTGTTTAACACATTCGTAGTAGATGCAGTTCGTGAATAGTTCCACATGATTAGAAATAAATTTCTCCATAAATAATGTAGAAATAAAGTTTGGCGAGATACGGTGTACTATGCATACGCAGTGAGATAACAAAGAGCTGAAGGTACACTACCGCATTACCGTATCAATCCGCGTACTGTATCACTATATCGCTCAGCCATGCAGCTCAAGAAAGTCGACCGCTCAAAAACTGCGTTATAACAGTGCTGGTTGTGTTATAATGGTGAGCGTTCCAAATTTTGCTAAAAGTGTTCCCTCATGGAAGAACTGCATGGTCGCGAAAACACGTGGCGTGAACACCAACGCGTTAAGCGAGGACTTGCCGTACATTTGAAAATCGTTTCAGATGGCTTAGGTCAATTGCTCTGTCACACCTAAATTAAATATTCAAGGACGATAAGTCAATTCACCAGATGGCTTAGGTCAATTACTCTGTCACACCTAAATTAAATATTCAAGGACGATAAGTCATTGCTTAACGTGCTACATTCACACAAAGTATTTTCTTCCATTAGGGAACTTTTCGCACAACGCGGAACATGCACCGTTATAAGTAATACGGTTTCTGAGCAGTCAACGATGAATTACTTTTTTGAGTTGTGCGCTAAGCGGTACAGTGATACAGTACGCAGACTGATACAGGAACGCGGTGGCGTGCCCTCAGTGATTTGTGCCATCTCACTGCATGCACGTAGTACATCGTATCTCGCCAAACTTTATCATTACATTATTTATGAGGAATTATTTTTGCTTCATACGTGCAACACGTTAAACGAGGACTTGCTGTCCAATAGTAGCATTTAGAGTAATTGAAATTGCCGCACGGTAGCGCAGTGGTTACATTTGTGCCTCACAGTACAAAGCTCCTGGGTTATATTGCTGGCTTAAGAAGCTTTCTGCGTGGCGTTTGTGTGTTCTCCACCTAACTCTGCATGGGCTTCCTCCGGGTTCTTCGATTTCCTCTTATAGATCAAAAGTGAATGTACTTGGTATTGGCAAAAACATTGTAATGCTGAAAAGTTATCTTCCAATTTACCAATTGAGTATGGGACTCTACTTTAACATGACCACACTCATCTTAACATTTGTGGTCCTGTGCGACTTGTTTATCAAGAAAAAAATAAAAAATAATAACTGTTGATGTGACAGTACAGGTGGTAATGCCCATGTGGGGTCATGTGATGTGACGGGGGGGGAGGCAGAGGTATAAGGTGGGATTGGTGGCGCCGATGGACTGAGGTGGAGCGAGTTGGAGCTAGGCATCTCAGGGCATAGGTGTGAATGGGTGAGAAAAAGGCTGGAGTGGTGCCCCAGGAAAGGATTAAAAAGGGACTGCCCACCAAAGGTGTGGTCGAAGGACGGTGGTTGCTGGAGACCGCAGAGGCAGGAGAGCTAGAAAGATCGGCAGATCATTTTTGTTTTATTTTAATGCACCCTGCCTGAGCAGGTGGCTGGTCGGAAGCATTATTTTATTTTCTGGACAGTACTCCGTGGTGGGACCGTGCAGTTGTTCCACCAACCAGCACAGCTAGATGAAGAGCAACCAATGCCACGTGCACGAGGCAGCATTAGCCAGCATGGTGGAACCGTAAGTTATGACGGCCGGCTGGACCTGGGTGTAGCCGCTAAGGTGGTTTTACCCAGGCTGCGGAGAATTGTCAGAGTGGTGGGCCACTGAGTCCCACCAAGCAGGCTGAATTTCAGGCATGCACAACCTACAAGGAGGGCCACTGTGCGGCTGAACACCTGACAACTCGAGAGCTGGGCAGCAAAGCAGGGAGCGCTGGTCAAGGGTGACCAGCATCGTAAGGAGGGCTACCCTGGTGTCAGTTCCTTGGTGGCCTGGGCACTGGTGGGCATCCTAGACAGCAGTTGGAGGTTGTGAGCAACCGTAAAGATTTGCAAGGGCTGTGAGCTACTCCCTTGCACCTACCTCAACACTCTCGTCTTCACACTAACACTTTCTCACTCCCATACACACATTCGGACTATTGATCAATGCACCCACTTCAAGACATTATCTCGGCAAGAAGATCTTTATTTGATGACTGCGTGTGAACTGGCATGGACATTCATCGAAACACATTGTTATTTGCGCACGTCTCTTCCTGTTCTGTTATGTCAAGGTTCGTGAAGTTTAAGTGAATCAAATATGTGCTTTGTGATTACTGTTATGAAACTGAGTTATGCTTGAGGCATTTAGTGTTCACCTGGTAAGGTGAAGTTTTGCTGTAGTTGACATCCGGTCTGAGGTCGTGTTGGTACTGTTAAACCTGGGGTTGCTTTGCCTGGTTTTGCCACCGGGGGTTGTAAACGTATACTTCTATGGTTATAAGCCTTCCTTTGTAGTCATTAAAGACTTAAACTCGTAACTGTTTTAAATCAGTTATGGTGGTCCCTTTTTTACCTGGTGCATTTGGTCTTCTACTCCAACCCAGAGTCTGCAAACCTTAAACAAACCCCTGGGTTGCGTCTATAAGAGTGAGCGTGGCGTCCGAACCAGCACCCCCACCACTCATCCCAGGCAAAACCTCACAGCTATGTAGTACAACTTTTGATAGTGTTGTTTGTTGCTGGTGGCTTCACGTTTTGGGCCTGTGCTCAGCAGTAGCGAAGAGGAGTGGTAGTGCAGCCATTAGCACGCTGCGCTACGATCCCACGGTTAACAGCAGTGACGATTATCTGAACCGGTCCTGGGCCTCTCCTAGGTTGAATCAGCTTCAAATAAGTACCTGGTGCATTGTGTAAACATCGACAAAGGTGGCCAGGCATGGTGCTGGCCAGCCATCCCCTCGTGTGCCGGTTCCGGCCTTCAGGAGGTGCCCGCCAACAGCAGTTGTTCCTACAGTCTGTTAAGCCTATACGGGGCATCTTTGTTTTTGTATAGGTATGTTTCAGTGTGTGGGATCAGTGTGTGGGGTCAGTGTGTGTTAGTGTAGATGTGTCAGTGTACTATCAATGTGCGTGTCTCAGTGCGTGGGGAGCGGTGGCACAGCGATTAGCGCCCTACCCTACAAACCTGGCAACCCGAGTTCAATTCCTACTCACTGCCCAATACCAGTGATGATTATCTGAACTTGTCCTGGGCCTCCCCTAGGTTGGCTCGGTCTCAAATGAGGACCTGGTGGAGTGTGTAAAACATGTCTACGAGCGAGACAAAGGCAGCCAGGCATGGGGCTGGCCACCCAGCCCCTCGTGTACCATTCCTCGCTTCGTAGGTGCTATTCGCTAACAGCACTTGCCCAAGCAGTCTGCAAAGGCTACGGGGGGGGGGGATCTTTATGCTCAGCAGCTGCGTTGAGGCAGCGGTGGTGGCGTGGACTCACTCGTGATCTCGCGAGCCACCCTGGCACCCGTCCTCGTGGTGTCCTGTATGAGCCTGGTCTCCACCTCGTATGCCTGTTCACTCTGCGCGTGCACAGCACACACAACCCCCACCAAACGACAGAATTGGCCAAACATCCCAATATAGGACAAAAGAGCTTGGGCAAGTTGTTAGTAGTGCCAGTTCTGGCTGCCTTTCTAGCACCTCTAATCAAATAGATACACAACCACACAAACCATTGCCGGTAGTGAACATTCTACATTCCTATGGTCACGGCACATTTATACACAAGACAACCAATGATGACTTCCCCACAAAGTGGTAAATATTTTATCAACCCTAGAGAGATGATAGGCTGAGTCGATCACCAACCAGGGATGTGAAATCGCAACCTTCCGATTGGGAACCGCCCACTCTAGTGCCCTGCCAACTGGCCGGCTACATAATTTTCCGAAATATAAAAATGTGCTGCTTACATCAGCATTGTCAACGTGCTGTGTATTCATTCTAACCACTCCGAACAGCCAACATCCTCAGGTTGAGTGGCATTTCTTGAGTCACTGCTGCGGTGATTATTATTGTTATCGTTGTTATCCATCCAGTGAGGTGGCTCAGCAATAGCAAAGGCAGCTCACAATCAAAATCTTTATTTATCGTGGATGAACCCGTTGAGCTATGAAGCTCTTTTTCACAGATGCCCAGTATGGGCAGGTCAGCAAGTTGTAACAACAAACAATGCAAAAAAATGATCGGAGTGCAAAATAGAAAAAAGGTAAGCAAAGTCAATATAAAATAAATATAAATCAAGTGTATAACTACAAGTACACTAATTCCTGCCGATCTTTTCAAAACTAAATGCAAGCTTGGGATAAGGCAGCAAAACAACAATAGTACCAGACTACACCAAGACAACACGCAGTACCTGAAATAAATTGCACATTAAAATGTATCTATCGATGGTACACGGTTAAAGATCAAACTTACAAATCAAATTTGCAAATGTGCCTGCTGTATCTAGCACCTTACTTCTGCATCAGGATATGTTTTGAAGGAAGATTCACGATGTTAACGGGAGAAAACAAGGTTCTTCCAAAAGATTGGTGCTGCAACAATAAAGGCTTTGTCACCAATTCTTGTTGCCTGTTTTGCACACCGCCCAGATACTCATTTCAGGCTGAGTCGACCTAGGGGTGGCCCAGGACCAGTTCAGATAATCATCACTGGTGTTGGCAGGAATCGAACGCGCGTCACAATGAGACGCACTGCATGGCACGCCCGGGCACTGCTTGCGGGGGGGGGGGGCGACGATGATGACGCCGACAACAGCATGGTTACCCGGTATGGTGGTGTAGGCAGCGCGATCTCGGTGGCGATGCGTGCCCCGCTCGCATCGTCCGCCTCATCGTGGTAGCGGAAGATCCGCGTGCGCACGCTGATGTGGCCCTCGGCGCCAGGCGGTGCGACCACACCAGGCGGCAGCGGCACGGTGGTGAGCACCTCGCACATGCCCAGCTCGGCGCCTGCCGCCCACACCGAACCCTCGGGGGCCGGCTCCATGGAGGTCGGCGAAGCCCCATTGGGGCCCAGCGGAAGGGGCCGTGGTGGCGGTGGCACGTCGGACGCAATGCGAGCGGCCCGCGCCTTCTTGTCCCGGAGCGCCTTCTTGAGTTTCTCTTTCTTCCTCGGCTTCTCTGGGTTCGCCACGTCAGGGGTGGCTTCCTCGGGCTCCTCCGAGATGGTGAAGAGTTGGACTGTGGCTCCCTGAAAACAATAAGAACCACGTGCAACGCTTTCTTGCTCCCGGCACTGAAATCTTAAAATGCTGCTTAACTACATTCCCAACAATATTATTACGCATGTCTTAAGACTTTTGCTCATAGTAGCGGGCGATGTTGCTAATGCTGTGTGTAATCCCAATTTAGTAATTTTTAGGAAATTTCCAGAATTAGGTTTTTAACTAAGTGAGGAGACCGGGTAACTTAAGAGGGAATGGGAAACCCATGCAGAACACAGAACAGCGACCAGGAATCGAGCCAAGACCCTTCTTGCTGTGTTACCACCACTGCACCACTATTGTTCCAACATGTCCTCGTTTAATGCATTTTCAGACAACGCATTTTCGCTAGAACATGGAACGCACTATTATAATGCAGAATGCACACGGTTATGAAGCGGTTTCTGAGCGGTTGACTACTTTCTTGAGCTGCACCGCTGAGCGGTAGAGTGATACAGTCACGCAGTGATGTACCCTCAGTTATTAGTCCTGCCATCTCACTACGTGTGCGTTCATCGTAGCTTGCCAAACTTTATTGTTACATCATCATTTATGGGGGAAATTGGTTTCACTGAACGCCTTTATCGCTTCATGCGACACTTTTCAGGAATGCATCTACTCCCGTGTAAAACGAGCCCGACCTGTACTTGGAATTTGAAACTATCTTTTCTTTGTAAAAATTTACGTAGAAATACATTGATTCATGATATAATTTTTGGATAGTATGGCCAAATCCTAAGACCCTCCACCCCCCCAAAAATATATTTCGCCACTACAGCTATGCACCTTTAAATCTAGATTGAAAATTAATTTATTTAGAACTGCTTTTTGTTGTTAGTTTGTTGTCCTTCCCCATACCTCCAATTAGCATGATTGGCTATGTACTGTGCGAAAAGTCCAACATACATAAGTTGGATTCTAACTTCCTGTACCTCGTCGTAATGATGATGCTTGATGTAATTTCAAGTGAAACATCACGAATCTAAATCTCTCAATCTAGCCGTGAGAATCGGCCTTCACTTCACCGGTGTGAGCGAGAAAGGTATGAAGCGGCGTTCAACTACTGGACATGCTGATGATGAAGTCGTTTGGCGCCATCAAATGGTGGAGCATCTTCAGAACAAGTTCCAGGAGGAAGTCAGAGTAATTGTTGCTGACTGCTGAAATTTGTATTTTATTTTACTCTTACTGCCTGTCTTGTCCGAATGATGCTTGTACACCTGACTATTTAAGTTGTTTATCAGTGGCCGGATTGTTACATAGTGGCCTAAGCCAAATCTCCATGACGATTGATAATACCAACTGCAAAAACCTACGTGTTACGATCAAATTTCCGATAACAGGAAACAAAACACATGCACAGTAAGTCCTCGTTTAAAGTGATAGATGCGTTTCTGAAAAGTAACACGTTCAGAAAAAATATATTTCCTCAATGTAATAACTATAACGTTTGGCAGGATATGATGTACTACACACATGCAGTGAGATGGTGGTACAAATGAGGGTATGCCGCCTTACTGTATCATTCCACGTACTGTATCACTGTACCGCTCAGCAGCACAGCTCAAGAAAGTAGTTCATCATCGACCACTCAAAAACTGCATTGTAACAGTGCGCATTCTGCGTTACAACGGTGCGAGTTCTGCACTATAACAAGCACGTCCCACGCTATAACTGCGCGTGTCTCGCGTTATAACGTCCCCCGTTATAATGGTGCGCGGTCCGCGCTATAACGGGGATGTTTCACGTTATAACAGGCGCGTTCTGCGTTTTAACCGTGCATGTTCCGCGTTATAACGGACACATTCCACGCTATAAAACGGTGCGTGTACCACGTTATAGCTGTGCGCGTTCCGAATTATAACAGTCCAAGTCTGTGCTATAACAGTCCGCATTCCACGGTATAACGGACATGTTCCACGTTATAACGGTGCAGGTTCCATGTTATAACAATGCAGGTTCCGCATTATAACAGTGCATGACCTGCATTATAATGGTGCGCGTTCCGCTTTGTGTGACAAGTGTTCACTAATGGCAGACCCGCATTGGACAAAACGAGTTGTGTGAACATCTCGCGTTAAGCGAGGACTTACCGTAATTACATTTATAAAATCAATTGGAAGCTGTGGTGCAGTGGTTAGCGCACCGTGTCGTCAACCCCGGAAAACTCCGTTTGATCCGCGACCATGGCTAACGTCATTGGCACCCGACAAGCAGCGTCTAAACCGATCCTCGGCCATCTCTTTGCCAAACCGGCACCAACCAGTGTGGTGAAGTATGGTCAAACGATCCCCGACTGATAAGGCCCATTGTTCGATGTCACGTGACACGCTGAATTATTAATGACCACCCGAGCCCCATCCCGAGCTGGGTTTCCGAGCGCGCGGCTGGTAAGCCACACGGCACTCGGTGAAAACAAGCTTAGCAGAATGTTTGCAAACATTCATATAGACACAACCGGTTTAGTTTTACAATGGGTAGTGCTGTAGTGTGGTTATATTTTATAATAATGCCAGTACCAAATATATATTTTCTACGCTGATGAGTGGGTTGCTGAGTGGGTTGGTGAGCTGTATTGTGAATTGTCTGGTGTCTTAGTATGTTGGTGAATTGTCTGGTGTCTTAATGAGTAGGTTTGTGAGTGAGATTGCGAATTGTCTGGTGGTCATCATAGTGAGTGGGTTGGTGCATTTTCTGGTGTCTTAGCGAGTGGGTTGGTGAGTGGGATTGTGAATTGTCTGGTGAGTGTCTTAGTGAGTGGGCTCATGAATGGTTTGGTGTCTTGGTGAGTGGGTTGGTGAAATGTCTGGTGTCTTAGTGAGTGGGTTTCTGAGTGGGTTGGTGAATTGTATGGTGAGTGTCTTGGTGAGTGTCTTGGTGGGTGGGCAGGTGAATGGGTTAGCGAGTGGGACGGTGCGTGGCATGGTATGTGGCAGTGACAGTGGGTTAGAAAGATGGTGATGGTGAGTGACATTACACGTAGCACCATTGCCACCTCATGCGATAACTTGACAGGACCCTCCTAAAAAAATATTCTTGACACTTGGCGAGGCTTCGCCGAGTAAATGAGCAGGAATACACATTTTACAATGCCGACCTTCCCTCGCGAGAAACGAACAAACCTAGGGGCAGTAGGCGTTTGCAAACCCTGGCCAGATTCCATACAGTGATAAGCGCAGCCTCAACCGTGCCTGCAATCGACACCCCCCCCCTTACCTGTCCAGGCTCTGTGGCTTCACCGTCCATGGCCAGGAGAAGTCACGCCCCTCACCTCCCCCGCGATCCACAGTGGGTCCAAACAGCGCGAGGCGCGTGACCGCACACAGCCACCTGCCGCAGCTATCGGCTGCGGTTCGAACACCGGTGGCTCGTGAGCGTGCACCGCCACCGCCGTCGATCGGCGCATTCAATCGGCGTCTCTCCCTGCGCCCAGGTGTTTGGACGGGGGGAGGAACCGCGCACTGTACATGCACGGCCTGCCGAGGTCGTCACACGATCGGTGCGGGACCGGCACGCGATCGGTATGCGCCCCGGAGCAAAGGGGGCAAGGAGCGCCGCTACGTTGAGCCGCGCCACACCCAGCTGTAACCCGAGAAACTTTGACTTTGTCCGCCCTCTCCCCACTCACTCTCTCGGTCTCTTATCGGCGGCACCTTCGCGAGGCGATGACGCAGCTCAGGGGTAGGCGCGTCGCCCGCTCAATGCAGAGGGTCAGAATATCTTGTCATTTAGACTGCAAGTGGAGGAATCCGATGAGCTGTGGAGCTCTTTTTCACAGATGTCCAGTAGGGGCACGGGGGGCAGCAAGTTACAATAACAATACAAAAAACCGATAGTGCAAAATAGAAAAAAGGTAAGCAACGCACAAAAATAACATTTAAAAAATATATAAATACAGATTACATACATTTCTGCCAAATTTTCAACACTAAATGCAAGCTTGGGCAAGGCAGCAAACAGCAACAATAGTCTCAGACCACATCAAGACAACAATAACAGTGCCAGACCACACCAAGACAACACAGAGATTCGCAGTATGATTCTGGCGAGCAGCGCTGGTTAACACTGCGGGATTGCATAACCCTAGTAGTAACAATAACAACACTGCACTGTCTGCTGCATGGTGGACGTTAAATATTACGTGGCGTCTTTCAACACGGTCCCAATTTGAGAAGTGCACTGGCAATGACTAAGTTGGGATATCACACAGCTGCAACATCGCCTCCTGTTGCGAGACTGCAGGCTGTCTGTGAAACACAGAAGCGCCTGTAGCTTCGTGATGACTGCCCCTGTGCAATAAGAACAACGCGAATACCAGACCATAAAGAAAAAAATACTGATCCGGAACTATGCAGCCTTTTAACCTTTAAGATACGTGCCAGAAATTCTACCGTGATTTCTGCCATTTTTAAAACACCGTGAAAGATTGACATCGCCGAAAAATCCAGGCACTTGGTAACCAGTAAATATTGACCCAACTATGTGAACCAAAGCAATACGACAACACTTTGCTAATCGCGCGGTGTTCACACATTGCGTTTTCGCTATAACGCGGCTCTTCCATTTTTTTTTGCACAATGCGAAAAGTATAACGCAGAACCACACCCATTACAATGCAACACGCACACCGTTATAACGCGGAACACACCCGTTATAATGCGCCCATTACAACGCAGAACGTTATAATGTGGAACGTATCCGTTATAACGCCGTTTCTGAGTGGTCGACGACGAACTACTTTCTTGAGCTGTGCAGCCGAGCGGTACAGTGATACAGTAAGCAAAGTGATACAATAAGCAGAATGATACAGTAATGCGGCCATGTACCCTCAGTTATTTGTCCCGCCATCTCACTGTTGTACAGTTACATCGTATCTCGCCAAACTTTATTGTGACTAGTTGATTTATGGGAAAATTGTTTTCGCTTAACGCGGAATTTTTAGGAACGCATCTACCGCGTGAAACAAGGACTGACTGTGAAATCGGTAATCAAATCTAAAAACGGTCACCAGTTCACCTGTTGACGATTACAGGTAAACCTCGCTTAGTGCGACCCCGTAGAACGCTGATTCGTTTGAGTGTTCTGTCTTGGTGAACATTTTTACTGAAAATTGAAATAAAAACACACCGTATATAAAGCGCTACGAGTCAGACCGAGGAAAAGTACCCGCCCCCATGATTCGCTCAGCCAATGAGAGCAACGAATGCTCTCAGCCAACCACGATTCGATTATCACGATTCATGGTGACAATCACATTTTTAAAAGAAAATCAATGTTAATAGCCAGGTGAGATTTCATGAGACCAGGATAGTCTCAGGCTCCACCTAAACGAAACCTCACCACAGACAACCTCGTCTCCCACCGCTGTCTTGTACGAGCACATTAGATTGCACTCTTGAGTACCGTACATACAACTTACTCATGTTATAATAAATTACTATTTTTATTTACAAAATGTTTACCATCTGTATTATTAAAAACGGTATGATCGGCATCCCAATTAAGTCCTTATATACTGCCCATAGTAAAAAAAATAACGCTGTCGGGAACGCATCCCTATGTAGTATACCAATAGTATAACGTCCCCTTTTAGTGCCGATTCGATGAACGCATCTTGAGCGCTAAGCAAGGTCTGCCTGTATTGTATTCAGCAATGGGATCGTTTTGGCCAATACCAGATACATTGTGTGCTTTTTTCAGAATGTTACAATGAAATTCGAAACCGGCTTATCGAGGCCGATATTGTTCACCGAAGCAGATGAGGTGTGCAAACAGAGATCATGGCAAAAGCCCCTCCTACTGTACGTATTATCCACAACTACGAGGAGAGATGCTACCGAGTATCAGAATATTTATTTCGAGTTTCTCTGAACGACAGCCGGTAAACTGGTACCAAATGTCACAATCGATTGAACGTGAGGAAAGGACGCGTCCATTGGCACGAGGCGCGAACGTACAAACCGCACGGCATTCTAAGTTATCACGTGGTTACAAACGCCCAGAGATGAGTACACCGCCACGTTCCTTACCAATCCTCATACTGTATTACTCTGCTCAGCCTGTGCAGCTCAAGAAAGTAGTTCATCGTTGATCGCTCAGAAACCGCGTTATAGCGGTGCACGTTCCACATTATAACAGTGCTTGATACACGTTTTAACTGTGTACGTTCCATGTGTAAATGAGGACTTGCTGTACTCAAGATTCCTCCTTTCATAAAAAAACAACCACTCCTGAGAAACGGAATGGAACCAAATGGACAGACATCTCAACGCGAGATTCTTCTGTGTACCGTGACTGTGTCTGTGACACACAGAAGCACCTTCCTTCCTGACGATAGCCTTGCGTTATAAGAATAACGCCAATACAAAATGTACATTATATACGATTACTAGCTTTACTACCCGGCTTCGCCCGGGACTTGGATTCATGACACCCGGCCGCCTTTGTCTCCCCAGTGGCGATGTTCTCACCAGTTACTCGTTTGAGGCTGAGTCGATCTAGGAGAGGCCCAGGACCGGTTAAAATAATCTTCACCGGTGGTGGCCGTGAGTGTGATGCCGCCGCCACGAAGCCGTTCGGCAGACGCCCAAATCCCCGACCTCGTCACCACCAAACAACGGAGCCAACCCCGCGTCCCCCTCACCTCACCTCACATGAACACACCCGCACGCATTTTCCCCCACCCATAGAGCTGGAAGGGGAGATCACCTGATCGGCCGGTTTTTATCCGAGAAACCCTTATCGGGATTAACTCTCACGGTTTCCGGCGATCAGGGAATTGGACGACCTCCCCCGTGCTACGTTGCGCCGCGGCGCTGCGACCAGCCTTAATATGGTATGGTTGCGGCGTGGGGCATTCGGCCACCGCGGTTGAGGCGCATCCCCCACACACACCCCCCCCCCCCACGCGTCGACGAGGCAAGCAGGGGAAGGACGGGACAGCATGAGTAGCAGGACCGCAGGGGCTCTTGCGCATAGTCACGGAAGGTTGGGATGGTTGCGCTTGAGCGCGCAGGCCCCATTGTTAGGGAGGGTAAGGGATTAATTAGGATTTACGCCGCGCATGCCGCACACTGATTAGCATATCAAAAGCGCCCGGATCCGCCGTGCGCGTGCCAGAGGATCGCGAGCCCATTGTTCAGAGCCGCATCCCTTTGAGGTAGGGAGGATAAATAGGGGGCGCAAAGGGGAAATCGCCCTCTTCTCTCCAGCGCCAGGCGACAGGACGCTCTCCAGTCCAGCGACCCGAACGTCCGTGAGACGCATCGAGGCACGCTGCGAGTAAGAGAGCAGCGAACCACCGTGGGGACCAAACAGTGAGTGGGGAGGTGAAGTAGGATAATAGCCGATAGATAGGGAATAGGTACAGGTTTAGTGGAACAGGCCAGCCTCGTCGACTCACTGATTTAACATTAATTACCAGGTAGCAGATAATAAATCATTAATAGCGAAGCGTGGCCTCGCGTGATCTTGTCGAGCAGTGTGAGCGTGTGGGTGCGCGTGTGTGCACAGTGGTTCGCCACGTGAGTGAGCGCTGCGCGGAGCTGAGCGCGCGGGTGAGCGTGTGTACATAGTGATTCTGTAGTGCTGCGGCTCGCCTAGGGGGAGCGCTGTGCAGAGCGGTGCGAGAGTGGGTGTCGCGTGTGTTCACCCCGTGTGTGATACAGGTGCGCGATCATAACGCGAGTATTCAGTGGTGAGTGAGTGCCGCGGGGAGCTGTGTGCGTGAGTGCGCATACGTTCGTTACGTGTCGGATACGGATGCGCATTGGTAACGTGGTTATTCGACGTGGAGGCGAGTGCCGCACAGGGCTATAGACGGGCACACGCTCGCAGTGTGCGAGAGCTGCACGTAGCGGTGTAAAGAGGGGGAGTGTGGCGTTTGATTGATGATGCTGTGCGCACGTATGCTCGCAGCGTGGGAGCGCAGCGCGAGGCTGTAACAGTACGGGCGTCGCGTTCGAATGCCGGCGAAACCGTAGCGGGTAATAGGGAGGTGGGGTAACGTAAACGGAATAGGGGATGCAGGCGGGAGGGACCCCGGGGGCCAACGGCCCCCACATGAGCGGGAATCAAACTCGGGTCGCCGGGTTCATAGCGCAGCGCGCTAACCACTACACACATAAGTGCGCGTCCATAGGTACACATACACGCGCTTGCTGCAGACACACATAACTTTTAGGGTGCATACGGCAGTAAACGACTCAAATAATAAACCAATTCTGCGCGAAGAACGCATTAGACCTGCAACACACTTCTATTTCACTTTACCCGCGGAGGGTGGGGGGTGTGACGTCAGCAGGCACACTCCGTTACGCTTCCGCATACGGGTCACATGACAGAAATGTGACGTTGCAAAATATATGCATTATTGCGCCCCCTCCCCAAAAAAAGTCTATTTTTATAATTTTTGCATGGTGTACAGTCTGGAAAGTACCCACATGGCAAATTTCAAGTTTGTTGTATGTCGGGAAGTACGCTAAACATTTTGAACAGACACACATAATCACAAATTTCGCTTTTATATATATAGAAGATTATTGCAGTGGCAGGGTGGAGGGCATCCAGCTAGAAGGGTAGCAGAGCTGGTGGTGGCGCAGTGGCGACACCCGCGCCTCAGCAAACAGGTCATGGGTTCGATTCCAGACTATACACCCGCAATAGCTAAATTGGCATACAGAGAGGTTGCCCACGATATGTCGAAACCGCAAACGAATAAAACAGTGATAATTGAAGGGGCTCCCGTACTACATGAGAGATGATTATTATTATTATTTGGTTCTTTCGGTAAAGTCACGTAGATCGAAAAATAAAGTGAATAAAAATTATTATTATTAAATGTATTCACTTTATTATTATTATTTATATCTACGTGACTTTACCGAAAGAACCAAAGAATATGAATTCCTGCAGTCACGAAAATTCTACGCCAAAATTATTATATATTATATTGCAGTGGCAGGGGGGTGGTATCATGGTAACACTTGTGCTGCAGCAAGAAGGGCCCTGGGTTCGATTCCAAACTTGGGCGCTTCTCTGTATGGAGTTTGTAAGTTCTCCCTTTGTTCTGCGTAGGTTTCCTCTGGATTCTCTCATTTCTTCCCATAGCTAATACAAAAGAAAACGCCTATACAATTGAACTGCATTGGCCAAACATCTCAATGCTGAGCAAAAATCTTCAAATCACTCAATTGGAATCACACGAAGCAGTAGTAGCAGTGAAATTGGCTCTTACTGAGAAAACCTGGCATGAACCTTCCGAAAAAAAAAGTATTGATAGTCGGCGAGACTTTGCAGTGTGTACAACCCGCGTCATAAGTTGTTATTATTAAAACCGTACTCACTCTCGCCACGGGATGGCGCCGTCTACTGGAGTGCAGACGCAACGACCGCAACGCGTCTGCGACTTTTAAAAGTTGTTTGATTTGTTACGCGCGTGATCCCGTTTTGCCAGTTTCTCGGATGTTTCACAGGGGGAGATCCGTGGTGGTGCGTGGGTTTGTGATGCTCCATATTCAAATCTTGTGCTCCACAAAAAAACACGCATCCAATGCAATGTGGTAGAAGATGTGTGTTATGGTAATTTTGCGAAATGAAATGTAAAGTATATGCTAATTTTACACTGACGCTCAAGGGGCGATTAAAACCACAAAGGGGAACAGAGAGATGATACCAAGGATATGGGCAAAAACGAGTCAACCGATTCTCAAGTAACTCCATAGCTCAACTCAGATGTTAACTATGTCACCTGGTTTGCAGTTTGTGGGTTTGATCCTGACGCCTGCTGTATATTTGGAGTTTGCATGTGTTCTCTCTTTCTCTACCCGTGGTCGTATGTATTTTTCTCTGGTTCCTCCGGGTTTTCCCTCCACATTTATAATCAACGTTGCGTTAAGAGTATTTCGCTGCAGCTATAAATGTCCACGTGATAAGTCACTTCGTTGAGCTATCATTTTTAGTAAAGTCCCTTCTTAAAAGAGCTACATAGCTCATTGGGCCTTGCCTGGTAAACTAAAAATAGTAGAAAATAGTTCAACAAAATCTCATAGATTTGCTGAGAGAAGTGGAGAGATGCATTCCTTGCCATGCGGGGCGTTGTCAGCCAATAATATCCTGATTTATGATTGATCTTTGGGTTAGGCTATGTAATGCTCTGACCAAATTTGTGTCGTCACACCACCATTACAGACAAACAAATATAATTGTTGCGAGTGCAAGTACAATCAGGATCTCATTCTTAAGATGCTCGACGCAGTCTTAAATGAAACGCTCCGTAATCTAATCACTAAATGCAGTTGTGAGAATCTCTCATCGCCTCACCGGCAAACGAGCTAAAAACGATTCCAATTGGTGCTTTAATAACGCTTCTAAATCTGGCAATGAATTTGTTTGGCTGTGTTTAGGGTGGCAGAAGACAGCACGATACAGGCAACATCGTAGTGCCTGCCTCCCCTCTGCACCCATCCACCCTGCAGGGCAGCTTAACTAAATCTCAAGACTCACTTTCAGGAGGGTCCTGCCAATGTTTTCACAGTAGGGGGCTCGATGTTGCTGCTGCTATTTGCGATCAGAGCAGAGCAATTTGCAGGCCGTCATTCAGCACAAGAATGCCTGACCAGTATCGCTGACATTCAGAGTGTGGGGGGTTTTAGCTATAGGAGAAAAGAAAACTCGGAGGAATCCCACACAGAACACAGCAGGGAGAAAATTACACACATACTCCACACAGAATGGTGCCCGAGTAGGAAGTTGAACCCAGGTCCTTTTAGCTGTGATCTGTGATTCGCTACCACCTCTTGCCACCCTCTGTAATTTGCTGTGTGGTGTGGTATGCGTGGTGGTGTGGTGATGTGTGGTAGTGTGTGGTGGCGTCTCGTGTATTTGATGTGCGTGGTGGTGTGTGGTGGTGGTGTGGTGATGTGTGGTGGTGGTGTGTGGTGGTGGTGTGTGGTGGTGGTTTGTGATGGTGTGGTGGTGTGTGATGGTGTGTTGATGTAAAACGTGTGTGGTTGTCTGGTGGTGTAGTGGTGGTGTGGTGATGGTGTGTTGGTGGCGTGGTGATGTGTGGTAGTGTGTGGTGGTATGTGGTGGCGTATCGTGTTTGTGGTGTGACGGTGGTGTGGTGGGGTGTGTGGCTGTGGTGTGTGGTGGTGTGAGATGGTGTGATGGTGTATCATGTATGTGACGTGTGTAGGGGTGTCTAGGTAGGTAGCATAGTGGTTAGCGCACTGTGCTATGAACCCGGCCACCAACACCAGTGATGATTATCTGAACCGGTCCTGAATCTCCCCAAGGCCAACTCAACCTCAAATGAGTACCTGGTGCGATGTATAAACACCGCCACTGGGGAGACAAAAGCAGCCTGGCGTGGTCCTGGCTACCCACCCCCCCTGTGCCGTTCAGACTTTCATAGTTGTTCGCTCACAGCACTTGCCCCAAGAGTCGGTAAAGGCTATACGGGGGTGTTTGTGTAGGTGTGTCCATGTTCTCTGATGCACCGAACTTGTCTGGCCAGCCCTGCTTGTTGCACAGCACGGAGCCCACGTCAGATGTAATTACTCTGCACCTGTCACCACTGTAGCTTCTTATCATCCCTGTCTCTCCCGCACAACTCAACCCTTTCTGGCAAGAATACAGGAGGTGTTAAGAGTGTCTATGCATGTCGATGCTACTCCCATAGAGACAATTCAACTCAACGTAGACATGTTAACTATGCCTGGGACACACCAGTGTGACCAATGCCACCATTGTTAACGAATTCGACACACGCGGTGTTCCTTTCTTTGTAACAGCCTTTCAAATAAAACTCAAAGTGTTTCAATCTATTTCGCCTGGGAAATTATTAAACAGCAAAGGCATAGATCCCACGTATAGCCTTAATAGACTTTTGGACAAGTGCTGTTAGTGGGCGGCACCTATGAAGGCCGGCAATGGCACACAAGGCGGTGAGTGTCAAGCACCACGCCCAGTCACCTTTGTCTCCCCAGTGGTGATGTTTACACACCATACCAGGTACTCCTTTGAGGTTGAGTTGACCTAGAGGAGGCCCGGGACCAGTTCAGATAATCGTCACTGGTGTTGGTGGTGGCCAGGAGCGGGAAACGAACGCTGTTCGCCAGGTTCGTAGTGCAGCGCGCCACCGCTCCCCAGATGAGAAACAAACATTAAACCGCACACACAACGCACAGCAGCAGCAGAGCCCCGGGGTGTGGGTGCCTGGTATGCACCGAGAGGTGTGTTGGCGGTCGGGGAGTGGCCCTGGTTTCTGCCCACAGAGTGTGTGTAAATTTAACCAAGTAATCGTTTCTCTAGCTGTCAATGGCCTCAGTTTACGCCATCGCAAAAATAGCCATCGTTAACGCCTTACCTCAAGACATAATTAAGTTTACACACGTTTCCGGATAGATTTTATTACATTGCAATTATTTAATTATTCTGCTTGTTTAACCAGGAAAGCCTCAATGAGTCTCAAGACTCATTTTTTTCAGGAGGGTCTTGCTATATTTGGGATGTTTGGCCAAAACCAATTATTGTGTATGTGTTTTTTTCTTCACATTATATTAAGCGCATTTTACAACTATGAATTTTAAGATTATTCTTGGTTCTTTTGGTAAAGTCACATAGAAGGGAAATAATAAAATAATAATCATCATACCTGATGATGATTTCTTGTGTTGCAATCGAAACGTCATGAGCATTTTATAGTTTTTATTATTTTATTATTTCCCTTCTACGTGACTTTACCGAATTAACCAAGAATATGAATCCCTGCAGTCACAAAAGCTTTCAATCGAAATTTTAAGCTTGTTTACCAAGTAAAGCCTCAGGTGAACTTCATCAAGACCCTTTGCCGGTGTCTCTGAATTCCAATGCCAAAGAGATTTTCTTTGAAATTGTGATTTAAAAAATAGATATATATTTGAAGGGTGTACTGGAGATAATTTACATGTGCTCCTCCTTAGCAAGATATCCTGGAGACATACGATCTTGATTTAGGGGGAGCCCCCCCACCCCCTCCCCCCCCCCCCGACAGAGGTTATGGGCAGGGCGAGTTCCCACGACACACCGCGGGAGCGTTCACGACGCCAACGCCAGCCACGACATTCGCAACGTTCACTCGACTTTCCTCCTGCATTGCGCAGAGCGTCTGCAGCGTATGCAGGGCCAACGTCCCACTTTTCAACATCATGATAATAATAATAAAAATAACTGATTTAACCTGGGAAAGCCTCATCGAGTCTCAAGACTCTTTGTCAGGTGGGTCCTGCTACATTGGGATGTTTGGCGAACACCAATTACAGTGAGGGGAAAAAGTATTTGATCCCCTGCTGATTTTGTACGTTTGCCCACTGACAAAGAAATGATCAGTCTATCATTTTAATGGTAGGTTTATTTGAACAGTGAGAGACAGAATAACAACAATATCCAGAAAAACGCATGTCAAAAATGTTATAAATTGATTTGCATATTTATACTTTTTACGTGGTTGTTTAGTTACTGCAGCTACATACTATTAACATTCCTTCCCTTTATTAATACTACCCCTATCCCCTACCTTTGATGCTGCTAATCCTGCATAATGCACGGGCATAATATGACTTTGAAACCCCTCGCCCATCTCCTACGCATTTCACAAGTAGTACTAATCACATACCTGCATTTCCCATAAATATGCTAAATTCCTTTTGATATGCAAATTCTTTTGTCAAGGTGCCCTTCCCCCCTTCAAACCCAACTTAAATAGACGCTCCAAGCGTGGTGGTGTTTCATTCAGACGCTGTCTCCCCGACAAACCTGGTTTTCCCCTGAGGACGGCTGCTTGCGTTGTGGCCGAAACGTCATGAGAATAATTTTATTATGTTTTATTTTTATTATTTTATTATTTCCCTTCTACGTGACTTTACCAAAAGAACCAAGAAAATATTGGTTATATTCTGCATGTGCATTTAGCTATCGGAGGAAACTGAAGAACTTGGAGGAAACAAGGGGAAAGAATACAAACTCCAGGCAGAAAGGCACTCCGAGTCAGGAATCGAATCCAGGTCCTTTTGGCTGAGGCACAAGCGGCAACACTGTGCCACCACAAAACCCAACGTGAGTCTGTTACGGACCTTATACCATTTGGTGAAAGAACGCAAAGTTTATCCATTGCCATCTTCACTGGTGGATAAAAAAAACAGCCAGAGAAACTACACATTTATATGGCAGGGACCAATCAACCCGCAGGACCCCAACGGGTGACTCATGTAACCCACAGTACCTGTAGCGACGTGGCGTCTGCAGAGACTTGGGTCCTCAGCCGAGTCTCCAGCTCCTCCAGCAGGGCCCACAGACTCAGAGGCTCTGCTCGCACCAGGGTTGGCCAGGAGGATTTGTAAGGGAGGGAGGAGAGAGGCGAGGGAGGGAGATTACATGGATTGAAACTTGTATAAATGTACACACACATACATATATATTTCTAGAATATAAAAAATGTAAAGTGTGTAAAATATATGTCTTGATGCATAAGGTTGCTGAGCGCAGTAGGCCCAAAACTTCAAGGGGCCAGCAACAAACAGCACCAATAAAGTTGTAATGGATGAGGTGACACGTTTCTTAAAATGAGCAGGGCTATTGTGAGAGCTTGGAGAAAAGAGACCTCCAGTGTTGTGAGTGGGTGGGTGAGCGTGTTGTTGTGACTTGCAATGTGGTGAATGATTCATTATGTGTTGTGATCTGCATTGCGGCGAGTGAGTGGGTTGGTGGGTGAGTCAGTGGGTGAGTCAGTGGGTGGGTGAGCGAGTCACTGAGTAAGTGAATAGGGAAGTGAGTGAGTGGGCAAGTCTGTTGTTATGACCTGGAGTGTGGTGATTGAAGACAATATTGATGAGACAAAACAGTCAGCCTGGTGGGAGACCGAGTCCTCAAAGTGGGTGGAGGAATAAATGAGTGAAGTTCATTGGAACAGGAACCATGGTGGTAGTAACAATAGAAGAGTGATAAGGAGGTGACGGACTGCTGGTGCCTGGAGTGAATCGATTCGTCCTGGAACAAACAAACCGACTCCTTTACTCTGAATTCTATCAAGTGTCGCATTACTATTATCTTATTTTTATTTTGCTGTCTCAAGACTGTTTTTCAGTAGGGGGGGTGCAATGATTGCCACGTGTTATCCCAACTGAATAATTACCAGTGTACATTTGCTACGAACGACGTCGCGGTGATCTTGAACGTCCCCCCCGGAGCAGCACGGACGGTGCGCTGAGCATTCAACGGTTAAGTTCCGTACCGCACCACGTCGCTATTCACCGTGGCGGCCCGGCGGATTTGCAGCGCCAACCTCCGCCATGGTGGCCAAAGCACGACATCCGGCGTACAAAGCAGAACTCCCTTACAATGTCCAGGTGACGTCGAGAGGAGGGCGATGCACGGGCACAGAGGCGCAGCAGACACATTTATCAAAAAGTGCCCGTAATTTGTCAATTGTGTTCATGCGAAATTTCGTAAACTGAACGTTCGTAAAACAAGGGATACCTGTACTGCGAAAACCTAGCAGGACCCTCCCCTGCCAGGTGACCCCCGCTACCTGGTAGGGGCCATTAGGAGGGGACTCTGACAGCAGTGACAAGCACGCTAGAGCAGCCAACTCAGAGCACCTCACACGTCCGAACTTCTCAAGACTGGACAGGCGAGATTGGGCGGAGTTCGTAAGGTGCTGTTTTGTTCACGGAGGTGGTGGCGCTGCCCTTTAGTGAATGTCACATTTGGCCCGTCCCAACACCCGCCACCCTACCTGTCTCCATGCCAGTCTTCCTGTTTACCTCCTTGCAACACGAGTGCAATCATCACCATATCCCTTTAGTGATTTTTCTGTAAGATAATTTTACTTTGAACGATTTTGAAGTATGTATGTTGAACTTCTTTCGCACCATATGTAGCCTAATTGGAAGTGCGTGTTTTGTTACAGAAACTTTATTCTTGTAAACATTGCGTGTGTGTTTGTGGACTGTTTTTAATCGCATCCATAATTGCAGTTGTTTTAGTTTTGATTTATATGACTATGCCTGTTGTTATGCACTGGCTTTTGTCAAATGAGACTCTAACCTGGTTTCTTGAGTTCCACTCACTCTGGTTACACAAAATCAACTTGACACTTAAAACTCTGCTGCATGCACGAATCAATCCCAGCTTTTCCTATTGCATTGATTATACTCTTTAGTTCTTTCGGTAAAGTCACGTAGTTATAAATAAAATAAATCACGACGTTTCGATCGCAACACAAGTGGTTGTCATCAGGCCAAATCACTACCGCTTGTGTTGCGATCGAAACGTCGTGATTTGTTTTATTTTATTTCTAACTACGTGACTTTACCGAAAGCACCAAAGAGTATGGATTCCTGCAGTCACGAAAGCTTCAAATCTGCATTGATTATATTTTATTTATTTTTTTCATCAGGAAAGCCTCACTAGAGTCTTAAAAATCGTGTGTCCTTTCAGATAATGAGCGAAGGACCAATGCCTGGCACTCACATCAGGTTTGGTGAACACCTCGCAGTGTTTACACATTTGAGTTCATCGTTGTGTTATTTATTTTAACTGCGATTATGCTTTTTTCACCCAGGAAAGCCTCAGTGAGAGTCTTGTTCAGGAGGATCCTGCCAGGTTTTTAACATTAGAGAGGCGATGTTGGTGCTGCTGCTGTGTAATCCAAATTGCGAAATAAAATGGTAATTTTTCAACATTGGGATGTTTTGGCCAATACTGGTTACACTGTGTGTGGTATTTTAATAGGTATGGCAGAAAACTGGAGAATCCGGAGGAAACCCATGCAGAACAGGGGGAGAGAATACAAACTCCACACAGAGAGGCGCCCGAGTTGGGAATCAAACCCAGGGTTCTTGCTGCGAGGCACGAGTGTTACCACTATACCACCACCCTGCCATTGAAATGATAAACTACAATGTAGTAGGGGAGATCCTTGAATATCACGGGAGTATCATTTGCAATTTCGACCTATTGCAGGCAAGTCCTCTGTATGCCAACTTAGCAATCGCGGAGGTTAGTTTTGGCCTTCCACTGGGGTATAGTCGCGAGGTGCGGGTGTTACCACTGCACCACCACCACCGCTGCCACCTTTCTAGCTAGGTGCCCTATTGGCCGGGCCGTGCCTCCTGCCAAGACTCTAGTTCTGTCCCCACGGTGCCCTGAGGCCCCGCCATGTCAGCTGTGCTAGCCGCTGCTGGCACCCACCGTCAGCAACAGGAGCCGCCCCTTCGGCACGCCCACGGCTCGGGGAGGGCCCGGGGCTGGGCGCGCCCCGGACCAGGTGGCCGCACTCGAGCAGTAGCTCCCGCAGGCGCCAGCCGGCTCGGAACACCTCCTCCCTGCCTCGCACATGGCACACGCGACGCATTGTCCGTATTGTGTATAGTGTAGTGTATAGTGTCATTTATGGTGTATAGTGTGGTGTAGTGTGCGGTGTGGAGTGCACTGTGTATAGTGTAGTATATAGTATAGTGTACAATGTAGTTTATAGTGTGTGTGATGAAAAGTATACTGTGTAGTGTAGTGTATTGTGTAGTGTGCAGTGTATAGTGTAGTGTATAGTGTAGTATGCGGTGTATAGTTTAGTACGTGGTGTATAGTGTAGTGTGTGGTATAAAGTGTGGTGTATAGTGTAGTGTGCGGTGTATAGTGTAGTGTATGGTGTATAGTGCAAGGTATATATTGAATAGTATTGTAGTCCAGCCAAAACAACCCCCATTTCCTCGATGGTGCCAGATGGTAACGCTGTCGTGTCTGTAAGCAATATCATGGGGGGTGGACCGATTCCAATTGGCTGTTCCCCATGTGGTGCTCATAGCCACTACAGCAGAACAAAAGGGCTCTGGACGGGTGCGCCCCCTCCACCCTCAAATTAATTACCACTAAACCACGTGTAAAATATTATTTGGGTATTTCGGTAAAGTCACGTAGATAGCTTCAAATTAATAAAATTAATAAATAAAAAACTACCACGTTTCGATCACAACACAAGCGATTGTCATCAGGAGGAAAAAAGAGGGGGAAAGCTGCTGACTTCAGACTGTTTTAGAGGTTTAAAATGGGTATAGTCCAAGGGTCATAAACGAAGTGGGCGGGGCTAGTGATGTTAATGTGAGAAATTAGCATGTCAATGTAAGATCGGAGAGCGGCCTCCACGGCGAGCACACGGAGGTGGCTATGTACCCATCTTCTGGTTTGAAATTGTGTCCGTGCCTGCACATATGGATGGCTTCATGAACGAATCTTTGTTGATAGCCAGTGGGCTTACAAAGTACCTTCGACTTCGAGAAATCTATTTCGTGTGAGCCAACCGCATAAAAAAACAATGATCAGCCACGGCCGACGGGTTGGTTCTACCGTGTTTCAAATCTGCCTTATGCTCACGAACACGGTCCGAGACATGTCGCTTGAACCTATCTACGTGACTTTACCGAAAGACCCAAAGAATATGAATTCCTGCAATCACGAAAGCTTTAAGTCAGGTGAAAATTATCAAGCCAAGCTTGGTCTGGAGGCCCCGGGGAGACAGAGGTCTATGACATCTCCTATCCAAACCTTATTTGGCGAAGCCAGGAGACTGAATCTGGACCCTTAGCGTTCCTCCCAAAATGGAAAAAGCCACTGCGAGTGGGCACGTGAAATGTTTGAATGCTCACTGTGGAGAAGAGGCTGCCACTCCTCTGTCGACAGATGGACCGGTACCGCCTGGGTCTCTGTAGTATTCAAGAGATTCTGGCTCCAGTCAATAGGACAGTCCTCTACTTGGGCAGGAAACGCCAAACAATTATTTTCTGAACAAGAAAATGAAGGGGGTGTGGGAACCTGGTGCTGAGTTGTGGGAAGCTGTAATCTCAGGCTACTGTGGGCTCGCCACTCCATCAACAGCAGGCAAGGAATGGTGGAGGGTTCCAGGGAAGGCCGATGAGTCAGATGGCTTCTATGACCTTATGTCACAGGTGCTGGCTAAAGTGGCCCCTCGGGATAGTCATCCTGTTGGGTAACTTTAATGCCAGAGTGGGTCATGACGCAGATACCTGAGCTGAAGTGATTGAAAGGCATGGGCCAGATTAGCTCAATGACAATGGCAGGAGGCTGCTAGACTTCTGTGCAGGCCCATGGGCTTGTAATTGCCAACATGCTGTCCCAGCACATCATAGATGCAAGACCTTCCATGGAGCTGATCTGCCCAATGACCATCGGCTTGTCATTTGTAACATGCGTCTACCATTCCTCCACTGCGGTGGTGGGTGTCCATCTCGGACACCATTCAAAACTACAGTGCCCTGGTCTCAGCTAGCTGAAGTTGCGAAAACGTTATCATCGCTTGCAGCTGGGGTTGGTATTGTCCTGATGCCCAGGAAAAATGGGCGAGGTTTAGGACTGTGGCTAATGCAGCTGCAATGGCTGGTTTGGATACACGGTCCAGACCTTCCCAGAGACTCTGGCTGATCTTCACCATTATTCCTTTCGGGAAAATCACTCCCGCTCAATGCAAATTTACTTTACTCGGCAATTCTCAGGAATGCAACCCCCAGGTTAAGCGGGGAATTGCTGTACTGGAGACCTCTGGACGATCATGAGGACTCACTGACAGACTGTCCGTATCGACAGTTCTCGATTTATAAATGGGTTCCGTTCCTGAGACCCGTTTGAGAGTTGAACGGTTGGCAAGTCGGAACACAATAATGTATCGTATTTAAATGCACATCGTCAGCGCTGCGCCCGGCTGCCTTTGACTCCCCAGTGGTGATGTTTACACACCGTACCAGGTACTCATTTGAGGCTGAGTCGACCTAGGGGAAGCCCAAGACCCATTAAAATGATCGTCACTGGTATTGGTCATGAGCAGGAATCGAAATCGGGTCGCCGGGTAGGTCATAGAGTGCGCTAACCATTACACTACCGCTCCCCACACACACACACACCCACATGGGTAAAAAAGTTAACAAATCCCAGGAGAGGTTGAGAAAACTAGACCAGTGCCCTAAACTAAACTCACCGCTCCTTCTGCAGAGCTGCCCTCTGGGCTTGCAGGCTGCTGGGAGGCTGCTCAAGCTTGAGGGAAGACCTCCCCAGCTCCTCCAACGACTCTGCCGCTCCGTCATGAACGTCCGCCGTGCCGCCTTTCACAGCCGCCTCCCCAGTTAGCTCTCCTCTTCCCTGCCAGGGGCACAAGCATCAGATGGTCGACCCCAACCTCCAAGACGAACAATGCAGGGCCCTCGCGGGAACAATGACAACGGGAGAGAGGGAAGCAGTGTCGAGTTCAGTCAGGGTGAGAACTCAAGAGAGCAGGTTAGAGGTGCATTTTTTATTTTATCAGGTAAGGTCCACTGAACTATATAGCTCTTTTTTCAGAATGGACCTGTCCACAAATGATAGTTCAACGAAGTGGCTTATCATGTGGAAATGTATCGCAGCCATTTTCACTAAACACATGTTTCTAAATGTGGAGGGAAAAACCAGAAGACCTGGGGAAAAATCCACACGACCATGGGGGGAGAGAGATGTAAACTCCAAATATACAGCAGGCTTTGGGGTCGAGATTGAACCCATGACCTCCTGTATATCAGGTGAGGTAGTTAACATCTCGCCATTGTGGCACGACAGTGACTCGGGCCACCAAAATGATGAAAGCAATAATAAATAAATACAGTGTGGCAAGTAATCAAATAGAAATCTGGGCAAAAACAACCATGTAAAAGTTGAAATTTAAAACAGCACAAAGCCTCTTTCTTAATTCCTCTTCATCGCACCATCAATCATCCATCACCTTCTCTTGGCGAGTCGGTAGCTGCTCCTTCAGGGACGCCCTCTCCTGCTCGAACACGGAGAGCTCCTCTGGAAAGCAGAGCACATGGCACGGACGACTTAGCACCGTTCATGTTCACAATGATGTATGTCCATCGCCAGGTTTGTCGTGTGTGACACCGCGCACACAGTTTTCGTTAAGATTCACAGCCACGGGGAAACCACAGGCAAGCTGAAAGGCAGCCAGAACTGGCGCCAGAAATTTCCAAGCTCTGTTGTCCTATATTGGGATGTTTGGCCAAGTCCATTAACAAGTGATTATTATAAACGTGGGAGGAAACCGGAGTAGCAGGAAAAAACCCACGCGCACGTTGTGCACTGGGGGGAATAACTCTTAATCCCCATACAGATGGAATTTAGATGTAAATGAACCCACTTGCTCTACTGCCATCACATCCTGGCTACAATCCAGGAGATAGCAATCGCGACGCCCTACGAGTGTGTGCCTGATCCACCAACCCTGGCTGTCGAAGAGTTGGCATTGGTCTTTTGTCAAATATTTAGGATATTATCTATATATTTTTTTACGCTTTTACATGGTGCAAAAAATGCAACAAAGGGCTTCAGAGTGCCAAACAGTATAGATATATTTTTTAACATCTATAGTTTATCTAACATATAGGAAATAAGGGGAATTTAAGTTTCTTCCTAAATGGGGCAATCTCGGCGGTCAGTTGCAGTTCTTCAGGCAGAGAGCATTCCAAATCTGACGGAACTAAAAATCCCGAGCTCCAAAACTTTTTGCTGACTGAGGATTGTGGTCACAGTGTGAAGATCTCAGACTCCGAGAACAAGGGTTTGAGAAGCTGCAGTTTACCAGTCAATTATCTAAGCAACTGCTGAAAGAGTGCTTTGCAAAGTAAGCACAGTAAGTTGAATCGTGCAGCACGGAATCTCAATTGGGAAGCCGGCGGCGTAGGTCCGGTAAAGTTTGGAAGGTTGGGTCCCACCGAGAATGACTGGTCAGTCAAAAGTCACGCAGAGGTGTTTTGAATGCCCAGGATTAGTCTATACCTCGGCATAAATTAAGTCATAGATCTATCGATAGTTTTTTTAATATTATTTTGACCATAGGCATAATTAGAAATTAAATTGAAGGTGGCCATTGCACAATCTGTGCTAGGCGTTGCTATTAGCGCTGAATGGGGTCCCTGGAGTGCCTTTGCAAATGACTTCACCTGGAAGTTCCAAGAGCAAGACATGAGAAAGGTTGAGAGTAGGGCCATTCCTTGAGGGGTGCGGGCTCCAGGGCAAATCAACCGATGCCTTCGAACTAAACCGAAATATATTACATCTTAGACCGAAGCACAGAGGCCCCCACCCCCCCCCCCCAAAGCACGGGGCCCAGGGCAGTCACCCCGATTCGCTATAACCGAGGGACGGCTCTGGTTGAGAGTGAGATGAGAAGTAGGAGAGTATGCGAGAGGGTGCGAGAGCGTGCGACACATACAAGAACGAATGCACGAATGCTCGCGCATTAAGGTTAAAAACGCCTTTATCGTATGGGCGATGGGGCTCTTACCTTGCGACGTCGTGAGTGCTGACAGGGGCACAATGTCTCTGCACTGCTGCGGGGGAGCGCCGAGACGCTGCCGTAGTGCTCGGCATAGCCCCCTTACCGCAAGCAGTTGCTGCAGCTCTGGACTCAACGTGGCCGTTTTCACGCCGGCGCTCTTGGCGTCGGCGATTGAATTGCCATCGGCACCTCGAGGAGCCTCCTCCGCATCACCTCCAGCAGCTTCGGCGTCGTTCAGGAGCGAGAGAACGTGCACCAGCTCCTCCTGTAAGGCAGCCAGCTGCTGACCGTACTCGCAGCGTCGCTTTTCCTCCTGCTTCTCCTCCTGCTGCTGCTGCTCCCGACTCGCGCTCTCGGCCTCCAGCTCAGCACGAGCCTCGACATTTGCAGCGTGTTTGTTCGAACCCTCGCCACTCTCCCCTTCCCCATCTGCAGCCGATGCGGGAAGCGGTTGCGAGTGCCTTTGTTCCAACGCCTGCCTCAGTGCATCCATCTGTAGTTCTGCGAGTTCCATTTCCTTCCGATGCTCGGAGCGAAGGTCACTCTGCATCGCCACAAATTCCTCTGCCCGCCGGCCCCGCTCTTCCTCCACGACCTCCTCCAGTTCCCGCATGTGGCTTCTCTCCAGGTCCTCCACGAGCCTCTTGACATCGTCCTCGCTATAACGCAGCCGCTCGCTCTCCTTGGCGTCGCGCTCCATCATGTCCACCCGCACACGGTAGTTCTCCACCTCCTGCAACGATTCGAACTCGAGCTCCGTGTTGGCGTTGAGCGCCAGCGCCAGCTGCTCGCGCAGACCCTGCATTGTCTGCTGCATCAGCTCGGCGCGCCGCTTCAAGCCCTTGGCCTTCAGCCCCAGTTCCTTGTTGACTTCTCGCAGGAGCTTTGCGTGCTGCTCGGCCTTCACTTTGTGCTCCAAGTACTTCTCAATGGACTTCTTGTGACCGCAGATCAAGGCCCCCATCTCGATTTTGTGCTGTAGGCTCAGTCTGGACGCCTGCTTTTTGAAATCGTTGTTCAACTCCTCCCTCAGCTCATCCTCTCGGCTCCGCCAGGCGACCTCCCTCGCTGACGAGCCGGTGAAGAACTCAATGTCCCCGCCGGGCGATTCCTGGTCGAAGTCGTCCACTTGCTCACAGAGCTCCCTCACCATCTCGTCCACCCGCACGAGGCCGTCGCTTAATGTCGTGGTCACCTCATCACTCTTGGCCTCCTTGCAAAGTTTCTCCAGATCGGCAAGAGTCTCGTGAAGTTGCTGCCTCAGCTTCGCCACTCTTCGCTCTCTTGTGAGTGGCTGCTCAAAGATGTCTTCATCTTCCCCTCCTTCTACAATCTTGGAACGAACACGAAAAATGTTAGTACATCAAAGCTTTGCCCATCGGGGCTGGGGTTATGTTCTTTCAAATAGCCACAAACGGCAAATCCATGATCCGCAAGCTCAAAGGCAAATTGGTAACATAGGGTTTGGTTCACGGTTCGTAATGACACCCACCCCCCTCCTTATGTTTTATGTTACCCTACGACAACCCAAACATTAAACATAAAGTATTTTGAATGTAAGACATGATTAATATATTCTACAGTGTTAAATATAACTTGTATGGTAAATGTATAGAATGAAAACAATTAACATAGTGTATAATACTGTACACATATCTGTGTACAGTACTGTACACGACAGGAAGAAACATCACAAGCGGCTGAACTTCACTGCCTCGTCACTGAAGGCTGGGAACACCGCGTGGCCTTGGACCCTGGATGGGCCGCCTGTGTTCTTCCACGGCAGCATCATCGCGAACAGTGCAGTTACAATGCGTACAAGAATGTCGCAGTCAAACGCGAATAGTCGAGCCACAGGAGGGCGATCGGTGAACTGTATCTCAATTAATTTGCTGCTAAACCACAAAACCGCGATAACTAAACCGGCAAGAGAGAAGGGTTTGCTGTACTGCAATAATTAACCACACGCAAACATACCATGGAACATAAGCAATCTAGATTAAATCATTTCAAATAATTTCTATTATTTTATCTTAAATAAAGTTGCTGAGAATAGGCTGAAACAATATATGGCTGGTAAAAAACAGCACGATCAAAGTTACAAGAGATTCTTGACTTGAGCAAGGTTATTTTACGAGCCTGGGGGAAGAGAGACGATGGAAGGGAACTTCTAAGTGCAGGGCAGTGCAAGGGAAGAAGCAGATCGAGATGCGTTGTGACCTGCAGTGTGGTGAGTGGGTGAGGGGAGTGTTGAGTGGATGGGTGGGTGAGTAACTGTTGCTGTGAACTGCAGCGTAATCAGCGGTTGAACGAGTGGGTTGAGTCAGTGGGTGGGCGAGTATTCTTTGTGAACTGCAGTGTGGTGGTTGAGTACATGGTTGAGTGGGTGAGTGGATGGGTGGTTGAGTGAGTGGGTGAGTGTTTCTGTGACCTGCAGTGTGGTGATTGACACAATATGGAGGAGGGGATGACACACTCTCACAGATCGAGTCCTCAACATTGGTGGAGCAATGTGAAGTTCACGATAAAATTACGGGAAAATGTCAAAACTGGGTGGTTTTTAACTTTTGCCGACAAAACTGGATCCCAAATGTCAAAACTGGGTGGTCTTGGAAAACGACAGGCAAAACAGGGTGGTGCTTTTTGATATGACAAAACTGGGTGATGTTCAATGTGGACAAATGTCAAAACTGGGTGAAGAAGGTGTACGATTTAATGTATCATTTTGTACACGTTTAGGTCCTTGCGTTATTCATCCATATGTCGCCACAGATTTAGAGCGTTCCAAATGATGTTTCTCGTGGCTAATGTTCCATACCTTGCACCACAAACTTCCCGTTTGCATACTGGCACAGTGTGCCAGCTCGCTTACTTGCCGTTTGTATACTGGCACAGTGTGCCAGCTCGCTACTACAGTAACACTTACTTGCCATATGTATACTGGCACAGTGTGCCAACTTGCAACTACAGTAACACTTTCAGCTCGCGAACATACACGAACTTGCCATTTGTATACTGGTACAGTGTGCCAGCTTGCATGCTACACCTACTACAGTAGAACAACGGTAGATAGTGTTTGCGTCGAGAAGTATGGTGCTGCACACTTAGAACAAAACATGTTTGTTACATATATATAACTACTTCGACGGGCAAGAGCGCTTGTTGTGGCCCTTGGCGCGACAGAAGGAGCACTGCGTGAGGCCCAATGGGCCACCTTCGCCACGGTTGCGAATCCGACGTTTCTTCGGGCGGCCAGCCTTCTTCTGGCGAGGAGGTGGCATCATGGTGTTGTCGCGTTGCAGCTCCTCGGCAATGGGCAGCTCGATACCGGCAACCGAGGTCCATGTCGTGTTGATGGCAGAGACTTGGTAACACACCGCACATGCGTCGTAGAGCTCGGGCATCCGCCCAAACGCCATGAGGGCACGAATGTAGTGCCGACACGGCAAGCCCATCTGCTTCATGTACCCGCACGTGCACGACCGAGAGCTGAGATCGACTCGGCGCTTGGCAGAGGCGTAGGCGTCTGGATCCTTGACGTATGCACGCGTCGAGGTACTCTCGTAGACCTTGTACCTCGGGGCCAACGCCTGCTGAGCGTCGATGGGTCCTTGAGCGTACGGCGTATTGACACGCCCTTGAGCGGCCCACTTCTCGGCGTCGCTGCGGTGGGCAAAGGCCGTCGTCATCATGTCTTCCATGTGGTGCATGAGGAAGTGGAAGGGGTCCATCTCGCGAGCCGGCAGGGCCTCGCTGTTCGTGGACTCCACAAAGTTCGTCGTGCGCCAGCCGTACAATGGCGTCGTGTGCAGGTGCGGGTAGAGCGCCCACGTGTGGGGGTCGATCTTGTTGTAGTACGTGGCCGCCGCAGGCAGAGCTACGCCCAAGCAGCCCAAGGAGCTGCGGAACGCGGCCTCGGAGGCGCACCCTTGGGCATCGTAGATGATGCCTTGGAGGTCGGGCGTGAATGCGGAGCCGATGTTGTCCACGCCGTTGCAGATCAAATGTCGCGTGCAGTGGATGAGCATGAGGTCCTTCCAGTCGGAGGCTAGCATGCCTGTGCCACGATCGCAGAAGACCGGCGTGCCGTCGAGCTCGATGTCGTTGGTCGTGCAGCAGTTGAGAAACCAGTCGTAGGCCGCTGCCGTCTCGGACGGCACCAGCGCCACGGCGAGAAGGACGTTGCGGTTGTTGCCGTCGCGCCCAACGAGGACGAGCATGGTTCCGTTGTAGGCGCGCGCCTTCATGTGCGACCCGTCGATGCCGACGACGCGTTGAAGACTTGGCTGCAACGAGCGTGCGATCGGGTTGCAGATGAACGCACCCCAGAAGATGCCCGCGTCTTCTCGCACACTGCAGGTCGTCGCGTTGAGCTTGCCGAACGTCTCCACCAGCGAGTTGATGAACTCGAAGCCTGCATGGGCCGCACTCTCGTTCGCCGCGATGCACGTGTCCTTGGCGCGGTACATCATCCGGGTCGGGACAATGACGCGAGCAACGTCGGCGACCTGGGCAATGACAGTCGGTGCGGAGGTACGGGGGTTGGCGCGAAAGGCCGAACGGGCTGTCGTGTTCGCCTCCACTTGGCGCTGCGTGATCTTGGTAGTGCCCGTGCAGCCGTGGTGATCCGTGCACAGCGCCGAGACGCGGAAGCCGCGTCGTTCCCCCGTGAGCTTCGTCAGCTTCACCTTGAAGGAACAAGGTGTTGAACTAGAGCAGACGATGGCAACGTGCCGTCCGCCGCTTCGCTTGAGGTCAAGGACCGCGCGCTTGCCTTGTTGCAAAGCAAAGTCTTGGATGCCGTGGATGGCCTCGCGGCGCGTGGTAAAAGTCTTCTTGGGGTGGAGGGTTGCCATTCGAATGCGAGTCGCTCCTCCACCTGTTTCGTGAAAAATGCTTGTGAAAAATCACGTTTCTACGTCTACTTTCAATTTTTCACGAGACAATGTCTATTTTCATTGCCAGCAATTTCACACAATATTTCCGCCAATCACCGTAACGGTGGGCCAAAGGATTGACCAATCAACGAGATGCGCATTCGTTGGTTTGTTCCGCACCATTGGGACCATGGTCAAGAGCGTCAAGCAGGCTGGTCCATCTCCCAAGGAACGTCGCCTTTGTCTCTGTGCTTGGTCGTTTGGCGGGCTATGGTCGAATGCATGGCAAATTTAAGGGTGTACAGTAGCGCGTAGCATCAACCAACAATCCAAAAGTTTGGTATTGACGCGAGTCACTAGTCTAGGTCATCACGCAAGGTGGCAGTGCGCCCGCCTGGTCGCAAGCCCGCCCCGAGCTCACTTCCGAGTCCGAGCCGTAGCTTGAAATGTTGGTCGTTGGGGTGCTGGCACACTGTGCCAGCATACAAATATCAAGTGTGTGTAGTTATATGGTGCTGGCACACTGTGCCAGCATACTAATACCAAGTGTTTAGATGAATGGGGTGCTGGCACAGTGTGCCAGTATACAAATACCAAGTGTTTGGATGAATGGGGTGCTGGCACACTGTGCTAGTATACAATTATCAAGTGTATTTGACAAATGTCAAAACTGGGTGCACCCTGAGTGTCCAAAACTCAAGTTTTTGGCCACCCAGGGTGCACCCAGTTTTGACATTTGGGATCCAGTTTTGTCGGCAAAAGTTAAAAACCACCCAGTTTTGACATTTTCCCATAAAATTACTGTACACTTCAGATATTATACAAAGTGATTTTTCAGACTAATCGGATGACATATTCTTCAGTTATCTGTCCCACTGCATTACACAGCACAAGTCACTCATCTCTTAAAAATAACATCACGACCAAACAGTATTCAAATATTTTTCGATTTAAAGCTTTCGTGACTGCAGGGATTCATCTTCTTGTTTCTTTCGGTAAAGTCACGTAGAAGGGAAGTAATAAAATAATAAAAATAAAACATAATAAAACAATTCTCACGACGTTTCGGCTACAACGCAAGCAGCCGTCCTCAGGTGAAGAATGAGACACTACCAAACTAGGAGCTTATATATAAGCTGCATTGGGGGTTGAAGAGCGCCTTAACAAAAAGAATGTGCATGTGAAGAGGGATTTAGCATATTCATGGAAAATGCGTAGGCGTTGGGCGGGGGGGTGTCAAAGTCATATTATGCCCATGCATTATGCAGGATCAGCAGCAACCAAGGGGGGTGCAGGGATTAGCAGTAACAAAGGAAAGGAATGTTAATGATATGTAGCTGCAGTTACTCAACAACACGTAGAAAGCTAAAGTATAAACTACATAAAAAACTAAAGTATAAACTGCATCGCACCATCAGTATACTTACTATACTCTATAATAAGCTGAGTTACTAACAGCAAGTAATACATTACAATTTTACCTCGTAAAAATTCTATAATATGCTTCCATCTAAACCTTATTCTCTTACATCACACGAGCATATACCGTACTATATACTGCCATAGATAAACCCAACAGTATATAATTTAATGTTGGGTTTATCTATGGCAGTATATAGTACGGTATATGCTCGTGTGATGTAAGAGAATAAGGTTTAGATGGAAGCATATTATAGAATTTTTACGAGGTAAAATTGTAATGTATTACTTGCTGTTAGTAACTCAGCTTATTATAGAGTATAGTAAGTATACTGATGGTGCGATGCAGTTTATACTTTAGTTTTTTATGTAGTTTATACTTTAGCTTTCTACGTGTTGTTGAGTAACTGCAGCTACATATCATTAACATTCCTTTCCTTTGTTACTGCTAATCCCTGCACCCCCCTTGGTTGCTGCTGATCCTGCATAATGCATGGGCATAATATGACTTTGACACCCCCCCGCCCAACGCCTACGCATTTTCCATGAATATGCTAAATCCCTCTTCACATGCACATTCTTTTTGTTAAGGCGCTCTTCAACCCCCAATGCAGCTTATATATAAGCTCCTAGTTTGGTAGTGTCTCATTCTTCACCTGAGGACGGCTGCTTGCGTTGTAGCCGAAACGTCGTGAGAATTGTTTTATTATGTTTTATTTTTATTATTTTATTACTTCCCTTCTACGTGACTTTACCGAAAGAAACAAGAAGAGTATTCAAATAAACCGAGTCATATCTTTTCCTCCTCGATAGAAACCCAACGACCATCAACTGCAACAACAATGCAAGCCGAAAACCGTTACATTCTTTGACATCGGTCAAACCAACGCGAGTAAGAGAGGAGTGGCTTTCGGGAAACTCCCAAATTTAAATGTCATGTATGTAAAAGTTATTTCGCACCGTACGTAGCCAACCATGCAATCGGAGTTGCGGGGGAAGGAGAACAACCCAAACACAAAAAGCAATTCTAAAGAAATTAGTTTTCTTTTGAGAAAATGCACTTTCATAGAAAACCCATAGAGATACAAAGAATTATAGACTCAAAGAGAAATGTTAATGACAAGTCACATTAGTGTGATTGTGGCCATGCAACCAAAAGCTATGGAGTGTAGAATACTCAGAGACACAAAGAGATACATTAAAGGCAAGCAACAGTAGTAATATTGTGTCCATGCAACCCAAACTATGGACTTTACAGTAGACTCGTAGAGATACAAAGACTCTGCCACAAAGAGATGCAGAGCGATTCAAAGCGATACATTAAAGACAAGCCACAGTAGTGCAACTGTGGCCATGCAACCCAAACTATGGGCCATATATAGTGAACGATTGTGGTCTGTACTCCTTCATTGGAGGAGGAACAGCCAAACTACACGAACTCTCTCTCCTGAAGCCCTCTCGTCAAGGCATGTAGACCTCGACATTGCGATGTAGCTCCTAAACCATATTGGCATCTTAAAGCAAGAATATAATACTGTGTGTTCAGTAGTGGTACCATATTCATTTTGCCAATCCACTATTGCAGGGGTCGGCAACCAAAATTACAAGAGCCATATTTTCGAATTCGGTAAAAAACTCAATATTTCAAGAGCCGCAATGCATGTGAATACGTCTACAGACGGTGATCCTTAATAAGTAACGTCACGAAACGGCTTCGGAGCCACAGGTTGCTGACCCCTGTACTATGGTAATCCACTCGAGTCTACTTACATTGAGAGACAACATGAATGGGCACGTGAATGAGTGATCACATGAGGGTTAATGCCACCATGGAGCAGGGAGATGTCATCTCCATAAGTGATCGATTGATGAAGCAGAACATTGGAGCCACATTTGCAAATATATTCTGTAACTTTGATCCTTACCCGTGTACCATCGATTGTTACATTTCAACGTGCAATTTATTCGAGGGAACGTGTGTTGTCTTCGTGTGGTCTGGGACTGTTGTTGTTTTGCTGCCTTGCTCCAAGCTTGCATTTGGTGTAGAAAAATTGGCAGGAATTGATGTACTTGTGCAACTTGTAGTTATACACTTTATTTATATCTATGTGTTTCGTGACTTGCTTACCTTTTCCCTACTTTGCACTTCTATAATTTTTTTGTAACCCACCAACCCGTCCCTTCTGCATATCTGTGAAAAAAGAGCTTCATCGCTCATCAGATTCCTCCTGCAGTCTAAGCAACGATTCTGATTCTGGAGTGGCAGACAACATAATGGGACGCGTTCGCCAAGGAGAGGAGATAGAGCGATGAAATGGGAGCAGGTGCAGGGCGGATCGTTAATATCACAGGGTCGCGAGACGTTTCGCTAGCCACTTGGGGAGGCCTGCATCCAGCAGTAGATTGACCATGGATGATGATGTTGTTATAAACGTCACGATTCTGCTGTGGCTCCTGCCCAACGCTTTAGAGAGCAGCAGCAGCAACACCTTATTTCGATACGCGTCAACTGCTCCCTTTTTAACATCATCTATGGGGGTGCTATTTGTTGCTGCCCGTTAGACTTGTTGGGCCTTTTGGGCTCGCCCGACGACTTTGTTCGAGTTACATACCCCACACACACACCCCACACACACACCGTACACATAATCCACACACCCCCCACACACCCCCCCCCCCCCCACACACAACAACAACCGCCATTCGCCACTAAGTGGCGGTGATGTCATCACGACGCTTGTGCCAGGCCATGTGCACCTTGAGTCCACGTGAAGTGTCGAACGCCCGCTGGCAGGAGGTCACGGGGTAGACCCAGGTGTCACGGGTCGACTGACTGAGATGACCGAGATGACTGGCTGATGCACCACCTGTGCCCCCTACTGTGCCAACTTGCTGTGCTTCAGCCACCCGGCGCGCCGCTTGTTGTTGTGAGCGTCGCTCCTCTGCCCTCCGTTGTTGGAAGGCGACTGCCTCCAACTGCCCAGTAGCGTCCTTCACGAGCCTCCTCCACAGAGGCCGATCTTGACACCGCTGGTACCAGTCATCGGCAAGTCCACTCAGCTCCACGTCCTCCTGTACCACATCACTCCATCTCTTCTCTAGCCCGTGCCGCGCCCGTTTAGCCCCCTCGATCCGGCCGAACAAAAGCTATTTAGACATACGGTGGCTGGGCATGCAGGCTACATGACCCAGCCAATGCAGCCTTGCCTGCCGGAGGAGCTCACCGATGGGACTTTGCCCAGATCTTTCAAGGATTTATGAGCTCCTCACACAATCCAGCCTGGTTAAACCCAGGATGGATCGTAGGCAGGCCAGCCTAAATGTTTCTAACCGGCGAAGATGCTCCATTAGGGGGGTCCGCGTTTCGCAAGCGTAGAGATAGGAGGGAATGACTGTGGCCGAGAAGACCTGAAGCTTCGTGCGGAGCGACAGACCATGTAGCTTCCACACAGCGTTATGCAACCGATGAAAAGATATTGCCGCTCGACTGATTCGGAGTGAGACCTCTGCTGTTAAACTGGAGCCGGTCATAAGCACACTGCCCAGGTATGGGAAACTCTCCACTCTCTCCACAACTGCCCCATCACCGATTGGGAGTTGTGTGGGTGGAGTGTCCGATGGTACAAAATACCCAGGCAGGTGCTTAGTTTTGGTTGGGCTGATGGTAAGGCCCAACCTCTTAGTGGCACGCTCCAGTCTCAGCAGCAGCGTCTCCAACTCCTCCTCTGAATGAGCAGCTATTACCAAATCATCGGCATACATAACGTGGTTGACCAATAGGGAGCCATCCCTTGATCGCACCCGGGCATCGATCAGCCTCCCATTATATCTGTACCAAATGGAAATTACCTCGGTACAACTATTGAAGGCTTCACGAACTACGTGGTCAAAATAGATGTTAAATAATGTGGGAGCCAGAGGACATCCCTGTCGCACCCCAAGGTGTACAGGGAATGGCTCTGACTCCCGGCCACGTAGTTTTACCCGGGCCCGCTCACCATCATGAAGGTCCTTAATGATTGTGAGCAGAGATTCAGGGACTTCGAAAGCACCAAGAACAACCTAGAGCCCAGGCCTACTGATGGTATCATAGGCCTTGGCCAGGTCAATAAAGCAGAGATGGAGGTCTTGTTGGAATTCCCTACACCTCTGCTGTAGCAGACGGACAGAAAATATGGCATCTGTCAGTGGCGGCTCCTGCAAAATCTCTCAGGGGGGTAAATGTCTGGATGATTGATAAGGATAAGGTCCACCCATGCAATGGATAAATTAACAGCTTAAGCATGTAAAGGCAACTTCACTTCTTTAATATTAATGAAAAATAAAGTGACTCTTACAATACATCTTGTTTGTTTCTATACTCACTATTAAAACAAACCACTCAAGTTTATTTTATTAAAGATTCCACTAGATTTTGATTTAAAACTTTCGTGACTGCAGGGATTCATCTTCTTGGTTCTTTCGGTAAAGTCACGTAGAAGGGAAGTAATAAAATAATAAAAATAAAACATAATAAAATTATTCTCACGACGTTTCGGCCACAACGCAAGCAGCCGTCCTCAGGTGAAAACCAGGTCCGTCGAGGCGACAGAGTCTGAATGAAACAGCACACGAGCTTGGAGCATATATATAAGCTGGGCGCCTTGACAAAGGAATTTGCATATCAAGAAGAATTTAGCATATTTATGGGAAATGCAGGAATGTGATTAGTACTGCATATGCATGTGCATTATGCAGGAGTAACAGCATCAAAGGGAGCTGCAGTTGCTGCTGCTGCTGCAGTTGCTGCTGCTGCTGCTGCAGTTGCTGCTGCTGCTGCAGTTGCTGCTGCTGCAGTTGCTGCTGCTGCTGCAGTTGCTGCTGCTGCAGTTGCTGCTGCTGCTGCAGTTGCTGCCTTATCCATTTTAATATAACACTATGTATTATTCTACCCACCCTAATGTGTATCACACTGCTATATATTTACTATACAATTACGACACCATACATTACTCTGCACACTGCACCATGTCAGTGAGTGGAACGTTGTGGCCGAAACGTCGTGAGAATAACTTGCGTTGTGGCCGAAACGTCGTGAGAATAATTTTATTATGTTTTATTTTTATTATTTTATTACTTCCCTTCTACGTGACTTTACCGAAAGAACCAAGAAGAAGATTCCACTAGGTGGCGATAAATTATATTGTTGGATGAAACGTGCTTACGTATGATGACGTAAGCACGTATGATGACGTTAGCACGTATGATGACGTAAGCACGTTAGGGCTTGCCCTCCCGGAAGCCATAGAGAATGCATTGGAGCGCCCCCGTTCGAAAAAAAACATATTTCAATGTAAGTCTATGGGGCCACTCGGGGCGATTCTCAGCCGGAGTGAAATCGCCCAAAAAGAGGCGGTACTCCACAGAACGTGACATGACGCTGATTGGACTATATCCAGAGGCTGCAGTGACGGCTAGCGTGACTCTGTGGTTGAATGACATTGGTGGTGCGTCGCCCAATCGCCCTAATGAAGAAACCGCCCCTGGCATCTGTGCAGGACCGCCCTTTCCTGAAACCGCTTTGGGGCTTCGCAAGCCTCTCCTCAGCGTGCCTAGCAAGGCTATTAAAATAATCCTTGCCAGGACCTTTCCCGGCACACTGAGGAGTGAGATGCCCCTGTAGTTGTTACAGTCTGTTGCGGCCCCTTTTCTTAAAGAGGGGGACCACCAGGGCATCCTTCCAATCCTGCGGAACCCGTCCAGTGGTCCAGACTGTTGTTATGCTGTCATATCGGGCAGTCTGTGCACAAACGCCACCCTCCCTCAGCATTTCAATTGGGAGATCATCTCTGCCCGGTGCCTTTCCTGGTCTCAGACTCCGGATCGCCTTCAGTACTTCCTCACAGGATGGCACCTCAGCAAGCCACTCACAGGGGGTGACTTCTTCCAATATTTGAGGCACCGCAGCCTCAGCAGGGTCATCCCCACTTTGTGCCATGATGTTTTCCTGGCTGAGGGATTTCCCCTCCCCCAGGACCTCACAGAAATGCTCAGAAAATCTGCAAACCTGTTCCTGGGGGTCGGAGATTGGATCCCCGTTTTTTCCCCTAATGATGGTAATCGGTGTGGCGCTGCAGGTTACTTTTTTGATGGAGTTAAATAGTGATTTGTGATTGCGGGCCACTGAGGCAGACTCCATCTCCTCAGCAACCCGCGACCACCACACCCCCCCCACACACCCCCCCCACACACCCCCCCACACACCCCCCCACACACCCCCCCCCCACACACCCCCCCACACACCCCCCCACACACCCCCCCCCACACACCCCCCCCCACACACCCCCCCCCACACACCCCCCCCCACACACCCCCCCCCACACACCCCCCCCACACACACCCCCCCCACACACCCCCCCCCACACACCCCCCCCCCACACACCCCCCCCACACCCCCCCCCACACACCCCCCCCACACACACACCCCCCCCCACACACCCCCCCCACACACCGCACACACACCCCGCACACCCCCCCCACACACACCGCACACCCCCCACACACCGCACACACACCCCGCACACACACCCCACACACACCCCCCGCCACACCCCGCACACACACCCCACACACACCCCCCCCCCACACCCCCCCCCCCACACCCCGCACACACACCCCACACACACACCCCACACACACACCCCACACACACACCCCCCCACACCCCGCACACACACCCACCGCACACCTTCTGAATGCGAAGTCGGCCACGTTGTATGCGGGGTACCGATCGGTAACGCCACGAGTCCCTTGCACTGCGGATTACACTCCACGCCCCGGGCCGCCTTTTCCTCCTCGCTGCTGCTCCTGTTGCTGCTGCTGCTGATGTTGTTGTTGTTGTTTACACACCGCACCAGGTACTGTACCGTACTTGTTTGAGGCCGAGTCGACCTAGAGGGAGCCTAGGACCGGTTCAAGGCCAACCACTTGGCATGAATGGCAGCCCTGGGGACTGGCGAAGAGGTGGCGGCGGTGTGAAGGGGATCGGGGTGATGTGAGGATGGGGGGTGATGGGGGAGGGGATGGGGGTGATGGGGGAGGGGATGGAGGTGATGGTTATGATTGGGTTGATAGAAGGATGGGGACGGTGATGAGGTGGGGAGATTTGCCGTGGGTCTAATTGTGGTTTTATCCTCGCGTTTGTAAAATGACATATGTTGTAGGAGAAAACATTTATTAAAAAGTATTTAATTAAGTAGAACGTATTGTCTATATTTAAAGTTTTGATGTGACGTCAAATTTCTCAAACCCCTCCCCCCTCGTCACACATCGTCACAAATGTCTGACCCCCCCCCCCTCCTAGGTGCGTGACGTCATTTATGGACGGCCCCCAGGACCGGTTCATACAATCGTCACTGCTGTTGGTGGCCGTGAGCGGGAATCGACATTGGTTTGTCGGGCTCGTAGCGCAGCGCACTAACCACTACACTGCCACTTCCCAGTATACAATGAATGTCACAACCCAACACACACGACTCATTCAGTGGAGCGCACACTCCACACAGCACCCAGATGTCGTGCCCGTGAGTTTCATGGAGTTCACGACGAGCGGAGTGCTTCTGTGTCTGCGAGATCGTTTCATATCCAAGTGTAACCTCGCCTAAAGTGTTATACGACATGCATATATATAACTAGTAAGACTAAGTTAGTAGTGTACGTTTGAACACAAATGGCTAAAATATTTAATGAAATAAACTTCCATACTTGGAACAATCGGTAGCGTGTCTGCTGTCCCTGTGACACTTCTATTATTCTACAATTTCACGTCCCGCTCTCACAACCTAGCCTCTCCTCTTCTCCTGGCTTAACTGCCTCTTACCTGCCCTTCAACTCCCTAACCTGCCCTTCAACTCCCTAACCTGCCCTTCAACTCCCTAACCTGCCCTTCAACTCCCTAACCCACCCTTCAACTCCCTAACCTGCCCTTCAACTCCCTAACCCACCCTTCAACTCCCTAACCCGCCCTTCAACTCCCTAACCCGCCCTTCAACTCCCTAACCCGCCCTTCAACTCCGTAACCCACCCATCAACTCCCTAACCTGCCCTTCAACTCCCTAACCTGCCCTTCAACTCCCTAACCCGCCCTTCAACTCCCTAACCCGCCCTTCAACTCCCTAACCTGCCCTTCAACTCCCTAACCTGCCCTTCAACTCCCTAACCCGCCCTTCAACTCCCTAACCCGCCCTTCAACTCCCTAACCTGCCCTTCAACTCCCTAACCTGCCCTTCAACTCCCTAACCTGCCCTTCAACTCCCTAACCTGCCCCTCAACTCCCTAACCTGCCCTTCAACTCCCTAACCTGCCCTTCAACTCACTAACCTGCCCTTCAACTCTCTAACCTGCCCTTCAACTCCCTAACCTGCCCTTCAACTCCCTAACCCGCCCTTCAACTCCCTAACCTGCCCTTCAACTCCCTAACCTGACCTTCAACTCCCTAACCTGCCCTTCATCTCCCTAACCTGCCCTTCAACTCCCAAACCCGCCCTTCAACTCCCTAACCTGCCCTTCAACTCCCTAACCCGCCCTTCAACTCCCTAACCTGCCCTTCAACTCCCTAACCTGACCTTCAACTCCCTAACCTGCCCTTCATCTCCCTAACCTGCCCTTCAACTCCCTAACCCGCCCTTCAACTCCCTAACCCGCCCTTCAACTCCCTAACCCACCCTTCAACTCCCTAACCTGCCCTTCAACTCCCAAACCCGCCCTTCAACTCCCTAACCCACCCTTGAACTCCCTAACCTGCCCTTCAATTCCCTAACCTGACCTTCAACTCCCAAGCATGCCCCTCAACTCCCTAACCTGCCCTTCAACTCCCTAACCTGCCTTTCAACTCCCAAGCCTGCCCTTCAACTCCCTAACCTGCCCTTCAACTCCCTCACCCGCCCTTCAACTCCCTAACCTGATCTTCAACTCCCTAAACTGCCCTTCAACTCCCTAACCTGACCTTCAACTCTCTAACCTGACCTTCAACTCCCTAACCTGCCCTTAAACTCCCTAACCTGCCCTTCAACTCCCTAACCTGCCCTTCAACTCCCTAACCCGCCCTTCAATTCCCTAATCTGCCCTTCAACTCCCTAACTTGCCCTTCAACTCCCTAATCTGCCCTTCAATTCCCTAACCCGACCTTCAACTCCCTAACCTGCCATTTAACTCCCTAACCTGCCCCTCAACTCCCTAACCTGCCCTTCAACTCCCTAACCTGCCCTTCAACTCACTAACCTGCCCTTCAACTCTCTAACCTGCCCTTCAACTCCCTAACCTGCCCTTCAACTCCCTAACCCGCCCTTCAACTCCCTAACCTGCCCTTCAACTCCCTAACCTGCCCTTCAACTCACTAACCTGCCCTTCAACTCTCTTACCTGCCCTTCGAATCCCTAACCTGACCTTCAACTCCCTAACATGACCTTCAACTCCCTAACCTGACCTTCAACTCCCTAACCCGCCCTTCAACTCCCTAACCCACCCTTGAACTCCCTAACCTGCCCTTCAACTCCCTAACCTGACCTTCAACTCCCAAGCATGCCCCTCAACTCCCTAACCTGCCCTTCAACTCCCTAACCTGCGCTTCAACTCCCAAGCCTGCCCTTCAACTCCCTAACCTGCCCTTCAACTCCCTTACCCGCTCTTCAACTCCCTAACCTGATCTTCAACTCCCCAAACTGCCCTTCAACTCCCTAACCTGACCTTCAACTCCCTAACCTGACCTTCAACTCCCTAACCTGACCTTCAACTCCCTAACCTGCCCTTAAACTCCCTAACCTGCCCTTCACCTCCCTAACCTGCCCTTCAACTCCCTAACCCGCCCTTCAATTCCCTAATCTGCCCTTCAACTCCCTAACCCACCCTTCAACTCCCTAACCCGCCCTTCAACTCCCTAACCCGCCCTTCAACTCCCTAACCCGCCCTTCAACTCCGTAACCCACCCATCAACTCCCTAACCTGCCCTTCAACTCCCTAACCTGCCCTTCAACTCCCTAACCTGCCCTTCAACTCCCTAACCCGCCCTTCAACTCCCTAACCTGCCCTTCAACTCCCTAACCTGCCCTTCAACTCCCTAACCCGCCCTTCAACTCCCTAACCCGCCCTTCAACTCCCTAACCTGCCCTTCAACTCCCTAACCTGCCCTTCAACTCCCTAACCTGCCCTTCAACTCCCTAACCTGCCCCTCAACTCCCTAACCTGCCCTTCAACTCCCTAACCTGCCCTTCAACTCACTAACCTGCCCTTCAACTCTCTAACCTGCCCTTCAACTCCCTAACCTGCCCTTCAACTCCCTAACCCGCCCTTCAACTCCCTAACCTGCCCTTCAACTCCCTAACCTGACCTTCAACTCCCTAACCTGCCCTTCATCTCCCTAACCTGCCCTTCAACTCCCTAACCCGCCCTTCAACTCCCTAACCTGCCCTTCAACTCCCTAACCCGCCCTTCAACTCCCTAACCTGCCCTTCAACTCCCTAACCTGACCTTCAACTCCCTAACCTGCCCTTCATCTCCCTAACCTGCCCTTCAACTCCCTAACCCGCCCTTCAACTCCCTAACCCGCCCTTCAACTCCCTAACCCACCCTTCAACTCCCTAACCTGCCCTTCAACTCCCAAACCCGCCCTTCAACTCCCTAACCCACCCTTGAACTCCCTAACCTGCCCTTCAATTCCCTAACCTGACCTTCAACTCCCAAGCATGCCCCTTAACTCCCTAACCTGCCCTTCAACTCCCTAACCTGCCTTTCAACTCCCAAGCCTGCCCTTCAACTCCCTAACCTGCCCTTCAACTCCCTCACCCGCCCTTCAACTCCCTAACCTGATCTTCAACTCCCTAAACTGCCCTTCAACTCCCTAACCTGACCTTCAACTCCCTAACCTGACCTTCAACTCCCTAACCTGCCCTTCAACTCCCTAACCCGCCCTTCAATTCCCTAACCCGACCTTCAACTCCCTAACCTGCCATTTAACTCCCTAACCTGCCCCTCAACTCCCTAACCTGCCCTTCAACTCCCTAACCTGCCCTTCAACTCACTAACCTGCCCTTCAACTCTCTAACCTGCCCTTCAACTCCCTAACCTGCCCTTCAACTCCCTAACCCGCCCTTCAACTCCCTAACCTGCCCTTCAACTCCCTAACCTGCCCTTCAACTCCCTAACCTGCCTTTCAACTCCCAAGCCTGCCCTTCAACTCCCTAACCTGCCCTTCAACTCCCTCACCCGCCCTTCAACTCCCTAACCTGATCTTCAACTCCCTAAACTGCCCTTCAACTCCCTAACCTGACCTTCAACTCCCTAACCTGCCCTTCAACTCCCTAACCTGCCCTTCAACTCCCTAACCCGCCCTTCAATTCCCTAACCCGACCTTCAACTCCCTAACCTGCCATTTAACTCCCTAACCTGCCCCTCAACTCCCTAACCTGCCCTTCAACTCCCTAACCTGCCCTTCAACTCACTAACCTGCCCTTCAACTCTCTAACCTGCCCTTCAACTCCCTAACCTGCCCTTCAACTCCCTAACCCGCCCTTCAACTCCCTAACCTGCCCTTCAACTCCCTAACCTGCCCTTCAACTCACTAACCTGCCCTTCAACTCTCTTACCTGCCCTTCGAATCCCTAACCTGACCTTCAACTCCCTAACATGACCTTCAACTCCCTAACCTGACCTTCAACTCCCTAACCCGCCCTTCAACTCCCTAACCCACCCTTGAACTCCCTAACCTGCCCTTCAACTCCCTAACCTGACCTTCAACTCCCAAGCATGCCCCTCAACTCCCTAACCTGTCCTTCAACTCCCTAACCTGCGCTTCAACTCCCAAGCCTGCCCTTCAACTCCCTAACCTGCCCTTCAACTCCCTTACCCGCTCTTCAACTCCCTAACCTGATCTTCAACTCCCCAAACTGCCCTTCAACTCCCTAACCTGACCTTCAACTCCCTAACCTGACCTTCAACTCCCTAACCTGACCTTCAACTCCCTAACCTGCCCTTAAACTCCCTAACCTGCCCTTCACCTCCCTAACCTGCCCTTCAACTCCCTAACCCGCCCTTCAATTCCCTAATCTGCCCTTCAACTCCCTAACCTGCCCTTCAACTCCCTAATCTGCCCTTCAACTCCCTAACCCGACCTTCAACTCCCTAACCTGCCCTTCAACTCCCTAACCTGCCCCTCAACTCCCTAACCTGCCCTTCAACTCCCTAACCTGCCCTTCAACTCACTAACCTGCCCTTCAACTCTCTAACCTGCCCTTCAACTCCCTAACCTGCCCTTCAACTTCCTAACCTGCCCCTCAACTCCCTAACCTGCCCTTCAACTCCCTAAACTGCCCTTCAACTCCCTAACCTGACCTTCAACTCCCTAACCTGCCCTTCAACTCCCTAACCTGATCTTCAACTCCCTGAACTGCCCTTCAACTCCCTAACCTGCGCCTCAACTCCCTAACCTGCCCTTCCACTCCCTAACCTGACCTTCAACTCCCTAAACTGCCCTTCAACTCCCTAACCTGCCCTTCAACTCCCTAACCTGACCTTCAACTCCCTAACCTGCCCCTCAACTCCCGAACCTGACCTTCAACTCCCTAACCTGCCCTTCAACTCCCTAACCTGCCCTTCAACTCCCTAACCTGCCCTTCAACTCCCTAACCTGCCCTTCAACTCCCTAACCTGACCTTCAACTCCCAAGCATGCCCCTCAACTCCCTAACCTGCCCTTCAACTACCTAACCTGCCCTTCAACTCCCTAACCCGCCCTTCAATTCCCTAATCTGCCCTTCAACTCCCTAACCTGCCCTTCAACTCCCTAACCTGCCCTTCAACTCCCAAGCCTGCCCTTCAACTATCTTAACGGCTTCGACACGCAGTGTCTCATCGGCGGAGTCAGGCTTGTCTGAATCAAATCTGAACTGTCGGATGTCACAGGCAAGGTCCCCAGCCTTTGCTAGCTATGGGTCTCCTGCTTCGAGGAAAGAGCGTGTATTGGTATGTGTACGCATAAACTATACTCTTGGTTCTTTCGATAAAGTCACGTAGGTATAAAATAAAATAAATAACGTTTCGGTCGCAACACAAGCGTCCGTCATCAGGTGAGAGAGCATGATCTGCTGCTGAGGCAGCTGAGGCAGCAGATCATGCTGAGACAGCAGATCATGCTCTTTATTTTATTTTATACCTACGTGACTTTACCGAAAGAACCAAAGAGTATGGAATTCCTGCCGTCACGAAAGCTTCAAATCAAGATTACGTATATACTGTATATTTATTTATAGAGACTTGCTTACCGTTTCTCTGTTTTGCATTTATATATCTTCTTTGTTTGTTGATGTAAATGTTTGACCTGCTCCTACTGGACATCTGTGAAAAAGAGCTACATAGCTCATCAGATTCCTCCAGTTTAAATATTCTGATGTCTTGTTAAAGCAGCTCTAATCCGCGGTGGCGATATGTTAACTCCCTCGCCTGGTATGCAGGGTTTGATCCCGATCCTGACGCCTGTACATTTGGCGTTTGCATGTTCTCCCGGTGGTCGAGTGGATTTTTCTCCGGGACTTTCGGTTTACCCCTCCACATTTAGAATCAACATCAGGCGTTTAGAATATTTGGCTACAATCAATTTCCACATGATAAGCCACTTAGTTGAGCTTTCATTTGTGGCCAGGTCGCTTCTGACAAAGAACTATATAGTTCAGTGCGCCTTACCTGGTAAAATATTTTTTAAAAATTCGCTTTTATAGTTTAGTTTGATTTCTCTCAAAGCCGACCATAGAGCCGATTGATCCACAGAGTCAAAAGCTGCCTTCAAATAAATCTAAGCCACATGCAATGGGCGGTCGAACTCACGGTGCAGTTCGGCAAGTAGGCGGAGTGCAAGCACAGCATCCATCGTAGATCGATCACAAGCCTCACAGCCCAACTAATCACCCGGTCTGTTTACAGCTAATGAAAAACAAGTGTTGGACATTGCCATTTCCTACAGCGAGCCCCGTTCCTACAGCGAGACAGAGCAAGCCTAGCCATATAAAACCATTTAAATGCTGTACGTCATCGCAACCAGCACCCAGTCACAACACTCTCACGTTTACTTGATCATCACCCCGACCTCCTCATGCGACCAAAGACAATCATCTCCCTTATAGCCTGAACAGACGTTTGGGTCAAGTGCTATCAGCGAGAACATATTCATTACCAGCACGGCGCACGAGGGGGTAGGTGACCAGCACCACGCCCGGTCGCATTTGTCCCCTGGTGGCGATGTTTACCCACCACACCAGGTACTAATTTGAGGTTGAGTTGACCTAGGGGAGGAGGTCAAAGAAACCCGGTTCTGATAATCGTGGCCGTGAGCTGGAAATGAACTCGGGCGCCGCGCAATGCGGAGACCCCTGCACTAAACACGTACAAAGATAGGGATCTGCATATAGCCTGAACAGACTCTTGAGGCAACTGCTGCTACTAATTTTATTTTAACAGGTAAGGTCCACTGAGCTAAGTGAATTGGCAACAAATGGTAGCTCAACGAAGTGGCTTATCATGTGTTTATAGTAATCAAATACTCTAAACGAATGTTGATTCTAATTGTGGAGGGGAAAACCGGAGGACCCGGAGAAAAATCCACGTGGAGAGACGGAGAATATTGCCACAAATAATCTCAACAAAGTAGCTTTTTAGTTAAAAAATTCATAGAAGCCAAATGCTCCCAACGTATGAGTCTAAATGTGGAGGGAAATCAGAAGACCTGGAGAAATACCCATGTGCCCGCGGGGAGAACATGCAAACTCCAAATATACATCAGCAGGCGTCAGGGTCGGGATCGAACCCACGCCCTCCTGCATACAAAGCGAGGGAGTTAACATCTCGCCACCACGGCGAGTGCTGTGAGCAAGCACCTCGGAGGAGGCCGGGTACCTGCACACAGGTGTTGGCAGGGTACCTGCAGGGCTGACTCTGCTGCCGAGGCCTCCTGATCGCTGCTCCGTCCACGTTCCATGGCGCCGCTGCCTCGCGCGAGTGAAGCGAGGCTGCCTCTGGGTCCCGCGGAGTGAGCAGGGTGAGCCGTCTCTCACCGTCCCACGTCACTCGCCGCGGAATGTGCCCCAAGGCTCTTTGGCAGTCACTCCGCTCACGCACAGGGTGGTGGTGGTGACACTTTTGCCTCACAACCAGAAGCACCTGAGTTCGATTCCTCACCTGGGTGCCTTTCTCTGTGCTAAGTTTGTTTGTTCTCCCCCTGTTCTGTGGAGTGTATGTTCTCTTTCCGTTCTGTAGAGTGAGGGAGTGGAATGTGTGTGTTTTCCCCTGTTCTGGTGAGCGTGAATGGACTTTGTGTGTTCTTCCCCTGTTCTGCAGTGAGAGTGAGTGGAGTTTGTATGTTCTCCCCCTGTTTTGTAGAGTGAGTGAGTTTGTATGTATGTTCTCCCCTTGTTCTGTATAATGAGTGGAATTTGTGTGTTCTCTCCCTGTTCTGTAGAGAGTGAGTGGAGTTTGCGTGTTCTCACCCTGTTCTGTGGAGTGACAGTGAGTGAGTGTAGTTTGTGTGTTGTCCCTCTGTTCTGCAGTAAATTGGAGTGTGAAATGATATCTCCCCCTGTTATGGAGAGTGAGTGTGCTGAGTTTGTATTCTCTGCGTTTGTTCTGCACGTGTTTCCTCTGGGTTCTGCAGTTTTTGCCCATAGCTACAAAAAACATTTCCACTTTGTAACTGTAATTAGCTCAATTACCCCATTCTGAAATTTACGCTGTAAATTACTCAATTGGGATTACACAGCAGCAGTACTTGTCAGGACCCTCTTATAATATGTTCTTGAGATTCAGTCAGGCTTTATTTCTGGTTAAGCAGCGCAGTGGTGATAATAATTTTGCTCGTTAAGAAATGCAAATACAGGTCACGCGGCATTGCTCACCGACCTACTTGGCCCACGTAGGAGGTTCTTGAATCTGGAATTTGAACTAATTCGATTTCAATTAGGGTTGCTACCTGTTCGGGAATCGGCATCTGTGTTTGGCTGGCAGCACATTATTTGTACCAAGATCTGGTGGCATCATCTTGAACCTTAGTTTAGTAGGAAAATGCATTTGAAGACTTTCACCGAATAGTATTATAATCGTGGTAATTGGACACTGAATCTCACCATTGGAAATTGTTTCTTGCAATAACCGGTGCTTGATTCAGCTACTCAGTGAGCCTGAAATATTTCTGCACCCGGAATAGCGTAGTAAGTGTACCTCTCACTATGGATGGGGATGCGAGTCACGTGCCTTAGCCAATCTTACAGGGAGCCGGAAAAATATTCGGTGACAAATCTGCAATCCCTGAAAACAGCATGCAGAGCGTGAACCGAAATGCAAGCGCGTGTTCATTGCTAGATACTTCTGTATACGGCTCTGTATAAGCGCAAACCGGTAACCGTTTGAAACCAGATTTGTTCTATTTGCCTATCGGTAATTCCATACTGCTCTCTCGAGTTCTCGCCTGGCTAAACAAAACAGACGTGAGCATGTACATGGATGGATCAATAATTGATCCTTATGGCGGTACCCTGGGGTACCAAATAATTCAATGGCCGAGGCAATTAAATATTTTATTTCTGGGACACTATTTTTCCAGAGGATGTACTTAACTCCGCGACTGGGGTACCAATCAATGCGAGATCACTGCGATGTCGAAACGTCAAACATTAGCATAAAACAAACGTTATCGAAAAATTCTACTTTGTATAGTGCATCGTGTACAGCTCGTCGAGATGAGTCGATTGCCGCATCGCCGACCATCAACAGACTAAAAATTACTGCATCACGGACATTATGCGAGAGCCGGGGTACTATGTTACCCCAGGGTACCGCCATAAGGTTTAATTATGCGTCGTACGTGTCTTTTGTTAACCCACGCCAGGCTCCAGAGAGCCACGCTCAAAGCCATGAGCTTAACTTGTGCCTGCTCTAAGCACAGTGCCTGCTACTCTCAGGATTCCCATGAGGCTGAGCCAGAGCCACAGCCGGACCGTGGCTGAGTCGCTCAACTGACGCAACTTTTAAACTATTTGAGCGACTCAAGCCCGAGCCGAGCGTCGGTGTTAGGTAGGGACCGAGCCATGACCAGTGAAGCAGTGAAGCACCTAGCCAGCCCTTAACGGATGACGAGAGCACCCTCTGCTGTCAGTTCCGGAGAGCTGGATCCTAACTACTCAGTATGGCGAGTCCTCGCTTAACGCGTGGTATTCACACAACACGTTTTCGCTGTAATGCGGTTCTTATATTCGGGAACGCACAACGCGGAACGCGCCCGTTATAAATAAATTAAACTGAAATACAAATGTTTTATTTTACCACGTAAGGCCCACTTAGCCATATAGCTCTTTTTCAGACGTGACCTGGCTACGAATGGTAGCTCAACGAAGTGGCTTATCACGCAGAAATTTTAAGTAGCCAAATACTAAAAAATCATGTTTCTAAATGTGAAGGGCCCAGAGAAAAATCCAGGGTTAGGATCGAACCCACGACCTCCTGTATACCAGGCGAGGTCGTTAACATCTCAACAGAACGCGCACCGATATAACGCAGAACATGCCCTGATATAATGTGGTTTCTGAGCGGTCGACGACTAACTACTCTCTTGAGCTGCACAGCTGAGCGGAATTATACAGTAAACGCATGATACAGTAACGCAGCGGCGTACCTTCAATTATTTGTCCCGCCATCTTACTGCGTGTAACTCGCCATCATATCTCGTCAAACTTTATCGTTACATTATTTATGGGGCAATTGTTTTCACTTTTGGCCTGAACAGCATTTGGCCCCGGAAACGTTTAAATCTGGGCACCAAATTGACGGTCTACTAGTTCTGCGTTTCGTCAGTTTTGTATGGTGCGGAGGCCTGGACATTGCTTCAAGCAGATTTGGATCAGCTGCAGTCCTACCACACGCGATGCTAAAGGTGCCTCCTTGGCATCCAATGGTTTGAAATCGTCAGAAATATCACCATTGCTTCTGCGACTGGTCTCCTCGCGATCGAAAGCTTAGTTTGAGGGAGACGGCTGACACTTTTTGGACACGTCGCCCCGTCTTGATGCGCAAACTTCAAAAAATTGTGCACTTCAGTTGGCGGTTGACGTTCGAAGTGGACTGCAACCCTCAAAGAAATGGCTCCACCCCCGTGGTCGCCTCCTGTGATCCATGGATCAAACAAATTACTTGAGACGCCGGTGTATGGCAGAAAGAGCAATTTATGTCAATACTATCATGAGAGGTCACATGTTTGGCGCAACGGTCCTTCACTGACTATGCGTGATGATTTAAAGTTTTCGCATCATTCTGCACTTTTCAGGAATGCATCTACAGTGTTAAACGAGGTCTTACTGTAATTATAATCATGTAATACGTTTGTTATTCCGGCCATTACTATTGCATAAGGCTTGAAAGAAGGCGCTGTTTCATATACACTATACTGCATGAGTTGGGTGGCGATGTTGTGTACAGTATAGAATTTGAGGGTTTTTGGCGTCTTATAGATTTATATAGCGCCTTAATCCAAGGTGCTTTACAACAATTATACAATTGTACATAAGATAGTGGTTAAGTTAATAAAGAGTGGGGTTGTTAATAAAAGTGGTGGTTAAGCTGATTACAGGCGGGAGTAGTTAAGGAGGGGTAGGTTTAGTGATAGGGGCGGTAGTAGGAGTTTGGGTAGGCCTGGTCGTCGCTGGGGGGCAGGGAGTAGCAGCAGCATGGTGATGATGGGCTAGTGGAGAAGAGATGGGGGTTGTTTTACTGGTAGGAACGAAGTGAACCAGCCTACAATAGATTATATCGTCCGTCCGTCCGATGTCCGATTAGGTGTAGCAACATCGCCCCCTACTGCAAACACTTGGCAGGACCCTACAAAAACCTTTAGACTCAGTGAGGCTTTCCTGGCTAAACAAGTGTAACATTCCCTTATAATTCCCTGAGATAGTTTTTAAATAATTCCCTGAGATAGTTTTTAATTGAAACATTTAAATTAAAAATTAACTCACAGCGGCCTAAAGCCTACAGCTCGGCCTAAAGCCTAGAACTAAGCCTCAAACTCTCCCTTCGTATCGTACCGCCGCCATTTCATTTTATTATAGCCATTCATTTGTTCGTTCCTACCAGCCCACCCCGCAGGGACCTGTTAAGGGAGGAACGGAAGCAGCTTATAATGAAGGTGGTTGCTCTGTGTGCTGCAGGGGGAGTTGGTTCCAGTGGAGGGGAATGAGAAGGGAGAATGAGCGAGACTGAGGGCAGGGCGAGGGACGCACAGAGAGGGGCAGTCTAGACTGGGAGCATAGAGGATGGGATGGGACAGAGTAGTGAGAGATGAGAGAAGCGAGATGAGGTGGGGAAAGACCATGGAGTGATGTATATGGAGTGACTGTGGATGTTACTGTTATTGTCCCGGGCTTACGAAGCCACGGCAGATAATGTGTTGGCATTATGTGTAGCCCGCTTACTGGGCGTAGTACCAGCCCTAGCGGGGCTTGGGTGAGCGCTGGTCAGCGCGGAGGTACCACGTACAGTGTGTGGTGCGGGCTCCCGGTGAGGGAGTGAGAGGAAGTGTCAGCCAGCCAGGGTTACATTGGGGCATGATACACTGGTTGACCTGCCGACACGTGACCGGATGATATTGGAGGGGGGCCACCGGTGGACGGGGGCTGCTGGACGGGGGCCGCTGGGCGGTCACGTGGTATAAAAGAGCTCTCGGGAGCCTTCGGGAAAGAGCTCGAGAGATCTAGAAGGTGGGTGGGGCGAGGGGCGGAGCCAGCCCCAGCCCAGGCCAATAAAACGGGGCCCCGTGAGGGGCTCGGGGTTCTTCGGGTTGCTGGTGAAGAAGATCCACGTCGGGTTAAGAAGCCTCTAGCCACACGGTCCGGGACCCAGCTTGTGGGCCAGGCCGGGATAGCGAACCGTGACTAGTTCTGCCGTAGTGTGGCTAGATGGGCATTCAACACCCAAGTGTAGGTTGTGTTATGTTATGTTGAGTGGGTGGAATAAAGTGTTGCTCCCAAGACGTCTGCGACTCAGTTGGACTCACTACATATATATGGCACGTGGTATTTACCGTCGATGTACCTGGAGCATTAACCAGGGTGTCCTGCCGCATTTGAACTGTGAACCTCTGCAACAACAAGTGGAGACTATGCAACCGCTATGCCGTCCCACCACCCCAAATTAAGCAACTAAAAAAATAAGTTGGACTTCGAGCATCTGAGAAGGATGTTGGGAATTCTCCCACAACCCATCTTGCACACGCGTCCCACCCTAATTTTACGATTTTGCCAAATCACACCTGAGATAAATTGCGGCCATTCCAGAGGGAGCTGGCAGCAGTGGACACTGGCCACTGGACTGAACTAATAAAACCTAATTAGGATGAAACCTGCCCAGAGTTGAGTCATTATTTCACTGCTGTCTGCTGGGACGGTCACATTTCCTTGACTCCTTGAGTTGGCAGTGTAAACGATAAAATAGCTACACGTTCAGTTCTTTGGAGCTGGTGGTCTGGATAACGCTTAGAGCTTTCAACACGTGTCATGCTGCATATAGCTATGTGTTGTTAAATTCACGGATAAATTATATGGAATATGGTACTTCTGAGTAAATCTCTGGGGACAAACTCTTCATTGTGGATAAAACTGCACTAATCTCCGGGTCAAAAAACAACACTGTAGCTGCCATTAGGCCCATATCGCATTGCTTCTGAGTCATATTTGGGGTTAGCCCACCACACAAAGATCTGACCAAATTTGTGTTGTCAAGAACCGCTACTATCCACCACGTCACCTTGGGTTAGATGCGCTTTTTCATTTCAAATGACCGTAAATACTCGTTTAATGCGATATATGCGTTCCTGAAAAGTGCCACTTTAAGCAAAAAACGTGTGAAAATGTCCCCATAAATAATGTAGTAATGATCAAGTTTGGCGAGATACGATGTACTACGCACACACGTGAGATGACGGGACAAATAACTGAGGGTACACCACCGTGTTAATGTCATTCCACGTACCGTATCACTCCACTCAGCTGCACAGCTCAAGAAAGTAATGCGTCGACCACTCAAAAACCGTGGGGCGTTGCGCATTATAATGAGCGCGTTGTGCGAAGTGTTCCCTGGTGGAAGAACCGCGTTATTACAAAAACGTGTTGTGTGAACATCATTAGAACAAGATCCAGGAAGTTAATATAATTGGTGGATTTTTAAACACCACACAACACCGCACAATGAAATCGTCTGCACAATATGTTATAGAATCCCTATTGGAATGTGAATGTCAGTGATGATACACTCATTATGGTCAACTAATTCATCAGAGTATTACACACATTGGCCATCATAACTTAAGCTGAACTATGACCATTAAATATATGGGACCCTTTTTGTTCGTATCAAAATAATGAAAAATAAAAAAGGCAAGAATACAGGAAGTGTTAAGATGTTCAAACACCAAATAGACACCAATTGCAAGGCATGAAGTCTGCATTAACCACACATGCTTGTGCTAAAACATGCAAACAAACATTATTTCATAATATATGCATAAAGGAGGCTGTCTCTGATGTAGGCCAATCTGTTTCAAAGATAAATGCGTAAATTACCTAAGCAAGTTTGTTTGCATGTTTTACCAGAAGCATTTGTGGTTTACGCAGATTTGATGCATTGTAACAGGTATCAATTTGTATGTATGTATAACTTTTTTCGCACTGTACTTAGCCAACAGTGCTAATCGGAGTGGTGGGGAAGAACAAACTAAACAAAAAAACAGTCCTAAAGAAATTCGTTTTTAATCTAGATTTAAAAGTGCATTGCTCCAGTGGCTTCTTAATATCGGAAGTGTTCCAGACGGCCGTAGAAGCGCATCTGAAAGCGTGCGATGCAGTAATCGTCTTTGTTTGATGTCCAGCTAAAAGCTTCTGCGAGGATGATTTAGAGTTCGCGTGATGGTTTATGCTTCTTGACGAGATCAGCAAGGTATTGTGGTTCATTTGTGGCAAGGACTTTGTGTGTAAACAGCGCAACCTTATATTTGGTGTTTGACCATCTTAACACTTATTATTGCCGGAAAGAGTAAAGTCTATTATTTTTCATCGTTATAACCAGTACATTATGAACTCTGTACACGTTTGTATCAAGTGAAACTTGAGCAAAATTACCACATGAAACTGCCGTTACTTAGGAAGAAAACGCCCTTCAGATGTAGAACTTATTTCGCACCTTACACAGCCACCCATGCTCATCAGAGGTGAAAGGACTGAATATTATGTTGGTTTGGATTTCATAATACAAGCACCAACATCTGTGGTTTATTGTAGGCTTATCTCCTATTGACAACCCTACAGAGCCAGTGGTGGAAATTCCACGGTGCTATGATCTATTCATAGGGCTTCCCCACAAAACCTTAACAATTGTATTACCCCAGAGGGATGATTCAATCATAAAATCGGGATATGACCTAATAATCTTCCGATTGATTGAGAGCAGCCCACTCCACTGCTGAGCCACCTGGCATTTTTTATTGCAGGAGTTTATCAGACGTGCCTGGGGTGCGGCGGAGCAAGGAGTGTTGACGTGTTCTCCAATCGTTCCAGAGATGCGCAGTTCGAATTTGGCAGGCGGGCCTGGTTATCACTGCGGACGTGCTCACCACTAAACACGAACAGAGCTCTGCTTCGCTGAAGACTCTGAAGATCTCGTGGTATCATTCGGAGGGCAGGTCATCGTGGTCCAAATTAGATTTTTTTCAATTAATAGGCCGCTGTCAGTAGCCTAAAAGAGGCCTAGAAATAGGGTTTCGTTCCACCAAGTGGGGCACTACCTACTTTTATATATTTAACATCAGAAATATATAGAGATTCCTTAGGAAAAAGTTCTCCGCACACAACCTTGCAGTTTTTGAGAAAAATGATGCTAAAGGTGCCCATTTTGAAAAAAAGGGAAACCATAGGGAATTTTGCACTTTCAAACCTGTTTATCATATAAACCCAAACATGCAGAATTACCACTTGAAGTACAAAATAAACCAGTTTGAAATGTGTGATATACCTGACGTTGCTATCTATGCACAGTAAACATGATAAGATTATCAAGAAAACTTCTACTGTAGCATTAACATCCCAATTACTTCTCATTATGCTGTTCCAATTCAAAGGTAATATTTGAGATAAAAATCTGAATAACAAATAGAATTAAGCCAAAACATAATATATAAAAAAAACACTTTTCAAAATAACACATTTAATGGTGAATTGTCAATTCGCATACACGAGCAGTAACTGCACTACATGTACATATTCACAGGAATGATTATTGTAAACAAGATTAAATTTAGATTGATTTATATTAAATATATCCTATATTAATTTTATTATCATATACACATCACTAAATATCAAAATCACTGTCCTCACTATCAGATTCACATGAAACAATATCCTCAGTTAATCTCACATTGTCACAATTAACACATTTACATAGGTCAGTGCAGGCCAGGCCAGCCTTGTGGCATGAGCACCTTCCACCTGTACAAGTACCAGACTTACACCCACAGTGGAGTGACCCCAAAATCTGTTGAGGAGCTGGATCTTTAGTCATCCATGATATGATGAGATCACCATCCTTGACAATCCATCCAAAGCCGTCTGGACTGGGAGCATTTATAAAAGGATCCAATGCTCTCCTGTGAATTGCAGCTTGGTAGTTAGCACGCTTGAAGTGCTCTGTAAGTGCATCTTTTGTTGGAGGTAATGCCTGTTCGGAAGAGGCCTGGACACAGAACCTATTGTATCTGGCCAAATTAACATCTGATACCTTTTCTCCATATAGCTCACACACAAAACGTTCTATGGTCACAAATGTGGTGCTGTCCATTTCAAATTGCCTCCCAAGAGCAACAAATGCACTGATGTACTCTGCATTTCCAGACACTATATTTAGTGGTTTCTCTTTTCCTTTCCCATAAAAGGAACTAGTTGAGTCACAGCCGGTGAATGTGTGTAGTCCTATCAGTGCCTCTGTTAGTGAAGGACCCAAAGCATAACCAATAGCCTGGAGATATAACATTCTTTGCCTGTCTTTTGTTCCTGTCAGAAAGTACATCTTTGCTGAGGGAAGCTTAGCCATTATTGCAAGTGAAATGATAGCAACATCAGTGTCAGGACTCTGGATGATTATCTTATAATAAAGTTCACTCCAGGCATGTTTTGCATGAAGTAGGAGCCTCGTGTCAGCTTCTTCATGGTCACAAGTCAAAGATTCTACCTCTTTGACAGACATAATACCATCTTTAAGAGTGAGTTGATGACATACATGTCTGTGTGCCACAAAGATAGCTATGTCTTTTCCAGCTGCTTGTAAAGGCACAGTTCTCCATGTCTCAAAGAGAAAGTCTGTCAAGGCTTCTTTATTTTCACCACTGGCTAGAAACTTGGTCCACTGACTTGGAGTCTTCTGCTTGATGCTGTATATTTGCAGTAATTGTTGTCCAGCAACAGCACGTCTTGATCGTTCAGCATTTTTGATGCTCACTGCCGGGTAGCGATCAATGACAAAATCGACCCTTGGACAACTGAACTTTCTACCCATCTTAATCATAAGTTGAAGAAGATCATCAGCAAGCTCACCGAATGTGTCTGGTATATTCTTGAGACTCCTGATCAATGCCATGCCATCTATCAGTAGGGCACCATTATCACCAACAGTCTTGTTCACATGACAGTCATTGTTCTTTGATTCTAAACAAGCTAGAAGAGCAGCCTTATTTGTTTTGGCTAATGAATCATCAGTGCTTGCTAGCGGGGATGAGATATTGCTAAGTGAATATGTCAGAATCTCTTTCAAGTTTACAGACCGGGATTGACTTATCACTAACAGTCGTGCAAAGAGTCTCCTGTCATTTTTTAGAATGACTTGATTTCCATCTTTTGTCTTGGATGATTTCTTCATTTGATCCCAAAACGTAGTGAGCTTCAAGGACTTTATTGGAGAGAAGTCTGTTTTTGATGACTGGACTCGATCTTGGATGAAAATTTTCAGAGCTGTTTCACCTTTATCACAAGCACTTTGTATGTCATCTCTGACAGTCTTTGTAGCAACAACACCAGAACTAATACATACAAGATCTTCACGAGGCAGGAAGGGATTGATCATAGACTCAACCGCTGAAACCAAAGATATAACAGCAGCATTGTCTTTTGCAATTCTTGTTGCATCCAACTCTTTATGACCCCTCTCTTCATGTTGCATTCCAGCCATCATTTCACACTACCTTGTGATTGCAGAACGTTCAGGATGAGACAGTATCCATCGCTGGACGGCACCTCTGTTCAATGTTATCCCAGTTATGCCGCCTTTGGTCTTTGAATCACGGTTGCAGGTTTGTTCTATTGCTTGGTCACAAGCTATGGATGAGAACCTGTTAGCATCCTTACGCTGTACTGTCCAGTTTCCTTTTGCAGTAACTTCTTCATAGCAGTGTGGATGAGTCTTTGGAAGATTGATCATCTCGACCCAATATGCTGATAGGTACCTTGCATAATTTTGCCAGCATACGTCTCACTGTTGCTAAGTGAAGGCTCCAGTCAGAGTCTCTGGTTGCTCTAATGAAACTCAGTAACAGTTGAACCATTTCAATGTATGAGCTCCAAAGTGCAAAGGTGGGATTAACAGAGTTCATCTCATGTACATATCTATCATAGCAGGACATCATATCTGATAATATGTCAGACACTGAGATAGATAAAAATCCTGCCTCAGACTTGTACTCTCGTACTAGATCTTCCATGGCTGATATGTAACGAGTGTGCTTTTGCTCAGGAAGGGACTGAAGAAATGACCTCAACCGCAAGATATGCATTGCCTCAAATAGGAGTTTGTGTGCACGAATGCTACGGTTGTATTGATGCCCACTAATGACTCCATTTATTGAACCAACAGCTACCACATTTGATTCAATCAGCATATCCTGTAGTCCTGCTTCTTTGAAACGTTTGTCTATCACTGCCATAAAGGACATGGCTGTGTGGAACTCACCTAGTCTTGGGATGATACGCTGCATCAGATTTTGGTCTTTCCACCTTATTTGCTGCGCTTTAGCGTATATAGCCTGGTCATACACAGTGACAATACTCTCCAACTCTAGTCGATCAGCAATTTCCACACTTCTAGTGAGTATGGTGTTTACAGTGGTCATTTCTGTAGGGGAAGCCTCTATAACTGGTAGATAAGTAGAGAGCAGATTTTGGCAGTGAGCTAGTCTGAGTATAACAATTAAACCCAGTCCATCCTGGAAGAGAAGTGTCTGATACTGCATGACAGCTATATTTTAGCAGCACATAGATTGTATCAGTTTTTTGTGCCAGCACCATAGATGGGACAGTATTATACTCCAGCAGAGGAACATTTAGCTCTTGAGGGCCCTGTCTCTTGGTATGAATGTATAGGTCCAGAACACTATTTTGTGGTTGCAGTGTCCTTACACCTTTTCTGATGAACACAGTCCTCCTATGGTCTTCGCTTTTCATTTTACTCTGAATCATTATACCATTGGTGTGGTGGGTAGTACCTCGTCTAGACAGGGTCTCCTCCCCAAAGTCAATGTTATCCCACACCAAAACGGTTGGATGTTGCTTTGACATACACTTTGGTATATCTGTTCCGGTAGCCAGCTGATATTCGGCTAAGGCTTTCTCAAAACCAATGGTACTTGATGTTGATATGCAGTGTCCAAGTCTGCTCAGAATATCTAACAATTGGGAAGAGCCGGTTAAGTGCCTAACGGTCAGTCCTAATGCAAGGGATTTAGGTGTAGGCTTTTTACCACTTGATGCCAGGTATACTATGTCTTGGCAGATGGACAGTAATCTCCTGTTGGTATCCTCAGGCAACTGTACTTTCTTATCAAACATAGGTTCACCTGATGCTCCAGTACACCAGGCAATCAGATTGTACAGCTCCACAGGTACCATGGTATCTGCTGCATCAATATTCAGATCTGTTGACAGTGGTGGCCTTGGCATTGTCATACCAGAAGTACCTCGCATAGCTTGTCGCACTATGATGCCAGCAGAGAACAAAGTATGCTTTCTGTCTGAACTGTAGACCTCATGTGTTGTGTAAGGTGCAGTCACGAGAGAGTTCACCGATATCTTCTGCACTGTCACTATCTTTTTCAGTCTCAGTACTTGATGTCGACATTGGCTCCATAAAGTCTGTAGCTGACAGTCCTTCACAAAACACCATCTCGCTGAGATTCCGTCTCACAGGTTTATGGAAGAGTAGTTGTGGATAATATCGGTGTAGGAAACGCTTCAGCAGATCGGACCTGTAAAATAGATACCTTTTTAGTGACTTAATTGTGGGTGAATAAAATATTTTTCAATTTCACATTTAACCAGGAGCACGAGATACGAGGTATAAGAGATATTTGTCATAGAAGAAAACAATACAATTCATAATTTCACAGAAAACAAATCACTGTTCTAACTTGGGTTTTTATAGCCAACATTTATGTGGGAACACAAACTTCACAATTGTATAATTATTACCTGTATGATCTAACGTCATATCCTTCTTCTTCTTTTATAGCCCTACAAAACAACTGCACAAGCCTCATCATCCGGAGAATTTCTGGCTTCTCGATAAGGCGATCCTCAATCACTGTTTTGCAGAATGCTCTGTAGCCTCTCTGATACTGCAGGACATTTGAGTAACGTGCTCTGAAATAGGAAAACAGAAAGTCATAATGAGTCACCTGCAAAGCAACTATTCTCTGATAGGCAAATGAAAACATGTACAATATGTCAGGATGAATGAGTTTGTGTGTTTTAGAGTGTGAGTGCGGGTAAACAGATGCAAATTAGTCCATGAATACAATCCGTGTGGCGTGTTTACATGCATGAGTCTGATGTATGTTAACCTCTTAACCCCCACCTGAACCGAGCACATTTTCTCCAGTTTGGCAACCCAAAACATAAAAGCTTAAAAAAAGCATCAAAATAACGACGAAAAACAGGATGAAAACGCAGCAAAAAAGTGACAAAAACAAGGCAAAACATGACAAAAAAGCAATGAAAATAAGCAATGAAAAAGCAACAAAAAAACGACAAAAACATGACAAAAGGCCACAAAAAAGTGACACAAAAACGTGACGAAAACGCAACAAAAATGTGACAAAAACGCGGCAACAATGTGACAACAAAGTTACAATCACTTTAGTAGGTCATAGCTTTCAAATGAGGCATTACGCTGAGAGTGCCTTGGTTTCTATGTTTTGTGAGGCATTACACTGTTGCTCTCCAGTTGAGAAGATTTTAGATTTGGGTAAAGCCAAAATGGAAAAATGCACTCGGTTCAGGCAGGGGGTAAGAGATTAATTAACATGCATTGTCACGACCAAATAAACAAGTAATTAATTAAATTTGAATATCAGATGTCACTGAAATTGTATTTGAAATAGTCTTGGTCCTTTTGCATGTATAGAAAAATGTGAAGTCACCAAGAGCATTAGATAGGACATGTATATTTAAAGCCCTACCTTCTATAGAGAAATAATTTGATTATGGAATTACATTGCATTCACACGCAATATGTAAATGTAATTGGAGTGACCCCACAGATTTGTGAACAAACATTTTTTTGTACCTACCTGTTTTTTCAGTTTTGCTGAGAAATCTTGTGTAATCTTGATAGCAGGATTTGTGGTATCGGACCTCGATTGCAATGCAGTCTTTCCCACGAATGTGTGTCAGAATGCTCTCATCTGATTTCATTTGAGCTGCCTCACGAAGAAGTCCTATATTAAAGATATGAAGAATAAATTATAAACCCAGTTGGCAATATATTAGCTTGCATAACATTCAATTCAAGTGAGTAAACATACCTGCATTTTCTGTCTCAGACTGCACCAACTTGTCAAGCTGGCGCTTTCTGTTGATTGTAATAAACCGATCAAACATTTTGCAAATTATGCACAATTTAGGCAGAACGTGCTGGCTTGTTGATGGCTTTGAAGAAGTGGTTGTTGTGGTAGGGGTAACCTTCATCAAGCTGTACTTGGAACGCAGCCTCTTTGGCGAAACTGTTTCAGAGCTTTCAACCGGGGTTACAAGTCTTTTCAACCGTTCAGTCTTATCTTGACGCTTTAGTGCACAAGTCAAGCGTTTTTTGTCTATAAAACGCCGATAGCAGGCCGGGTGAAACCCGTAGTTTGTTGGGACATCATAGACCGGTTTGTCCAGGAGGGCAACATGTTTATTAGCAATAGCTAGCTCCGTAGTGTCCGACGTTTTGAGCCATTCCTTCGCACATTGCTTGATTTTTTTCCATCGGACTTCAGTAAAGGGCTGCGGAACTTTCCCACCATCTTTTCCGACATGAAGAATAAACTTTACGGGTGTTAATCGAGCTTGATCGCCGCTATCAGATGAAGCTGCGCTGCTTAAGTCCTCCTCCATGTTTACATGTGCGTAGTGATATTGGCTTGAATTTGGCTCTGACCTACTTACATTTTCGATGCTGATTGGTTGAAAATCTAGCTCCACAGTTTTATGTCTCAATACGCAGTCAATATAGTGCGCCAATAAATTACACTTTTCTCATTAACTGCAGGATAATGTGTGGAGAACTTTTTGCTTGGATACCTTTTATTAACGTTGAACATATTGAGCAAAAGAAAAAGTAGTGCCCCGTTTGTCGGAACGAAACTGAACGATACAGCTCACGTACAGCGGCCTATAATTGCAGCTGCACGTAATAGACTGGGATTACCTACAGCAGCAGCATCGCCCCCTACTGTGAAAACCAGGCACGACCCTCCTCAGCAAGGCTTTCCTGGGTAGTTATGTATTTGTACTTATTTACTTTAAATGTATTTATTTGGAGTGACTTGCTTACCTTTACTCTATTTTGCACTCCAAACATTTAGATGTTATTTTATTTCTCCACAACTGTTCCTCCATAACTATTGAAAGGTGATTTGCATCCTATCAGCAGAGGGTTCTTAATCAAGGTCTGGATGTCCAGCAAGGGAGAGACAGTATAATTGTTTCTCTGTTCAAAGGGAAAGCATCCCGTACAACATGCATCAATTATAGACCTATATCCGTACTTTCAGTACCGGGAAGGGTTTTTTCACATGTACTTCTGGGAAAGCTGCAACCACACTCCTAACAAAACACCGTCGCCCACAGAAATCAGTATTCACAGCTTGGTCAATCTAAGATGAACGCTGTGTGGATTCCTCCTATTCCCAAAACTGCACCGTGAGTTCGACCACCCACGGCATGTCACTTACATTGATATGAAGGCAGCTTTTGACTCAGTGTATTGATTGGCTCTCTGGTCTGCCTTGATTGGAATTGGGGTCCCTGGCATCCTCCTGGACCTTGTGAAGGATCTGCATGCAGGCACATGTGCAAATGTTCGTGTCGGGTCTGGACTTTCACTATAATTCGAGACCACATCTGGAGTATGTCAAGGATGCATTCTTGCACCGGCGTTCTTCTGTCAGGCGATCGACTGGATCGTTGAAAAGATGACCCATGACCTTGGAGTCAGGATTGGCCGACACCACTTAATTGACCTCGACTATGCTAATAATGCAGCCTTGTTTGTGCAGAACCCTAAACATTTACACCAGTCCTCCACCATTTCCACAACCATCCATGAAAAATGTCACTGTTTTGTGGAAGAAAACAAAAGTCCAGAACTTAGGCTGCAGCCCTCCAGCACTCTGCATAATCAAAGGCAACGCTGTCGAAGCAGTGGATGCATTTCTCTACCTGGGATCTGTACAGACAACTGATGGATAATGTAGACCTGATGTCATGTGCCGGATAGGTTTGGCCTCAGGAATAATGGTCTGAACCGCATTTGGTCCCAGAAATGTTTAAATCTGGGCAGTGCTGTTTTATCAGTTTTGTTGTATCGTGCGGAGGCCTGGAAATTCAAGCTGATTTGGATTGGCTGCAGTCCTTCCACATGCATATAGTGACACGGCTGTCACTTTTTGAACACGTTGCCCATCTGGATGGACTGCGACTCTCAAAGGAATGGCACCACCCCCGTGGTCGCTTCCCGTGATCCATGGATTAAACAAATTAATCGAGACACTGGTTTATGGCAGCCAAAGCAGTTTATGTGAATACTGTCACAAGAGGTCACATGTTTGGCGCAACGGTCCTTCGCTGACTATGCATGATGAATTAATTAATGTTGTAACTCGCTGACCTGCCAGCCCCTACTGGGTATCTTTGAAAAAGAGCTTCATAGCTCATCTGATTCATTTTCCAGGATACATATTCGGATTCTAATATTAAAATAATAAAGTGTCACGAGATACGATTCCACAACAAAGCTACATTTAAAACCTTTACTTTGTTACAAAAGGAATAAACTCAATCAGACACACTTTGCAAAAATCCATGCGCACACTCATAACGTGCTCGCTCTCATCCCACGCATGGACACCCAGCCTCTGCCACAATCCAATAAAAACTGACTGCGAACCAATCACTCATCGTGCAGATATTAACCAATCAAAAAAAGGGGGCCTTTCACATACTAACTCATGGGAATACTCGATCCATAAATCACATGCCAATTAATCGACAGTGATTAACCCTGGATGAATTGATACTCTCACATGGCTCTTGGATCTACTGTAAACAGAATACAAAAAACACCTTGATTCAGATACCACAAGTCCATATATGGGAAAAGACACGTCCCTACGGGCAACGTCACTCCTACTTTCTCCCATATGTGGTAATAGACATGCCCTTACGGGGAACACCACGCCTACTTTCTCCCATATATGGACAGAGACAGGTCCCAACAGGCAACGCCATGACTACTTTCTCCCATATATGGGGGGAAACACGACCCTACGGGCAATACCATGCCGACCGTCTCCCAAATATGTGAGACACCCCTACAAGCAACGCCACACCTACTTTCTCCCATGATGGACAGATATGTCCCAACAGGCAATGCCACATCTACTTTCTCCCATATATGGGCAGATACATATCCCAACAGGCAACGCCACGCCTACTTTCTCCCATATATTAAAAGACACCCTTATGGGCAACACCACACCTACTTTCTTCCATGTATGGGCTGATGGGTTATTTCGTGGGGTATCTGATTGTATCATCTTACAGCGCCCCTGTCACTTGCACGTCTCCGTCCTCGCATGGATCTTCTCATGCCTGCGCAGATCGCCCAGCTGCACGAAGGACTTGCCGCACAGTGTGCAGCGGTGCGGCTTCTCGCCAGCATGGTAGCGCCGGTGTGTCTTAAGGTAGGAGAAGTCAGAGAAGGCCTTTCCACACTCGGTGCAACGGTGCGGTCGCTCGGTGGCGTGCGCTGAGCGCGCGTGACGCCGCAGCGCGTGCATGTAGGAGAACGCACGGCCGCACTCCCGGCACGCGTGCGGTCTGCCACCAGTGTGCGCGCGCTCATGCGCCCGCAAGTTGCCCGACTGGGAGAACGACTTCCCGCAGGCTGCGCAAACGTGCAGCCTGTGGCCTGCGTGCGTCCGCCCGTGCCGGCGCAGGCCCGATGCGTCGGCGAACGACTTGGTGCACTCACAGCAAACATGCGGCTTGGCCCCACCCCGCGGAGCAACAGACGGGCCCGCCGAGGCCCCGACCTCGCCCGTCGAGCCGTCAACGTCGTTGTCCGAGGCGTCCGCGGCACAGCCCTCCTCGCCGGGCCCCTCCGGCAGGCGACGCTCGGCATGTCGCGTAAACTCGGCTGGGCAGCAGAACCCTTCGCCGCAGGAAAAGCAAGCGTGCGGCTTCTCCTCCGCCGTCCGGGTGGTCTCTGCCGTGACTTCTCGTTGCTTCGTCCGCCGGCGTGGCTCGAGAAGCCCTCGGTCGCGACCGCGCGGCGCCTCAGCACTCGCTGCCCCTGTCGTGTGAGTCCGCTCGTGCCTCTTGAGGTTCGTGACGTCGGCGAATGTCTTTCCGCACTCGCTGCAGGCGTGCGGCCGCTCGCCCGAGTGGGTGCGCGCGTGGCCCCGCAGCGTGTGCCGGTACGCGAAGGCCTTCCCGCACTCGATGCACGCATAGGGCCTCTCTCCCGAGTGCGTGCGCCGGTGCTTGCGCAGGTTGCTCGACTGTGTGAAGGCCTTGCCGCACTCGCGGCAGACGTATGGCCGCTCGCCCGTGTGCGTCTTCAGGTGGCGCTGCAGGTTGCTCCGGTGGTCGGTGTTGTAGGGGCACAGGAAGCAGTGGAATGGCTTCTGCCGTTGTCCGGTGCCGTCCGCCGTCTCTGCTGCGGGGAAGAATCAGGATCAGAATCTTTATTCAGAAAATCCAACGAGATATGAAGCTCTATTCCAGCCGTCCAGTAGGAGCTGGGGTGTCAAGTGAGTTACAACAACAAATACGAAAATCGATATGAGCACAAAGTAGAGAAAACGTAAAGAAGTTATTATAAATAAATAAAAATCCATTATACAGGCAGTCATCGACTTATGGATGGGTTACGTTCCTGGAACCCATTCATAAGTCGATGTTTTTGTATCTTTGAACTAAATATTGAATTGTATACAATGTCAGTGTTATAAAATGTGTGATGGTTAAATAGGAAAGGGAAGCATTGTAAAACTCATAAATAAAATTTTATTTTGTACATTTATATACAATACTTAATATCGTGGGCTTATCGTTTACAATTTCAACCTATCGCGGGCAACCTCTATGGAAACCAAATTTAGCTATTTCGGTGGTTCGTTTTAGCCTTTCGTGGATATACTGTACACAGAAGTATTACTCGAGACGCTTCTCGAGTGATGGTGTTGTGTGACTGATACTGTGGTGTAGGGCAGGCGAGGGACGCGAGGCACTCAGTGACACCTCAACCTTTGCCGTGCAAGCTCTCGCGGACAGAGGCAAACAGCCCCTGTATAGCCTATTAACAAACTGTTGGGACAAGTGCTGTTAGTGAGCACCTATGAAGGCCGGCATGGCACAAGCGGGTGGGTAGCCAGCACCACGCCCGGCCGCCTTTGTCTCCTCATTGACGATGTTTACACATTGCACCAGGTAACCATTTGAAGCCGAGTCGACCTAGCGGAAGTCCAGGACCGATTCAGATAATAATGGGTCCTGGACCTCCCCGATTCAGATAATCATCACTGGTGTTGGGCTTAAGCTGGAATCAAACTCGGATCGCCGGGTTCGCGCTAACTGCTTCGCTACCGTTCCCCACTCACGGACAAACACACACACCCATGTTGGATCATCATCGGTAAGTACAGCATATATTTAGTATTTATACTATTACATGTTTATTACAATTATATAGTTTTTATTTCATTTGCATTACAGTACTTATATCAATTGTGATGTCTATTTTTGGTTGCCGTGTACCTAACCCTATTATTTAGGTAAGGCTTAAGTATTGAATAAAGCGGTTTGGGCGTTTGCGGCACTTTACAAGAACGTAACTCCACCGATATTCAAGGGTTTTTAAATATTGTAAATAAAATAAAATGCAGTAACATAAAAAATTATATATCTGTTTTATTTTCACTTACCTTGAGTCCTGGAGGATCACTCCACCGAACAAAATAGTTTTTTACGGATCAGTTCAAAGTATAACCGAACATTCGCAAGTCGGATGGTTAAAAATCATAACATCGTATGGCGGTTCGTTTGTAAGTGCCAATGTTTGTAAGACTGGATGTTCGTATCGCGAGGACTGTCTATATTTTTACAAATTGCACAAGCACATGCATTCCTTCCGATTCATCAACACAAAATGTAAACTTGGGCAAGGCAGCAAAACAACAACAACAGTCCTAGACCACATCAAGACAACACACAGTCCCTCAAAATGTAACTATTGATACACGGGTCATGTTCAAAGTTACAAATCAAATTTGCTTGCGGAGCTGGATTTAGCCGATGCTGTGCATATCTCGTTAATATTCTTTATTGTGATTGATGCTCGTTACCTAGGAAAGCGTCCCTGAGAGACACGGAGAGAGCTGGAGTGCTCACGCGATTACGCCAAGTCCTCTCTTAGCGCACGGGGTTTACACAATGCATTGTCGCTATAACGCGGTTCTTCCATCAGGGAACACTTTTCACACAACGCAGAACACGCACCATTAAAACGCGGAACACGCACTCCATTAGAACGTGGAAGATTCCCAGTCATAACGTGGAACGCGCCAGTTATAACGTGGAACGCGCACCCCGTTATAAAGCGGAAGGCGACCTGTTATAATGCACAACGCGCGCTGTTATTCCGCGGTTTCTGAGCGGTTTACGATGAACTTTCTTGAGCAGTGCGGCTGAGCGGTACCGTGATACAGTATGTGAAATTATACATTAACGCATCGACATACCCCAGTTATATATATTTCTTCCTGCCTCAGCAGTCCGCCTGCTGTATTTTTTCACCTGAAGACGATTGCTCGTGTTGCGATCGAAACGTCGTGATTTTTATTTATTTTTCTATCTATGTGACTTTACCGAAAGACCCAAAGAGTATACCCCAGTATTTTTCGCACCATCTCACCGCATGCGTGTAGTACATCATATCTTGTCAAACTTTATCGTCACATTTTTTATGGGGAAACTGTTTTCGCTTAACGCGGCACTTTTCATGGAACACATCTATTACTGCATTAAACGAGGAATTACTGTGCATCAAATCGCGTGTCTTGACTTGAAACTCACCAACACATGGAGCGGCAGGGTGGTGGGGCAACGCTTGTTGTGTCTCACAGCAAGAATCCCCCGAGTTCGATTCCCGACTTGGGCGCCGTTCTGTGAGAAGTCTGTAAGTCCTCCCCCTGTTCTGCATGGGTTTCCTCCGGGACCTCCGGTTTACTCCCATAACTGAAACAAAAACACACAATGTTACTGGCATTATATGTTGAACTTCTTTCGCACTATACGTAGCCAACCGTGCTAAAATTTGTATTCCCTCGTTATTCATGAATTTGCTATTCGCCTATTTGGCTATCTGTCAATCGCATCTTAAATTCTCAACTGTGTGTCAAACGCGACTCTAGATCAAACATGACTCGATATTATTCATCATTAATTTGAATGTAAGAACCAACTTTTTTCTGATATAGACACCATATATTCTGCAACTAAAAATGAAAAATTCAAGGCTTCACACAAAACACAAGGATGTTCTAGAGGTCCCCTGCCTTACCTGACACCACAAAGACAAAGATCCACCGTATAGCCTTCAACAGACCATTAGGGAAAGTGCTGTGAAAGAGCACCTAAACTATTAAAACTAGGTTTTATTTTACCAGGTAAAACCCACTCAGTTATATAGCTCTTGTTCAGAAGCGACCTGGCCACAAATGATAGCTCAAGGAAGTGGCTTATCATTAAATGAAAATATATAGCAGCCAACTACCTACCCTAAAACGCATGTTTCTAAATATGCAACCACGGGGAGAACATGCAATTTTCAAATATACAGACGTCATGGTCAGATCAAACTCATGACCTGTAGATAGTTAACATCTCGCCACCGCGGCACCCCTATTGAGGCCTTTGTCCCCCAAATGTGGATGTGTACACACCACACCAAACCAGATACTAATTTAAGGCTGAATCGACCTATGATAGGCTCAACTGGCTCCAAAGACAAAGATCCCCCATATAGCCTAAGCAGACTTTTTTGGCAAGTGCTGTTTTCGAGCACCCATGAAGGCCGGCATAGTACACGAGGCGGTTTGTGGTCAGCACCATGCCCAGCCGCCTTTGTCTCCCCAGTGGTGATGTTTACTCATCGTACCAGGTACTCATTTGTGGCTGAGTCAACCTATGGGAGGCCCAGGACTGGTTCAGATAGTCGTCACTGGTGTTGGTGACCGTGAGGGGGAATCAAATTTGGGTCGTTAGGTTCAGAACGCAGCGCTTACCACTGCGCCACCGCTCCCCACAATGAGCGAGCCCACTTCCATGCCTTTGTCACCACAATGCCATGACTCACCCGCCTCCTCACCTTTCCCCATCCACGTCCCAATGCTCGGCGTCTCTTCGCACTCCTGCTTGACGCTCACTGCTCCGGGTAAACATGAGTCCGCCCCACGCGCTTCCCGCTCCGTGCCTGCAAGTGAAGACCACTCATCACCGTCAACAATCATGGTTCTGACAACCTACTACAGTCGACGGCTGGCGCCATTCCTAGAGCACGAGGCTATCACAACAAAAGGCGCTCCGTTTCACGACGTATGTAGTAGTTTCACAGAAGGAAGCGATGATTACTACCGTGTGTTATCCAAGAGGTTTTTTTTTCAGTTAGATCGCGTGAATATAAATGAGTCATTAAACCCGCCACCACCCGACAGCCAATTAGTAAAATTTGGCACGTAAACAAAACATGCCTAGTAGTTATTAGTTCAGCACACTGGTGTGTTGGAGAGATTAAACCTACAATATTTACAATTCGAGTATGACGTTTCGCCGGTAATTACAACAATGCTCATCAGATGATAGCCAGAATTGTGGATAAATCCTCCTGTTTCGGTCTTAAAAATAGAGATAAATGTGATAACTTCACTGTGAGCCGATCAAATGCGAAGCCCAGAGGGGGGTTTAATGTTGTCATATAAATTACAATGGATATCTATTATTATTTGGGTTATTCACAGTTAATCAACATCCCACGAACAGGAATTAGCAAATTTGGCAAGTTTTGACCATGACGCTGGCACACGATGGCCTTACTTGATTTGAATGGCAACGTTCACTGAGAAGGAGACAGCGCGTAGTAGTTTACGGTTAACAGTGCGTAGTAGTTTACGGTTAACACCACACACACACCGCAGTGATAGTCTGGGCGGTCTGCTGGGTTAGATCCATGAACTTCTTCCCTGCAACAAGCGGGCCACTTGAGCCGCATCACCGCCAGGGTTCTCATTCCCTCTGAATGAATATCGGGTCACATGATTCTGATGCTTCTACACATGTGGCTCACCGAGTGGCATGCTCTGACGGGAAGGGGTAGGAGGAACGCAAAGGGTGGCAGGGTAGTAGATATGGGAGGAAAGTGGCGGACCCGGAGAAAAGCTATGCAACACAAGGACACATGCAATCTCCACGAGGTGCCCGAGTCAGGACTCAAACCTTTTTGCTGTGAGGCACAAGCATTACTACTCCGCCACCGCCGCCGCCCTGCCGCCCACATTGATAGATCGGATACGGAACGGCTTGCTAATGGTCACTGCTGGCGCCAGGGACTCCATGAGAGACCGCTCTGGAGGGTATTGCTCTGCTTTTCCGGGCCGTTTAGGCATTTTGGAAGAGATGGGAGGTAACCAGGGCCGTCTATAGGGGGGTGTGGGGTGCGGGGCCCGTGGCAAACCCCACTGTGTGGGCCCCCCGGATGCCTTCAAACTAAACGGGAAGTATTACATCTCGCAGTGTGACGTCAAAGCGCGGGGGCCCCCAAAGCGCGGGGCCCGGGGAAGTCACCCTGATTCACTGTACCCTAGCGACGGCTCTGGGTGGCGCGTCACGCATTGCAGGAAGAAGTCCCTGGGTTCGATTCCCGACTTGGGAGCCTGTATGCGTGGAATATGTATGTTCTCCCCCCTGTTCTGAGTGGGTTTCCTCCGGATTCTCTGGTTCCCTACCATAGCAAAAAAAACCACACTATGTAACTATAATTAACCAAATAACCCAATACTTAAAATTGCACTGCAAATTACTCAATCGGGATTACACAGCAGCAGCACTTGGCAGGACCCTCCTAAAACGATTCTTGAGATTCAGTCAGGCTTTATTCCTGGGCAAACAACGCAGTGATAATAATTTCGCTAGCTGTTAATTGCAAATACAGGTCACACGCCATTGTTCTGCCCACATAGGATGTTCTTGAGTCTGGCATTTGAACTTATATTTCAATTAGGGTTGCTACCTAATTAGAGTCTGTATGTTTTACCCCTGTTCTGCATGGGTGTCCTCCAAAAGCAAAACAAAGACTAACTGGTACTGGCAAAAGAAATCCCAATGCTGAATAAATTACGCTGCAAATTACTTAATTAAGATTACACAGCAGCAGCAACATCACCTACTACCGCGAAAACCTGGCAGGACCCTCATGAAAAACACTGACTGAGAGGCTTTCCTGGGTAAAATGGGATAACAGTAAAAATAAACACAACGATCAACTCAAATGTGTAAATACTGCGAGGTGTTCACCAAACCTGATGCGAGTGCCAGGGATTGCTCCATCGCACATTCTCTGAAAGGCAAAACGGCGAGAGGAGGCGAATTGGTGGCATGGACTCGTGCTCGGCTCATCTCACCAACGCGTTCGAGAACCAAACCCTGAACTAAACATCCCACTCGCATCTCACTCACATCTCACTCACAACATCCCACTCACAACATCCCTGAGTCTCTCACTCTTGAGTCTCACGCTCAGGGTCCGCGTCCATTCACACCGGCGATTCTTGACCTTCTCGCGTTTCCGCGTATCGATTCTCCCGAGTCTCCGAATCGGTGGTTGCGCGATTTTGGAATCGATTCTCTCGGATGTAAACATCAAAATAGCGATCTTAATTTGGAGCTTTCGTGACTGCAGGAATTACTCTTTGGTTCTTTCGGTAAAGTCACGTATAAAGATACAATAATAAAATACTAGCATACGACGTTTCGCCTAGCCGCCAACGTTTCGGTCGACTGCCCTGATTTAGTGTGGCCAAAGAGGTTGGAGGACTCGCGTTCACCAGACGGACTCGCAAGTCCACAACACACTCTCCCGCGCACTTCTCCCACTCACCACTGCAGGTCACAACACACTCGGTGAACGCCACAACGGCGCTTGTGCCAAGCTAGGTGCACTTTGAGGAAGGAGGTCACGAAACAGAGCCAGGTGCCATGGGTTGATTGACTGATGAATGGCAGATGCACCACCCGTGCCCCCTACTGTGCCAACTTTCTGCTTTTTAGCTGCCACGCGCTCCGCTCGTTGTTGTGAGCGTCGCTCCTCCGCCCTCCGTTGTTGTTGGAGGGCGACTGCCTCCAACTTGCCCAGTAGCAGCGTCCTTCACGAGCCTCCACCTCCAAAGGCCGATCTTGACACCGCTGGTACCAGTCATCGACAAGTCCACTCAGCTCCATATCCTCCTGTACCACATCACTCCATCTCTTCTCTAGCCCGTTTAGCCCCCCTAGATCCGGTCAAACGGAAGCTGCTTAGGCAGCATGCTGTGGCTGGGTCGTGTATCCCGCATGGCCGGCCACCGCAGCCTCGGCTCACTCACCAAATTATTCAAGCACCACACTGAAGGTCACAACACCACACCCACTCACCGACCCACCCACTGGCTCACCAAACCACTCACCCACACATTGGCTCACCCTACCACTCACCCACACACTGGCTCACCATACCACTCACCCACACACTGCCTCACCCTACCACTCACCCACACACTGCCTCACCCTACCACTCACCCACATACTGGCTCACCAAACCACTCACCCACACACTGGCTCAACCAACCACTCACCCACACACACTGGCTCACCCTACCACTCACCCACACACTGGCTCACCCTACCACTCACCCACACACTGGCTCACCCTACCACTCACCCACACACTGGCTCACCCTACCACTCACCCACACACTGGCTCACCCAACCACTCACCCACACACTGGCTCACCCTACCACTCACCCACACACTGGCTCACCCTACCACTCACCCACACACACTGGCTCACCCTACCACTCACCCACACACACATTGGCTCACCCTACCACTCACCCACACACTGGCTCACCCTACCACTCACCCACACACTGGCTCACCCTACCACTCACCCACACACACATTGGCTCACCCTACCACTCACCCACACATTGGCTCACCCTACCACTCACCCACACACTGGCTCACCCAGCCACTCACCCACACACTGGCTCACCCAGCCACTCACCCACACAATGGCTCACCCTACCACTCACCCACACACTGGCTCACCCTACCACTCACCCACACACTGGCTCACCCTACCACTCACCCACACACTGGCTCACCCTACCACTCACCCACACACTGGCTCACCCTACCACTCACCCACACACTGGCTCACCCTACCACTCACCCACACACACATTGGCTCACCCTACCACTCACCCACACACTGGCTCACCCTACCACTCACCCACACACTGGCTCACCCTACCACTCACCCACACACTGGCTCACCCTACCACTCACCCACACACTGGCTCACCCTACCACTCACCCACACACTGGCTCACCCTACCACTCACCCACACACTGGCTCACCCTACCACTCACCCACACACACATTGGCTCACCCTACCACTCACCCACACACTGGCTCACCCTACCACTCACCCACACACTGGCTCACCCTACCACTCACCCACACACTGGCTCACCCAGCCACTCACCCACACACTGGCTCACCCAGCTACTCACCCACACAATGGCTCACCCAACCACTCACCCACCCACGCACACTGGCTCACCCCATCCACTACACTCGCTCACTCACCTCGTGCACTTACACTGCAGGTCACCTTTCTGCTTCTCTCCCCCCACCACACACTCTTGCTCAGTCCAACACGTGCGGCGCCGTCTCTCCGTTACACGGCGACTTCGATCCGCGTTGTTCGCTGTTGGCCGCTGCTCCACGCACGGGAGGTGGGGGGGGGGGCGGCGGTGAATCGACTCCAGCGATTCGTTTGACCGCGGAAGAGTCCCCTGAGGGTCCGCGGTCATTTACCCGCTTGCCGCGAACGACTGAGACGTAAAGAATCGGAATTTGTATTGAGACCGCAGGAGGAATCCGATGAGCTCTAAAGCTCTTTTTTTCGTAACAGGTGTCCAGTATGGGGGCAGGTCAGAACGTTAGAACAACAGACAATACAAAAACACAATAGGAGTGCGACGTATAGGAATTGTAAACAGCACTGAAAAATATAAGCAAATTAAACAAAGGGGCTGTCCATAAAGACGTCACGCTATTTTGGACGATTTTTAAGGCCCACTGCGCTGCTCTTATTCAGAAGTGACCTGGCCAAAATGATAGTTGAATGAAGTGGCCGATCATTTGGAAATGTATAGTAGCCAAATACGAAAACGAATGTTGATTCTAAATGTGGAGGGGAAAACCGGAGGACCGAAAAATCCACACGACCACGGGGAGAGAGGCATGCAAACTCCAAATATATACAGCTGGCGCGTCAGGGTCGGGATTGAACCAACGACCTCCTACACAGCAGGCGAGGGAGTTCACATCTCGCCACCATGGCGCACACCCATGTCAACACCTGGGTGGCGACTTGGGGAGGCCTTCATCCAGCAGTGGATCAATCATGGCTGATGATGATTAGCAGCAGGAGGCGTTTGTGATACGCTCCTAAATACCAAGGAATGCAACATTGAAACATACATTGGCGTTGTTGTAGACAATTACAAAATAACTGCAGACAGCTCACTGCCTCCACACACATCCTTCCCTCCATACAAAATAAACGCATTTTGACGCATCCCATCAGCGGCACAGCCTCCTTCAGGGAGTGCATTATTTCAGCAGCATTTGTTCAACACAAGGACGAATCATAATCTGTATTGATTCCGCAGGACGAATCCAATGAGCTATGACGCTCTTTTCACAGAGGTCCAGTAGGGGCAGGTAAACAAGTAAAACAACAATTACAAAAAACTACAGGAGTGCAAATTATAAACTCTGGACCGGTTTTATACCAGTTTTGACATCAGCAGAATCAGGTTTCCTGGTGAACTGCCAGATGTTTATACACTAGGACCCTCTCCTCCAATGGATTTGGATCGAGTTCGACACAAAATAATAAAACATAACCCAGAACAATCATGATTACTTTGTTTTATGTGTTCAGCATCGTCCATAATGTATTCAGTATTTACAATTGACTTCCAAACGTGAATGCAAATTGTTAGACCTTCAATAGTGCTGCTTGTTGCTGGCCACTTGCCATTATAAATATTTGTGCTAGTCCTCAGCAATTGATTTAAAAAAAATTCATACCATCAATTTGGTATTCATGCTGTCATTGTTACAGCGCAAGGCTATCACAAAGGAAGGCGCTGCTCTGTTTCAGTCTGCGGTCACTTCATAGTAGGGAGCGATGTTGCTGCTGTGTGTATGTTATTTTTTCGAATTTGGACCAAAACGCCAGCACACAATGGCCTCCCCGTCTCAAATTACGACAGGGTATCTTTTCCGTCCACTCTGAAGCAGATGAGGAGTGGTATTTTACGGTTCATACACACACCGCAGTATTAATGATGGCCTGCCGGATTGTAACTACGAGCCTCTGTAATAAGCGGCAAACTTGCTAACTCTGAGCCACGTCACCATCCCAAAAGTTCGAGAGGGGCTTCCAGGGTAACGAGGTAGTTGCCAAAGTCATTGTCCGGAGGCTGGCATGGTAGAGCGTGGAGAGGTGGTGAGGCTGACATAGCAGAGCGTGGTAAGGTTCTTGAGGCATCTCTGTACAATATTGTGCCACCCGCAGCTCGAGCAGGTTTCGACGGTGGGAGTCAGAACGTCCCAGCTGTGAGAGGCGCGAGCGTGACGCCCGTGATGCGGCCGTATTCCAACAGCACCTCGCTCTCCTTCTCGTACATCTGCAAGCACAATGGCCAACATTTGCCGCTTTATTATTACACAGCTCATCTCAATACTTTTTCAGGGGGTCCTGCTGAGTTTCCACTGTAGGGAGTCATGTTGCAACATATAATTCCAATTCAATAATTTTCAGGAACATTTTCAGCATTGGATTTTTTTTAGCAAATACCGATTAAATTGTGCTTTTTTTTGTAGATATGGTAGGAAAGCAGAGGACCCGGAGGAAAACCATGCAAAACAAGGACACATGCAATCTCCACGAGGTGCCCGAGTCCTGCCGCCCATGGTTGATAGGACGGATACAGAATTGCTTGCTCACAGTCACTGCTGGCGGCAGGGCCTCCACGAGAGACCGATTTGGAGGGTATTTCTCTGTTCTTCTGGGACGTTCTGGCGTTTTGGAAGAGATAGGAGGTAACCAGGGCCGTCTATAGGGAGATACGGGACCCGGGGCAAACCCTACTGTGTTGGGCCAGCGGATGCCTTAAAACTAAACGGGAGGTATTATATCTGACAGCGTGACATCGAAGCGGGTGTCCCCCCAAAGTGCGGCGCATGGGGCGATCGTCCCGATTCGCCGTACCCGAGGGACAGCTCTGCGAGTAACTACACATAACCCCACCGCACCTGACCTGCCGATCAAATAACTGTGGTGCACACCCAACTGCCATTCCAGGAGACTGAATCGACATCTTTCACGTTTTCCAAGATCACCGAAAAGCCACTTACTGTGAATAAAACGATTACTGATCACGATGTGTTATTGATGTAGCAACCTCACTTTACTCCGGGGCATTTCAGAGGGTTGTGCATGTGATCTCAAACAAGTGAAAGGGCACCCCCAGTAGCAGTGTAGGGGCACAAGGTGACTCGGGGGCCTAGCCTGCCAATGGGCATGAGTCCACCACGAGTAGCAAGCGCTAGCTATAAAACCACTTTGGAACAGAAGGTAAGGTTGAGTGTATTTGAGGCAGGAAGGCTATCTGCATTATGGTAGGGATCAGAGAGCTGGACCCTTGGTAGCTAGGAAAGAAGTTGTCATGCATTGGATCCCAGGTGACTGAGCCAGATGCTAGGAAGCCAGGAGAAGAATTGCACAATTCGGGAAGAGAACATGGCAGGTGAGTGTTGTAGTTACGATAACGCAGGATGGGGGAGTGCCAATTGCCGAGACAGGCAGAGCAGTTGGTGGGAGACTGTCAGGCCAGCTGTGTGGGTCAATGTGAGAATGTGGGTCTCTTTGAGTCTACGGCTAGATGGTGAGATACTGTCAGAGCAGACCTCACCTGAGGGATCTGGTGGAGGCTAGAGAGTGTTGGAGGCATTGGTGACTCTGGCTATTATGCCATCTTGATCTTGAGTGGCAACGTAGCACAGAGCGTCCACTAACGTTCTCTCAGCGAGCACACGCAGCACCAGCCTGGTCTCATGTACATGCACAGTACCTCACCTGCTTCCAATCGGCCATGGTATCATGGGTGTAGCCCAGTAAATGGCACATGCCATGTAATAAAGTCACCTGCGAGGGAACACGACACATACTAATCATCGTTACAAGCGCAAATAGTTAACGATTACTACATATTAGTGTAATGCTTGTTAAGCCAGGAAAGCTTCACTGAGTCTCAAACTCTTTCAGGAGCGTCCTGCTAAGTGTTCACAGTATGGGGGTGACGTGGCTTTCTTTAATCTTCTTTGAGAAATTTGTAACGCAATATTTCTTATTTGCCAAATTTTGGATGACACCGGCAGACAATGACCTGCGTTTTTAGAATGACATCACGGGATCTTTGACTTCCACTGTGCAGGAGACGGTCGGTGCATGGTGTTTTTTTTGTTAATCCACACTGCAGTATTAACCAGGGTGACCGCCATCCTTCAACAACAAACTCTGCAACAAGTGACGAACGCGCTACCCCTCCACCAGTGGTGACGCTCGCGCCTCAAAGCAAGAAGCGTCTGGATTTGACTTTCGACTCTGGCGCCTTCTGTGTGGAGTTTGTATGTTCTGCCCCTGTTATGCATGAATTTTCCATTTTTTCCCCATAGCTAAAAAGACAAACATTCTATTGGTATTGGCTAAACATCCAAATGCTGAGAAATTAACTGCAAATTACCAAATTTGGAATTACACAACAGCAACATTGCCCCTTACTGCAAAAACTTGGCAGGAAACTCTGGGAAAATACGTGGTGTGCGTTGTACATCGTATTGTATTTTGCAAAACTTTATCGTTACTTTATTTATCGGAATTTTTTTTCTTAATGCGTTTTTTGCTTAACACGGCACTTTTCAGGGATACATCTACCACTTCAAGTACTTACAGTACTTGATATGATTGGCTCTGTTGGTTGGCGGAAGCCATAGCTGAATATTGGCTTTAACGTACTAACCCACAGCTAACTCAGAATCTTAACGGTAGTCTTCGTGGTGAGCACGCGTTGTGAGTCCTGGTTGTGAGTGCACGTCGTGAGTCATGGTGAGTGTGTGTGGTGAGTCCTTGTCGTGAGCCCACGTGGTGAGCACGCATGGCTGGTGCTCGGCGTGCTTGGGGAATCTGCCTGGCCGGAGCCTCGCTCACCGTGAGCGCGTCATGAAAACGTTCTCCTGCACGCAGGCTCTGCTGGATGTAGCTCACCCCCAGGTACACATCCCCCAGGTTCACGTCCCCCAGAGAGTCGCCCGTGCCGTCCTCGGCTTCCAGCAGCACCCCTGGAGCCACGACCTACGGGCATACCCGAATGGTTTGCAAAGTTGACAGCCCATCAGTCCTCTGGGGGTTGAGGGTCATAAAAAATAAGTTCCACTTTTTGCGGTGAGTCAACTGCCAGCTGTGCTACAGACTCGCCCCTGCCACGTGAACGTGTAATTCCACGGCTGCCACTGAAGGACTGTTAAATACAGTAGACTCTCGATAATCCGCGCTGACAGGGAAGACGGCCACGGATAATTCAAAAATATAAATTTTTTGCGGATCTCTGTGCAAAAACGAACGATCGACTGATCAATGTGCGTGCTCAGTGATAACACTTTCCTGCTTCCCCGCAGAAGAGTCCACCCACTAAGTGGATCGCAGAGCCACGCCAATCAACATCAGACTCCACCTACTGATGTAAAGATCTGCAACTACTTTCCTGGAGGCGATCACGTGGATTTTGTATTAACCGGAGCTCATATTTGTTTCGTTTAAGCACGTGACTTGTAATAAACATTTCCAAGAATAGCAATGTATAACTTTATTATTAATTTGGGCTTAAGGGAAAATCCATGAGTTATGAATTCATGTCAAAATCTCAGATGCGCGGTTAATCCGCAAATCGGAGAAACAGCACGCGGATAATCGAGAGTCTACTGAAGATGAGCTTTACTCATTTGAGCAGCAATCACTTTTGACGGCCAATGAGAGCGACGTTCTTTCAGCCAGTGTTAAGTTAACGTCAAGACGCGGGTTTTGAATGAATGAATTACATCACACCCTGATTGTACACAACACGTGACGCCACCCCGGGCAATGTGGCGAGAATACCAAACATGAACGAACGATTCCCCGGCGCGGCACCTGCGCGTAGGGGAACGCCAGCACATCAGTGGCGCGGTCTTCCCCGCGGTAGTGGAGGTTGAGGTTGCGGATGCGAGGCGAGGAGACGCAGAGTGCGGAGAGGAGGAGGCGACGAGGAGGAGGAGGAGGTGGAGGAGGCGCCGAGCGGCCAGTCACAAGCAGCACGCGCAGCAGCAGCTCCGCGTCGCGCCGCAAACGCGAGCGGGACACGGGCACCAGGGCCTGCGCGTTACGGATTAGCACACTCATACCACCACTAACCACCACCATAACTAAGCTAACTGCACGGCCACAACTATCACCACCAACTACCGCCGCCCAACCACGGCGCTTGTGCCAGGCTAGGTGCACTTCGAAGCCACTTGAGGTGTCCGGAGGCTCGCTGCTGGCAGGAATTTCACGGAACAGACGGTGCAGGTGCCGTGGTTTGACTGGCAGATTCAGGCGAGGGGACCGACAGACAGACCGGCGTTTCTTTAACAAACTCAGCACCACCACCACCGCTAACTTGTACCATGAGCGCCGCAGCCTCCACTCCCAGGCCCGGCAAGCGGCGCACGGTGCGGGCCCGGCAAGCGGCGGGAGTTGACGGCGCAGGCACCCTGACCCTTAACACGTGGAGCAGCGGGCCAGCAACATTCAGCACTATCTCATCCCGCAGGTGTTATTACAGGCGGCAGGGTGGTACACAAACGCTAGGTTCTGGGCAGCGAGGGAGCGTGTCGGCAGCGAGACGTTAAAGCCGCGAGCGAGCAGGAGGCGCAAGTGCGTGAGCGACCCCTCCTGTTCGATCCCATAGCAAACACGCGCCGTGTACCATCGTAGTATCACAATGCCGAAAATATACTCGCAGATGATGTACTCAAAATTGATCAAAGACAAACATCCCCCGTATAGCTTTACACACTTTTGGGGCAAGTGCTGTTATAGCGAGCATCTATGAAGACCACGCCCGGCCGCCTTTGTCTCCCTCGTGGTTAAATTTTACACATTACACCGGGTACTCAATTGAGGCTCAGTCGACCCAGGTGCTACTCGCTAACAGCACTTGCCCCAACAGTCTGTTAAGACTAAACGGGGGATCTTTGCCATGTGTGTGCACGAACACCCGCGCTGACGTCCACCCCCTCCACTCCCCCCTCCTCCTCCTCGTCGGCCGCCTCTTGCCGGGCCCCCGCAGATCGGGTGATTCCCCCCCAACGCCAGCGCCCTCTCTGAAGGGACATCGCTAATTCGCTGGCTCCCCACCGCCCGGGGTTATCTCCCACACGCCCACGTACACCACCACAAAGAACGAACGCGGTGGCGTGCACGCGCGCGCCCCTGCAGGCGCTTGTTTTACACAACGGCCCCAAAAAGGATGGTGAACCGCTGGCATGGGCCCCGCGTCGTGTCGTGCATGTTCCAGACGAGTCCAGCGACGATGACTTGGTGGCTGCTGCTCCTCGCTGGACCCCGCAACGCCGGCAGGACACGCGGCACGACAGGGCCGGATGGTCGCGAGCGGGGGCAAAGGCGGCCGACCATTGGGCGGCCGCCACATGCTTCAAGTGTGGCCGACTGGGCCAATTCGCCCGTGATTGTCGGCGCCGGTTCCGACCTCCGCAGCTTCCGTCGGCCCTTCCTCCATCTTCTCTACCGGACGCGGATCGCCATCTTTCTCGGGCAAGTCAGCATGCATCGAGTACCCGGCAGGTCCCAACACCTCATGCATCCGCTCGCACCCCCGTAGGTTTATCGGATGTTAATTGTCGGCATGCTGATTCGGTACCGCACACTATTACTCAGTGGAAGAAATTAGCTCGGAGGGTGGTTGCGGCAGCGTCGGGGTCTTCTACGGTGCCGGGCACCATTCAAGGGGTAGACGTGCGTATTTTGGTGGACACCGGTGCGTCGGCAACCATAATTTCGGGCGTAATTTTTCACCTGTTATCCATCCCTGCGTCGCGGGTCAAGCTGGCTATCGACGCATGCATTCCCGCTAATGGGGTGGCATGGGTATCATAGGACGGGTACATGTCCACATTGCCATAGGAAATGTTGCCGCGTCGGGATCGGTTCTTATCTCCCGATCGTTGGCAGTTCCCTGTCTGTTGGGCACCGATTTTCTTCGTCGGATGCCTGTTAAAATCCTTGTCGATCAGGGCTGTTTAGAAATGGCAGGGGGCTGTAGGATGTCTTTCCTGCCATCCTTGTGGGGCCGCCCACCTCCGGGACACGCCGTTCACGCACTTGCTGATGTCACTGTGGAGATCCCCCCTGGTACACAGATGCTCATCCCATTGCGTTATCGAAAGCGGGTGGAGGTCGCTGACAGGGAGGCGGGTGTGTTGCTATCCCCGTCAAACTCCTTGGCTAAGGCTTTCTTTCTTGTCGCGGCTCAAACAATCGTTCGGGCTGGACAAGCCCCGTTCTTGCAAGTGTTGAATGGGGGCCCGGAACAAGTAGTCATTCCGGCGGGTGCAGTATTGGCCCATGCCACTACCGACTTCACTAGCCTTGATGGGGACCGGCCGAGGGTACAGGCTGCTGGCGTGTCTCGGGCCACTAATTCGGACGATCGATGGATCGCCGAATTGTGCCATGAGAATTCGTCTTTGTCCTCCACGCAGCGAAAAGCATTGCGTTCACTACTGTCGAAATACGCTGACGTCTTCAGCAAAGATTACTTTGATTTGGGTCGTACCTCGCTCTTGTCACACCATATTGACACCGGTGCGGCAGGACCGATATGTATGAACCCACACCGCATGAGTCCTGCTGAAAGGGAGCACGTGCGTGGCGCGGTTGACGACATGTTGGCGGCCGACATCATTTCGCCATCCAACAGTCCTTGGGGCGCACCGGTGGTGTTGGTTAAAAAGAAGGACTGGCAAATTGAGGTTCTGTGCTGATTTTCGCCGGCTAAATAAAATATCCGTGGCGGATGCGTACCCCCTGCCACGGATGGACGATTCGTTAGACACCTTGTCGGGGGCTAATTTTTTCTCTACCCTGATCCTCTCGTCAGGTTTTTGGCAACTTCCCCTCGATGATGCGTCGAAGCCAAAAACGTCGTTTCGCACGCCGCAAGGTTTGTTTGAATTTAACCGCCTTCCCATGGGCTTGAATGCCGTGCCTGCGACGTTCCAGCACCTGATGGAGTTGGTACTGGCAGGACTACAGTGGGAGACTTGTCTCATATATTTGGACGACATTATTGTTTTCAGTTGCACTTTCGAAGAACACCTTCAACGGCTGGAGGATGTTTTTCAAAGAATGCGGTCTGCCGATCTCAAATTTAAACCAAAAAAGTGTCATTTGTTGCAGCATTCCGTTCGTTACCTCGGACACATTGTCAGCTCTAGTGGTGTCTCCACTGACCCTCACAAGACTTCATGTGTCCGTGAGTGGCTGACTGCCCACTTCCGTAGGCGACGTGCGACGGTTCATAGGCTTTGCATCCTATTGTAATAAGGGACTCTTCAAACAGTGTAGATCTCCATTGTCCTTTATTCGGGTTCTTGTCTCTCTCTCGCCCCTACGGCGTCCTTGCTCAGACCAGCACCTCCTCCACCGTGCACCCTGCAGCCACACCGCTGCTCCGCTCCGCAGCTACACCGCTGCTCCGTCTGCAGCAACACTGCTGCTCCGCTCTGCAGCCACACTGCTGCTCTGTGTGCCCCGCACACTCTGCTAGCTCTTCACGCCCGGCTAGCTTCCCACACTCCACTAGCTCTGCTGTGCCCCATGTACACCGCTGGCCGACGGTGCCGTGGCCTTCCACCACGTGGCAATCACGCCACCCTCTCGCCACTGCCCAGCGTGGCCTCCTCCTGTTTCCACTCCTTCTCAACTCCCAGATCCCTTCCGGTTCTCCCCCTAAATCCTCTCTCTCACGTGACCCTGACTCCTCCTTCTCCTCACGTGACCCAGACTCCGCCCCCTCATTCCTTGCTCGCATTACATGACCCCCCCCCCCGATGAAAAAACCAGCCGTCCCCGGCTGCAACAGAACAAAATAATGCGAGCAAATTACAACCATCCGGCATCACCAGACAACGGAGATTATAACAACACAACAACAACAAGAACAACAATTAACGAAACAACAACAACAAGAACAACAATTAACGAAAGGAAAGGGACTTGGAACGCGTGCGGGTCGCCGGCCCGTCCCGAACGGGAGGCGGCCCCCCCACAGACCATGACCGCGACAGGGTTTTAAGAGCGGCGGGATCGGAACCGCCCGCCGCTGTTGGAGGCCCGTCAACACCAAAGTCCCGTTCCCCAGAGAGACCCGTCGCCAGGGTCTCTCGCAATCGCGTCCGTGGTGGGGTTGGAGGGGCAGCGGGGTCAAGTGTCCCCGTCGCCGTGGTAGGCCCACCCGGAGCAGGATTGGCTGCATCCGCCTGCGTCACGGCCGGTTTGTCTGTAGAAGGCACGACAGGCACGCTTGCAGGTTGAACAGGCAAAGTAAGAGGCGCGTCGGATGCAACAGACACCGGCAAGGCAACATTAGGAGATGACGCATCCATCTGCGGGGCCACGTAGGGTTTCAACCGAGACGTATGGACGTACCAGCGCCGCGATCTGAACCGAACACGTGCGGACTGCAGGTTAGGAACCTCAATAAGCTTAACCGGCCCCTGCCATGGTTTGTACAACTTAGGGGAGGTCCCCGCCCACACCTACGGGCAGTGCAGCCAGGCCATGTCCCCCACTCGCTAGGGGGATTTCCCATCCGAGCGCCGAGCGCAACGTTCATTCCGGGCCTGGGTCTAGGCCGTAGCCAATCGGGCCCCCTCCCGTGCCTCTGCCACGCGACGAACAGCGTCGTGAATGTACTCGGGGAGAGGCTTAACAGGACCCTTCGTCCCCGTACCCAGCTGCACGTCCACCGGCGGCACATTCTCGCGGCCGTACATAAAAAAAAAGGTGAATACCCCGTCGACGCATGAGGCGTCATCCGGTATGCGGAGAGTACCCCAGGGATATGCAAATCCCAATCAGCCTGTTTTTCACTAACCGTGTGACACAGCATGGCCGAAAGGGTTCGATTTAGCCGTTCCACCATGCCATCCGTTTGCGGGTGGTAGGGAGACGTCCGAACCTTCTTGGTTCCCAGTGCAGCACACACCTCAGCCAACAATTTAGAAGAAAAATGCCGCCCTTGGTCCGTGAGCAACCTTTCCGGTGCCCCTTTGTCCATTACATATCCGAATAGGAACGCGTCCATGATAGACGCCGCCGACTGGTCAGGTAAGGGCCAAGCCATCGGCCAGCGGGAAAGATATTCCACCACGACCAGCAAAAATGTATTCCCCCTAGCGGATGGCGGGAAGGGCCCCAAAATATCCAATGCCACCAACTCATTAATCCGAGACACCTGTATGGACTGCACTGGCGGCACATATGGGTGTTTAGGCGGCTTCCGCCGGGCACATTCGGGACACGCCCGAATGTGCCCGATGACATCAGTCGTCATGCCGTGCCAGAAGTAGTCCCGCTGCAACGTCAACAAGGTTTTCTGCACCACGAGATGTAACAAAGTCTCGGAGTGCAGAGTCCGAACCAACTCGTATCGTAACGACGACGGCACCACCAGACGCCAGCGATCGTGCAACCCTTCCCTCCACATCAGCAAGCCATCCCGGAGAGCGGCTCCCGGCGTCCCACCGGACAGCGGTCTCCCCGTCCCCTTCGCAGCCTGACCCCGCAAGGCCCCCAGCGACTCATCAAGCAATTGCTCGCGAATCCATACCGAGCGCGGCAGGTTCAAAACCCCATCAGCCGGTCCTGGGCATACAGGAGCCTCGGGCACCTCGACAGCTGACACGACAGGCCGAGGGGGTTGCGGAACCCGCGTACACCTATTCGTACCCGAAGCGCAAGCGCAAGGGGATCCCTGCAGCAATCTGGAGAGTGCGTCCGCGTTCGCGTGACGTGACCCCTCCCGATACTGAATTTCGAACGAAAATTCCTGCAGGGTTTCCAACCATCGTGCCAATTGGCCAGATGGTTGGTCAACTCTCAGGGCATATTGCAAAGCCGCATGGTCCGTCCGAACAATAAACGTACGGCCATATAGATACGGCCGATATTGGCGGAGAAAATGCACAATAGCCAATAGTTCGCGGCGAGTAATGCAGTAGCGGGTCTCTGCCGGAGACAGCACGCGGCTACCGTAAGCTACTACACGTTCAACGCCGCCCTTGGACTGTGACAGAACAGCCCCAATCCCGGTGTCACTAGCGTCAGTATCCAGAATAAAAGGCTGATCAAAATCTGGATAGTCCAACGTCGGTGCCGTCGCCAAACGATCGCGTAGGCCCTCAAATGCCGCTTCCTCCGTCGGCCCCCAGCTAAACCTCCGGCCCTTCGCCGTAAGGAGGTGCAACGGCCTAGCGATCGTAGCAAAGTTCGGAACGAACCTGCGATAATATGAAGCGAACCCAACGAACCGACGTATGTTCCCCACTGTGGCCAGAGTTGGCCAGTTACGAACGCACGCCGTCTTCTCTGGGTCCGTGGCCACCCCGTCCGCACTGACTATGTGGCCCAAATAACGCACGGATCGCTGCAGTAGGTGACACTTCTTGGGTTTAAATTTCAAATTGGCGGAGCGCATCCTAGCAAACGCCGCGTCCAATCTCTGCAGATGTTCCTCAAACGTGCGGCTGAAGACGATAACATCATCTAAATATATCAAACATGTCTCCCACTCCAGACCCGTTAACACAAGCTCCATCAGCCGCTGAAAAGTGGCGGGGGCAGCATTCAAGCCCATTGAAAGACAATTAAAATGAAATAAGCCCTGCGGCGTACGGAAAGCCGTCTTTTCCCTCGAGGACTCGTCCAGGGGAAGCTGCCAGAATCCCGACGAGAGGTCAAGCGTAGAAAAAAACTTCGCCCCAGACAAGACATCGAGGGAATCATCCATACACGGCAGGGGGTACGCGTCTGCCACCGACACTTTATTCAATTTGCGAAAATCTACACAAAATCGCAATTCCCCATCCTTTTTCTTCACAAGGACCACCGGCGCGCCCCACACACTGTTGGACGGGGAAATAATGTCAGCAGCCAGCATATCCTCCACTGCGCCGCGAACATGATCCCGCTCCGTCGGACTCAACCGATGCGGGTTCATCCGAATCGGAGCAGCATCCCCCGTATCAATATGGTGGGAGAGCAAGGAGGTGCGTCCCAAGTTGAAATCGTCCGAACTAAAAACGTCGGAATACCTTTCCAACAGCGCGAAGCGCTGGATCGTTGGTCCCCAGTCAAAGACGCGTTTTCCTGGCACAACTCGGCAATCCACCGATCATCCTGCGCCGTGGAGGCCGAGACCCCCCCTACAAGGCCCCGGCAGTGCCGGTCGTCATGGGCCGTGAAAGCCGTCGTAGCGTGAGCCAAAACCGTTCCGGCCGGTACACTAACATTATCCGCGCTTCCATTCAACACTTGTAAAAACGGAGGCTGACCCGGCCGGACAATAGTCTGTGCCCCGACCAGCGTCAAGCCACCCGTTATAGCCGTGGACGGAGATAACAACACACCCGCCGCTCCCTCAATGCCAGGCACAGGTTTCCGATACCTCAACGGAATAAGCATCTGCGAACCAGATGGAATATCAACAGATACCTCGGACAGCGCCTGTACCTGGCAGACAGGAGCAGACTGGCCCCAGGGCGACGGCAAGAATGAAATTTTCCGACCCCCCGGTAATTCAATACAATTATGATTCACCCTTATTTGAATGGGCATTTTTGCCAAGAAATCGGTCCCCAACAAACAGGGCACCGCGAGGGACCTTCAAATCAACACGGTCCCTGAAGCCGACACCCCCCCAATTGATATGCTGGCGTCCACCTGACCCACAATGCCCATACTTCCCCTATTCGCCGCAATCCAAGAGTCATAAACCGGTCGCACCCTCCCCGGCGGAATGGCTATGAGATGGAAAATCACGTCGGAGATAATAGTCGCGGACGCACCTGAGTCCACCAAAATGTGCACATCGACCCCTTGGATCGAACCAGGCACAGTGGACAACCCAGTAGCGGCCGCCACCACCCTCCGTGCCAATTTCCGCCACTGCGTCAGCGAGCGACACGGGTCAATCACCGCCCCCCCCCGTTAATAATGGCACACGGACCGCGCGGCGATGGTGATGCATGAGATGACAGGCCTTGCAGGATGTCTGATGCGTACCGACTTGCCTGTCCTGGATGGTCCTGCCGCGTCGCGTCCGTGGTCGAGGCCTCCTGCTGGGGCGGCCGCGGAATGCAAGCTCAACAATCTCTGGCGAAGTGGCCTTTACGGCCGCAGCGGAAACACACCAAGTCGGTTCGCCGTGCAGCACCCCCTCTGTCTTGGCGCTCCCGCGCCGGCGGCCCAGAGCGCAACCCCGCTCCCCCTCGAGCAGGCCACTGGGTGGATGCCGCCGTCAACTCCTCAGGACCCCTGTCATCTCGAACGTAGATAGCCTTCTTCGGGTCCCACCCTGTCGCACCGCCTTCGACCGTGGGGCCCCCCGTCCAAGCCGATACCTGTTTCCACCGTCGAAGGTTAAATTGGGCATCCAGGCACTTAGCCGCCGCACGGGATGTTAACTTATCGTGCCCGCACACCGGCATGGGGATGCCCAAATCCCTGGACAACTCCAACATTTTACCCAATATCAAGGGCTCCAGCAAGTCGGGCTCATGTCCGGATATGCGGCCATAGCCAGCTCCAACACAGCGCCCCGGAATGCCACCAGCGATTCTTCAGGTGCCCGTTGTCGCTGCACGAACCTACGATGAGCATCGTCCGGGGGTTCATAAGCCTCCGCCATTTCTTCAAACACCCCCTGTAGCGTCGTCTTCTTCGCGGCCTTGATGGAGCGGAAGAACCTCATGGATTCGTCGCATCCGTCCACTTGGCGGATCGAACTGCCGCTTCAAAACAACAGGCGAATGCGCTCCAATCCCCGCCGATAGAGAATTCCTTCACCGTCGTCAGACGATGGCTGCGGGTCCCCACGTCGCCGTCTCCCGCCGAAGGTGTTCCACGCGGCGGCGACAAGATGGCGTCTCCCTGCGACGGGGTCAAAATGGCGGCTTCCCGTGGTGGAGGCAGCAAGATGGCGGCTTCCCGCCGTTCGTCTCCGACCACACCCAAGATGGCGGCGTCGTGCCGCGTGTTGGAGAGGGCTGGAAGCGTCGGCAAGGCCCCAATTGCGGACGGCTCGGCCCCACTCAAAGGTTCCCCGCTTGGCCGCCCCGCTAGCATCGTCGTCGTCACCAGGGCACACAACTGCGTCAAAACAGCCCTCAGTGAATCAAGTTGGGCCGCTACGAGTCGCCATCCCTCCTCGGCGCCCGCCGATGCAGACGGTCCAGCCACCCCGGTAACATCTTGCACTCCCGGCGCGTCGCCCGTCCCTGCGTCGCCTCCACCTTCCATTGTCGGGAGCGCCACCACCGGAGGAAGATCGTCGTTGTCTTCAGAAGATGGTGCAGGTATGTTCTTTTTCTTGAGATGTTTCGACAATGTAATAAAAGACTCTGCAGGTGATGTAGGTCTCCGTCTGTCCTTTATTTGGGTTCTTGTCTCGCACCCGCGGCGTCCTCAGTCGGACCCGCGTCTCTTCTGTCGTGCACCCCACGCACGCGTCGTGTGCCCCGCACACCCCGCAGCCACACCGCTGCTCCGTGTGCCCCGCACACCCCGCAGCCACACCGCTGCTCCGTGTGCCACGCACACTCCGCAGCCACACCGCTGTTCCGTGTGCCACGCACACTCCGCAGCCACACCGCTGCTCTGTGTGCCCCACGCACACCTCTAACTCCTCACACCCCGCTAGCTACTGCTACCTCACGTACACCGCCGGCCGACGGTGCCGTGACTCCGACCACGTGGCAAATGGCGCCACTCCTCCGCCACCACCCAGCGTGGCTCTCCCCCATTTCCACTCTCTTCCAACTCTCAGATCTCTTCCGGCTCTCGCCCTATATCCTCCTTCTCACGTGACCCTGACTCCTCCTTCCCGTACTGCCCCTGTCTCCACCCCTACTCACCCCAACTCCCATTGGAGCCGAGGTGAGCAGTGGCTCCTCCCACTCGCTCCGTCGACCAGGCTCCGTCTCCCCAATACTCCGGCCCGTGTGAGTGGCGCGGAGGCAGCACCCACCCTGTCCTTGCTCGCATTACACCTGTATAAAAGACACCTGTTCACAGAAGCAATCAATCAATCAGATTCCAAACTCTCCACCATGGCCAAGACCAGGGACAAGATTGTAGACCTACACAAGGCTGGAATGGGCTACAAGATCATCGCCAAGCAGCTTGGTGAGAATGTGACATTCGCAAATGGAAGAAACACAAAATAACTGTCAATCTTCCTCGGCCTGGGGCTCCATGCAAGATCTCACCTCGTGGAGTTGCAATGATAATGAGAACGGTGAGGAATCAGCCCAGAACTACACGGGAGGATCTTGTCAATGATATCAAGGCAGCTGGGACCATAGTCACCAAGAAAACAGTTGGTAACACACTACGCCGTGAAGGACTGAAATCCTGCAGCGCCCGCAAGGTCACCCTGCTCAAGAAAGCACATATACATGCCCGTCTGAAGTTTGCCAATGAACATCTGAATCTTCTTGGTTCTTTCGGTAAAGTCACGTAGAAGGGAAGTAATAAAATAATAAAAATAAAACATAATAAAACAATTCTCACGACGTTTCGGCCACAACGCAAGCAGCCGTCCTCAGGTGAAAACCAGGTCCGTCGAGGCGACAGAGTCTGAATGAAACAGCACACGAGCTTGGAGCATATATATAAGCTGGGCGCATTGACAAAGGAATTTGCATATCAAAAGGAATTTAGCATATTTATGGGAAATGTAGGAATGTGATTAGTACTGCATATGCATGTGCATTATGCAGGATTAACAGCATCAAAGGGAGCTGCAGTTACTGCTGCTTCTGCAGTTGCTGCTGCTGCAGTTTCTGCTGCTGCTGCAGTTGCTGCTGCTGCTGCACTTGCTGCTGCTGCTGCACTTGCTGCTGCTGCTGCACTTGCTGCTGCTGCAGTTGCTGCCTTATCCATTTTAATATAACACTATGTATTATTCTACCCACCCTAATGTGTATCACACTGCTATATGTTGTAACTGCAGCTGACAATGACCCAAAACACACGGCCAAGGCAACAAAGGAGTGGCTCAAGAAGAAGCACATTAAGGTCCTTGGCCTCGCCAGTCTCCAGACCTTAATCCCATAGAAAATCTGTGGAGGGAGCTGAAGGTTCGAGTTGCCAAAGATCTGCAAAGAGGCGTGGGACAAAATCCCTCCTGAGATGTGTGCAAACCTGGTGGCCAACTACAAAAAACGTCTGACCTTTGTGATTGCCAACAAGGGTTTTGCCACCAAGTACTAAGTCATGTTTTGCAGAGGGGTCAAATACTTATTTCCCTCATTAAATGCAAATCAATTTATACAATTTTTGACATGCGTTTTTCTGGATTTTTGTTGTTGTTATTCTGTCTCTCACTGTTCAAATGAATCTACCATTAAAATTATAGACTGATCATTTCTTTGTCAGTGGGCAAACGTACAAAATCAGCAGGGGATCAAATACTTTTTTCCCTCACTGTATATACATGAGCAGACCATGGTTGCGGCTGTAACCTCACTCCCAAGCTGCTGCTGCTGACGTGTGTGTGTTTGCAACCTATCGCATAGGATTGCCTAGCACCGACTGACCGGCCGATAGGCAGAGTGAAAGACGTAGCACTAGCGTTATATTCTAAACATAGATCTTCGGTTGACGACTGAAAGTCAATATAAGTTTCATCCGAAACCGAAACCAGACCGAAAGTAAAAAAAATTACTTTCGGCCGAAACCTAAAGTAAACGGAAAGTTAAAAATTTACTTTCGGCCGAAACCGAAAATATGCCAAAAGAGGCCATTTGCCAAACTAAAACCGAATTTCGGTCGGCCTCTACTATTTACGTGACTTTACCGAAAGACCAAAAGAATGTTCTTCATTAGTTTTCATAGGGGGGCCACTTTTGCCCGTAAGGCATCATTTTGAGGGCTGCCACACCGCCTGCAAGGGATGTTTTCACATTTGTGTAATATCGGGGGCCACACATCAGGGGCCGCACTAAATGCCACCAGGGGCCAACAGTGGCCCATGGGCCTTGCAATGTAGAACACTGATTTAAACTATTAAGAGAAGTGGGTTTGGACAGGGCACGTCATCCGGGAGTGGCAGCCAAGCAACGAAACGGAACGTGTCCACCAGGTGATGGAGCGATTAAATCAGCTCATTGTCAAATCCAATAAACCTAAGATGTCCATCTAGTTGCCTCTTAATCCTCTCTAGAACAAGAATTTGCAGGGCCGTCTATGGGGTGGGGTGCAGGACCTGGGGAAAACCCCGGTGTGTGGGCACCCAAACCAAACCGGAAGTATTACATCTGACAGTGTGGCGTCAAAGCGTACCCCCCTCCCCCCAAAGCATGGGGCCCGGGGCAAATGCCCCGATTCGCCGTACGCCTCGGGACGGCTCTGAGAATAGGAATAGGTGACAAAGCCTTTGCCATTGTACCAACGTTTTGGAACCTCGTTTCCTCCCTTTAGCATCGTAAATCTTCCTTCCAAAACATATCCTGATGCAGAAGAAAGGTGCTGGATACAACTGCTTTTGCAAAATGTGATTTGTAATTTTGACTCTTACCCGTGTACAACCGATAGTTACATTTTAATATGCAATTTTATGAAGAGAACGTGTGTTGTCTTGTTGTGGTCTGAGATTGCTGTTTTTGCTGCATTTTCATAAGCTTGCATTTAGTGTTGACAAATCGGCAGGAATGTATGTAATTTGTACTTCCAGTATATACTTCATTATATTTACTTATTGTAAGTTGTTTACCTCTTCTCCATTTTACACTCCTATCGTGGTTTGTTCTAACTTTCTGACCCCCTACTGGGCATCTGTGAAAAAGAGCTTCGAAGCTCATCGGATTCCTCCAGTCTAAATCATAAAGATTCTAATTCTGAAATCAGCTCGTGTGCTGGGTGGATTGCTGCATCGCGCCAGACCCGTGTGTCCTGTTTTGAGTGATTTTGCACCTTTGATTAGCACCGTTAGCTACGTACGGTGTGAAAGAAGTTCAACAAACAGTACATAGCCATCGGACGTAGACAGTCACCGCGTCGCGTGCTTTCGGTTGTGCGTCTGCGGCCGTCTGGAACGCTCTTCCTTCCGATATTAGAAAGCCACTGGAGCAATGCACTTTTAAGTCATTTAGATTGAAAACTAATTTATTTATTATTTTAACACGTAGGCTTTCGCGACCAATGTTATTCATAATCAACGTTTTTGGGTTTAGATCGCGTTATTTATAAATGTGTCGTAACCCTCCACCACCCGACACGGCCAATCAGTAAAAATGTGTCACGTTGACAAAGACAAATAGTTCACTGCTTTAGCCCACCGGTGTGTTGAAGCCACAACATTTACAATTTGAGTACGACGTTTCGCTGGTAATTGCAACCAGCATCATCGGGCAATTCGCCAGAATGGTGAGGCTTTGCTATAAGAACGGGAGACAGCAGAGCCTCACCATTCTGGCGAATTGCCCGATGATGCTGGTTGCAATTACCAGCGAAACGTCGTACTCAAATTGTAAATGTTGTGGCTACAACACACCGGTGGGCTAAAGCAGTGAACTATTTGTCTTTGTCAACGTGACACATTTTTACTGATTGGCCGTGTCGGGTGGTGGAGGGTTACGACACATTTATAAATAACGCGATCTAAACCCAAAAACGTTGATTATGAATTATTTATTATTGTTGTGTTTAGTTTGGTTGTCCTCCCCCACAGGCGTCCGATTAGCGTGGTTGTCTACGTACGGTGGGAAGGAAGTTCAACGTTCGAGCGAGCGAAACCTTTTTTGCGTCTCGCGTCCTCTGCAACTGGCCCACTCGGACGGCGGTGTGTCATTGCCATTGTCGACGGAATGACGCGAGTCAAGAGGCCGTCAATGTTAATATGCGCAAGGTCGCGAATTCAAATCCTGATGGCGGGGTTCGAGGGTTGACTCAGCCCATCACCCCCTCCGGGGTCGATAAAATGAATACATTGCAGTACACCACCAATTCGGGTTGGAAGTCAGCCGGTGGTTATCCCCTACGGATGGACCTGGTCCGCGATCGGAACGTGGAATTTCCACCACTGGTTCTCTGCAGGGCTGTACACAGGAGATGATGAGCAACGAACTCTTTGATGCTCATTTGAGCGGGACATCGCTGTCGCTCTGACTGCTGCTGTTCCTTGAGCCAAGGAACAGCAGCACGGGGGTAAAGGGGATAGGGAGGGGTAGTAATGGCACGCACTACTTCGCGTGAGGGGTTAGGGGTCGAAGTGAGGGCGCGTCCGCGGAGGGATCGGCGCGCTGCTACCGCTGGTATGGGCGGTGAGGCGGCTTGCGGAGGGGTTTCTCGCGGAGCTGAGTGACCCGCTCCCCACCCATCCCAGGCGCTCGTTCCGCCTTAAACAACAACAGCAGCAGCAGCAGCAGCGATCTTTCGCGACGGTACCAAGAATTATAACAACAATACCAATTATAATCAACAGTTACACACAGCCTACAGGGTCCCATTGGTGAAGGCAGAGGCGAGGAACGAGGCGTGGGCCGCGCGCGGAGCGACACGGGCTGAGTGAGGTGGTGGCGCGGGCTTCCTGCTGCAGGTGAGGGCCTCCTCCTGGACACTCCGCTGCTGGATGGTTCACGGTGTTATCGTGACGACGACGACTACTATTACTCCTTCACAGTCACCTCCTCGATGGTGTCTCCACAGCTGGATTATAGCTACAGTATTACCATTATCACCACCATCAACCACCATTATCCATCGTGATCACCACCATCATCTCAATTGCATCTACAGTACAATGTTGAAATATAACCATCTCCACTATTGGATTATAATGCAGGTATTTATCTCTGTTCGTAGTCATATTACATTTCTTGCTGGATTGCAACCATGGCCATCTCTCGTTTCTCCACTGGATTCATAGCCATCATCTTCAATATATCTCCACTGCTGTATTATTACTGTCATTCTGATATCCACTGCTGGATTATGGCCACCATATCGATCTTTTACAGAATCTCCACTGCTGGAGTATAATCACCTGTTCGTCAACATATGGTATTGATAACCATAATGCATTACATATTCGCGCCTGTCATGATAGTAATGATTTATAATCCATCGTGTCACTAATCTAGTGAAGATTGTAATATGTTGTCAGCACGCTATAATAGCATGGATACAGGACAGCAGTAACAGCGAAGGATACAGAGAGACAGCCTTGTGGGAGCACATGCGGCCGTGGTTATGGATGACAATACATATGCCCCACGTAATCATGAGGACACTTTAACCATAATGTTACCAGAATATATCTATTACAGTGTTAAACTTGTAATGACTAGACAGGTAAGAGATGAGGAATAGAGATAATGGTTATCCAGCAGTGGAGATGTCAGAGAGGTAACGATGTGTGTCATCCATCAGAGGAGATTCAGAAGAGATGATCGTGGAGATATAATTATGATGTCATCATCCAGCAGTGGAGATAGTTGTGGGTATCATCCAGCAGTGGAGAGACAGCACTCATATGAGGACGTCCCTGTGGGGTTCATGGGGCTGTGTTCATGTCAGAATCTGAATATTTAGACTCGAGAAATCCGATGGACTATGAAGCTCTTTCACAGATGTACAGTAAAATGGATGTAGTACAATGGATATGCTTTATGTCACAATAATCCACCGAATAAAATCGTAATTGCAAACGTATAATACTGCGCATGTCGCAATACTATAATAACATGTGTGCTGATGAGGTAACATTGCGGAGTTATATAGCCTCGATTGCTGCACACAGGCACCGTAATACAGTCATCGCTGTTCCGCATGAGCTCATGTTTTACACCGTGTGCACTCCCCGCTCTGACACATGGTTTAGAAACACCATGGTCGTTAACAAAAGGCAGACCAACAACTTAAAAGTGCGCAAAGAAGCATGGGGAGATGGATGCACACCTTGGAATTACATTGAGAGACAGAACGAGGAACTCGTGGATGAGAAAACACACACGCAGTTTAATGACATAATTCATACAATGAGGGGGGACCTAGGTGAGGATACGTCGCTTGAAGGGATGATGAAAAGGAATTCTGAAGTGGATCAGTGCGAAGAAAGAGCAGAAAGAAGATGAGGTGACCTGCAGTGTAGTGGTGAGTGGGTCGGTGTGTTGTGAGCTGAAGTGTGGTAAGTGTGTGAGTGTGTTGTGAGCTGAAGTGTGGTGGGTGAGTGTATTGTGAGCTGAATTGTGATGAGTGGGCGAGTCTGTTGTTTTGACCTGCAGTGTGCTGATTGTAGACTATTGCTGAGACAAAACGGTAAGTTTTGTGGGAGACAGATTCCTCAAAATGGGTGGAGAAATTAATGCGTGAAGTTCACAGGAAGAGTAACCGTGGTGGTAGTAGCAATAGAAGAGTGATAAGGAGGCAACTGACTGCCGGTGAGTGACAGGAGCTCATCAGTGCTGGATCATCCATCACCTTGACTGCTTTACATTGAACTTTATACAGTAGAGCGCAGTGAGGTATTATTTGGGGGTGCTGCATCCTGAATATTTCATTTGCCATTTTCATCTCCTTCCATATTTTCTCCTCCTGCTCACCATGTGGTTTTAGTTGATGTCTCTTCACCTTGCCCCCCCACCTCCTCCCCCCGATTGCAATGGACTGCCCATTACAATGTTAGTACTGTACTCTATTTAAATAATGATTTCCATTCAATCATGTTGCTTCCATGGGGATTTGAAGCCGTTGCTTGTAACCAGTCTAAATCCCCGCACATCTTGATCTATATTGTTGATGTTAATTAGCTTCGTCTTCTCTTTGAATTTATATCTTAATTTTTTTGCTTTAAATGTTCAGTCTAAGGCAACTGCAAGATTCTTCTTCTTCAGGTTCAACACATTCCTGAGACTCAGGATTATTTGCTTGTCAGTACGCACTCGTGCATTCATTCAATCAATCACCAAGCCATGGTTGTAAACAACATGGAGACAAATTAATAACCAAAAAACACACGTTACATTGATTAATTATAAACAATCTGACAACATACATTCAGCGTAGATACTCCGCTTTTACCCACTTCCTGTCTAACGCCCTCTTGAGCTCACCTAGATTCCTGCCCAGCAAAGGTCCACCTTCCCTGGCTTGGTCGCTAGGCCTTAGGGCATAGGCGGTGCAGTGTGGGTGGCAGTATGGGGAGGGTGGGCCAGCAGGGAGCGAATGAATGGGCTGGGATGGGCTCTGCAGTCCATGGGAATGTAGCTGGGTACAGTTGTGAGTGAAGGTTGGCTCTGGCAAAGACCCAGCTCAGATCCACGTAGTGGAGTTGGATTTTCGTGTGGATTTTCTCTGGGTTCTTCGCACCACATTTAGAAACATGCATTTAGATTATTTAGATTATGTGGCTGCTATACATTTCCACATACACCACTTCGTTGAGCTATCATTTGTAGCCAGGTTTCTTCTGAAAAATAGCTGTATAGCTCAGTTGGCCTTACCTGGTAAAATAAAAACATGTTTTAATTTAGTTAATTTGTGGGAAACACACTGTACTAATTCACAGGAGGCAAAGTTACTTGATTAGGATTATTTATGTGGCCTCTTGTCTGTCTTGAGCCATGCACAAGAAGAAAGACAGGAAGCTACAGCAATTTTAGTTTTAAATTAATGTTATTTATGCGTGTTTACCCAGAAAAGCCTTATTTGGTCTCAAGACTCTTTCAGGAGGGTTATGTAAAGTTTTCACTGAGGGGGGCAATTTCGCTGCTGTGTGTAATCTCTGTCGACTAATTAGCAAATATTTTCATCATTGGGATGATTTGCCCAATGAAAGTTAAATTAACTTAATACATAGATTTCCGTAGCCAATACAATGAGCCGTATTTGTTTATGGGTCAGTCCACGTATTAGTTTTATGCCAAAATGTTTATCATCAACCTTCCACCACCCGACAAGATTGTCACGTTTACAGAGATATAATTTATACTTAGCAATGTATTTATCAAATTCTAACCAGTAAAGCTCACCTGAGGCACGAGTTACATCGCATGGTATGATTTAGCTATGGAAGGAAACTGGCGAATATTGAGGAAACCCATGCAGAACAGGAGGAGCACATCAAAACGCCACGCACAATGGCGGCTGGGTTGGGAGTTGAACCCAGGGACTTCTTGATGTGAGGCACAAGCGTTACCAATGCACCAGCCATCCTGGTGCGGGAGGATCATAGCAATCATAATCGAGGATCATAATGCATAGAGCCAGCCCGTGACATCCCCCAGGATTGAGAGAAATCGATGTTAATGTTAAAGGCTCTGACAAACAATAACACTTGAGCACCTGTCAGATTTATTGGGGTCATCATTTAATGGCCAAGGCTTGGAACTATCGTACACAATACTGTATTGATTACATGTTTCATGGAGCGTCAAATACAAAGGTAATTCCAAATCAGAGCATACTGACCAGCACAGAGTGAGATTTATGATGTATAGTTGCATGTGCGTGGGTCTGCGTGTGATGTTGTTGGCCTGTAAAATATACAACACTTTACGTAAAGTAGACGGAGCAGCCTCTCTTGAGCAACATTACCCTCAGAAAAAAACGTACAGTGCCCTGCACGACATTCCATGCATTACACCTACACTTACACCCTGCACCACACCCTGCTCCCTACACAATATCAGATTCAGCAGCCTGGCACATTGTTGGACAATAATAGCATTGTACATGAAGAAAGGTACATAATGTAGGGTATCGCATGAAGAGATGCAAGATGATTTTAACTTTACAATGTCCCCTTGTGCATTGCACTATGATAGGGATTGCTATTGCTTTGGATGTAAGAACCAAGTCAGCTGTTCAGGATAGATTTCATCTTCATTATATTTTTGCTTGTTAACCCAGGAAAGCCTCAAGACCCTTTTCCAGAAGGGTCCTACCAAGTCTTTTGCAGGAGTGGGGAAACGTTGCTATGTCTATTCCCAATTTAGTAATGTGTGGGTAATTTTTCAGCATTTGATTTGGAATGTTTGGCCAATACCACTTACAGTGTGTGGGGATCACAGAGGAAACTAATGCAGAATAGGAGGAGAACATGCAAACTCTGCACAGAAAGGTGCCTAAGTTGGAAAGTGAACCCACTCCATTTTTATCAAGAGGCACAAGTGTTACCACTGAGCCACCCGGCCGCCCATAAAGAGCCTGTAGTAAAGAGCACAGACTTGTTATGACCAATATATAATGGTGGAGACTGGTATGGGCTAAGTAACCTGAGAAGCACTTGCAGGGTGAGCATGGGGAATATTCACATAGAGATGGCGGCAGTGAGTTAGGCGTTGTGCTGTGGGGCGCTGATAATTATAATTAACTGGATGCTCGAGATCTGTGTGGCGTGGGTCCTCTATACACGTCTGCAACACCATGTTATTATGGTAGAAGGGAGGTCACCCGCCGTGGTGGTGAATGTTAACTCCCTCGCCTGGCATACAGGAGGTTGTGGGTTCGATTCTAACCCTGACGCCTGTATATTTGTAGTTTGCATGTTCTCCCTGTGGTCGCATGGATTTGTCTCCGGGTCCTCTGGGTTTTTCCTCCACATTTACAAACATACGTTTAAAGTATTTGGTTGCTATAAATTTTCACACTATAAGAAACTTAGTTGCATTATCATTTTTGGCTAGGTCGCTTCTGAAAAAGAGCTATGTAGCTCATTGGGCCTTTCCTGGTAGAATAAAAAATAGTTCATAGTTTAAAAAGCTTCAAGAAGGGCTTATATTCATCTCCCAACTCAGGTGCCTTTCTGCATGGGGTTTGTATGTACTCCCCCTGATCTGCATGGGTTTCCTCTAGGTTTTTCAGTTTCCTCCCATAGCTTACAATATAAGATTTTAAAAAATGAAACTGGTATTGGCCAAACATCCCACTGCAAAAACTTGGCAAAATCCTCCTGAAAAAGTCTTGACACTAAGTTATTCTTTTCTGGGTAAACAAGCATAATAATAATCATCCATAATTTAAGCTTTTGATATTCCATTGTGTAAGTCCCAAATGGGCTGTCATTTGTCTCTGTTTTTCAGCACCTAGGCTGCACAGACTGGCACGTGTATGACTGTATGATGGAGAAGTCACAATATTCTGAAGATGTGATTAGTAATTCCCCATTCATTAAATGACGAGTGGAACATTGGACTACATTTAATGATTGTCTGCCTGTACTGGTCAACCTCCACTGCAGACTGTCTTTGTCTGGTGACACGTTTATTTTGTTATTTACGCTGGCTTACCCAAAAAAGCAAGGACATTTTCAGGAGCAGGGTCGTGTCTGGTTTTCACAGTAGGGGCCAATATTGCTGGTGTATGTAATCCCAATGAAGTAATTTTCAGGTAATATTTCAACATTAGGATATTTGGCCAATACTAGGTCCAAATTGTAGGGGTTTATTTTATCTTTGGGAGGATACTGAAGGACCCAGAGGAACCCCATGCAGAACAGAGAGAGAACATACAAACCTCACGTAGAAAGGTGCCCGAGTTAGGAATCGAATACAGCCCCTTCTTGCTGTAAGGCACAAGTATTATCATTGTGCCACCCTGCTACCCAAAATATGGTTTTGCAGTGTGTGTGTGTTTTTTTTAAGCGGTTGTGCAGCGGCTAGCACACTTCATTATGAATCCGGCAACACAAGTTCTGTTTCCGCTCACGGTCCACACCACTGGCGATTATTTGAACCAGTCCCAGGCCTCCCCTCGGTCAATTTAGCCTCATTTGAGTACTTGGTGCGGAGACAAAGGCGTGATGCTGTCCACCAACCCCCTTGTGTGCTGTTCTGGCCTTTATAGGTGCAACTCGCAAACAGCACTTGCCCCAACAAGCTGTGAAGGCTAAATGGGGGATCTCTGTTTTTGGTCCAACACAAATTCACAGTGGCATAGTGGTAAATGCAATTCACTATGAACCCGGTGACTTGAGTTTGATTCCTGGTCACAGCCAACATGAGTGGCTAATTATATCTAAACCTGTCCCGAGCTTTCCCGAGGTCTAAATGAGTACCTGGTGCAGTGTGTAGATGTCCGTGCTTTCATACATGTACATAATTTCACGTGGTTTTGTGTATCTGAACTTTCAGGTGGACTTTACTTTTGCGCCAAGAGAAAAGTATACGTTGGTTCTGAGCAGTACCGACCACAACGCCTAAGAGACCATGGCTAGCCAAGGTAACGTGTACATTAATTTCCCTCTTGAAATAAAGCAAAGGTTTAATGTTCATCCTCTCATGCGTGCGTTGTAAGTGTGTATACTTAAGAGTAAGTTTTTTATTATTTGGCCATCAGGGTGATGCAATGGTAATACTTCCATCACAGCAAGAATCATCTGGGTTCTATTCCTGACTTGGGTGCCTATCTCTTTGGAGTTTGTATGTTCGCTCTCTCCCTGCTCTGCATGAGTTTTCCTATGGGTTTTCTGATTTCCTCCCATTGCTAAAAACAAACGTACAATGTTTACTGGTATTGGCTGAAAATCCCAATGCTGCAAAATCATCTGCATGTTACTCACTTGGTATTACACACAAAAGCAACCTCGTCTCCTACTTGAAAACTGGCACGATCCCCCCTGAAGAAGATTCCCAATGCTCAATGAGTCTTTCCTTGGTATTCAAGCACAACAATAATAATAATAGGAGGCTTAGGGGTGACACGTTGGCAAGATTTTATATACCTCGCTGTTATGCAGGAGGTCGTGGTTTCAATCCCTCTCTCCCCTTGGTCGCGTGAATTTTTCTCCGGGTCCTCCGTTTTTCTCCGGTTTTTCCCTCCATTTAAAAACATGCGTTTAGAGGATTTAGCTGCTATACATTTCCACATGATAAGCCGCTTGATTGACTTATCATTTGTGGCCAGGTCGCTTCTAAAAAACAGTTATGTCGCTCAGTGGGCCTTATTTGGTAAAATAAAAATTGTAGTAATTGTACTGTCTTCAGAGCGCTTGGCTGGCACCACGTATATGCTGGGTTTGAATCTGGGTAGCTGTCCGCATGTTAACGAGGTTATCAATTGCAGCGAGTTGTCGTTTGATGCTTGCTGCTGGCTATTTATATCTGGATAATTGACGTAGTCTGAAATGGCGGAAAATGTTTATTGTGCTAAAAGAGTGACAAAAAAGGAGATGTAAAAATATGTAATGCCAGAATCTCAAGGCTTGAAATATCAACCATGAATATATACCATTTAGTGTTTACGCCATTCCTACAGTGCAAGGCTATCATCGTAGTTTAACAGTCGGGGGGGTGTAGTGCCACTTTAGTAATTTGCAGTGTAATTTTTCAGATTTGACCATGACGCTGGCACACAATGGCCTACTCTTTTCCAACCACACAACGTGTATTTCACGGTCAATACACCTGCAATTTTAAGCAGGGTGGCCTGCGAGTTTCGAACCACGAACCACTACAACAAGTGGCGAGCGCAACCCCATTGGGCCCTGTCGCCACCCTAGGAAAATTCACAACTGGGGAATGTGATCGGGATAGAAATCGGCGGCAGGAATTTGACGCTGCACAGCAGACTCAAGAACGCATCACAATGCAGAATGTTTGCAGCTGTTTTGCGGAGAGCTTAAATTTCTTGGTGTGAAACTTTTCCCATGGCATCAATTTAAAAATAACTTTTTTTTTCAAAAGAGATTTTAATGCAAATAAGTCAGTTTCCCACAGTCCTGATCAGTAGGAGACGTATAGAACTGGGATTTAGGTTCATGACGAGCACAGTTCTCGCTTGCTCGCTCTCTATGAGAGGGAAACAACTCTTGAGGTGCGAGGAACCACAGACGAGCGGGAAGGCAGCGGCCAGGAGGTGAGCCGGTGCAAACAATTGCCCAAGCTCTGCCGTCCTCTATATATTATCAGCTAATTAATTAGTGTTTATATATATGGGAGGAAACCGGAGCACCTGCAGAAAACCCACGCGTGCGAAGGGGCAATGCTTTCCATGCAGATGCAACAGATGGAGGTTGCTCCACATTTTCTTCTACCACCATCTCTTGAAAGCCAGGGTATGGTATTATGATGCCCACAGGAAGGGAGTTTCACTGCCAATGCTCTCAGTGCTGGATTACAGGTGTGTGCCGCCATCGCATGGCAATGTCAGATGTCTTAGAATCCAACACAAGCCATTTGACGTGTATGGACTCGGAGATTGCACTGGTTTTAGTCTGGCCGTTACTGGACTTTGATGCCATAAAAGTGTTTGCTGAAGCAGAAACAACATCTTTTTTCTCAGCATTTCCTTGTTTGCAAAAGGGTGAAGTGGCTTAACAATCAGGTGAAATAACTGTGGGCGGCAGGGTGGCGCAGTGTCAACACTCATGCCTCAAAGTAAGAAATTCTGGGTTAGAATCCCGACTCGGGTGGATTTCTGTGTGGAGTTTTGTTCTGCATGGGTTTCCTCTGGGTTTTCCGGTTTCCTCCCATAGCTAACACTGCACACAATGTAACTGGTATGACCAGAACATCCGGATCCCGACCCTGATGCCTGTGTATTTGGAATTTGCATGTTCTCCCTGTCGTCGCTATGATTATTCTGCGGGTTCTCAAGTTTTTCCCTCCACTATTATAAACATGCGTTTAGATTATTTAGCTGCTATTAATTTCCATATGATAAGCCACTTCATTGAGCTAATATTTGTGGCCAGGTCACTTCTGAAAAATACCTATATAGCTCATTGGGTCTTACCTGGTGAAATAAAAATTGGTAATAAAAATAGTTAATAGTAGAAAAAGTCTTGAGACTCGGCAAGGCATTCCTGAGTAAACAAGGCTAATCATTATTTAATATCAAAAAATAAGTCAAATAGACACCTTTAGATCTTTAAAGTTCTCTGTCCATTTGATCAAAGGGCATTTTGCTTGTATTTTTTTTTATTTCAAATGGCACTTACCTAAATCCCCTTAGTCTCTAACTGCACAGACAAGTTATACGGTTCATGATGATCTGACCAAATATGTATCGTTAAGACCCTCCACCACCTGTTGTGTACAAGCATTTAACAACGTTCAAATTATTGTTTTAGCTCACTGGTAAGTTAAAGAACGATTCTATCTACAAATTTCTGCATTTAGATATGGGACGTGTCATTTTAAACTGCGTCACACATCTTCAGAATAGGGTTCATAAAGTCGGACTAAAAATGCAGGGGAGGTCAGGATGTCCAATTCATTATCGGTTTAGATGAATGCATCTTTGACCAAAACACCCGAATTGCACCCAGTCTCATCAGATTTGGAAAGGAAGTTCTATTCCAGCTAGGTGATCGCCATGCATGAATGAAACAGGCGTTATATGCTGCTTGTGGGGCTACATTGTCAGCAGAGCACAGTACAGCAAAATCCTTTGTTTTGCTACACTTTCCTCCAACATATATGTTCCCCACCCCCCACCATCGCCAACTTGCACTGACCAGCATGGTGAAGTATGAGGCCCTCAGCCAGCAGTGGACTGACACGTGGGCTGTACGTGTATACAGCCGGACGCAATTAAAGTTTCCATTCATTGTTGGTTGTGCTATATCAACTGCCAGATGAAGGCTGCCCCAAGGCAATGCCATCCCTCAGTCTCGTGATGAATCCATTTAGCTCTTGCACGTGGCCCTGTTTCCCTATGAGTGCATTCCATCCTTTAGCTACGATTCCGATGCCAGTCTCGATGCGCAGGTGTCGTTCATTCTGTGTGAGTGTCATGCCCCAAGCCCACGTTTTCTTAACAATCCATGCGGTGCCCGTAACCTGCCTGTGTGATACTTAATCCACGCGTTGCTCTTCCCGTTTCTCTGTGTAATTCTCAATGTGTAATTCTTCGTGCTGATTTTGCACGATTTCCAACATTTGTTCTATTTATTTTCTTCTTGAAGAAAATTAAAGCTGACTTTTGAAAATCTAAGCGAGAGAGGTGAGGGCTTGGTGTTTGTCATTTGCAGCTGACTTCATGGAGCTGGACATGCAGCTGGAACCTGACCGCAAGGTGCAGGTCACCCAGTGGCAGCAGCAGTCCTATCTGGACTCGGGCATCCAGTCCGGGGTGAACACCACGGCGCCATCGCTCAGCGGCAAGGGCAACCCCGAGGATGGAGAGGAAACGCGCGTCGTCTATGAGTGGGAACGGACCTTCAACGCGAACCTGTCGCGAGACCACACCCCGGGTATGCGCCACTTTCGACTTGGCTTTCTTGTTTCATTTGGATATATGAATTGAGTGCACAAAGGAACCTTATGGCAGGACCCCGGGGTCCCATAAGCCCCCGACTCTCACATAAACTGTGTTGCGACGTTATTTTATTTCTGTTGAAGGCGAACGATACGGCAATCTATTCATCTCGAAAAGCTCTACACGATGCGCTAATAAAAGTTTAATAGTTTAGCTTTTTCTGCGCATTCATCCTCGCTGCACTTGGACGACATGACAGAATTATCCGTGCCAGGTGGGTCACGGTGTTTATGTGCGCGGTGGGACGTAGTCGCCAAAAATACATTAAGTAATTACGATTTTAACTTCCGTTTATTCGGGACCCTGGGGTCCCGCCAAAAGGTTCAAAGGCCCTTAGGCTCGCACAAAGGCCCATAGGCCCACACAGAAGAAGCCAATAGGCCCACACAGAAGAAGCCCATAGGCCCACACAGAAGAAGCCCGTAGGCTCACGCAGGCCCCATAGGCTCACACGGTTGCTACAGGCCCACAGAGACCTATAGGATTACAGTGTTCATGATGGGATCCACTTGCTCAAAATTTGCATTCATTTGACATGACACAGCAGCAAAATGACACACAGCACCGTGGTGGCAATGTTAACTCCCTCGACTGGTATGCAGGAGTTCGTGGTTTCGATCCCGACCCTGATGCCTGTTTATTGGGAGTTTGCATGTTCACTCCGTGGTCACATGGCTTTTTCTCCAAGTCCTTTGGTTTTTTCTTCCACATTTATAATCAACATGTGTTTAGAGTATTTGGCTGCTATAAATGTCCACATGATAAGCCACTTCATTGAGCTATCATTTGTGGCTAGGTCACTTCTGAGAAATAACTGTATAGCTCAGTGGGCCTTTCCTGGTGAAAAAAAAAAAGTTTACTTGAGGAACATCGCCCCCTACTGTTAAAAATTGGCAAAATTGGAAGAATCCTTCCCCCATCTAAAACCAGGCTGACTCCAACCCCTAATACTACAGCTATCACCCCTATCACTACCCCTATCATTACCCCTGTCACTACCCCAGCCCCTCCTTCACCTCTCCCGCCCATCCTGTCACCATAACTATACGACCACTTTGAATAACTCATATTCTTTATTTTAACCACTATCACTTTAAGATGTTTTTTTGTTCATATTTTTTGTTTGTTGCGGTTGCACCCGATTTAAGAGCCGAATGGCTCACAGGGCTATACCTAATAAATGAACTTGAACTTGAAATCATCTTATGCACAATTTTATAATTGTTGTAAAGCACCTTGGACGAAGGCGCTATATACATATAGGTAAGATTAGATAACGGTGCACGTTCCGGGTTATCGCAGTGACGCGTTCTGCGTTGCGCGAAAAGTGTTCCCCGGACGGACGAACCAACCGCGTTACAGCAAAAACGCGTGATGTGCGCACCGCGCATTAAGTGGGGACTTGGTATGTATGTAAGTTGAACTTCTGTCCATGCACACCGTGGAGTGCCACGGTGGTGAGATGTTTCTCAAGTGATTTTTGCTATTCACAACAGATGTCAGCACCAATCTGCCTGTTGTACCACTCAGAGCAATAATCTTGGCATGGATATCCCAAACCTAAATATTTGTTTTCTTTTGTAATTCTCAGAGCTGGAATTTAGCCAAATAAAATGTATAGTCAAACTATAACGATGTTATTCATTGTACGGTCGTTGAGTGACCAGGCTAAGATGTTATCTCCCTCGCCTGGTATGCACGCGGCTGTGGGTTCAATCCCGACCCTGACGTCATTATATTTGGAGTTTGCGTGTCTCTCCCCATGGTTGCGTGGATATTTTTTTCTGAGTCCTCTGGTTTTTACCTCTACACGTAGAATTGGCATGCGTTTAGAGAATTTGGCTGCTATACATTTCCACATGAGCCACTTCGTTGAGCTATATAGCTCAGTGGGCCTTGGTAAAATAAAAATAGTTGAGTTTTATTTTGATTTAAAGCTTTCGTGACTGCAGGGATTCATATTCTTGGTTCTTTCAGTAAAGTCACGTAGAAGGGAAATAATTTTTATTGTTTTATATTTCTATTATTTTATTATCACGACGTTTCGACTGCAACACACGCAATCATCATCAGGTGTGAAATCCACAGCAAGAAAATTTGATGATTGCTTGTGTTGCAATCGAAACGTGAGAATTGTTATTGTTTTATATTAGTATTATTTTATTATTTCCCTTCTACGTGACTTTACCGAAAGAACCAAGAATATACTTTAGTTTTAGTTTAACTTCTTTCGCACCGTACGTAGCCAACTGCTAACCGGTTGCCGCAAGGATAAAACTCATCCCCACAACGGGTGGGCGAGTGGTGGCATGACGGTCCTTATGCCGCCGACTTATCCGTGCCCACAGACGCCGAGAGCCACTTTGCGTCGACGCGCGCCCAGCGCATCCGAGCGGCCATGTTCCCAGAGACGCTGGAGGAGGGCGCGCAGGTGCCGGCCACGCAGTTCGATACCGAGCAGCCGACCAACGTGCAGCGCCTGGCTGAGCCGTCGCAGATGCTGAAGCAGGCCGTGGTGAACCTCATCAACTACCAGGACGACGCCGAGGTGGCGACGCGCGCCATCCCCGAGCTTACTAAGCTGCTCAACGATGATGACCCGGTGCGTGGGTGACTAGGCAATGTGGCAACCTCCACACGTGCACAGACTCATTACACGCACACACACACAGACTACACACACGTAGACTCCCTACAGACATATAATTCCTACACACATAGACTACACGCACAGGGTCCATACACTCACACAGGCTTCTTACATACACCGTGACTAAATTGTAATGACACCCAGGAACATCATTCCTCCTGTGAAACTACTACAGACTCTATCTGAAACATAGCGCCTTCCTTCGTGATAGCCTTTCATTCACTGTTGGAATGGTGCAAATACCATATATACTCAATAATTTTGAACATTATAACTCTGTGTCCCAACCGAGCTGTGCTCATCTGCCGCGTGTGCGCGCTGCAGGTCGTGATGGGTAACGCCGCCATGATGGTGCATCAGCTGTCGAAGAAGGAGGCGGCTCGCCACGCCATCATGGATTCCCCCCAGATGGTGGCGGCATTGGTGCGCGCTGCCCAGAACACCAACGACATGGAGACGGCTCGCTGTGCTGCCGGGGCCCTCCACAACCTGTCGCACCACCGCCAGGGACTGCTGGCCATCTTCAAGTCAGGAGGCATCCCAGCCCTCGTGAAGCTGCTCAGGTGCAGCGCGGCGGCGAACGCAAAACGCGCAAGGGGCAGCCGATTTAACAAACAGCGTCGTGCAGCCTCTGACGAACGGGAGATTGATGGAGAAGTTTAGGTCCACAGTTCAAGTGTCTTCTGAAGTCGAGATGGTCTTCCAGTTAAGCAGGGTGGTGGTACATCGGTAACACTTGTGCCTCCCAGCAAGAAGGGCCTGCGTTCGATTCCCAAGTCGAGTGACTTTCTGTGTTGGAATTTGCATGTTCTCCTTTCGTTCTGCAGTGTAAGTGTGCGTGTGAGCGTGGAGTTTGTATGTGCTCTCTCCGTTCTGCAGAGTGTGTGTGAGTGTGGATTTTATATGTTCTCCCCCCATTCTGTGGGTGAGTATGAAAAATTATCTGCAAATTACTCAATTGGCAATACAAAGTAGTAACATCGCCCCCTACTGTGAAAACTTGGAAGGACCGTCCTGAAAAGAGTTAAGACTGTGAGGCTTTTGTGGGTAAACAAGCGTAGTAGTAATAATAATATAAAAAATTATGGTTTCATGATAAATCGAATGAAGGATTTGGTATGGTTGAGTTACAAATGTTAATGCCGTGGACAGTTCATTAGTTCAGCAAGGGAAATCACAGACAAGTGCGAAGGCAGCTTGTACCAGTGCCAACAATTGCCCAAGCTCTATGACCCTACATTGCAATGTTTGCCCTACTCCTTTCGTGGGTGTTATACTTGTGGGAGGAAACCGGGGTATCCATAGAAAAACCTCGCATGCAAGGGTGGCAATGCTGTGTCCTCATATGGATGGAAACAGATGGAGATTAATCCATTTACTGTTCCGCCATCTCCTGGTGAGTCAGGGTATGGCAACATTGACGCCCACACGAAGGGAGTTTCACGACATCCTTGTGGTGATCCACCAACGCTTGCCTCCACAGTGCTGAAATACAGGCCACTTGAGTAGCTGACACTACCGCCACCGCCCCGGCTAAAGTGAATGTGATTTTTCCCGTGCGGTGGCAGCTGCCCTGTGGAGTCAGTGCTTTTCTACGCCATCACCACGCTGCACAACCTGCTGTTGCATCAGGAGGGCAGCAAGATGGCCGTGCGCCTGGCAGGTGGCCTGCAGAAGATGGTGGCCCTGCTGAACAAGAACAACGTCAAGTTCCTCGCCATCACCACCGACTGCCTGCAGCTGCTGGCTTACGGCAACCAGGAGAGCAAGGTGAGCGAGCCGGGCTTGTGAAGCATCATGTCGAAGCCGGTGCCGTGGAGATGACGTGGCCCAGCGGGAGTGTGATCGCCGCCCGTTGCAGGTCACTGCGGCACATATTGAGCGTAACATTACTACTACTACTGCTCGCCGTCTGCTTCACAGCGAACCGACGTTAAAGATCCCATGACGTGTTCTGGCGTCATGGTCTAAAATTTTAGAGATTTTAATTAAAACGCCACGGCGGCGAGATGTTATCTCTCTCGCTTGGTATACGGAACGTCGTGGGTTCAATTCCGACCTTGACGCCTGTATATTTGGAGATTGCATGTTCTCCCCGTGGTCACATGGATTTTTTTCCAGGTCTTCTGTATTTTCCCTCCATATTTAGAATCAGTATGCATTTAGAGTATTTGGCTGATATACATTTCCACATGATAAGCCACTTCATATTCTTTGGGTCTTTCGGCAACGTTACGTAGATAGGTTCAAAGAAAATAAAAAACTACGACGTTTCGATCACAACACAAGCGATCGTCATCGGGAGGAAAAAAAATGAAAGCTGCTGAGGCAGACTGTTTTAAAGGTTTAAAATGGGTGTAGCCCAAGGTTCAGTAACGAAGTGGGCGGGGCTAGTGATGTTAATGTTAAAAATTAGCATGTTAATGTAAGATCGGAGGGCGACATCCACGGCGAGGGCGTGGAGGTGGCTATGTTAATGTGAGAGATTAGCATGTTAATGTAAGATCGTAGAGCTGCCGCCACGTCGGCGCGCGAGGTAGCTGTGTTAGTGTAAGAAATTTAACCTGTTAATGTAAAATCAGAGAGCCGAAAATAACAACTAACATTGGAAGGTAGGATGGAAACATCACAGCCAGTTATGACTTAGACTGGTTAATAACGTCCTTCCAATGATTGCTCAGTTTGTACTCATCTTTGCTGATAGCCAGTGGGTTTGCCAAGTACCTTCGTCTTGGAGAAATCAATTTCGTGTGAGCCCAATGCATTAAGACAATGATCAGCCACGGTCAAGGTATTGGTCCTACCGTATTTCAGATCTGCCTTATGTTCACGAACATGGTCTGAGACATGTCGCTTAGTTTCCCTAATGTAACTACTGCCGCAGACACAGCTTAGTTTGTAGACGCCGGGGTATTGCATGTCAGGGATCACATCCTTCACAGATGGGATCAGAACACAAATTTTATGTACTGTGTTAAATCGAACCTGGATTTTGTGTTTGCTTATGATTTAGGAAATATTTTTGGTGACCCCTGCTGTGTATGGCAAGGTGATTTTTTTGATTGGGTCCTCAGATGTTTCCAACGAGTTGGGGTGATAGCTTTACGGATTGTGTAGTCTGAATATCCATTAGTCTTGAGAGCTTGGAGTACGTGTTCCAGTTCACTGGCTAGGTGATGATGGTCGGAAATACAGCGAGCTCTATGGTTGTTGTTGTTGTTTTCCTCGCACTTTCTGTTTATAGGTGGCGTTGTGTCGCCACTTTGGAAGGGTTTAGCCAGAGATCAATCGATTTAATTTTTGGTCTGCGTTTTGGGCATTGCTTGAGTGGATTCGATTTTGGTAATCGGCTAGCATGGAGCAGTAACCTGAACGGAGTTGAGCTATTTTTATGCGAATTGCCTGGGTCAGGGATTTCTCGTCGTCTGCTATGGGTGAGGGCCAACCCCCTAGCACGAGATTGGGCTTGTAGGCGTTCAGGCAGTGCATGGTGGCAGTGGTGTGCAAGTGGTTCAAAATTGATTTGGTGGTGCTATTTGGTGGAAGAGCATTTAAAGTAGATTGCACGTTGGCAGAGCTGGGGCTTTGAGTAGCTTTGTGCAAGGATGCGTTGTCGAGTGGCATGAAGCCAGATATTGATCGGTGAGAAGCTTGCAGTGTTCTTGAATCGGAAGAACTTTGGTTTCTTGGTGGAGATGGTCAATGGGCGCCATAAGGTGGCATCCTGTAGTTAGGCGAAGTGCTTGGTTGTCAGAGGTTTGGAGCTTTTGGTAACCTGTAGAGGAGAGGTTTGGGCACCAAATGGGACTGGCATAATTAATGATGGGATGTCCAATGGCTTTGTAGGTTAGGAGTAAAGTCTCCTTTTGTTGACCCCAAGATGTGCCGGCTAAAGCTTGTAAGATGTTATTTCGTTTGGTAACTTTTGCATGGACGTTTCTGCCGTGTTGAGCGAAGCTAAACATGGTGTCAAAGGTTACACCTAGAATTTTGGGGGGTTTTGTTAGTGGGAGGCGTTGATTGATTATTATGACGTTGGGAGTAAGTTGGATTTATGAGGATCAGGTGTGAAAAGGGTGACTTGATTTGGATGTTGAGAGTTGAAGCGATCTCTTGGCTAGAAAAGTGCTAAGCCGTTTTAGATACGAGTTGATGGAGTTTTCTATTTTGGGTATATTTTTATTAGAAATGTAAACTGTGATGTCGTCAGCATAGCTGACTACTTCTACTCCGTTTGGAGGAGTTGGTAGATAGTGGAGGTAGGCGTTGAACAGCGCTGGGGATTATATGGAACCTTGGGTACTCCTGCATGAATGTTTCGTGAGGAGGATTGAATATTACGAAAGAGAGTGCGTGATTGGCGGCCCCTTAGGTAATTTATAAGCCAGCAAACAAGGCCTGATGGTAGCGTAGAACCCTGGATGATGTTGATGAGCGTGAGGTGGTTAACGGTGTCGAAAGCACCATTGGTACCTCATTTGCCAGTAAAAAATATGATAATTGGGTTTTTTATCCTTTTATCTGGCAACAAAACTGACACCTTTTTTACGAGGAGTCATATTTGCATAGACCACAATACCTGCAGTCATAATGCAAACAAAAAACACAACTCTGATAATGTATGCACTTTCCTTGAAGTTGATTGGTCCACACCCGAGACAGCTTTCCTTAGAGCCTAGTCTCACATGGGTTGGACCAGATGACGCCAAAAGGCGCACAACACGATCAAGGGAGGCAACGATAGTGCGAGATGGGGGCTTTTTCCCATTGAAACCGTTTGCAATTTTGGTGGTTGGGTTGAGAAGAGCTGTTGTTGTTGAGTGTGCAGGGCGAAAGCTATGTTGGTGAGACGATGGAGTTAATTCGGTGGTGATGATTGGAAGGATGAGGGCCTCTAAAATCTTGATTGATGAGCAAAGTAGGGAGATCGGCCTGTAGGACGTTGCTTGATTTAGGTCTTTGCCGGGTTTTGGAAGTGGGATGATTGTCCATGATTTCCAGATGGCCGGAGTGCGGTTGCACTGCAGTGAGGCATTAATGGTGGAGGTGAGAAACTTTATGCCAAGGGGGCCGAGGTGTTTGAGATAGGGCATAGCGCTGCCATCCGGGCCAATTGTGGAATAATTTTTGGCTTTTTTATAGCTAGTTTCACCTCTTCAATGGTAAATTGGGGGGCGCCGTTTAGAGGTAGTTCCTTGATTTGACGGATTTTTTGACGGGCGGATTTATTAGAAGAGTGTGGGACGACTGATGAGACGTTTGTTGAAGTGGTTGGCGATGTTATTGTTGTTTATGACAGATTTGTTGTTGAAATTGATTGCATAATTGGGAGGCGGTTTGGAGTGTCTGTCTAAGGCTTTGATGGTCTTCCAAAGTTTTGATGAGTTTTGGCGATGGTCAAAAGATTCAACAAGCTCGTGCCAGCGTTCTGTTTTTGCTTGATTGATTAGCTTTGTGATTTCAATATTGAAGGCTGGGATTTGTGGCAATGTAGGATTTTCAGTCCTCAGAGTAGGTTTATTAGCGTTGAGGCTTCTTTAGGGAGGCAGGGAAGGTATTGCTTGTATCAACCCGCCGGGATGGTGTGCTTGGTGGTAGTTGCGATGATGTTTCTGAAAATCTTTCAGAGTTATGTGCAGGTGTGTGGATATGGTTGATGTTGTCGGTGAACAATGCTTCTGATTCTGAAGTAAAAGTGTCCAGTTAGCTTGTAATATAAGCGGTTTAGGAGTTTGTGGAGGCTTGGCGGCATTGAGGGTCAACACAATTGGTAGGTGGTCGGATCCAAGGGCCGTAAAGACTTGCCAGTCGATTGATGAAAGCAGGTTTCTTGACGCTATTGAGATATCTGGTGAGGGTGAAGGGCCAGATGACGGAACTCTGGTTTGCATCTTTTCATTAAGTACCCCATAGGGGGAGCCGTTCAAGATATCGGCAATGAGGTTGCCACGTGCATCTGAAAGGGAAAAGTGCCAAAGTTTGTTGTGGGCGTTGAAATCTCCAATAACAATTGAGCCGTTGTTTGGTAAAAGTTGATTTATATTGAACTGATAGTTGCGAGGGCAAGAACTGGTCGGTGGGATGTAGACATTGATTATAGTGAGTGGGCCTAGATGGGATTTGATACGGACGCTTAAGGCTTCTGTGGTGATATCAGAAGGAGGCAATGGGATTTTAATTTCTTCAAATTGAATGCTTTTATGGATGAGAAAAGCTAAACCGCCACCAGCTGTTGGTCGGTCTCGACGGAGCAAAGTTAAATTTTGATAGTTGGGCGGTCGAGAAATTGATTTTAATTGTGTTACTTGTATGGCGGCTATATTAATGGTTACATTTCGATTTTAAGCTTTCGTGACTGCAGGGATTCATCTTCTTGGTTCTTTCGGTAAAGTCACTTAGAAGGGAAGTAATAAAATAATAAAAATAAAACATAATAAAATAATTCTCACGACGTTTCGGCCACAACGCAAGCAGCCGTCTTCAGGTGAAAACCAGGTCTGTCGAGGCGACAGCGTCTGAATGAAACAGCACCATGCTTGGAGCATATATTTAAGCTGGGTTGGAAGGGGGGGAAAGGGCGCCTTGACAAAATAATTTGCATATCAAGAGGAATTTAGCATATTTATGGGAAATGCAGGTATGTGATTAGTACTACTTATGCCCGTGCATTATGCAGGATTAGCAGCATCAAAGGGAAGGGATATGGGAAATGCAGGTATGTGATTAGTACTACTTATGCCTGTGCATTATGCAGGATTAGCAGCATCAAAGGGAGGGGATAGGGGTAGCATTAATAAAGGGAAGGAGTGTTAATAGTATGTAGCTGCAGTAACTAAAACCACCACGTAAACAACTAAAGTATAAACTACATAGTATCATTAGTATACTAAATATACTCTACAATAAGCTGAGTTACTAACAGTAAGTAATACATTACAATTCTACGTCATTAAAAATATATTATGCTTCCATCTAAACTTTATTCTCTTACATCACACGAGTCTACACCGTACTATATACTGCCATAGACAAACCCAACATTAAATTATATACTGTATTGCTATAAACAACCCTATACCTTATACATTGTAATATTACATTATGTATTATTCTACCCACCCTAATGTATATCACACTGCTGTATATTCACTATACTATTACGATGCTATATATTATTTTGTACATTGTATTAAGCATATACATTTTATACTATTTGTTATTATACACTGTACCATTGACCGTCGTGTGAAAGATACTAAGAGGAAGCAACGAAATATGTCAATGGGAGAGTAGTGGTAGGAAACTTGCAGCGGAGCAAAGAATCCATTCCCTGCGGAGAGTACAATGCCAGTGAGTGGCACGCGGTCTGAAAGTCACCGTAAACGTGAACACAATCAGTTAAGATCCGAAATGGTTTATTACGTCCTTCCAATGATTGCTAAGCCAGAATCCATCTTCTCGGTTGATATTGTCTCTGTGTTTGTATATGTTTTATTTTTATTATTTTATTACTTCCCTTCTACGTGACTTTCTACGTGACTTTACCGAAAGAACCAAGAAGATATATTAATGGTGTTTTGTTGTAGAAAGGTGCTTAGTTCAAGAGATTTGTTGTTGATGTTTAGTTGAAGGATTTTTAGGTCGTTTTTGTTGTGGATGTTTTGTTGTGTTGAAACGGTGGTTGCGATGGATGAGATGGTGGTGTTAGTGTGGTTGTACAAGGTGGAGTTTTTGGAGTGTATGATGTAAAATATTTGCAGAACCAGCCGGAATTTGAACTGGGGATGCGGGCTAAAGTAGTGCAGCATTTGTGGTACCAAGCTTTACAACCGTTGCATTAGATATAATTTTCAGTGACATTCTTGCCGCAACTGCCACAAGGGAAAAACGGGCCTGGATTCAATTCGACGTCCCCAGCAATAATGAGAAGCCAGCTCCAGTATGCTGGGAGGCCTGGGCTGGCTGGCGAAAAAGAGGAAAAGTGCGAGGGGTGATGTTGCCATTTGCAAGTGCTTTCGTAGTACTTGGTCTGTCCACTTCGAACAAGCGGCAACACTGGAAAGGAGCTCTATGGTGTAGAGTTTTGATGAGGGAATTCTTCTGGGATGGATGGTGGTGGGAGTCAGGTTTTAGGTAGGCATCCGTATGGATGGCTTTCCTGTAGACGGTGTCCCATTGAGCCATCTGGTCTCTTTTCGATTAAAACATCCAAGAATGGTAACTTGCCATCCTTTTCCACCTCCATATTGAATTTGATAGCCGGGTGTATGATATTGATGTGGTTGAGGAATTAGTTCAGAGCTGGTCGGCCATGTGGCCAGATGACAAACGTGTCATCTACGTACCTCTTTCACAAAGACGGACATAGAGTAGATGCCTGGATAGCATCTGTCTCATAATTTTCCATGAAAACATTGGCTACAACTGGAGATAAAGGAGAACCATTTGGAGTACCTTCAACTTGTTTGTAAAATGTTCCATTCCAGGTGAAGTACGTGTTGGTGAGGCAGTGTCTCACTAGGGCCGGAACATCAGCATTCATTCCATTGTTGGACTAAATCTTCAATGATTGCAATGGTGTCAGGCACAGGAACTTTGGTAAACAAAGAGACTACATCAAAACTAATGAGCAAATCACCTGGAGATAGTGAGATGTCCTTAATTAACGATATCAAGTGAGCTGCGTTAAGTACAGCTGAGGTGGTCTTACCAGTGAATGGTTGTAAGATCTCGGACAGAAATCAGGCCAGTTTGTAGGTAGGTGAGTCAATCGTGGAGACGATAGGACAAAGGGGTGTACCTTCTTTATGGATTTTTGGTAAGCCATACAATCTGGTTGGTCTAGCAGCAGAGGGTTTTAAGGAAAACCGCTTGGTTGGTTCGATTAAAGATGTCAAATAAGTGATGATATTGTTGTTTTTCGTAACGAGGCGGTTGGTGGGATCTCTTTTAATTTTGGTAGAGCTACCATCATGAAGTAGGTCCTGAATTTTGTTATTGTATGTGGTTTTGTCCATGATGACTGGCATTGCCCTTTTCGGCTGAGAGGATGACGATGTTCTCTCTCTTTAACAATTGAGAAAGCTCAAAGCGCTTATCCTTACTGATGTTGCTAATAGGTCTCTTAGCATTTTTGAGGATTGCAGCGATTTCCGATCTTGCCACATCTGCAGTAATGTGTCCCAAACCCTTAAGGGCTACGTCGACCTGGGCAATGATATCATCAACTGGGATGTGTTCAGGGGTGACTCGGAAATTCAACCCTTTAGCTAGAACCGATTTTATTACTCCAACCGTTGTGAAAGAACCATCTGAGGACCCAATCAAAACCATCACCTTGCCATACATAGCAGGGGTCACCAAAAAGATTTCCAAAATCATGAGCAAACACAAGATCCAGGTTCTGATCCCATCTGTGAAGGATGTGATCCCTGACATGCAATACCCCGGCGTCTACAAACTAAGCTGTGTCTGCGGGAGTAGTTACATTGCGGAAACTAAGCGACATGTCTCGGACCGTGTTCCTGAACATAAGGCAGATCTGTAACACGGTAGGACCAATACCTCGGCCGTCACTGATCATTGTTTTAATGCTTTGGGCTCACACGAAATTGAGTTCTCCAAGACGAAGGTACTTGATAAACCCACTGACTATCAACAAAGATTCGTTCATGAAGCCACCCATATATATGGACACAGACACAATTTCAACCGAGAAGATGGGTACAAACTGAGCAATCATTGGAAGGACGTTATTAACCAGTTTAAGTCATAACTGGCTGTGATGTTTCCATCCTAGCTTCCGATGTTACTTGTTATTTTCGGCTTTCTGATTTTACATTAACAGGTTAAATTTCTCACACTAACACAGTCACCTCTCGCGCCGACGTGGCAGCAGCTCTGCGATCTTACATTCACATGCTAATCTCTCACATTAACATAGCCACCTCCGCGCCCTCATCGTGGATGTTGCCCTCCGATCTTACATTAACATGCTAATTTCTCACATTAACATCACTAGCCCCGCCCACTTCGTTTATGACCCAAGGGCTACACCCATTTTAAACCTTTAAAACAGTCTGCCTCAGCAGCTTTCCTCTTTTTTCCTCCTGATGACGATCGCTTGTGTTGTGATCGAAACGTCATAGTTTTTTGTTATTTTCTTTGAACCTATCTACGTGATTTTACCGAAAGACCCAAAGAATATGAATTCCTGCAGTTACAAAAGCTTTCAGTCAAGATAAGCCACTTTGTTAAGCTATCATGTGTGGCCAGGTGAAAAACAGCTATGTAGCTTAGTGGTCTTTATCTGACCAATAAAAATATATTTTTTACTTGGCAGGATCCTCCTTAAATTAACTCGTGAGAGTCAGAGAGGCTTTCCCGGGTAAACGAACATAGTACAAGCAGACCTCGTTTAGCACGACCCCGTAGAATGCTGATTTGTTATAGTGCTCTTTCTCCTGGCAAAATTTTTACCAAAAAAACTGAAATGAAAATATCTACACAGCACTTCCGCGTGAGAACACACGGCAGCGCCGACCAAGGAAACGTACCCCTCCGCAATATAATTATTACGATTCGTGCTCACGATTGTTTTGCTATGTAGCCACATTGGGAAAAGAAAGAAAAGAGACTAGGATAGTCTCAGGCACCACCTAAAAGAAACCTATCCACAGACATTTAGCCTGAGGGCATCACGAAGACCCGGATTGGGAGCGCAGCAGTTCCAACTTTGATCCCATTACAGTAGAATGCACTTGCGAGTACAGTACATAATACTTAGTTATGTTATCTTAAGACATTTTTACTTACGATAGAATGTTTACCATCTGTATTATTAGCACTATTACCGTTACCCCAATGAAGCCCTCATATACTGCTCATATAAAATAAATAACGCTGTCGGGAACGCATCGCCGATTTGATTAACGCTCACTTCTCCAGCGAATGCATCGCGAGCGCTGAGCGAGCTCTGCCTGTAATAAAAAAATATTCATCTTCTTGGTTCTTTCGGTAAAGTCACGTAGAAGGGAAGTAATAAAATAATAAAAATAAAACATAATAAAACAATTCTCACGACGTTTCGGCCACAACGCAAGCAGCCGTCCTCAGGTGAAAACCAGGTCCGTCGAGGCGACAGAGTCTGAATGAAACAGCACACGAGCTTGGAGCATATATATATATGCTCCAAGCTGTGCTGTTTCATTCAGACTCTGTCGCCTCGACGGACCTGGTTTTCACCTGAGGACGGCTGCTTGCGTTGTGGCCGAAACGTCGTGAGAATTGTTTTATTATGTTTTATTTTTATTATTTTATTACTTCCCTTCTACGTGACTTTACCGAAAGAACCAAGAAGATGAATCCCTGCAGTCACGAAAGCTTTAAATCGAAAAAAATATTCGTAACAAAGCTGTGTTTTTGGCTTTGGCTCTCAGTTGATAATCCTGGCAAGTGGGGGTCCGGCTGGGCTGGTGCACATCATGAGGACGTACACCTACGAGAAGCTGCTATGGACCACGAGTCGTGTACTCAAGGTGCTCTCCGTGTGCCCCAGCAACAAGCCCGCCATCGTCGAGGCCGGTACGCCAGCATCCCCAGCCACACCCCAACAACACCCCCGACTACACTCCCAACTACACACAAACTATGCTCTGACGACAACCCAACCACACTCCCAACCACACTCCCAACCACACTCCCAACCACACTCCCAACCACACTCCCAACCACACTCCCAACTACACTCCAGACTACACTCCCAACTACACCTAACTCTACTTGTGTAGTCTCGCAGGTCTCTTCTTCCTTCTTCTCGAGGCTTGTGTGTGTGTGCGTGTGGCGTGCGTCACATACACCCTCAGTCGGAGACGAGGTTGTCGCAGGAGGCACCGTCTTTCCTTTATTATGATCACACCACCAACTCCGGCTCCCTCTCTCACGACCACGCTGCCGTACGTCCCGGTCCAGACACGACCACGTCCGCGTTGCACCGACGGCGTCGACCGAGACAGCCAACTACTGTTCGGCTGCGCAATGACCAGGCGAAGGCGGCGGCGACGACGACAGCGACGACGAGACGAGTCCACTCCCAGAACCGGAAGCCCGGAGCTCTCGCTCTCCACTGCTTATATTCCCCTTGGCGCGGCTTGGCTCCACCCTAGCCGTGCCTCCCTTCTCTAATCCACCAGAGGGTTCCAGGGACCTCCCCACGAGGTCTGCCGTGACCCTTGCCCCAGTTCCTCCACCCTGCCGGCACACCCGTGTATATGCTCAATAGCGTGTGCGCTAAGTGTCCACCTGCAGTTGCAGCTACTGTACAACAGTCAACGCTGTGTCACTACACTTGTCTGGATTGTTTTTCTGTTATTAATCCAGGATAGTGTTGAGAATTGTGTGTGGTAGTTGAAGCCCAAACAGTAGAATAATGTTTATAATACGTTCTGAATGTTCATAATACAGTAAGTCTTTTAACATGGTGGATGCGTTTTTGCAAAGTGTCACGTTAAGCGAAAAATGTGTTAAGCGACAACTATTTCCCCGTAAATAATGTAACAAAAAAGTTTGGCAAGATACAATGTATGCAAACACAGTGAGATGGTGGGACAAATAACTGAGGTTACGTCGCCGCTTGACTGTATCTATATACTGTATCACTACCGCTCAGGCACGCAGCTCAAGCAAGTAGTTAATTGTCGACCGCTCAGAAACCACGTTATAATGGTGCGCATTCTGCGTTAAGGGGGTGTTCCACATCTTGCGAAAAGTATTCCCTCATGGAACAACCGTGTTCTCGTGAAAACGTGTTGTGTGAACAAAGCGTGTTAAGCGAGAGCTTACCATACATTTTGAATACAACCCGTGGTGGTTTTGTAGGTAATCTCTATATATTAATGGGATATTTGTGATTATGTGTGTCTGTTCAAAATGTTTAGCGTACTTCCCGACATGCAACAAACTTGAAATTTGCCATGTGGGTACTTTCCAGACTACACCAAAAATTATAAAAATAGACTTTTGTATTTTGGGGGGGGGGGGGCGGCTCAATAATGCATATTTTTTTGCACGGCAAGTGGGCTGTGACGTCACATCTGTCATGTGACCCGTGCATGTGGAAGCGTAGTGTAATATAGCGGTTAGCGCGCTGCGCTACGAACCCGGCGACCCGAGTTCGATTCCCACTCACGGCCACCACTGGTGACGATTATTTGAACCGGTCCTGGGCCTCCCCTAGGTCGACTCAACCTCAAACGAGTAACTGGTGTGCTGTGTGAACATGGCCACTGGGGAGACAAAGGCGACCGGGCGTGGTGCTGGCCACCTACCCTCTCGTGTGCCGTGCCGGCCTTCATAGGTGCTCGCTAACAGCACTTACCCCCTACAGTCTCACAGGCTACACAGGGGATCTTTGTCTTTATCCTGTGTGTGTGGGGGGGGGGGGGGCAGCGACTGCGTAGCCATTGTAGCGATTCGCGCGCTGCGCTACGAACCCAGCGACCCGAGTTTGATTCCCGCTCACAACCACCACCGGTGACGATTATTTGAACTAGTCCTGGGCCTCCCCTAAGTCGACTCAGCCTCAAACGAGTAACTGATGTGGTGTGTGAACATCGCCACTGGGGGGACAAAGGCGGCCGGGCGAAGCCGGGTAGTAAAGCTAGTGTTTAAATATAGGTGACGTACATATATATCTACATACATGTTCCATAACAGCACCATAATGTCATGTGTTTCTTGGCGTCAGGTGGCATGCAAGCCCTGGGTCTTCACCTGAACAGCCCTAGCCAGAGGCTCATGCAGAACTGCCTGTGGACCCTTCGCAATCTCTCCGATGCTGCCACTAAGCAGGTCAGTGCGGCCAGCTTGCTAAGTGCCCATGGTGCTGATCCTTTGGCCGGCGAATGTTTGGGTAAAAGCAGATGAAGGATCCTTGTGTGTATTTTTCTAGTTGTTTAGTTATTTGCTTCCTGCATAATAACTTTTTTTCGTAAGCACATTTTGACATTGGCGGTACACCTGTGCAGCATAACACACCGGTCCTCCTAAAACAGTCTGACCACGTCGCTGTTGCCCTTGAGTGAGCTGCAGACTCCCCATCAGAAGTTTGCTTAGATTCAGCAGCTGCTTCCCCATTCGAATGTGTAACATGAGTCATAATCTATTGATGCCACCGTCCGCCAAGAAATGATTCCGGAAATGAATCGGGGAACTATCTGGGCCATGAGTCGAATCTGCCTTTGGAACACGGAGCCAGTCGTCATCAGGCTGGGTGCTATACAGCAACAGACCGTGAAGCTTCGTGTTCAGCCGCTCATAACAAGTGGGTGGGTGAGTGGCTCTTGAGTGAGTAAGTGGTTGACTGGGTGAGTCAAGAGAGGGTGAATGAGAGGCTGAATGAGTAAGTGACTTTTTGCGACCTGCGGTGGTTGAACACAGTCTTGACGAGACTAATACAATCATTCTGATTGACCAAGTCCTCAAAGTGAGTGACAGACTCAATGAGTAAAGTTGATTGGGTACAAAACCGACTGGTGGCCTTTGCCTGTCATACCAGACAATCCAGCAGAATTTATTTCACAGCCCATGCCCTGCTGATGAGACCTAATATTCGAAACAGGTCCAAATTAAAGAGGTAATTCTATTGAAGCATTGCTTTTGATATCACTACCGCTATTGTGATTTTTTTTGCCGATTGCGCACGTGCCCTTAGACGTGACCAACTGTCGTTCAGGAGATGTTGTTGACCCGTGGATGCGGTGTTGCTGTGTGGTGCAGGAGAACATGGAGGGGTTGCTGCAGTCGCTGGTGCAGTTGCTGGGATCTAATGACGTGAACGTCGTGACCTGCGGAGCGGGCATCCTGTCCAACCTCACCTGCAATAACTACCGCAACAAGATGGTTGTATGCCAGGTAGGTTCAGCGTCTGGTCAATGTATATTTTAATTTAGGTTACGTATAGATCTAGGACCTTTTTTAATAACCAGGAAATATACAAAATACAGGCGTCTATCATTTAACGCGGTGGTGGATGCATTCCTAACAAGTGCCTTGTCAAGAGAAAAAACCGCGCTAACTGATAACAGTTTCGCTGTAAATAGAGTAGCAATTAAGTTTGGCGAGATACAATGTACTACTACGCACACAGATGGCAGGACAAATAACCGAGGGTACGCCGCTGCGTTACTGTATCATTCTGCGTACTATTTTACTCTACCGCTCAGCTGTGCAACTCAAGAAAGTAATGGTGCGTGTTCCGCGTTATATCGGGCACGTTCTGCGTTATAACGGTGCGCGTTCCAACATTATAACAGTGCTCGACCCCGTTTTTAGAAAAGTGTTCCCAAATGGGAGAACTGCATGATAGCGAAAACATGTTGTGTGAACACCACGCGTTAAGCAAGGACTGACTGTACCAACAGCCAATAATTATGATTCGTAATTGATATTTTGGGTTGGGCTACTACGTAATGATTTGACCAAATATGTGTCATTAAGAGTCTCCACAATCTGATGCAGCCAAACAAAGTAAATTGTCAAGTGTACAAGCATTATCAGGACAAGATACAGGAAGTGAAAGTAAAATAATAAAAATCTCAAAAGTTAGAATAATTGTTAAACATCGCGTAATCGGATTTATAAATATGCCTGTGAGAATTGATTTTCGGCTCGCCATTGAGTGAGCTTTAACAATAACAATTGGTGCATAAAATGCTTCTGCACCTGGCAATGAATTTGTTTGGCCGTGTGATGGTGACGGCGCGCCTGCCTTGGCAGGCCCTCCACCACCCAACTCAGCCAAACAAATTAAATGCTCACATGATGTACAAGCGTTTAACAACACGCCAGTTATTGTTTAAGTTCACTCGCCATTAAATTGGAAGTACAATTTTCACGACCAGATACATCAAGTAAATGTGGCGTTTTGTTTAAAACTGTGTCAAAGTATCATCGGTACAATATGTTGTAAGTCAGTATAGTCATAAAAAGTCATGTATGACCATGAAGCACATGTTTATTTGTGATGCTGCTCGATTTTGAAAATGTAGTCCAACAAGTTTCTTTAATAACATGTGCGGCAAGTTCTCCTTGAACACGTGGTGTTGACATGATTAACTACTTTCTTGAGTTGCGCGGTTGAGCGGTACGATACGCGGAATGATACAGTAACGCGGTGGCATACCCTCAGTTTTTTGTCCTGCCATCTCACTGCGTGTGCTTACTGACCAAACTTTATCTTTACATTATTTATGGGAAAATGTTTGCGCTTAACACGGCACTTTTCAGGAACGCATATACCGCATTAAACGAGGACTTACCCTACGTTTTTGCAGCTGCAATCCACAGCACTTCTCCGGCATCTTCACTTTCTGACTGTCGGTGGCTCCGTCCACTGGACTCTTATTATTAATGTCAGCACTCACGAGAAAATCGCTAATGTAAAAAATAAAGACTATCCCAGTCAGTGGGTGGCGACACCCATCATCTGAAACTAGTTTTTTTAAGGCACATAAATCTTTAGTCACCTCCTGAGATGCCCGTAGCCGTGGCATCGCGTTTGCACACCATGCACTCGCCCGCTGTTCACCGGCTTGTTTGCCGCTTCCCCTCCGCGTGTCGGTCGCATGGGCGCGGCGCAGGTCGGTGGGATCGAGGCTCTGGTGCAGACGGTGCTGCAGGCCGGAGACCGAGAGGACATCACCGAGCCGGCTGTGTGCGCACTGCGCCACCTCACCAGCCGCCACCCTGATGCCGAGCTGGCGCAAAAAGCTGTACGCCTGCACTACGGCCTGCCCATCACTGTGAAGCTGCTGCAGCCCCCGTCACGCTGGCCCCTCATCAAGGTTCCAATGCTTTCACGCACAGTGCACAGTGTTTACAGATGTGTTTGTGTGCGTAAATATAAAACAGCTAAATGGGTGCGGCACGGGCTGGAGAAAATGTGGACTGATGTGATACAGAAATAAGTGGAGCCGAGTGGACTTTCTGACGACTGGTACCAGCAGTGTCAAGTTTGGCCTCTGTGGATGAAGTCCGTGAAAGATGCTACTGAGGAGTTGGAGGCAGTTGCCCTCCAACAAAAGTGGAAAGCAGAGGACCGGCGCTCACAATGAGCGGAGTGCCAGACAGCTATATTTCAGAAAGTTGTCACAGTGAAGAGCACAGTTGGTGCAACGGCCAGTCATCTCAGTCAAATGAACCCATGGCACCTGGGTCTGTTCCGTGACCTCCTGCCAGCCGGCCTTCGAGAGTTCACGTGGCCTCAAAGTGCACTTAACCTGGTTCAAGTGCCATAGTGACATCACCACCACTTAGTAGTGAATGACGGTTGTTATATATTTGTGGAAAGTGGTGCTGCAATGATTAGCGCACTGCGCTACGAACCTGGCAATTCGAGTTCAATTCTTACTGATGACCAATAACAGCGGTGAATATTTTAATTGGTCCTGGCTTCTCCTAGGTCGACTCAGCCTTAAATGACTACGTGGTGTGGTGTGTAAACTTCACCACTGGAGAGACAAAGGCAGCCGGGTGTAGCCACCCATCCCCACGTGTGCCGTGCAGGCCTTCATAGGTGCTACTCGCGAACAACACTTGCCCTAACATGTGTAGGATTACAAGGCAGGATGGTGCAGTGGGTGGGTGGCCCTTCTTGCTGTCAGGCAAGAAGGGCCACCCACCTGGGTTTGATTCCTGCCTTTGCAGAGTTTGTGTGTTCTTCCCCTACTCGGCATGACTTTACTCCGGATATAAATGGCCAAACATCTCAATGCTTACAAAATGACTCAATGGGGGAAAACTCGTAGAAACATAGCCCCTGACTATGAAAACTTGGGAGAACACTCCTGAAATAGGGCCTTCAGACTCGGCGAGTCTTTTCCGGGTACAGGCAGATCTCACTTAGCGCTCCTGGAGAAGTGAGGACTAATCAATCGGCGCTAAAAGAGGGGTCGTTATACCATTGTATATGTGGGTATGTGTTCTTGACAGCATTATTTCTTACGTATGAGCAATATATGAGGGCTTCCATCAGGTATCGATAATAGCGCTAATAATAATAAAAATACAGATCATAAACCTTTCGTGAATAAAAATAATCATTTATTATAACATCAGTAAGTGTTATGTCCAGTACTCACGAGTGCATTCTATTGTACTCCTACAAGGCAGTGGTGGGAGAGATGAGGTTGGAGCTGCTGCGCTCCAGGTCTTAGTGATGCCCTCAGCTAAAATGTCTGTGGTGAGATTTCTTTTGGGTGGAGCCTGAGACTAGCCTAGTCTCATGAGTTCTCACCTGGCTAAACATACTGTATTAACATTGGAAAATTTAATAGATTTATTTATGTATCTTTAAATGTGATCCTGACCAGGAATCGTGACAATCGAATTGTCACACTCATTGGCTGAGTGAATGATGGGGGCAGGTACATTTCCTCGGCTGGCGCTGCTGCGTGTTCTCGCTCGTAGCGCCGTTGAAATGTTTATTATCTTACATTTTTTGTAAAAAAAAATCTCCAGGACAAAGGGCTCTAATGAATCGGCGTTCTACAGGGTCGCGCTAACCGAGGTCTGGCCTGTACACGGACGATCTTTGTTTGTGTCATGCAGGCTGTGGTGGGGCTCATCCGTAACCTGGCGCTCTTGCCAGACAACCATGCGCCGCTGCGCGAGCACGGTGCCATCCCCCAACTTGTGCAACTGCTGGTTCGCGCTCACCAGGACACGCAGCGCCAAACCGCGGCCTCCGGGGGACAGCCACAGTATGTGGTCAGTGCCCTGCACCGCCCCGTCACCGTTGTAGGTTAATATGCCTGCAGGAATAACCAGGACAGCCAGCCAGATTCAAACTGTCAACCTCTGAAAACAAGCGGTAAATGTGCCACGGTTAGGCTACGTCATTCGCCCCCAAACATGCTGGTGGTGAAGCAGATGATTTGTGGTTGAGATATTTGTTTTCTGCGCTATACAGGAAGTCGTGGGTTAGATCCCGACCCTGACACCAGCATATTCGGTGTTTGTTGAGACCTGCACTGTGGTGAGTGGGTGGGTGAGTTTGTTGTTGTTCACATATGCAGCGTGGTGGTTGAACACCATGCAGATGAAATGAAACAGTCTGGTAGATTTGAGTCCTCAACATAGGTGGAGGAATTGATGACTGAAGTTCACAAAAACAGTAATCATGGTGGTACCAATAGAAAAGTTATGAGATGACTGCCGGTGGGTAAGTGGCTGGTATGAAGCAGTGAGTAATAGATCATCAGTCAATCTGACTTCACTACATTTAATTCCATCAAGTGCAGTGAGCTCGGAACTGGGTACTCCACTGCAGAAATGACTGCAGGATTTCAACTTTGGCAAAATTTGTACTTATATAGCAATTATGAGCTAAATAATTTCTTGGGTTATGCTGGGGCCTGCATTTGGCATCTTATCATTGTCAACTTGTGAGACGAAGACGTTTCCACTCAGAACTCTAGCAGAGCCGTGCATCAACCTGTCTTAGAGGATGGCTTCTGGAAGGCCATGCTACAAAAATTCACACACGGGGCGGTTGACCTAAACTATAGATGAAACTAAACTATCTTTTATTTTACCAGGTAAAACCCACTGAGCTATTAGCTATTTTTCAGGAGCGACCTGGCCACACATGATAGCTCAATCAAGTGGCTTATGTGGAAATTTACAGCAGCCAAATATTATAAACGCATGTTTTTAAATATGGAGGGAAAAACCAGAGAACCTCGAAAAAAATCCACGCGACCACGGCGAGAACATGAAAACGCCAAATATACAGACGTCAGGGTCAGGATTGAACCCACTACCTCCTGCATATCAGGCGAGGGAGATAACATGCCCTTCTGTAACCGTGTCCGCAATATACAAAAAAAAACGATTTAAGTTGTCAAAGCTGGAAATAAGACTCGTAAAGTGACAAGAAGTTTATTTTTGTTGTTTTTCTGCAATTATTGATCAACTGGCTACACTTCCGAGCTTGAGAGCCCGGGTTTTTGATATGTGGTAGCCTGGATTCAAACCCAGAATCTGTAATAGTTCTTTGCTCTGATGCGGCACTAGCCACTGAACCACCTAGCCACCTTGAGGCTGATGGCATTTTATCGACTGATAACTAACTGGGCAGCAGGGTGGCACAGTGGCATAATTTATGCGTGGCAGCAAGAAGTGCCAAATCCCGATTTCGTGCACTTTTTATGTGGAGTTTGTATTCTCTCCCCCTGTTCTGCATGGGTTTGCCCTGGGTTCTCTGGTTCTGTCTCCTATCTGAAAAAGGCTAAAAACATACCATATATGAAAAAAAAATAGTCCCATAGACTTACAGTGTACCTGGGATTGGCCCAATATCTAGTTGGAAAAAGATTATCTGCAATTTACTCAATTGGGATTACACATCGCAACATTACCCCTACTGTGAAACTATTGCAGACTATGTTTCTGAAACATAGCGCTTACCTTTGTGATATCCGCGTGTGATAATAATGGCACCAATGCCAAATGTACTACATTATAATAATAATAAAAGTTATTTCAGTTGTATTTTTTAAACGTAAAATTACACAGTATAAAAATATAATAGGTATTCTTTAAGAACTGTACTTCGGCTCTTCTGCTCAGAAGCAGGGCCATATCCAAAAATATCCAGTGTATGTCTGTTGAACTTCTTTTGTACCGTACGTAGCCAATCGTGCTAATCGGAGGTGCGGGAATACATATTTGTCTGCTTGAAGGCAGTGTGAACGATGAATGTGGTGGTGAGATGTTAAGGGAGCGTGACTACTCTGGTGCTCTACAGGATGGCATCCGCATGGAGGAGATCGTGGAGGGCTGCACAGGCGCCCTTCACATCCTGGCACGCGATGCCCACAATCGCACCGTCATCCGCGGACTGAACACCATCCCCCTCTTCGTGCAGGTTGAAGCAGCATTTACACATGACGCGTATCGCCCTCGTGTTGTCATACGTTAATCTATTTTTTATTCATATGTATATTGAGAGCGCCTTCACTCATGACGGCAGCACAATTCACATTGCAGGTCTCGCCACACAGCGTTCATCCCTGAGTGAATGATGGGGGGCGGGTACGTTTCCTCAGCCAGCATTGCTTTTTGTTCTCACTTGGAAGCACTGTTGAGATATTTGTAAAAAATGTTCCTCAGGACAAAGAGCACTAGAACGGATCAGCGTTCTGCGGGGTCGCGCTAAGCGAGGTCTGCCTCTATATGACGTGAAACTGTGTTGTAACTTGAAACACAGAGATTCCAGTCCAATTATTGTTAAACATATGAAGGTAAAATAGAATAAAAGAGAAACGTTTTGTATATTTCAAACGGTAAAATTACTGATAACAGTTATTCTAACTAATGTGCCATCTGCTTCCGAGTGGACGTTAAAGATTCTGTGAAGTTATTTGCAACGGTTAGGCCTCTGTGTGCTGGTGTCACAGACGGTCTACGTTTAAAAAAAAATACACTGCAAATTACTCAATTGCAATTATGCAAAGCAATGTTGAAAAGGAGCAGCTTTTCCAGCTATAACAAGCATAATCATAAAAATAATACAAAATAAATTCATCAATGTGTTTGTTCTAACAATAGTATCACCATTGCATATGTGGAGCAGTAGGGCAGCGGTTGGCGTGCTGCGCTATGAACCCGGCTCACGATTCAACACCAGTGACAATTATCTGAACCGGTCCTGGGCCTCTGCTAGATCAACTCGGCCTCCGTTAGGTCGATGTGTAAACATCACCACAAGGGAGATAAAGGCGGCTGGGCTGTGGTGCTGGCCACCCACCCTCTCTGCCGTGCCGGCCTTCATAGGTGCTACTCGCTTAACAGCACTAGCCCCAAAAGCCTATTATAGGCTACACGGGGGATCTTTGTGTCTACCACCATTGCACTGGCGAGGTAAGTGCTTTGTCAAGGCTGTGCCCTGACCCCTGCCCCCCACGACTCTGGCTCGGCAGCTTCTCTACTCCAACATCGAGAACGTGCAGCGCGTGGCGGCTGGCGTACTCTGTGAGCTGGCGCAGGAGAAGGAGGCGGCCGAGGCTGTTGAAGCGGAGGGCGCCACGGCGCCTCTCACCGAGCTGCTGCACTCGCGCAACGAAGGAGTGGGTGAGCCAGCCGGCGGTGCACGTGACCCCTCCTTGACGAGCGTTGGCACCGTCAGGGAGGGACAGTGTCAAAGCTCTTCAGGCATCGTGGCAAGGAGCGCTCGGGTTTCATTTCTACCCCGGGTGCTTCTCTCCCTCTCTGGCTGTGTGGAGTGTGGAGTCTGCATTTATCCCATTGGAGTCTGTAAATTTATCCCATTGCAAAAAAAAAAACCTGTGGTAAGTCCTCGCTTAGTGCGCCAGTGTTCACATGTGTTCAGCGAAAAACGCTTTCAATGAAAATTATTTCCCCATAAATAATGTAGTAACGATGAAGTTTAGCGAGATATGATGTACTACTACAGACAGGCAGTGAGATGGCGGGACAAATAAATGAGGGTACATTGCCACGTTACTGTATCATTCCACGTACTGTATCACTGTACCACTTAGCTCAAGAAAGTAATACGTCGTCGACCGTTAGAACGGTGTGCGTGTTCCGCGTTCAAAAGGTACGCGTTCCACATTGTGCGAAAAGTGTTCCCGAATGCAAGAACTGCATGACCGCGAAAACACGCTACAGTGTGAACACTACACGGTAAGCGAGGACTTGCCGTATACAATAAGTGACGTTTTGGGCAATGCCTCTTCTTCATGGGACATGGCTCGGAGAGCTAGGAGTGACTGACAGTTGGAGGCTGCACTTGACACCATCGTGTAGACCATGGGGCCTTGATAATAGAAAATAGTATTTAAATATCCTTCCAGTTTTAACGTTTTTCTGAAATGTTTTTGGCATATTGCATCGATGGTAACCATGTTCCAGTGTGGTATCTTTATTAAGAGAGATCCATTGTCTACTCAGTGACTCATTTGGTCAATGTCATCCCATGACTGATCTAATTAGTTGAGCAGTTATATCTATGGGACCTTTTTTGCTGGTATCAAGAAGATGAAAAATAATAGTTTTTCCCTTGCTGGAAATAATACTGGAGGTGTTCAGATGACCAAACAACAAATCGACACCTATCGCAAGGCATGAAGTCTGCATTATAACCACACAAGCTTGTGGTAAAATATGAAAAAAACGAGCTATTAATGATAGCTTCATCACCCCTCTATATAAGGAACTAAATAGTAAGAATTCTCCACAAACCTGGCTGTCGCCTGATGAAGCTTGTTGTAATTACTGGCGAAACGTCGTACTCGGTTTGTAAATGTTGTGGCTTGGCTCTCCAACACACCGGTGGTGCTGTACTTGTGATGAATTGGCATGTTCTGTTTACGTGACAACCCTTACTAGTTGGCTGTGTCGAGTGGTGGCGGGTTTTAACGACACATTTATATAAATACGCGATCTAACACAAAAACCTCTGATGGATGATTTTGGTCGCGAAAGCCTACGTGTTAAACAGACCATTCTACAACATGGTTACCATCGATGCAATATGCCAAAAATGTTTTTAAAAAACGTTAAACCTGGAAAGATATTTAAATACTATTTTATTATCAGGGCCCCATGGTCTACGCGATGGTGTCAAGTGCAGCCTTCAACTTTTCTTTTTTTTTTCAAAATCCAATGAGATTGCTGGGCCAAGCAGACAGATGAATGGGCTGAATGGGAGGAGTCTGGCAATCGGCCGTGGGTACACCGGTTGTTTGTCTGCGTGCATTCACAGCAACGTACGCAGCGGCCGTGCTGTTCCGCATGTCGGAGGACAAGCCCCAGGACTTCAAGAAGCGGCTGTCGGTGGAGCTCACCCACTCGCTCTTCAGAGACGACCCAGCTGCTTGGAATGAGGTAGGTCGATGGGTCGCGTGTTGATGGGTCACTAGTGGATTGGTCGCGTGCCGACAAGCCATATGTCGATAAGTCACGTATGTTCATCAGTTAAGATATTTTTGGGACTGATGCATCTCGGCGGTGATGCGTTTGCTGCTCGGTGTTGCAGAGGTTCGCAGTTCGAATCCTGCAAGGTTGCCCCAGTTATCACTGCGGTGTCTGTGGCTTAACCGTAACATACTACGCACCGTCTGATCCTCGGTGGATGGTAAAGATCTCGTGACGTGATTCAAAGCGAGTAGGCCATCGTGTGCCGGAGTTGCCGTCAAAATTTGAAAAGCAACACCGCAAATTACTTTATTGGGATTACTTGCGGCAATCGTTACCCCCCACTGTGAAGCTCCTGAATTCCCTTTTGAAAAAAGCACCCGTCACGATAGTCTGGCAATGTAAAAATGGCTCGAATACCATGCGTGTACTGTATCTACGGGACCCTTTTTCCGGTATCAAAATGTTGAAAAAACGATCAGCTTTATCCTTTTCTTTGTGTATACATATGTTGAACTTCTTTCACACCGTACGTAGCCAACCGTGCTAATTGGAGGTGTCGGGGAAGGACAACTAAACACAAAAAGCAGTTCTAAAGAAAAGAGTGTTCAATCTAAAATTAGTTTTCAATTCCTTTACCCTTAACTGCTCAATCTGAGCTATTAATGTTTTAATACTTGCATTGCCTTTGTGCTGTTTGTCTTTTGGTGTTCTCTGGTCTAGCACCAGTAAGACAATGCCATAAAGAAGGCTGTCTGGTGTAGACTAATCAGTTTTAAGGACAATGCATACAATATCAAAGCATGTTTGTTTGCATTGTCCTTGTATGGTTTTCCTTTTTTACTTTCTCTGGTCTAACACTAGCGAGGCAAGACCATAACGGAGGATGGTGCTCTGGTTAAGTTTCAAGGACAATGCGTATATTTTAATCAAAGCATGCAGAGCCTTGCAATAGATGTCTATTTGGTGTTTGAACATCTTTAACACTAAACGTACTAAATTATGATAATCATAATGATGAGAGGATGGTGACGGCTGACTGGTGTGTGTGGGTGGTGACCGTGGTGCCGCAGGGTGGCGTGATGGGAGGAGACGTGATGCACCCGGTGGATGCCGGTGGGTACCACCAGAGTGACATGTACGGGAGCCACGGCAGCCTGCTGCAACCGGGCGGCCCCATGCAGCATTCAGGTGCCTGGACCCCAAAACCACTCGGCCACTACAGCACGGGGGCGGGAGGGTGGTGGCAGGGTTGCGGCAGGGCCGCATGGTGGTAACGCTTTCTTGCCTCGCAGCAAGAATGGCCTGGGCTTAATTCCCATTTCGGGCACAAATGTGTATGTTCTCGCCCAGTTATGCAGAGTGCATGTGAGAGAGAGTGCATGTGAGTGGGGTGGGTAGGGGAAGCCATAGTGGAGTGGTTAGCGTGCTGCGCTATGAACCCAGCGATGCAAAATTGATTCCCGCTCACAGTAAACACCGGTGATGATTACACTGTGTAACAATTTTTTTTTGTTCCTGGGTAATAAGTGTTATTTCCTAATTTATTATGCCTCCAAAGTAAAGAAACTGGCTATTATTCCCCGAACACACTTTGCTTTTATGACGATAGTGATATTTTGAAATGTACCGATTTTAATTCATTCCAGATAGATTGTGCTGAGTAAACTTAGAGTAACTTCTAGAACATTCTAGAACTTTCCCGTAATATAAATAGTAGTATAAATACAGGGACCTTAAGCCCACGAGTTCAGTTTAGTTCCAGCTGCCTAAGTGGATCCATATCTGCATTTTTCTGAGATGGCATCAAGAGGCTGCAAGCATCTGGCAGATGCATTTTGCTATGTCTGCGGCAAATATATCAAGTCAAGAGTGAAAAAGTACTGTGGAAGCATCTGCTAAGATGTGTGAGGCCTACAAGACATATTTCGGCATGCCGGTCGGGGATCAAGACAAACCCTGGGCACCTCATTTCACCTGCGAGCAATGCAAAAAACTCTGGAAGGTAAGATGGACAATTGTTGCTTGGAATTTTATGTTATAAAATTTGTTACAATTTTTTAAATAGTAAAAGTTTATAATTTTAAAATGTTTTATAATTTTCAATGTTATTGAAGAAATATATCATTGAAAAATGTTGCGAGAATCTCTTACACATTAGTGATGGGTGAAATAAATGTATTTTTGTCGGATGGCACAGAGGGGAAAAGAGAGCCATGAAGTTCGCTATCCCAATAATTTGGCGGGAACCCACTGACCACTCAAGCAACTGCTGCTTCTGCATGGTGGACCCTTCCAAACGTCAGACTTCCAAGAATGCACCTGCTATCACGTATCCGGACCTTCCTTCATCGCCCAGGTGCCACACTGCCATGAGCTCCCCGTATCCACTCCTCCGGAGAGAGAGAAGAGAGCAGCCGTCTTTCGAAGAGAGCAGCAAGTCAGAGAGCGAGGAAGATGTAGATCCAGATGACAATTTCAGAGGTGGAGCTGAGGAGAGAAACCCATACTACCCAAGTCAACGACTTGATCTGAGTGACTTGGTCTCACCAAGTCCAATGCTGAGCTTTTGACGTCTTGGCTCAAGCAGTGGAACTTGTTGGATGAAAGTGTGCAAGTCACAGATCAGAGGAAGCGTCACCAACCTTTTTGCAGCTTCTTCACCCGTCAAGATGGGCTCTGCTTCTGCCACAATGTGACCAGTCTATTCGAGGCAATCGGAATCGCCTGTAACCAGAATGAGTGGCACCTCTATTGACAGTTCATCCAGGAGCCTCAAAGCCGTGCTGCTCCATAATGGTAACAAGTACCCTTCTCCTCCCCTGGCTCACTTGTTGCACCTCAGAGGATTACAACAGCATCAAGACCTTGATGGACGCCTTGAAATATGATGAGTACGGCTCGGAGGTCATCAGAGACTTCAAAATGTTGGCATTCCTGATGGGCTTCAAGGCGGTTTTACCAAGTTTCCTTGCTCTTTGCCTTTGGGACAGCAGGGACACCAAGGCGCACTACCACAGGCGGGACTGGCCACAGCAGACCGAGTTCTCTGTGGGGAGGAACAACGTCAAGTGGGAGCCACTGGTGGACGCCCGGAAGGTGCTGATGCCACCACTGCACATCAAATTGGGCCTTGTGAAACAATTTGTCAGAGCTGTAGATAAGGAGTCGGCAGCCGTCAAGTACCTTCAAGACTTCTTCCCTAAGCTGTCTGAGGCAAATATCAAAGCTGGTGTCTTCGTCGTACCACAGATAAAGAAGATCCTGGAGTGCAATGAATTCCCCAAGAAGCTCACTAGTAAGGAGAAAGCAGCTTGGAACAGCTTTGTCGCAGTGGTTTGTGGCTTCCTGGGAAATCACAAGGTGGAACTAGTTGAGACTGGTGAAGAACTACGGCACAATGGGCTGTTGGATGTTCCTCAAAATCCATATCCTTGCTCATCTTGATAAATTCCAGGAGAACATTGGAGCGTACTCGGAGGAGCAAGGCGAGCGCTTCCACCAGGATATACTGGACTTTAAACGCCGCTACCAAGGACAGTATAACGAGAACATGATGCGAGACTACATTTGGGGGCTGATTCGTGAAAGTGATTTACAGTATAATCATAAATCTCGAAAAACGACTTCTAAATCTTTAGTAGCCATCTTTGTATTACTTGATAAATGCATGTTAATTTTGATTAATGTTGTTTTTTTCTGACTTTATGTGAACGAAAAGACACAAATTCGCCCATTTTCTCATTGAAAATAGGTAAATTTCTAAATATCACTGTCCTGTTCACAAAAGCAAAGTTTGTGGGGGAAAATAGCCATTTTCTATACTTATTAAGCATAAGCAATTCCGAAATAACACTTACTACCCAGGAACAAAAATTGTGTTAGTGTTATCTGTACTGGTTCTGGGCCTCCCTTAGGTCGACACCCCCCCCCCCTCCAAAATGAGTACCTCGTGCAGTGTGTAAACATCGCCACTCGGAAGACAAAGGCGGCCAGGTATGGTGGTGGCCACCCAGTCCCCCCGTGTGCCGTGGTGGCCTTTATAGGTGCTTGCTAACAGCACTTGCCCCAACAGTTTGTTAAGGCTATATGGGGGAATCTTTGTTTTGTGTGAGAGTTTGTATGTTGTCTCTCCCCCTGTTCTGCATGGGGTTTTCCCATGTTCTCCACTTTACACCCATAGCTAAAAAAACACATAAAGCAACATCATCCCATGCTGTAAAAAGTTGGCGGGACCCTCCTGAGATAAGAGTCTTGACACTCAGTGAGGCTTTCTTGTTTAAACAGGCTAAATGGAATGTTAAAAGTGGGATGCATCACACACTTTCTTTGGACATCTGTGAACTACCGGATATCTGAAAAAGAGCTTTATAGCTAATCAGATTATTCCAGGATAAATTATTCGAATTCTATAATTGGATTAATTAATTAAACTTGTGGATTGCAATATTGAATACAATTCCTGTGCAGGTGTTCAGTGTGGACTGTTGCCTATGGTGCTCTGCACATGCAGGCTACCCTGGAGAGCCAATGGGCATGGAGCCCATGCTGGATCATGAGCTGGGAGGGCCTCACAGAAGCCAGGACTTCCCGGACGGGATGGGAGACCTATCCCACCAGGACCTGCCCCGCCAGGATATGAACGGGCTGCCGCCGCACCCCGGCGAGAACGGCCACATGGCCTGGTTTGACTCCGACCTCTAGGCTCCCCCCCGACAGGTGCGCACCGTGAGGCGGCTCAGTCGAGGTTGTGGCTGACTCAGATTACATACGGGGACCGTTATGATGAGGCCTAATGTGTGTGGGGGCGGTGAGTGGCTGAGTTGTAGTGCACATTCACCGCTTGTTGCAGAGGTTTGTGGTTTACATCTAGCAGGCCATCCTGGTTAATACCGTGATGTGTAGAGCAAATGCTTCCCTCTCGCCGGTTTAGCTATCGCGGTTTTTTGCTTTCGCGCCAAATTAATGGAGGTACAGTTCGCTGATCATGCCCATGGTTCCACCATTCGCGGTTGACAGCGAGATTTCTGTTCACGTCGTAACTGCGCTACTCTTGATGATGCTGCCAACGGAAGAACACGCAGTGCCGTCTTGTCTCCATCTTGTCTTCCAAGCGGCGGGGTCCCAGGTCACGCGGTGTTCCCAGACTCCAGTGAGGATCAGCCACACGCAATTTTTCTTCCTGTAATTTACAATACTCTACGTAATTTTTTTCTATACATTTACCATAGAAAATATTAATCAAATTTTACATTCAAAATACTGTTTAATGTTTGGGTTGATGTTGAGTAACGTAAAACAAAAGGAGGGGTGGGTGTCATATTACAAACCGTGAATCAAACCCTGTTACCCATTTGATTTGAGTGTGCGGATCGCGGATTTGCCAATTGTGGCTTTTATCAAGTCCATAACTCCCGCGATGGGCAAGGGATCAGTCTATTAACCATAAAGTACGTGCCAACTGCTTCAGAGCGGACATTGAAGATCCCGTGCTGTAATTCTAAACGAGTAGTTGTATGCCGTCTTGGTCCAAATTGCAAAACTTGAAAAATTACAATCTTAATTTGGAGCTTTCGTGACTGCAGGAATTATTCTTTGGTTTTTTCGGTAAAGTCACGTATAAAGATAAAATAATAAATTAAATAATAGCATACGACGTTTCGATTGCAACACAAGCAATCATCATCAGGTATAATGAAATAGCGACATAGAATCTAACCAGAAGACTATAGACAGACATATAAGCAGACAGATATCACCAAGATACATAGAGCAACACAGGAACCAGAGAGGGGTGATCATCTCTGTGGGGTGGCCTTAAATAGACAGAGGGGGGCGGAGGCAGAGAGAGGGAGGGGGTAGGGAAAAAATTTACATGTCAATGAGTACGAAGGGAGTGGTAGTAAAGTAAGCAGGTTTAGAGGGAGACAGAACACACTAAATTAAATAACCTAGCAAAGTATCGAAATGTTATGTAAAACGACACAGAGAGTCGGTCAACACACAATTAATGCATAGCCTGGTCGATTACGTATTTCAAAGATTTAAGTGTGAAAATTCCAAAGAAAGACAAAACATTAAAACAAGAGGAACGGAGACACACAGACAGGCGTTCTTAGGTTCTGCTCTGTCTGTGTCTCCGTTCCTCTTGTTTTTATGTATCTTGGTGATATCTGTCTGCTTATATATCTGTCTATAGTTTTCTGGTTAGATTCTATGTCGCTATTTCATTATACCTGATTATGATTGCTTGTGTTGCAATCGAAACATCGTATGCTATTATTTAATTTATTATTTTATCTTTATACGTGACTTTATTGAAAAATTACACTGCAAATTTACTCCATTGGGATTACACACACAGCAACATAGCCATAGATTGTGAACGTTTGGCAGGACACTCCTGAAAAAAGTCTCGACTCATTGAGGCTTTCCTGGGTAAACAAGCATCATGAAAATGTCACCTTTGGGCGTTTGACCTTCCTGCTTGGCCTGACGGTCCGCTGCTTGTGCTGTCCTTCTGCAGGTGTACCAGTGGCTGATGCTGAAGGCTGAGGGACCAGCCAGGCAGATGGATTCAAAGAAAGTGCCTGATGCGTCCTACTTTTAACCCATTTCCTACATATTTGTAAAATCAAGCGTATTGGCAAAGTTACTCTCTTCATGGTGTGCAGGAAATTAATCGGAAACATCTAATTCTCCTGGCCAGGACATCAGTTTGTCCGGGAGCAGCACGCCCGGCTCTTAGGTTTTTGAGCACAAATCAAGTTTATTATTCCCGTGCAGTGATAATCATGGCAAGCGTAGCTTGGATCTCGGTGAGTGTATTTGGGGTAATCTTTAAACGGTTAATGAAATGCCATCACTCTCGGACTGATGCGCTGGGGGTCGGTGTTTGCTGTCTGCTCGTTCTTGACGTCTGTGCACGTAGTGAGTAGCGTGGTGATGCATCAGCAGCGCTCGGGTACATGTACAGTAGGCCATAGTGGTGTCGCAACACGTGTAGTTTTAGCATTACATATTCCACGTGTGATGAGGCAGTGTATTGTGGTGATGGTAACAAACGGTTTTAGGAAATTCACGTTAATTTGTGGTCCATTTAACGAGTTAACGGTACCTAGTATTTGGTGCAGGAACCTACTGAAGTTGAACGTCTGTTTTAACACGATGGTAAAAATCAATTCTTGAAGGAGGTTTTTAATTGCGCGCCAAGCAGTGTTGGCTTCAAAAGTTGCATGCAGTGTCGGATTGGCGTTGGTGAGGCTGGCTAATGCTCTAAGCTTCCCCATTGGTGGTCGTCAGGGATGTATTCACTGTGTTTGTGCATGGCTTTAAATGCTTTCCCCCCCCAAATAAAATGGTTTTTAATCATCGATTTCAACCATCTCGTTGTTGATGACCACGGAAAACATTAACAGTGCGGAGTTCAGGAGAAAAGCCATGTTCACAAGTGCAGATCTAGGTTTAATGGCAGCATTAACATTGCAAAAAAAAAAATTCAGTCCACATACAGAATACTGGACAGCTATGCTCTGGCCCATTTCCTTCGTTTTATTAAATTCAACACGTGTGCATTTGTTACCGTGTAAGCCCTTAAAGAGCAACTTAAGTTAAAGATAAATGTTGACCTCGTATGATTTCAACGTTTACCCACAACCCAGCAACTGCTTTACTTACAGAGATAAACTTTAAAGACTGTCTATGGTTACAAACATTTAAGTATTTATACAAGTTGCACCACAAATTCAAAGCATCCTGTAAATGGGTCATTTTCGGGATTTTTTGGGTAAAAGCCAATGGGTTCATAAAAATATTTGGGGGTTATGCAAAGTTGCTGTTGTGTGCAATCCCAATTGAGTCATTTTTCACGATTGGGATATTTAGTCAATACCAGTTACACTGCCTGTTGTGTTCGCTATGGGATGAAACTGGAGAACCCAGAGGAAACCCATGCAGAACAGGAGGAGAGAGGACATACAAGCTCCGCACGGCACCCGAGTTGGAAATCGAACCTAGATGCGCGTGTCACTACTTTGCCACCACTGTGACGCCCAAAGATATATATGAAAAGACATCCAAAGATGTAAAGGTTTAATGTTCAGTCACTGCGGACAGATCAAATAACACAAGTAGAACGTAGAACTTGGAAGCAAACCAGCGTGAGATGAGACTAAACTGTTAAGCTTATTAATTTAATCAAGTAATTGCACTGAAAACAAACAGCAAAGTACATGTATCACCCATGCATTATTACATTGGATATGTAACGTACATAGCACGCTGCGATTTAAAACCAGTCCACCTGCATGGTCGCAACGCTCATGTGCTTGCAGCTGAATGCGATTCTTCCGTCGCTCATGGCCAGCATTTATACAGCAAGTCCTCGTTTAACACGGTAGTGGTAGATGCGTTCCTGAAAAGTGGCGCATTAAGCAAAAAACGCTTTTAAAAAAACTTCCCCGTAATAAGTTTGGCGAGATACGATGTACCCACGTACAAGCGGTGAGATGGCAGGACTAATAACCGAGGGCGCACCACAGCGCTACTGAATACTGTATCACTGCTCGGCCGCGCAGCTCAAGAAAGTAATTCATCGTCGACCACGGAATGCGTAATAACGATGTGCGTTCCGCATTTTAACGATGAGCAATCCGCGTTAAGGGATGCATTCCGCGTTGTGCGAGAAGTGTTCCCTAATGGAAGAACCGTGTCAGTGAAAGCGCGTTGTGTGTGAATGCCGCGCGCTAAGCGAGGACTCGCCGTATGCATTAAACGGAGCAAGGTGAACATTGTCGAAGCCACACGTTCATTCGTCCATGTTTCACAGGAAATAAATCTCCCAAACAGGATTAGAAAAGTACACAACCTTGAGTTTTGCGCTTACTGTTAACCAATCCCAACATCACGAAGGTCGGCACACAAGGTGGAGCTTAACAACAAGCCTCGATGCTAGGCCGAGTTTTAAGGATGGCATTTGTCTTCAAAAACATGACGTACCCCCCTACATATGTACAACACCACTGTCAACAATGCCTTTGCGTGCTAAAAACATACGAGGGACTCTTAAAGGAACACAAAATAACATAAAGGACGTGACCTCTGTGTGAGCCTTGCGTAAAAACAACCCGACAAAACGCCTGAAAATAAAAACTTGCGGTTTGCACGCACGGCGGCGGCAGCGCGCAAAACTACTGGGGGGTGTGTGAGAGCGGCGCAGGCCCTGGGGATCAGGGCCACTTGATGCGCTGGATTTTTGACTTCACTTCAGGGCTCCCGACCGACTTCTCCTGCAGGAAACAAAAGACACAGCCACGGTTGAAAGACCGCAGAAAGCTCCACGGTGTGACCCATAGTCGCGAGACCAACCACCTGGGTCCGATTGCTCCATGAGCCCAGAGCAAATGTCCTTCACTTGTCACCACCTAAGGTGGCGGAAGTTTAGTGCTTCCGTTTTCTGTAGCCCAACAATGGCTAATTTATTTGATAATAGCCCAGATCTGTCCCTCTGTCATTCTGTGACTGTGATTAACGCGCCACGGATTGAAGTGCGTCACGTGACCGCGTGCCCCCGGATTGGTTGAAGTGCGTCACGTGACCGCGAGCTGCCCACTTTATGTTGTGGTACACCCCACACCTCGGAGGCCCGAGAAGCAGCAACATCACGGCCACAGCGCCGGAGACGCAGCCACGGAAAGCTGACGGTCGATCCACTCACACACGGCTCACTCACTCACACAGCTCACTCACTCACACACAATCGCATGCAGCTCAGAGGAGACGGGTGAGTGAGTGAGGCAGAGCCGTGCTCCGTCTACTGCTGCTCTGAGGGACCCCCGTGCTCTCCACTGCTGACTCGAGGGAGAGCCGCGCTCTCTCCACTGCTGCCCTGAGGGAGAGCCGTGCTCTGTCCATTACGCCATAGGCGCCCCCCAACAACCTAGTTTATTTGATAATTACCGTATTTTCCAGCATATAACCCACTTGGTATACCACTTTTTACAAACAAAACAAGACCCTGCGGGGTATATGGAGGTGCGGGTTATCCCAAAAATATTTTACACGTGTGACATGTCATAACTCGTTAATTTTTTTTCATAGTAGGACTATCCACTAAGCAACACTTACCTTTGACTAAAGCACTGCTGAATACACCTCTTGCACTCAAATTGCACGTTATCACGTTTTAAATAAATTGTTTGCACAATTAAACGACAATGTTTGAAGTGCGCGCACTGTTTACCGGCGACGGGATAGCTGGGAGGTGGGGCAGCTGGGGGGGAGAGAGGTGGGGGGTTGGGGGCGAGGCGACGGCATTACCGTAGTGCCACTATTATCTCCTGCAGTGTGCAATCTACCAGTACTAAAACTGTACTTACTTATCTACCAGTTATGTGTTACTTGTTTCTTGGATATTTACTTTTGTTACTTATTTACTGTTTTAAGTTCACTCGTTTCCGGTTACATATTCTTGGTTCTTTCGGTAAAGTCGCGTGACTTTGCCGAAAGAACCAAAAATATGAATCCCTGCAGGTTTACCAAAAGATATTCTGAAACTCGCTGACCATTGTTTAAATAACACTTCTTATGGAGAGGCAAAATTCTTTAAACAAAGGGAAGGAGCAGCAATGGGCTCTCCTTTATCCCCTGCTATAGCAAATTTGTACATGGAAAACTTTTAAACAAGAGCACTTGCCTCGAGCACATTAAAACCATCCTTTTGGTTTAGATATGTGGATGACACTTTGGTTGTCTGGCCACATGGTAAAGATACACTTAACGATTTTCTAAATCATCTCAATGCACAAAACCCGGCCATCCAGTTCACCATGGAAATGGAGGTGAATAATACACTCCCGTTCCTGGATATTTTACTTGGACATGGCCTAAATGGTAAAATAACACACAGCGTTTACAGAAAGCAAACACACACTGATGCCTATCTGAATGCAGATTCGCATAATCACCCAACTCAGAAATCCTCTCTTCTCAAGATGCTCATACATCGGGCTAAAACAGTGTCAGATGGTGAAAGTCTCGTGAGAGATTAAACACGTTAAAGAAGCACTAATATAGAATGGCTACAATAATGCTCAAATTAATAGAGCACTAAATTCCAAATCACGATCGCAAAGCAACACTGCTGAAAGCGATCAGATTGTTAAAACAATTAAAATACCATATATCTCAGGAGTAACTGACAAATTAGCCGGTGTTTTGCAAAAGCAAAACATTACAGTAAGATTTGGTACAGTACACACAATTCAAAAACTAGTAACTTGCACTAAAGACGAATTGCCTAAATTATCAACAGAAGGTGTATATCGGATTAATTGTTTATGTGGCAGATGCTATATTGGACAGATGGGGCGTAACATTAGTACAAGACTAAAAGAACACCAGAGAAATATTAAACTATCTCAAATACAACTGTCGGCAGTGGCAGAACATGCTTGCCAACAGGGATACTCAATTGATTTTGATAACGTTGAAGTGTTGTGTAAAACTAGTTACTACTGGCAAAAACTAATTAGAGAATCCATTGAAATTGAGAGAAACAGAAATAACTTTAACCGCTCAGACAGCTACAGGCTTAGTGCGGCCTGGAAGCGTATTATTAAATAATACATATTACAATTCCTTATAGGGGAAACAAAAACTAATTAACTGATTACTAACGTAGCATATAATTCCAATAACACATTACAACTAAGCTACAACTAACATCGTAACAATTGCCTGATTACTAATCTAGTATATAATTACAATAACCCCCCCTCCCCTCCGCCTCAAATCGTTGTACCTGATGAGTTAAATGATGACGTCACCCTACTGCTGCTCTATTTAAGACCGGGAGCAAGAGCAGAGCCTCACCATTCTGGCGAATTGCCCGATAATGCTGGATGCAATTACCAGCGAAACGTCGTACTCAAAAAATTGTAAATGTTGTGGTTTCATGCTTCAACCCAACGGTGGGCTAAAGCAGTGAACTATTTGTCTTTATCAACGTGACACTTGTTTTGCTGATTGGCCGTGTCGGGTGGTGGAGGGTTACGACACATTTATAAATAATGCGATCTCTCCCAAAAACGTTGATTATGAGATTGAGGTTTACACCATTGGAACCTCATTTGCCAGTAGAAAAATATGATAATTGTTTTTTTACCCTTTTATCTGGCAACAAAACTGACACCTTTTTTTACAAGGAGTCATGTTTGCATAGACTACAATACCTGCAGTCATAATGCAAACAAAAAACATAACTCTGATAATGGATGCAGTCCTTGAAGTTGATTGGTCCACACCCAAGACAGCTTTCCTTAGAGCCTAGTCTCACATGGTGTTGGACCAGATGACGCCAAAAGGCGCACAACTCAAAGACAATGCATCATCAGAGTATGAGAGCTCGGGGTAAGCATTTACACCATTGGAACCTCATTTGCCAGTAGAAAAATATTAGAATTGTTTTTTTACCCTTTTATCTGCCAAAAAAACTGACACCTTTTTTACAAGGAGTCATGTTTGCATAGACCACAATACCTGCAGTCGTAATGCAAACAAAAAACATAACTCTGATAATGTATGCACTGTCCTTGAAGTTGATTGGTCCACACCTGAGACAGCTTTCCTTAGAGCCTAGTCTCACATGGTGTTGGACCAGATGACGCCAAAAGGCGCACAACTCAAAGACAATGCACTATCAGAGTATGAGAGCTCGGGATAAGCATTTACACCATTGGAACCTCATTTGCCAGTAGAAAAATATAATTGGTGTTTTACCCTTTTATCGGGCAACAAAACTGACACCTTTTTTACAAGGAGTCATGTTTGCATAGACCACAATACCTGCAGTCGTAATGCAAACAAAAAACATAACTCTGATAATGTATGCACTGTCCTTGAAGTTGATTGGTCCACACCCAAAACAGCTTTCCTTTGCAGGTGATAATGGTGATGGTTGCTCTATTTGCTGCTGGTGGAGTTGGTTCCAGGGAAGGGGAGCGAGAAGGGAATAGGAGCGAGAGAGCGAGACTGGGCGCAGAGCAAGGGAGGTGCAGAGAGGGATGGGATCTGAGGTCGTACTAATTTCTGCTCTAGCGCATGGACTATGAATGGTGTCATTTCAGTGCTCGTAGAGCCTGCGGATTGACAGTGAGTGTGACCCTATCTCCCTAACCACTCGTACCCACCTCGCGTTTGGGGTCCACGCTCGGCACTCTCTTCACCTTGATCGAGCCCACGGCGTCGCCGCCGGGTGCAGTTGCACCCTTCGAGAGTACGCAGCTCGGGGAGGTAGGCGCTGCCCCATTCGAGGGCTCCGGGAGTCTGGGAGAGACTTGGGCCAGGCTGGGCACTGGGCTTTTGATGGCGACTTTTCCTTCTGTGGCTGGAGGATTGGTGCCTCCTCCCTCTGCCGAGACGCGCCGCACTTTAATCACCGTTTTTGTCGACGCTCCGTCGAAAACTATCAGAGGCCGCTTGCGGTTTTCATTCCAATGTTTCAATCTGGGAAGGAGAGCAGCATTTTGGCACTGGTTATTTTACGAGTCACAAAAAATTATAATCCAAGGTTATATTTACACGAAATACTAATGAAAAGTGTAAATATTTAGAATTGAGTGCATTAGGTATTTGCGCCATTCTTAGCAAGATGGCGACAGCGCCGCAGCTGGCTGCAGTCCCGGATCGCTCTCACAGTTTAACAACCGTAACCACACCCCGTACCTTACCCACGTCCTTCTTCACTCACCACCACTCTTCTTACTTTCATCTTCCATTACATTTTTCATATAATTTATTTTGTTTCATTATTTTCATTATTACTTTGGCGTCGCCCGAGTTTTGGGTGGCGGCCGATCCCTGCACCCAAACCCGCCCGCCTCCGTGTTCACTGCACACGCCCCACGGCGCTACAACAGCCGACAAATGCCGTTTACTGCAGTGCCACACAACTCGCCTTAACTGCCGCATTGCACAGCTGTTGGGCAGTGCGAGTAAACGAGGCCTGTTGCTTCGATTCACGAAGCTGGAGGACGATGGCTGTTTTGTTCATGCGGCGCGGCTTAACATCCGCCCCGGGCACGGTTTCTACCAGCAACGTCCTCACAAGGCACCTCTTCCGGTACCATCAGCGCCTGTGAGCTTGGCATGCCCCAGCATCGCCAGCAAGTGGGAGATCTACGTGCTCCGTCCAACGTTCACCACCATCAGCGAGTGGGAACGCGAAGCAGACTGTCATCTCCTCAACACGAGAGAGTTGGCTTGCCTGCTGCCCAGCACCACCAGTGAACGGGAGCTCTGCGAGGTACGTCCATCCTGCTGCATCACCTGCGAGCTGGAGCACAGAGCGTGGTCAGCTAATCCACTAGACTTCGTGTTCTTCTGGCTGCTCCATTGTACGCCCCGCCTGCGTGGTTCTGTACGCCCGTGTACGCGCTCAACGAGTGTTTACACGGGCGTGTTTGCATCCGCTACCTACAGGGAAGTGCTTGCTGACAGCGTGGAGCTTGGACAACGACACCTCGACTTGCTGCTCAGGGCAGCAGAGCCGCTGATTGGAGTCCACCCGAATCCGGGCCCCTTCATCCGCACCATCGTTGCAGCACGGGCTGATATAATAGGGCTACGACTCGCACTATCTCTTCATCATCTGCACCTGCAACCCGTGCTCCTGAGGACGCTCTCTGTCCTTGGGCTTCTCCGAGGCCAACGTCGGAGACTGCATCGGCACCGTGGTTGCAGAGGTGGTAGGGGCCGCCGTTCACAGGTCGACCTCGAACCAGCCAACTCCTCTGTTCCCTCGACGCCTCACCTGCACGGATCTTCACATCTACCTTCACATATCCGCCTCGGCCTGCTCAACGCACGCTCCATCACCAATAAATCAGCCCTGATTCACGACACCATCTCGGACCACCACATCGACCTTTTGCTCATCACTGAGACCTGGTGCAGGCAAGACTCCCCGCCAGCTATCTCTCTGGAAGTTGCGCCCCCAGGATACAAGGTTCTACATAAACCTCGCGCAACTAACCAGCGGGGTGGTGGCTTAGCGGTCGTTTACAATGCTCACTTGAAAATTAAAGAGCTCCATCTACCAATGGCTCAGGCCACATTCGAGGTCCAGTCCGTATCCCTTACTACTAACAATGAGTGCTTTTCCATAATTTCCATCTATCGCCCTCCAGATGGCAGCATCAAAACCTTCTTAAATGAGCTTTCGGAATTCCTATATCTGATTCCTAACCCATCTCACAGGCTCGTGCTTACAGGTGACTTTAATTGCCCCGGCAATACCCCAGCCTCCATCGATAGTCACCTTGAGTCAACTTTGGCCTGCCATAACCTGGTCATTACAAACTCAGGCCCCACCAGAGCTTTGTCAACAAACGTTGAGAGCATGCTCGACCTGGTTCTGGAACCTAACCAGCACCGACGCATCACTGCACTGGGAGTTTTCCAAACTGGTTACTCCGACCACCGCCTCATACTTTCTTCCCTCCAATTTCCCAAGCCAATCACCATCAAATTCACCCGCAACTTGCGTAATTTCAAGGGTATCGCATTTCCCGCTTTTCGTCACCTCCTTGCAAACTCGCTTTCAATGTTATCCCCATCATCGGATCCAACCGTCTGCGCTCTCCAACTAGAAGCTGACATGAGGGCGGCGCTGGACAAACTAGCTCCATTAAAATCACGAACCGCTAGGCAGTCTTCTCACGACACTCACGGCTCTCAAGAGATGCCATCATTGCTAAGCGAACCAGGAGGCGCCTTGAACGTATCGCATCCCGCAGTGGTCTACCTGCTGATCGACTTGCTTACAGAGTCGCCTGCAGGAAAACTAACAAACTGATCCTTGTCTCACGTTCCTCCCACATTGAGGAACGCATCAAAAAAGCAACCGGAACCCTGGGCATTCTATGGAAAACCCTCAAAGATCTTCTCCATCCTGGTAGCACTATGGTCCCTCACCTTAGCGATCCCCTTGCCTCACTGAAACTTGCCACCTCTTTTAATACTTACTTCAACAAGCTAATCGCCATCGCAAACTCGTGCACGTCTACTGACACATTGCACCATTGTACCCCGCTCATGGTACCTAAAATTGTAAGCACTAACCCAGACACTCTTCTAACTATGCTAAAGCCTGTGTCTACAAAAGACGTTTTCGCTTTAATTGAATCACTTCATTTGAAGTCATCTCCACTCGACGTGCTCCCAGGTTCCTTGTTCAAGCAATGTGCTCCGGAACTCGCCATCATGATCAGGAACATCGCAAATGCCTCCTTCTCTTCGGGGTGTTTTCCATCCAACCTCAAATCTGGCCTGGTTTCTCCCTTGTTAAAGAAACCAAATCTAGATCCGGATGATCCATCTAGTTATCGTCCCATCACTAACCTCTCGAACCTCTCTAAACTCCTTGAACGACTAGCCCTCGCCCAGTTACAACCACACGTCACCTCCTCCGCAAACTACTGCTACTTCCAGTCAGCTTACCGTCAAAACTATTCCACAGAAACAGCACTCACTAGAGTGCTCGATGACATTTTAACGATCATTGATTCCGGCTCAACTGTTGCACTTGTAAGTCTGGACATTTCGTCAGCCTTCGACACCATCAACCATTCGCTCCTTACTTCCCTCCTGAAATCCGACTTCGGTATATACGGCTCAGCACTCAAGTGGATAGCTTCGTACCTTTCTGACCGGCAATCTTCAGTCAGGGTGGGCATGTCCACATCGCCTGAAACAACAGCATTATGCGGGGTTCCCCAGGGCTCTGTTCTAGGTCCCCTGCTCTTCACAGCCTACACTTCCCCGATCGGCCGGCTCATTGCAAGCTTCGGTGTTAAGCATCACTCATACGCGGATGACACGATTCTATTCACCGCCATCGATTCTAGCAATGCATCTGGATTCGAGAGGCTCTCGGAATGTACCACCGCCGTGCAACAATGGTTCACTGCACACAACCTAGCCCTTAATCCGAAAAAGTCAGTGGCCATCATGTTAGGTACCAAGCAACGTCTCAATTCAGCAGCACTCCCCACACACATACACATCTTCGGTCACAGCATCAAGTTCACCGACCACTTCAGCTACCTCGGTGTCATCCTAGATTCAACTTTATCCTTCGACCGTCAAACCAACCATATCATCAGCTCATGTAACTTTCACCTGAAGGCTCTTAGACACATACGTCATCTCATCTCTAATGAAATTGGCAACACTTTGGCATGTTGCATAGTTGGGTCTCGCCTTGACTATTGTAACTCCGTCCTTGTCTGGACCTCCGCTGGCAACCTAAAGAAACTTCAAAGACTACAAAATAACCTAGCACGCGTCGTCATTGCCCACACTCATCCCCGCCTCGGCTCACAAGCTCGTCTCCGCGCTCTCAACTGGCTCCCTATCGCCAGTAGGGTCACATACAAGACCGCCTGCCTCTGCCACAATGCCTTCATACCCGCGTGCCCGCCGTATCTTTCTTCATTATTGACAACTTGCAGCTCAGCACACGGCAGATGCCTGCGCAGCGCGACTCACGACCTCCTCTTGATACCAAGATCCAGGATGGTCATGTCTACGTGCCGCTTCTCGGTGGCAGCCCCAAAAGTCTGGAACGATATCCCTCTGCACATTCGCAGCATCACCTCAATCGCCTCCTTCAAGAGACACTTAAAAACTCACCTCTACAATCATGCTTTTGAGCGACTCTGAGCTTGGCTCCGCGCCTCTGAGTTGCGGCCACTACGTCTGCAAATTTGCGCGTGTTACAAATTGTACTATTATTATTATTATCACGAAATGTGCTATTTTTGGCAGTCTGCAATAATTAGTGCGGGGGCGATGAATAATTTGCAGGGAATGTTTCAACATGGGGATGTTTGGCCAATACCAGTAATACTGCTGTTTTATTTATGGGAGAAAACCTATGCAGAACAGGGGAGAACATACAGACTCCACACAGAAAGAGTTGTAAATCGAACCCATTCCCTTCTCACAATATCACCTGTGATATCTGCACTGCACAATTACTGAATAACTCACATTTCCATATGGGTCACGGGGTCTGCGTTATTGCTGCAGCCCAGCGTGCCTGGATGGCTCAGTGGTAACGCTCATGCCTCACAACAAGAAGGGCCTTGGTTAGGTTCCCAACCGGGGTGCCTTTCTGCGTGGCCTTTTTGTGTGGCCTTTGTATGTTCAACTCCCTGTTCTGCAGAGTGTATACGTGAGTGAGAATGCGTGTAAGCGGGTGTGTGTGTGAGAGAGTTTGTATTCTCTCCTATTCTGCACGAGTTTCCTCCAGCTGCTCCAATTTCCTCCCATAGCTAAAAAGACCACAACATCCCAATGCTCAAAATTAACTTCAGCAAATTACTCAATTGGGATAAACACATAACAGTAGCATCACTCCCGTCTGCGAAAACTTGGCAGTACCCTCCTGAAAAATCTTAAGTGAGGCTTCCCTGGATAAACGAGTGTAGTTAGTAAAACTAAACTAAATAATGTTTTATTTTACCAAGCAAAGCCCACTGAGCCATATAGCTCTTTTTCAGAAGCAACCTGGCCACAGATGATAGCCCAACGAAGTGGCTTATCATCTGGAAATGTATTGCGGCCAAATACAGTAAAACCTTGGATTGCGAGTAACTTGGTCTGCGAGTGTTTTGCAAGACGAGCAAATTTTTTGATAAATTTTAACTTGATAAACGAGCGAGGTCTTGCAATACGAGTAGTACGTACAGTATACGCTTTGTCTGCCGAGCGTCACGTGATCACAACTGAGCCGATGGTTCTTCTCTCTCTCTCTCGCTGCGGGATTGTGGGTAATCGTCGCCCATGCTCGGTCTCAGTCGGCGTACCTCACTCGTATAGTCAACATCTATGCGAGCGTATATTGTTTACTATAGTATTGTGACCACGTGTGTGTAAAATATTTTTTTAATTTGTGTCCAAGTGTAGGGACTGTTCTTTAGTAACTGTACTGCAACAATGGCCCCCTCCTCCTCTCCTCTCCCTCACACCAGCCACAATAAATTTGATTACTTTACATTAAATTTAAATAATAAAAATATAAAGGTATTTTGTATTAATAATTTTACATTACATGGAACGAATCATCTGAGTTTACATTATTTTTTATGGGGAAATTCGCTGTGATGTACGAGTGCTTTGGATTACAAACACGTTTCCGAAACGAATTATGCTCGCAATCCAAGGTTTTACTGTACTCTAAACGTGTTGTTTATTCTAAATGTGGCTAGAAAACTGAGGACCCGGAGAAAAATCGACACGACCACGGGAGGAACAATCAAACTCAAATATACAACAGGCATCAGGTTCGGGATCGAACCCACGACTTCCTACATACCAGGCGAGGGAGTTGGCATCTAGCCACCGTGACGCCCTTAGTAGTTAGCATTAGTGGTACTGTAGTGTTTCAGTTTAATTTATTTGGTATAGCCCTGTGAGCCATTCGGCTCTTGAATCGGGTGCAACCGCAACAAACAAAAACATGAACAAGAAACATCTTAAAGTGACTTCGCGCAAAACAGAAAAATCCAGGAAAAAATAGCAAAGTCTTCCAGAAAAAGCACCGTATATCAATGCTGTGTGCAAAAATCCCAGTGGGATGCAAGGAGTGACACTCGGGGTGTGCCCACAAAACGTACCCTGCTGGTGACCCCGCGGGTGACCCTGCTGGCTGAGCCGCGCGCGTGCCGCCCCTCTGGGTCACTCGCCGGGCCCAGTACGAGTCTCCTCTCAGCTCCCTCTGGGGCAGCGGCAGCACGTGGGCGCGGTACAGCGCCACCAGCTGCGCGTGCTCCATGCCGCTCAGACTCCCAAGAGCCGCCACTCCCCTCTACAGCGCACGCGGACAGCAACAACAGTCGTTCATCGTCACCACGGCGCTTGTGCCAGGCTAGGTGCACTTTGAGGCCACGTGTCGAAGGTTCGCTGACACGGGATGTCACGGGTCAGACCCAGGTGCCATGGGTCAATTGAGATGACTGGCAGATGCACCAGCTGTGCTGGACACACCACAGTCGGCAGCTAATAACCAAGCCCCGCGTAGCCTTTAACAGACTGTTGGGGCAAGTGCTGTTAGGGAGCAGCTAAGGAAACAGGCACGGCGCTGCCTTTATCTCCCTCGTGGCGATGTTTACCACACGCCGCACCAGGTACTCACTTGAGGTGGAGTCGACCTAACCACTACACACGCGCAAGTAGCATGGAAAACTACAGGACTGCGAGAACTTAGCAGGACTCCCTAGCGAGTGCCCTCCTCGAGTGTGTGGGAGTCTGTATCTCTCTCTCCCTCTGCCCTGCATGGGTTCCCTGCGGGCTCTCCGCTTTACTCCCATAGCGACACAAAAGCAACCCCGATACAAAGCAACATCGTTCCCCATGCTGCGCCAAACTTGGCATGACCCTCCTGAGATAATAGTCTTGCCACTCGGCGAGACAGGTTCTCCTGGGTGACGAAACGCAACAACGACGACAACAACAACATGAGGACGCCCATGGCTCCTCTGCTCTCTCCCCGTCCATGAGAACGCAGCAGCCGCAGCGACAGCAGCGGCCCCGGGGTCGCTGCCACCACCGCTGCTGTCGCAGGCGCGCGTCTCCAAGCCTCTTGCTGCTGCTGCGGCTTGGTCACCTGCGCGATGGCGCTGCAGAGCCTCTCGGCGCGCTGCTGCTCTGCGGGCGGCCCGAGCAGCAGCTCCACGAGCGGCGGCGGCTGCGACTCCGCGGCCTCGCCACCTCGCGCCATCTTCCCGCGCCTGCCCACCACGTGACACGCATTCACGACACTTTACGACAGTCGTAAATTTAATACCTGCTTTGCGGTAGGCGAACACGCTTTGCGCAATGTATGTTATGTGTGCAATGTGTACTTGGTAGATGTTTTGTTATTGGCATGCTTACCTTGTCTCTGTTTTGTACTGTTTGTTGATATAATTTACTGTCCCGCCCCGACTGGACACCTGTGGAACAGAGCTTCATAGCTCGTCGGGTTCCTCCTCCGGTGTAAACAAAGATTCTGACGTTGCGAGCTGCACGGAATCGTCTGCGGGCTTTTTGGAATTAGTTTCACGACATCCGTGTTCACGACAGTCGTAAATAAATAGACCTTTACGGTAGATACAGTCGTAAACACCCGTACAGTCCCATCCTCACAACCTTACAGCACCTATGCTGTACGACACTCACATTTACGACAAGTCGCAAACACTGTGGTACAGTAGCGCCGCCCTTACGGCAGACGACCTTTACGACACGAAAGTTTTGCTTTACGGCACTCAGCGCGTACCGGCACGTGGTGGTGGGGAGCGCGTGTGGAGCAAGTGAGAGACGCGTGTGTGTGGGGGACACGTGGTGGTGGTGGGGGGCACGTGGTGGTGGTGGGGGGCACGTGAGAGACGTGTGTGTGGGAGACACGTGGTGGTGGTGGGGGGCACGTGGTGGTGGTGGGGGGCACGTGAGAGACGTGTGTGTGGGGGGCACGTGGTGGTGGTGGGGGGCACGTGGTGGTGGTGGGGGGCACGTGAGAGACGTGTGTGTGGGGGGCACGTGGTGGTGGTGGGGGGCACGTGAGAGACTGTGTGGGGGGCACGTGGTGGTGGTGGGGGGCACGTGAGAGACGTGTGTGTGGGGGGCACGTGGTGGTGGTGGGGGGCACGTGGTGGTGGTGGGGGGCACGTGGTGGTGGTGGGGGGCACGTGAGAGACGTGTGTGTGGGGGGCACGTGGTGGTGGTGGGGGGCACGTGAGAGACGTGTGTGTGGGGGGCACGTGGTGGTGGTGGGGGGCACGTGAGAGACGTGTGTGTGGGGGGCAAGTGGTGGTGGTGGGGGGCACGTGGTGGTGGTGGGGGGCACGTGAGAGACGTGTGTGTGGGGGGCACGTGGTGGTGGTGGGGGGCACGTGAGAGACGTGTGTGTGGGGGGCACGTGGTGGTGGTGGGGGGCACGTGAGAGGCGTGTGTGGGGGGGCACGTGGTGGTGGTGGGGGGCACGTGAGACGCGTGTATGTGTGGGGGGGTACGTGGTGGTGGTGGGGGGCACGTGAAAGACGTGTGTGTGTGAGGGGGGCATGTGGTGGTGGGGGGCACGTGAGAGACGCGTATGTGTGGGGGGCATGTGGTGGTGGTGGGGGGCACGTGGTGGTGGTGGGGGGCACGTGAGAGACATTTGTGTGTGGGGGGGGGCACGTAAGACGTGTGGGAGGGGGGGCACGTGAGAGACGCGTGTGTGTGCGGTGTGTGCGCCAGAGACACCATGGGGGCCAAGCGGGGGAACGGAGACGCGGGGGAGGAGGCCAGGCCCCCCAAGGTGGCACGCGCCGACGAAAAACAAGAGAAGCACGGGGAGCAGGAGGAGGAGGAGGAATTCACGGCCACGCGCTTCAAGCAGCTGCTGCAGCACACGGATACCGCGCTGCGGGGTGAGACGCAGCACGTGGCCGAACACCCCCCCCCCCATATCCCTCACGTCCCCCTGCTCTCAGCAGGTTCAGCCCGTGCCCCCCACCGTTTGTAGCTGAGCCCCCCCCCCCGCGTGCTTTGTGAAGGGTGACGTGGCCAGTGCTGTATCTGTACTGTCCCTGTGCGGTGACTGTGCCAGTTGTGTGGTTCTGCGGTCCTTGTGCTGTGTCTGTGCTGTGTCTGTGCCAGTGCTGTGGATGTGCTCGCCCTGGACTCTGTCTGGGCTGTCTCTGTCAGTGCTGTTTCTGTCAGTGCTGTGTCTGTGCTGTCTCTGTCAGTGCTGTGTCTGTCTCTGTCCTTGTACTATGTCTGTGCTGTCTCTGTGCCAGTGCTGTGTCTGTGCTGTCTCTGTGCTGTTTCTGTGCCAGTGCTGTGGATGTGCTGTGCCAGTGCCGTGAGCATGACTGCCCGTCCTGTCCACTGCGTGGTGCTTAGCGCTGGAGACGTTCGTCTCGCTGAGCAAGCAGCTGCCCGCGGAGGGGCTGCACGACGTGGTGGAGGGCTTCGTGAAGATCTCGGGCGAGTGCGCTGAGATCTTCAAGCTGCTCGACGGGGAGCGGCTCCGTGACCGCGAGGTTGGTGGTGTTGCCATCTCGTCTCCTCCCCCCGCTTCCGTGCCGTAGCGCTTTGTGTATTAAGGTTTCATATTTTAGGTTTTTTCGGTAAGGTTTGTCTCTAATATGGTTGTGGCCGAATCCTGGAGGGAGACCCGTCCCTGACGTGACCCACGGTGTGGACAAACCCTGTGTTGTGGTGGTACCCTGTGTTGTGGTGGTGGTACCCTGTGCTGTGGTGGTACCCTTTGCTGTGGTGGTACCCTGTGCTGTGGTGGTACCCTGTGTTGTGGTGGTACCCTGTGTTGTGGTGGTACCCTTTGCTGTGGTGGTACCCTGTGCTGTGGTGGTACCCTTTGCTGTGGTGGTACCCTGTGCTGTCGTGGTACCCTGTGCTGTGGTGGTACCCTGTGTTGTGGTGGTACCCTGTGCTGTGGCGGTACCCTGTGTTGTGGCGGTACCCTGTGCTGTCGTGGTACCCTGTGCTGTGGCGGTACCCTGTGCTGTGGTGGTACCCTGTGTTGTGGTGGTACCCTGTGCTGTGGCGGTACCCTGTGTTGTGGTGGTACCCTGTGCTGTGGTGGTACCCTGTGTTGTGGTGGTACCCTGTGCTGTGGCGGTACCCTGTGTTGTGGCGGTACCCTGTGCTGTGGCGGTACCCTGTGTTGTGGTGGTACCCTGTGCTGTGGCGGTACCCTGTGTTGTGGTGGTACCCTGTGCTGTGGTGGTACCCTGTGTTGTGATGGTACCCTGTGTTGTGGTGGTACCCTGTGTTGTGGTGGTACCCTGTGCTGTGGTGGTACCCTGTGTTGTGGTGGTACCCTGTGTTGTGATGGTACCCTGTGCTGTGGCGGTACCCTGTGCTGTGGTGGTACCCTGTGTTGTGGTGGTACCCTGTGTTGTGGTGGTACCCTGTGCTGTGGTGGTACCCTGTGTTGTGGTGGTACCCTTTGCTGTGGTGGTACCCTGTGTTGTGATGGGACCCTGTGCTGTGGTGGTACCCTGTGTTGTGATGGTACCCTGTGCTGTGGTGGTACCCTGTGCTGTGGTGGTACCCTGTGCTGTGGTGGTACCGTGTGTTGTGGTGGTACCCTGTGTTGTCGTGGTACCCTGTGTTGTGGTGGTACCCTGTGTTGTCGTGGTACCCTGTGTTGTGGTAGTACCCTGTGTTGTGGTGGTACCCTGTGTTGTGGTGGTACCCTGTGTTGTGGTGGTACCCTGTGTTGTGGTGGTACCCTGTGCTGTGGTGGTACCCTGTGTTGTGGTGGTACCCTGTGTTGTGGTGGTACCCTGTGTTGTGGTGGTACCCTGTGTTGTCGTGGTACCCTGTGTTGTGGTAGTACCCTGTGTTGTGGTGGTACCCTGTGTTGTGGTGGTACCCTGTGTTGTGGTGGTACCCTGTGTTGTGGTGGTACCCTGTGTTGTGGTGGTACCCTGTGCTGTGGTGGTACCGTGTGTTGTGGTGGTACCGTGTGTTGTGGTGGTACCCTGTGCTGTGGTGGTACCGTGTGTTGTCGTGGTACCCTGTGTTGTGGTGGTACCCTGTGTTGTCGTGGTACCCTGTGTTGTGGTAGTACCCTGTGTTGTGGTGGTACCCTGTGTTGTGGCGGTACCCTGTGTTGTGATGGTACCCTGTGTTATAGTGGTACCCTGTGCTGTGGTGGTACCCTACGTTGTGATGACCCTGTGCTGTGGTGGTACCCTGTGTTGTGATGGTACCCTGTGTTGTAGTGGTACCCTGTGCTGTGGTGGTACCCTACGTTGTGGTGACCCTGTGTTAAGGCTGCAGCTGTGTTGTGTTCGTTTCCTGCATTACAGTGGGACCCTGTGTTGTGGCAGGACACTTTGTTGTGTCTGGATCATGTGGTTTGACCAGGACCATGCGTTGTGGTCGTTGCAGCTCTCGAAGGTGTGGGAGGCGCTGGAGGCCATTCTGCTGCGCACGGCGGGCGACCTTGCTCGATACTGGAGCGTGGGGGCCGAGGTGGTGCGCAAGCTCCTGCAGGGCCACATGAGGCTCATGTACAACTGCTTGTCGTCGGCTGATGCCCGGTGCGGCTGACCCCTCACTGGCCTCACCACCGCTCACACCAAATCAGCTGCCATGCTCCAGAGGGGAGACATCGGTGCCACGGTGGCTAGGAGATGTTAACTGCCTCGTCTGGTATACAGGAGGTCGTAGGTTCGATCCCGACCCTGATGCCTGCTGTATATTTGGAGTTTGCGTGCCTCTGTCTCCCTGTGATTGCATGGATTTTTTCAGAGTCCTCCGGTTTTTTATACTATACATTTCCACTAGATAATCCAATTCGTTGAGCTATCATTTGTGGCCAGGTCACTTCTGAAAAGAGCTATTTAGCTCAGTGGGCATTACCTGGTAAAATAAAAAATAGTTTAGTTTAAATAGCATGGTTTAGTTTAACGTAAGAACATAGTGTTTCACAGCCAATGGGAGGATTCGTAAATGATGTTTGGCCTAGGCCGTGGGATGATCGTGAAACCCTCCACCTCCCGACACAGCCGAACACATTGAGTAGTCTTGCGTACAAGCGTTTGACCGCCGAGCAGATGGAACGATGCGGTCATCTCCTGGTGCTGGTGTCAGACGGGTTGTGGCATTGCCCAGACATGAGGAATGGCGATGGTATCTTAATCCAGTCCAGCAGTGGATAGACCATTGTTGATTATGAAACGTGCCATTCTTTTTGTATGTGTGGCTACTGTATGTCTCTAAATTCGACAATTACCCAATTGTAATTACTGTAGCAACCTCTACAGGCAGACTAATGCCTGATGGTTCTGATGACTGCATTATATTGTGAGCCTCTGGTGTGGAGGGTACGTATTGTTTACGCTCTGCTGTATGTATGTCTTTGTGTGTGTGGTGTGTCTTTGTCTTTATATGTGTGCGTGGCGTGCTGCCCCAGGTGCGTGCTCGCCGCCTTGAAGCTGCTGTGTGCTGTGGTGATGCAGGGTGCTGACGCTGCACGGGATTTGTTCGGACACTTTGATTTCAGCCACAAGTCTCTCCCGTACCTTGCGAGGCGTCGCGACGCCAAGGTACGTGCCCGGCGCGCATTCGCCGCTCTTCGCAAAGTTTTGCGGTTTGAATCCAATGATCGTCATCAATGATCCTACGGGTCTTCTGTGTACAGATATATAGATGCTGTTTGCTGCACAGCGGATGTCAAAGATGCCATGACTTCATTCAAGAGTAGGCCATCGTGTCCTGGCAGGAATTGAAGTACCTATGCAATTTGTACTTGTGTTGTACAGTAGAACCACTCTGAGACTAGGGCTGTTGCTGTTTATTAAACACTGTTGAACTCAACACTCTAACTCACACCAGAGGTAGGTGCTCCCTATCTAGGTCCTTACCCTGGACTCTGAACAGTACCTGGTCCTGCCTTTGGCTATCCTTAAGGGCTCTCTCACTCGTCTGCCCGGAGCAGGGGCTCATCCAACACCGTCCGGCGACGAGGAGAGAGAAACCCTCTCTCAGCTGATCCCTACTGAATACTCCGGACCCTACTCTCGGCTATCCCCTTAGCTCTCTTCTTCCAGCTGATCCTTGCCCTGGCTCCCCACAACGACCTTGCCTTCGTCACGGGGTCCCCCTTAACTACCCCTTAGGCAGCTCCTCCCCCTAGCTCGGACCCACCTTTGTTTCCGAAGGTACCTCTTACACCACCCGTGACATGACATGATCCTTAACTGTCAACTCGCTCACACCTCCCTCTGTCCGCCCCCTCATGGTTGCTCACACTACTCTATACTTGTATACTTTTCATTACTTACTTTTAGTGACTTGCTTACCTTTCCTCCAATGTTGCACTCCTATAGTTTTTGGTTTTGTTGTAAACCAAACTAAAAATATTACATTTTACCAGGTAAAAAGTTATTTTTTAGAAGCGACCTGGTCACAAATTATAATCCAACGAAGTGGCTTATAATATGGAATTTGATTAGCAGCCAAATGCTATAAATTTGCTCACCCGTCCTGACTGGACATCTGAAAAAGAGCTTCATAATAGCTCGTCGGATTCCTCCTCTGGGATAAATCAAGATTTTTATTATTCTGATGGTTAAACATTCGAAAAATCGCACCACAAATAACTCCATGGGAATAGAACACGGCAACACCGACCCCCAATTGCAAAAGCCTGGCAAGACCTTCCTGAAACAATAAAAACAAGCCTTGAGACTCAGTGAGACTTTTTTGAGTGAACCAACGTAGCAATGAATAATTAAGTTCACGACTCCCGTTCTCGTTTGTGTCCATGCGTGTTCCCCAGCGCAAAGAAGACATCCGCATGGCGTACGTGCGTTTCGCCCTCTCGTTTCTCATCAGTGGCGATGCCAACACCGTCCGCCAAGTCCTGGAGCTTAAAGGTGAGCCTGGCCTGCGTTATGCTGGCGCGCATCCGAAAAGGCACGCAGCTGCACGGAATGAAAATCCGAAGAGCCGAGGAGCTCGCGAGCAGCCTGAGTCCCGTGGAGGAGGGGTGATGGCACTGTGGTGGCGAGATGTTAACTGCCTCACTTGGTATACAGGAGGTCGTGGGTTCGATCCCCCGACACTGACACTTGTATATTCGGAGTTCGCATGTCTCTCTCCCCGTGGTCACGTGGGTTTTTCTTCGGGTCCTCCGGTTTTCTCTCCACATTTAGAATCAACATGCGTTCAGATCGTTTGGCTGCTCTAAGTTTCCACATGATAAGCCACTTCCTTGAGCTATCATGTGGTGCCAGGTCGCTTCAGTATAATAACTACATAGCCCAGTGTGCCTTACCTGGTAAAATAATAAAAACGTTTAACTTGCCGAGCTGTTCAACTTCGGGGAATCTCAACGAGCCCTGGCCTGCTCATGAATAAATGTCACTGAGGCATCTGACTGTAACTACAGTGAGTCCTCGCTTAACACGGGGGATTTGCGTTCCTGAGAATTTTCACATAAAGTGAATTTGCGTTAAGCTAGAGTGATTTTTCCTGTAAGGAATAATGGTGAATGTAGGGATACCCTTTCAGTCCATAGTCATATCTTTTTATCTTGACAGTGCTCTGTTTTTCTTTGGTTCTTTCGGTAAAGTCACGTATAAAGATAAAATAATAAATTAAATAATGATGATTGCTTGTGTTGCAATCGAAATGTCGTATGCTATTATTTAATTTATTATTTTATCTTTATACGTGACTTTACCGAAAGAATTAAAGAATAATTCCTGCAGTCACGAAAGCTCCAAAATTAAGATAGTGCTCTGTTTAACAAGTTTCGTTTTAGATGTGTTGTGTTTATATAGTATTTCTATAAATATACTATGTGTGACAGTCATTTATTTAAATATAAAGTGTGTTAAGGGATATAAGGGAGTGAGATGACGCTGCACACAGTAAGATGCTGCCAGAACAGGACCAGTACTATGGTACTATTGCTACAGTGCTACAGTGCCAGTGCTATAGGGCCAGTACTATCGTATGACAGTGCCAGTACTATGGTACTTGTACTCCAGTATCTGTGCTACGGTACTGCAGTACCACTACTCCAGTGCCAGGACTACAGTACCACAGTACCAGTATTACCATACCAGTACTACAGTAATACAAGTGACTCAAATGAGATCACATATAGCAGCAGCAACATCGCCCCGCTCTTCAAAAACTTAAGTCTGGTAATGAGTTTTGCTGGGTGTAAGCAAGTGGAATAATCACATTTAATTTGCATTAAATTTCGATTTAAAGCTTTCGTGACTGCAGGGATTCATCTTCTTGGTTCTTTCGGTAAAGTCACGTAGAAGGGAAGTAATAAAATAATAAAAATAAAACATAATAAAACAATTCTCACGACGTTTCGGCCACAACGCAAGCAGCCGTCCTCAGGTGAAAACCAGGTCCGTCGAGGCGACAGAGTCTGAATGAAACAGCACACGAGCTTGGAGCATATATATAAGCTGGGCGCATTGACAAAGGAATTTGCATATCAAAAGGAATTTAGCATATTTATGGGAAATGCAGGAATGTGATTAGTACTGCATATGCATGTGCATTATGCAGGATTAACAGCATCAAAGGGAGCTGCAGTTACTGCTGCTGCAGCAGTTGCTGCTGCTGCTGCTGCAGTTTCTGCTGCTGCTGCAGTTGCTGCTGCTGCTGCAGTTGCTGCTGCTGCTGCACTTGCTGCTGCTGCTGCACTTGCTGCTGCTGCTGCACTTGCTGCTGCTGCTGCAGTTGCTGCCTTATCCATTTTAATATAACACTATGTATTATTCTACCCACCCTAATGTGTATCATACTGCTATATGTTTACTGTACAATTACGACACCATACATTACTCTGCACACTGCACCATGCCAGTGAGTGGAACGTGGTCTGAAAGTCACCGTAAACGTGAACACAATCAGTTAAGATCCGAAATGGTTTATTACGTCCTTCCAATGATTGCTAAGCCAGAATCCATCTTCTCGGTTGAAATTGTCTCTGTGTTTGTATATGTGGATCGCCTCATGAACGAATCTCTCATGATAGCCAGATGGCTTGCAGAGAACCTCTGTCTTGGAGAAGTCAATGTCATGTGAGCCCACTGAATTGTAACAGTGATCTGCCACGGCTGAGGTGTTTGTCCTACCGTGTTTCAGGTCTGCCTTATGTTCACGGATGCGGTCCGAGACATGTCGTTTGGTTTCTCCAATGTAACTGCTACCACAGAGGCAACTTAGTTTGTAGACGCCAGGGTACTGTATGTCTGGAACCACATCTTTTACAGACGGGACCAGATCACGGATTTTATGTACTGTGTTGAATCGGACCTGGATCTTGTGTTTAATCAGGATTTTGGAGATCTTTTTTGTGACCCCAGCAATGTAGGGTAAGGTGATGGTCTTGAAAGGCTCCTCAACAGGATCCTTCTTGATGGTTGGAGTGATGGCTTTGCGGATTGTGTAGTCGGAGTAACCATTAGCCTTAAGAGCTTGGCGTACGTGTTTGAGTTCACTGGAAATGTGTTCATGGTCGGAGATGCATTGGGCTCTATGATATAGAGTCTTGATGAGGGAATTCTTCTGGGATGGATGGTGGTGGGAATCCGGTTTTAGATAAGCATCCGTGTGGGTGGCTTTCCTGTAGACAGAGTGGCTCATTGAACCATCAGGTCTCCTTTTGATTAGGACATCCAAAAAGGGTAGCTTGCCATCATTTTCGACTTCCATGGTGAATCTGATGGCTGGGTGTATGGAATTGATGTGGTCGAGAAATTGGTCTAGAGCATCTGGCCACATGGCCTAGAGCAGGCCGGCCATGTGGCCAGATGCTCTAGACCAATTTCTCGACCACATCAATTCCATACACCCAGCCATCAGATTCACCATGGAAGTCGAAAATGATGGCAAGCTACCCTTTTTGGATGTCCTAATCAAAAGGAGACCTGATGGTTCAATGAGCCACTCTGTCTACAGGAAAGCCACCCACACGGATGCTTATCTAAAACCGGATTCCCACCACCATCCATCCCAGAAGAATTCCCTCATCAAGACTCTATATCATAGAGCCCAATGCATCTCCGACCATGAACACATTTCCAGTGAACTCAAACACGTACGCCAAGCTCTTAAGGCTAATGGTTACTCCGACTACACAATCCGCAAAGCCATCACTCCAACCATCAAGAAGGATCCTGTTGAGGAGCCTTTCAAGACCATCACCTTACCCTACATTGCTGGGGTCACAAAAAAGATCTCTAAAATCCTGATTAAACACAAGATCCAGGTCCGATTCAACACAGTACATAAAATCCGTGATCTGGTCCCGTCTGTAAAAGATGTGGTTCCAGACATACAGTACCCTGGCGTCTACAAACTAAGTTGCCTCTGTGGTAGCAGTTACATTGGAGAAACCAAACGACATGTCTCGGACCGCATCCGTGAACATAAGGCAGACCTGAAACACGGTAGGACAAACACCTCAGCCGTGGCAGATCACTGTTACAATTCAGTGGGCTCACATGACATTGACTTCTCCAAGACAGAGGTTCTCTGCAAGCCATCTGGCTATCATGAGAGATTCGTTCATGAGGCGATCCACATATACAAACACAGAGACAATTTCAACCGAGAAGATGGATTCTGGCTTAGCAATCATTGGAAGGACGTAATAAACCATTTCGGATCTTAACTGATTGTGTTCACGTTTACGGTGACTTTCAGACCACGTTCCACTCACTGGCATGGTGCAGTGTGCAGAGTAATGTATGGTGTCGTAATTGTACAGTAAACATATAGCAGTATGATACACATTAGGGTGGGTAGAATAATACATAGTGTTATATTAAAATGGATAAGGCAGCAACTGCAGCAGCAGCAGCAAGTGCAGCAGCAGCAGCAAGTGCAGCAGCAGCAGCAACTGCAGCAGCAGCAGAAACTGCAGCAGCAGCAGCAACTGCTGCAGCAGCAGTAACTGCAGCTCCCTTTGATGCTGTTAATCCTGCATAATGCACATGCATATGCAGTACTAATCACATTCCTGCATTTCCCATAAATATGCTAAATTCCTTTTGATATGCAAATTCCTTTGTCAATGCGCCCAGCTTATATATATGCTCCAAGCTCGTGTGCTGTTTCATTCAGACTCTGTCGCCTCGACGGACCTGGTTTTCACCTGAGGACGGCTGCTTGCGTTGTGGCCGAAACGTCGTGAGAATTGTTTTATTATGTTTTATTTTTATTATTTTATTACTTCCCTTCTACGTGACTTTACCGAAAGAACCAAGAAGATTAATTTGCATTCTTGCTTATTTCAGCTGATCTCCATCATTATCCAGCACAATAAGTCCTCGTTTAACGCGGGAGTAGATACGTTCCTCAAAAGTGCCGTGTTGAGCGAAAACAATTTCCCCATAATTGGTATAACGATAAAGTTTGGCGAGACACGATGTACTACTACGCACACCATGCAGTGAGATGGTGGGACAAATGACTGAGGGTACGCCACCGCGTTATTGTATCAATCCGCGTATCACTGTACCGCTCAGCCGTACAGCTCAAGAAAGTATTTCGTCATCGATCACTCAGTAAACGCGTTATAACAGTGCTGATTCTGCGTTATAACGGTGCGTGTTCCACATTGTAATCGGCGTATTCCGCGTTGTATACAAGTGTTCCCTAATGGAAGAACCGCATTATAGCGAAACGCGTTATAGTGTCAACACCACGCGCTAAGCGAGGATTTTCCGTGCTGCATGCCTGCGTGTGACTGTTTGACCTCTACGTGTGTGTCCGTCACGGTGTCTGTGTAGGCAGGCAGTTTAACCTCCGTATCTTTGTTTCAGATTTCCTGATTGATGTGTTCCGCGCCGGGCTAAAGGAGGACCGAGTGTCCACCGTGAACCTCCTGCTGTGCACGCTGCGACAGAAGGTGACCCAGCACGCTCTCCCTCTCTAACGTACACCAGGTGTAGTCTCTGCGTGGTGTGTGAGTGTTTCGCGTACACGCGGATGTAGTCTCTGCGTGGTGTGGGAGTGTTTCGCGTACACGCGGGTGTAGTCTCTGCACGGTGTGGGAGTGTTTCGTGTACGTGTGGGTGTAGTCTCTGCTGTCCACGTGGTGTGCGAGTGTTTCGTGTACACGCGGGTGTAGTCTCTGCGTGGTGTGCGAGTGTTTCGCGTACACGCTGGTGTAGTCTCTGCACGGTGTGGGAGTGTTTCGTGTACGTGTGGGTGTAGTCTCTCCTCTCCTCGCGTCACGAATGCTCCGTGCCCTCAGGTCGTTGAAAACCCGTGCGTGAGCAAGACTCAGAAAGTGAGGTTCTTCACGGCAGCCATCCTCAACCAGATCGCCGGCGTGTTCAAATGGGACGGCGTGGATGACGTGAGCGACGAGGTGAGAGACTCCGCGGCGCGTCGTCTTCGTCCAGCGAGGCGATGCCAGCCCCTTGCACCGAGAGCAGGTTCACAATCCAACACGTTGAGTGTATGTGTGCGCCAGCCATTCTCGTGGCGCAAGGCTGTGGCAATGGAAGCCGCTGGTGTGTTTCACAGACATGGCCTGCAGTACAGCGAGTCCCCCGCTTAACGCGGGGGGCTGCGTACCTGAGAATTGCCGCGTGAAGTAAATTTGCATTAAGTGGGGGGGGGGGAGTGATTTTCCTGTAAGGAATAACGGTGACGGTGGGGGTGACGTTCCAGCTCGTAGTTTTATTATTGTTTTCATTTGGCAGTAGACAGTTTTACAGGTTTCTTTTTAAATGTGTTGTGTTTACATAGTTTTTCTATAGATACGCTATGTGTGACAGCCATTTATTTAAATGTAAAGTGAGAGAGAGAGATGTCGAGTTCAGGAGATGAGGGAGTGAGATGTTGCTACGCACACATAAAGATGATGCCGAAACACAGACTGTACTCCAGTACCGGAGCGCGTTCTGCATTATTAACGACGCACGTTCGGCATTATAACGTTGCGCAGTCCGCCTTCTGCAAAATGTGTTGCCTAACGGAAGAACTACGTTATGGCAAAAACACGTTGTGGTGTGCACACCGCACGTTAAGCGAGGACTTGGCATGTGTACTTGGCGCTGTGCTTCTGCTCAAGACGACGGATGGGAGCGAGGCGGGGAGAGCGCTAGTGTGCGACTTGGCCTACGACTTCTTGCTGCATCTCTGCTGCTCGGTGAAGACTGGAATCGCCTTTCGGGACCCCAGCCTGGGGACCTCCTCCAGGTGAGGAGGACGAGCAGGAGGAGAAGGGGCTGCAGGGGTGGGGGGGGGGATATATGCACACCTTATCATCGCTCGAGTGCATCGCTCACAAAGGTGAAACTATTATTCGTGGCATTGGTTTAATATTCAAGCAAACTCTGGACCAGTTTTGACATTCATTATCTCATCAGACAGGCTCGCTCACATCCTGTTTTGAGAGTACAGGAACTCCTCTGTTAGAAACACCACCTATTTTATATTTTTTTCCATTTAAGGCCACACAGTGTTGATGCCGAATATACGTTGAGTTTTTTTCGTGGTTGTGCACCACTAAAAACGCGGTATCAAAGAATCCGTCACAGGGTCGTGTGCGTTCTCCAGCATTGCCGTGCGTAGCATCGCGTGACTCCCCGCGCGCTTCTTCCATTCTCCCATCAGGAGTGGCAACCTGATACTGCTGCAGTTGCTGCTGGACCTCCGCTCCTCTGTGTGCGAGGAGCCCTGGACGGGACGCCTCGCTGTGGAGCTGCTCCGGGCCTGCCCCGACCTGCTAGGCCGCTACCTCCAGCAGACCGACATCAGTTTCATGCCGCGCGCGCGCTCCGCTTGGCTGCGCAACGTGCGCTTCCTGCGGCAGGTGATGGCGCCGCTCACCCCCCGCTCCCCTGCGCCGTGTGTGACGTCGTATGTGACGCCGTGTGACACCGTGTGACGGCGTGCGTCACTACGTCGGAATGGAATCGATTCTCTACGTTCTCTTTACGGGCGCTCGTGCAGTTTGAGTGCAAAATGAGTGTTGTGTGTGTATTTTGGGTAATGACTGTTGTGTGCATGTGTTTCACATTTTAAAAGCGCGCGTTTAGCGTTATAACAGGCACATTTTGCATTATTACGGCGTGAGTTCTCTGTTGTAACTGCCTTGTACCGAGTTATAACGGTGCGCCTTCCGCTTTCTGCAAAAAGTGTACTCTAATGGAAGCACTGAATTCTTGTGAAAATACGTTTTAGTGTGAACACCACGCATTAAGCGAGGACTTTCTGTACACCACTGAATAGACAGAGGCACTCCGGGGATTGAACCAGCGACCTCGGGGGGGTTGTGAGTCTGGCGTCCAACCATTCCACCACTGCATTGGCTGCTTTCACATCTTGGTTATAATGGTCATGTCCGTCGCCAGCATTTGTGCAGCAAATCTGTTGACTGCGGAAACTCGGCGACCGGGTATCCCGATAACTATTAACTATTTTTTATTTTACCAGATAAAGCCTACTGAGCTACGTAGCTATTTTTCAGAAGCGACTTGGCCACAAATGAAAGTTCAACGAAGTGTCTTATCACATGGAAATTTATAGCAGAAGCAAAATACTCTAAAACACATGTTTCTGAATATGGAGGGGAAAACGGAAGGACCCAGAGAGACATGCAAACTCCAAAATATTCGGGTGTCAGGATCGGGATCAAAGCCACGACTTCCTGCATGCCAGGCAAGGGAGTTAACATCTCGCCACTACAGCGCCCAACGGAGGCCAACAGCCTCCGCGTACATTGTGCCGATCCCCACTGAGCGGCATGTCATAGCGTGCTAACCGGCGCCTCCATCCCCCCCCCCTCCTTTCAGGTCTACGATGTCCAGCCGCTCGTCTCGCCGCTGTTCGATTTGCCGGAGCGCTTGGCCCTGCCTCGTGCTGTCGCCGTGGTCATGGTGACGACCACCCCCCCGGTGGCCACCCGTGCGATGCTCACGCAGGGCCTCAACGTGAGCCTTGCGCGGTGCACGCTCGCGTGACAGCGTCCACCGCTAACTTTCGGCTGTGACGTTTATTGGCCGCGATTAAACGCTCGCAACAGAACAGTTAAAGTGAGATTCTGGCTGTAGATGGCAGTCGTGCATCAACAGGCCTAGATTTAGGCACAAGATAAGTTAGCTACAGCTTAGGGCCTCACATTATGAGAGGCCTTTAAATCCGCCGAAATGTTTTATTTAGAAGTTTTACTTAGTTGAAAAATTAAATGTTTATTTTCATTCTGATATGAGAAAATATACAGAAATTCCTCGATGGGGCCTCCTAACCCTTTACCATTCCGAGACGTCTGCAAGTTGCAGGGTGGGGTCCCGTTCATATCTGAATCTTGGAACACGCAAGCGGCTCGGCGTAAATCTTATTTGGAGAGGCCAAGCGCCATTGTTTTTAAAGACAGTACTTGCCCCAGAGAACCATAGCAAAACGACTGCACTCGATGATAGTTGGCGCCAAACTGTGCCTCCTGCATTGCGTTGTGGGAGCCTCGGTACCGATAAAGTAATTTTATTTGTAGTTTTTCTTCTAGTTTTGTTTTGATGATGTACACATACAGCATTGGAATGGAAGAAAAACTGCGGTTGGGGTAGTGATAGAGTTTGGTATTGTGATAGGGGTAGTGATAGGGGTTGGGGTAGGCCTGGTCGTAGCATTGGGGGCAAGGAGTAGCAGGATGATGATGATGGGCTAGGGGAGAAGAGATGGGTTTTAGATTCTTGGCACTGAGTGAGGCTTTCCTGGGTAAACCAGCATAGTCGTAATAGTAGTGACAATAATGATAATAATAAAACCCATTGATCACAGCGGCAACAGCTGGGATGCGTCTGTGACTCTCGCGCCCTGACCCGTCCGTTGGCGGCCATGCGCCCGATCGTGGTGTCCCCGCGCCCTGCGCCCTGCAGGTCCCGCACAGCGTGGTGAGGCACACCACCCTTTCGCTCATCTCGCTCATGCTGACGCGGATGCTCGGCAGCATGGAGCGCTGCGGTGCTGGTGGCGGTGGTGACGCATGTGATGCCGCCCGTGGCACCGCCGGTGGAGGAGGTGGCCCCTACTCTCAGCGGGAGCTGCAGGAGCTGCGCACCGCGTTGTCCGAGGCCATCGGCAAGGTGCGGTCCACGTGGTTGGAATGCGACGAGCCTCGTTAATTTTTCGCCGGTGTGGCATCTCTGAGATGCCACGCGCCATCCGCTTTGCCGAGGGGCGTTAAACAAAACCCCCTGCAAGTCGTTGCTGCTGAGCGGAAGATCGTGACCATTTATCCCTCTGGTGGTCTCGTCCCTGCCAAAGACATGTGGATTTTTTTACACTTTGCTCTGGATTAGCAATGGAGATGCACTTCCTCATCTAAGCCGGGAGATCTCACTCAGCAGTAATTTTGTGATGGTGTGTGGATCACTCCATATTCACTCTGTGTGTTGTTTACTCTGTGTTGTTTTACTCTTCGTGTTGTTTTACTGTGTTGTTTACTCTGTGTTTTACTACGTATGTTGATTACTGCGTGCATTGTTTATTCTGTTGTATACTTTATGTTTTTACTCCATGTGTTATTGACTGTTTACCGTGTGTGTTGTTTAGTCCATGTGTTGGTTACTACCTGTTGATTACTCCATGTTTTATTTACTCTGTGTGTTATTTACAGTGTCTTTACCCTGTGAATTGTTTACTGTTGCTTATTCTGTTTACTCTATTTTTTACTCTGTTGTTTAGTCCATGTGTAATGCGGTTGTAAACGGCCCTTCTGAGGTGCCATCCGTGGGGGAGGAGTTAGGTCACGTGGGGGGAGAGGGGTTGAGTATAGAAGGAGGGGAACCGGAAGAGCAGGGGGAGTGACTGGGAGCCAGGAACAGAGGAAGGCCACGTAGGGCGAAGCGGGGTGTGGCGAGATCGCCACGAACACGGGGGAAGCGAGGATCGGCACCGTTGGCCAGCGGTGACCGACCCGAAGCAGCAAGGAGGCTGCAGTCAGCAGCGGGGCTGCACAGAGAGAGTGGGCAGCGGGTCTGCATACAGTGACAGCCAGAGGGTCTGCACATAGGGGTAGCAGCGAGTCTGCAGGGAGGAGGTTACAGTAGATGAAGCAGAGAGTCAGAGGGGTGAGGAAGCTATAATAGCAGTGAATAGCCGGGGGCTACAAATACAGGAGTTATAACAGAGTGCCGTGTGGGTAAAGACGTGAACCTGAATAAAGACACGAAGACAGAAAGAAGTGTTCGAGTCCTTTTATTACACTGGAGTCAGAAGTGAAACGGCATGGCGAAACAACTGAGGAAGAAGAATATCCCATCTCCGGCGTCGGCTTCATCATCGGACGACGACGATCTTCCTCCTGAGGTCGGCTTCACTTCGGCGGAGGGAGAGATCCGTGAGGGCCCGGGTGTGGAGGAGGTTGCCGCTGCGCCCGACCCATCTGCGTTGAAGGACGAAGATTTAAGATGGACCCGGATGGCGGAGCAACTGGCGACCCTAAAAACCGTCATCACGGAGTTGTGTGACCTTGTCACGCCAAGGGCGGCGTTGGAAGGTGATGGTGGTGATCGGCAGGAGCCCGGGTCGTCTTCGCTGGCGCCGCCATCGACCACGCGGCGTGAAGACGCCATCTTGGGCGTGGCGCACCACGGAAGGCGGGAAGCCGCCATCTTGGGGCCGCCACGAAGATCGTCCGCCATCTTGGCGACACCGCGTTGCGACGCCTTGCTGAACTTGCCGCCGGAAGAGTCGGTGACGGACGGAAGCAGGCCAAGGAGCCGCAGTCGTCACCTTACAACTGTTAAGGAGTTCTCCATCGGGGGCGATTGGAGTGCGTTCGCTTGTCGATTTTTGGCGGCGGTACGAACGGCAAGGTGGACGGACGCCGAGGCGCTGGAGGTGCTTCCGACTCTCCTTGACGATGAGTCTGTTCGTTTTTTTCGCTCTATAAAAGCTGCGAAGAAGAAAACATTGCGTGGAGTGTTCGACGAAATGGCGGACGCGTACGAGCCACCGGATGACGCCCATCGCCGCTTCGTGCAGCGGCAACGCGCACCGGAGGAGTCGCCTGTAGCGTACAGGGGCGCCGTGCTGGAACTCGCGATGGCCGCTTACCCGGAGACGGAGCCTGACCTGCTGGAACCTCTCATCTTGGGGAAGATGTTGGAGTTATCCCGGGATCTGGGCATTCCTATGCCGGCTTGCGGTCACGAGAAACTCACGTCCCGGACCGCGGCTAAGTGTTTGGACGCCCAGTTCAATCTCCGCCGCTGGAAACAAGTCACGGCGTGGACGGGCGGTCCTGTCGTCGATGGGGGGGCCGTAGGGTGGGACCCTACAAAGGCCGTGTACGTGCCGGATGCGACCGGCCCAAAGGAGCTGTCGGCCGCCTCCACTCCGTGGCCGGCTCGAAGCGAGCCGGGGCCGCGGGCTCCGCCGCCGGCGCGGCCACGTCGGGACGGGGTGCCTGCTGCGCGCCGACCCGACGTCGACTGTTTCCGCTGCGGCCGTCGGGGCCACTATGCCAGGGACTGCTGGGCCCGGGTTCCGGGGCCGCCCCAGCAGGAGGCCTCGATCGCGGACGTCCCAAAGAAAGACCCTCCGGCACAGGCAAGTCGGTGCGCACCAGACACCCGGCAAGGCCTGACACCTCACTCATCGCCGTTGTTGTGCGACGCGGATGTTCTAAAATATGGGAGGCCAGTATCTGCGCCTTGTCGCTCGATAACGCAGTGGCGTAAGTTGGCTCGGCGGGTTGTCGCGGCCGCTACAGGTTCGTCCACTGTACCGGGGTCGATCCAAGGGGTGGACGTGCGTATTTTGGTGGATTCCGGGGCGTCCGCGACCATTATTTCGGATGTCATATTCCATCTTTTGAACATCCCACCGGGGGCCGTGAGGCCGGCTTACGCTTCCTGCATCGCTGCGAACGGGGGTAGTATGGGCATCGTGGGACAGGTGGACGCTAATATTTCTATCGGGGGGGTCTCGGCCTCGGGCGTTGTGTTAATTTCGAGGTCCCTGGCGGTTCCTTGCTTGTTGGGCACGGATTTTTTGGCTAAGATGCCCATTTTAATTAGAATCAATGAAAATTGCATTGAACTGCCAGGGGGCCGCAAATTGGCGTTTTTACAGTCCACCTGGGGGCGACCGGCTCCGGTTGCCCAGGTGCAGGCGTTATCGGAAGTTTCAGTTGATATTCCACCTGGCTCGCAGATGCTCATTCCCCTACGATACCGGAAGCCGGTTCCGGGTCGGCAGAGTGCTTGTGGAATTTTGCTGTCGCCGTCCGCCGCTGTTACGGGCGGATTGGCACTGGTGGGGGCGCAAACCATTGTCCGTCCGGATCAGCGCCCGTTTTTGCAGGTGTTAAATGCGACTTCTGAAAGCGTGTGTGTGCCGGCTGGTACCGTTGTGGCACACGCCACTACGGCGTTTACGGCTCAGAGTGACATTCCGGACGGGGGGCTGGTGGGTGGTGTTTCACACGACGGAGGGGTGGACGATCGTTGGATCGCCGAATTATGTGCGGAAAATTCGGCCCTTTCCGCTGAGCAGCGTTGTGCGATTCATAAATTATTAGCGAGCTATTCCGATGTGTTTAGCTCGGACGATTTGGACTTGGGACGCACCTCGCTGCTCTCTCATCACATCGAAACGGGGGACGCGGCCCCTATCCGCTTGAACTCACGTCGGATGAGTCCGGCTGAGCGTGAGCACGTTCGAGGGGCAGTGGAAGACATGTTGAAAGCGGATATTATATCTCCGTCTAATAGCCCGTGGGGTGCGCCTGTCGTGTTGGTTAAAAAGAAAGATGGTAAATTACGATTTTGTGTGGATTTTCGGAAGTTAAATAAAGTGTCGGTGGCAGATGCGTATCCCCTGCCGCGTATGGACGATTCTCTCGACGCCTTGTCAGGGGCTAAGTTTTTTTCAACGCTAGATCTCTCTTCGGGCTTCTGGCAGCTTCCCCTTGACGAGCCCTCGCGGGAAAAGACAGCGTTCCGTACGCCGCAGGGGTTGTTCCAATTTAACTGTCTGCCGATGGGGTTGAATGCAGCCCCTGCCACCTTTCAGAGATTGATGGAGTTGGTATTGACGGGGTTGCAGTGGGAGACATGTCTCATTTATTTAGATGATATTATTGTCTTCAGCCGCACATTTGATGAGCATTTATTGCGGTTGGAGGCCGTTTTTGCCAGAATGCGTTCTGCTAATTTGAAATTCAAGCCTAAGAAATGTCATCTACTGCAACGTTCCGTTCGATACTTGGGACATATTGTTAGTGCGGACGGGGTGGCCACGGATCCAGAGAAAACTGCGTGTGTCCGGGATTGGGCAACCCCCGCCACGGTGGGTGATGTGCGTCGGTTTTTGGGGTTCGCCTCATATTACCGGAGGTTTGTTCCGAATTTCGCTACTATCGCCAGGCCTTTGCATCTCCTTACTGGGAAGGGGCACAAATTTGTGTGGGGACCGCCGGAGGAGGCGGCGTTTCGGAGCCTGCGCGACCTACTGGCTACTGCGCCGACGTTGGATTATCCGGATTTTGAACATCCCTTCATTCTGGATACTGATGCGAGTGACACCGGGATTGGGGCGGTGTTGTCCCAGTCAAAAGGTGGTGTTGAGCGTGTGGTGGCGTACGGGAGTCGGGTTTTGTCTCCCGCGGAAACTCGTTACTGCGTCACTCGCAGGGAACTTTTGGCTATTGTGTATTTTCTCCGCCAATTTCGACCGTATCTGTACGGTCGGTCGTTTATTGTCCGAACGGACCATGCGGCCTTGCAGTACGCTCTTAAGATGGACCAGCCATCCGGACAATTGGCGAGATGGCTGGACACGTTGCAAGAATTCTCCTTCCAAATTCACCATCGGAAGGGTGTGCGTCACGCTAACGCGGACGCACTGTCCAGGTTGCCGCAACAATCCCCTTGTGCGTGTGCGTCGGGGACGCATAGGTGTGGACCGGCTCAGCCCCCCCCTCAACCTGTCGCGCGGGCAGTGGATGTTCTCGAACCTCCGCTTACACCGGGACCGGTTGAAGGGGGACCGGCTGACGGGATTTTGCGTCTTCCAAGGTCTGTGTGGATTCGGGAGCAAATGTTGGACGATTCTTTGGTGTCGTTACGGAAACGAACGGAGAAGGCGGGTAAGGAAGTCGGTGCGGGTGGTAATTCGGAAACTGCTCTCCGAGATGGGTTACTGATGTGGAGGGAAGGGATACAGGAACACTGGCGTCTCGTTGTGCCTGCGTCATTGCGCTATGAGTTGATTAGATCTTTGCACTGTGACACACTTTTACACCTGGGGGTGCAGAAAACCCTATTGACGCTGCAACGAGACTATTATTGGCACGGCATGACGACGGATGTCGTCGGTCACGTTCGCGCGTGTCCCGATTGTGCCCGCCGTAAGCCGCCTAAACATCCATATGTTCCGCCGATACAATCGATTAAAGTATCTCGGGTTAATGAGTTGGTGGCGTTAGATATTTTGGGACCCTTTCCGCCATCAGCTAAAGGGAATAAGTATTTACTGGTGGGGGTGGAGTACCTCTCTCGCTGGCCGATGGCCTGGCCCTTGCCTGACCAGTCAGCGGCGTCTATCACGGACGCCTTTCTATTTGGGTATGTAATGGACAAAGGGGCTCCGGAGAGGCTCCTTACGGATCAGGGACGTAACTTTTCGTCTAAATTGTTGGGGGAGGTGTGTGCGGCTCTTGGAACTAAAAAGATACGGACGTCCCCCTACCACCCGCAAACGGATGGTATGGTGGAACGGTTGAATCGGACTCTGTCCGCCATGCTGTGCCATACAGTCGGGGAAAACCAATCTGATTGGGATTTGCATATCCCTGGGGTGCTTTCGGCGTATCGCATGACGCCGCACGCGGCTACTGGATACTCGCCGTTTTTCTTTATGTACGGCCGTGAGAACGTGCCGCCGATTCATGACCAGTTGGGAACCGGTGCGAGGGGGCCTGTTAAGCCTCTTCCTGAGTATATTAAGGACAACGTTCGGCGTGTCGCTGAGGCGAGGGAAAATGCCCGCATGGCTACTGCCAAGGCTCAGGCCAGGAATGAGCGGTGTGCCCGACGTTCAAAGGGGGAGTGTCCCTGGAAAAAGGGGGACCTGGCCTGGCTTCATTGCCCACAGGTGCGGCCAGGTACATCTCCTAAATTACATCGACCTTGGCAGGGTCCGGTCCGCCTCATTGAGGTTCCCAACCCACAGTCGGCGCGTGTTCAGGTTGGTGCACGGCGTTGGTTCGTGCACACGTCCCGGTTGAAGCCATACATTGCCCCACGGCCGGATGCGTCATCTCCCCAAGTTGCCTTGCCGGGGTCTGTTGCTGCCGACTCGCCCTTGCCTGTGTCTGCTGACCTTGCGAGAGCGCCTGTCGTACCCTTCACAGACAAGCCGGCCGTGACAGCGCAGGGAGGAGGACCTTCCGCTTGTGGGACGCCGACCGGAGCCGCAGAACCCACGGGACCTGCAGCTCTTCCTATCCCTCCGCGGACGCGAGTACGGGATGTTTCTGGACGCGAGCGGGACAGTGGCGGGCCTCCAATGGCGACGGAAGAACTTGCGCCCGTCGCCCCTAAAACCCTTCCACGTTCCCGCTCGGCGGGTGGGCCGCCGACCGTCCGGGACGGCCCGGCTACCCGTACTCGCTCGAAATCCCTCACGTTTCGTTAGATTGTGTTGTGTTGTGTTATTGTTATAATGTTCTTCAATGCTTCGTGTCTTTTTGCGTGTTGGCCCTTTACACCCGCATTGCTTTTCAGGTTGCAATTCAGCCGAGGTCGGCTGGATTTTCTTTAGGGGGGAGGGTGATGTAATGCGGTTGTAAACGGCCCTTCTGAGGTGCCGTCCGTGGGGGAGGAGTTAGGTCACGTGGGGGGAGAGGGGTTGAGTATAGAAGGAGGGGAACCGGAAGAGCAGGGGGAGTGACTGGGAGCCAGGAACAGAGGAAGGCCACGTAGGGCGAAGCGGGGTGTGGCGAGATCGCCACGAACACGGGGGAAGCGAGGATCGGCACCGTTGGCCAGCGGTGACCGACCCGAAGCAGCAAGGAGGCTGCAGTCAGCAGCGGGGCTGCACAGAGAGAGTGGGCAGCGGGTCTGCATACAGTGACAGCCAGAGGGTCTGCACATAGGGGTAGCAGCGAGTCTGCAGGGAGGAGGTTACAGTAGATGAAGCAGAGAGTCAGAGGGGTGAGGAAGCTATAATAGCAGTGAATAGCCGGGGGCTACAAATACAGGAGTTATAACAGAGTGCCGTGTGGGTAAAGACGTGAACCTGAATAAAGACACGAAGACAGAAAGAAGTGTTCGAGTCCTTTTATTACACATGTATTCGTTATTTTGTTGTTTCATCTGTGTTGTTTCCTCTTATTTACTCTGTGGATTGTTTACTCTGTGTTTTATTTGCTCCAGGTGCTGCCGGATGTGACATCCCTCATTTCTGCCTGGAATCAAATCTCTGGCCCGGCGAAGGCTTCAGAGGCTGTGCCTGCCCAGGAGCCGGCTTGTGAGAAGGACGAAGGGAAGGGTGAGAGACGGAACACAGCACACAGGCCCCAAGGAGACGGAGCAGAGTGGCGCACAGCGCCGGTTGCTGCTGCTGTTTTGCAAGAGGGCGGGCGTGTGTATGTGTGGGTGGGGAGCAGTAGTGAAGCGGTTAGCGCGTTGCTGTCCAAACCCAGCGACCTGAGTTCAATTCCCGCTCATGGTCAAGACCAGTAACGATTGTGTGAACTGGGCCTCCCCTAGGTCAACTCGGCCTCAAATGAGTACCCGGTGTGGTGTTTAAGCATCGCCACTGGGGAGACAACAAGTGGCCGGGTGTGGTGCTGATCACCCCACGCCCTTGTGTGCCGGCCTTCATAGGTGCTCGTTAACAGCACTTGCCCCGACAGTATGTTAAAGGCTATACGGCAGAGGTCGCAAACGGGTTTTGATTCCTTACCCGTACCCGGCCGCACCAGGGTCGCAAATGGGTACCCGTACCCGGCTGGGTACGGGTAGCCGAGTATCGGGTAGGGTACGGGTATCGGGTACCCGATTGCGACCTCTGCTATACGGGGGATCTTTGTCTTTGGAGCGGTAATGTAGCGGTTAGCGCACCGCTTTACGAATTCGACGACCCGAGTTCGAATCCCGCTCACAATAGCAGCGGTGAATATCTGATCTGGTCCTGGGCCTCCCACAGGTGGACTCAGCCTTAAAGAGTGTAATGAGAGAGCACACCGACAGGTGACGGAGGGCTGCATAGGCATTGTCTTATCGGTGATAGCCAATCAGGGCTATGGGTTCCATCTGGGCCGAAGTTCACGGGCGGAGCTCACAGCGGGTATGCGGGAAGGTTCTGAGGGGGGCGTGGTTAGAGGCGGGGCTTGGCTCCGCCGAGGCGGATATAAGGGGAGGCTGGAGAGGGAGTCGGTGTGGAAGCCTGGGTCCGGACTGCATCTCCTCCACCTCGTCAGCCATCGACCACGTGGCAGCCTCGAGGGCAGCGCTCTCGCGATCTCCGACGCTCTCAACCAGCGGGGTGCGGTGAACGCGAGGGTGAGGGAAGCCGCGCACGGAGCGGAGAAGCAGTGAGCGCGTGCCGCAGTGTGGAAGAGAGAGAGAGAGGGACCATCTGGAAAGAGAGTGTGAAGCCGAGCAGTCGCAACTAATAAAGAAAGACACAATTCACAAGAAGTGGTGGAAGTCGTTTATTACACAAGTACCCGGTGCGGTGTGTAAATATCAGCATCAAGGAGAACAAAACGACCTCGTGTGCCGTGCCGGCCCATTCATAGGTGCCCACCGATCATTGGCGTTCTTCCCGGCAGTCCATATCATCTCCGCCGTGAGCTCAGAGGGGTTGGCAGGGGACCTCAGCTGGTCCTGCGGAAATCTCAACGTTTGGAAGTGGCGCACCGGTTGTGTGTCTGTGGTCGTTGCGGACCGGTCGCCGATTGCTCCAATTTGTCCCACCTCTGTGGGTGTGCAGAGCTGGGAGAGGTGCAGGAGATGCTGCTGAAGGCGGAGCTGCTGCACGTGCTGCGCTTGTATCAGCAGGTGGTCCCGCACCTACTGGCGCAGAGCTCCTTCGACTTCAGCAAGCTGCTCGTCGGTGCGTGGAGCGATTTGGCGTGGCGTGTTGAGACTCGGGGGGGTGGGGGGGGGGTTGCCGAAAGCGATTGTGTCATTATATCAGTAACCACGTGAAGAAAAAAAAGAACAAAAACATAAAAATCCGATTAACCAGTTCAACACCCGGACAGAAACTTCCCGCGCAACCGGTGGGCGGCGGCATGGTGGCGGTGTCGCGGCGCCGATGCTCGCGCCTCACGGCCAGTAGAGTCTGGGTTCATTTAATGACGAGGGCACATTCCGTGAGGAGTTTGTGTTCTCTCTCTCCCCCTGTTCTGCGTAGGTTTCTTCCAGGGTCTCCAGTTTCCCTCCCATTGCTAAAAATCACGCACAGTGTAACGGTTATTGGCCAAGCATCCCAATGCTGAATGATTTCCTGCAAATTACTCAACTGGGATCGCACATGGCAACAGCAACATTGCCCCCCCTACTGTGATAAACTTAACGTGACTCAGTGAGGCCTATCCCTAACCCTGAGTAAACTTGCATAATCACATATTGTCCAGGTCCGTTTGTGTGCGTGCTACTATCGTCTGTTTTACTTCATGTGGCTGTACGTGTGCGAGTGCGTTTCTGTGTATGTCTCTGTCTTTGGGGCAGTAGCACAGTAGTTAGCATGCTGTGCCATCAACCCGGTGACCCGAGTTTGAATCGAGCTTCCCGCCAACACCGGTGACGATTATCTGAACCGGTCCTGGGACTGTCTTAGGTTGACTCAGCCTCAAATTAATACCTTTTATGAGATATGTAGTAAACATCGACACTCAGGAGACAAACGTGGCCATGCGTGGTACTGGCCACCCACCCCCTCGTGTGCTGGGCCGGCCTTAATACGTGCTACTCGCGAACAGCACTTGCCCGGGCAGTCTGGTAGAGGCTACACAAATGATATGTGTGTCTGTGTCTTTGCTGCAGGAGTCACAAGCGAGGGCACCCCACCTATCCTGCAGTACCGGACCCTGCAGCTGATGCTGGCTCTGCCCGTGTCTCGCTACGCGTGGTTTAAATGCCGGGTATGCACACTTACTCAGTGCCAGAAGCCAATGCCCTTCAACAGAAACCTTCTGAATCGTGTCAATAATCGCAACACTAAAATGGGCAGCAGGGTCTATGTATGTTTGTATATTGAACTTCTTTCACACCATACGTAGCTAACTGTGCTAATCAGAGTTGGCGCTAAATGTGGTTGAAATGCGCTCATGTCAAGTAAAACAAATAATCCAATTAAAGCTCTGGATTGCTTCGCTAAATGGTGGCGCGTTGGTTCGTGCGTTTACAGATGACGGATCATTAATTGCATCGGGCATTTGTGTCCTGCGCTCAAGCTATTCACCTCATTTTTTTGGGGTCTTTCGGTGAAGCCACGTAGATAGAAAAATAATGAAAATATCACGACGTTTCGATCGCAACAGAAGCAATTGTCATCAGGTGAAATATATATATGGCAGGAGAGCTGTTGAAGCAGAATGTTACATAGGTTTGAGATGGGTTTAGCCCAAGGATAAGTGGGTGGGGCTAGAGATGGAATTTGCATGTAAATGTAAGATCCAGAGCTGATATACCTCGACGACGCAGCTGTGGAGGTGGCCATTGTATTGTGAGAGAGTTGCATGTCAATGTAAGTGTCGTGAGTCCAACTGAGTCGCAGACATTGTTCCTTTTAAAGACAACACGTTTATTTGTGACACGTAACACAAGGGGTAACTGCCCCTTCAGCAGATACAGCCTAGGGTGGTGACCACCCAGCTTTTACCTACTCTATACAGAGGAGTTACTGCTGCGAAGAGTCAGGTCCCTACTCGGCTCCGCGACCACGTGTTTGCCTCGAAGACGTAGAGCTTCCAGCTTGAGATGTAGGCTTCAGCTGGTGGACGTGCAGCTTCAGCTTGTAGAATGCAGCAACCCCGGTCCCTCTCAGGGACCCGCCTTATGTCCCCCTACGCTGCTCTGCCCTTGGCCCTGCCCGCCTTCTGGAGCCTTCTAGCTCCCTCTCGATCCCTCTCGAGAGCTCTCCCTGGACACATGATCACCCCCTAGTCCCCCCACCTGGGGGCCTCTCTATGGACACTCTAGATCACGTGTCTGCAGGGCCAACCAGAGTGCTATGGCCCGGGGCAACCCTGCCCTTGGGCTGACACTCTCTCCCGCTCCCCCTCGTGGGAGCCCACGCTATCAGCGCTCACCAAGCCCCGCTAGAATTTTATGTACTGTGTTGATTCGAACCTGGATTTTGTGTTTGCTCATGATTTTGGAAATATTTTTGGTAACCCCTGCTATGTATGGCAAGGTAATGGTTTTGATTGGGTCCTCAGATTGTTCTTTCCCAACGGTTGGGGTGATGGCTTTATGGATTGTGTAGTCGGAATATCTATTCATCTTGAGGGCTTGGTGTATGTACTCCAGTTCATTGGCGAGGTGGTGATGGTTGGAAATACAATGAGCTCTATGGTGTAGAGTTTTGATGAGGGAATTCTTCTGGGATGGATGGTGGTGGGAGTCAGGTTTTATGTAGGCATCTGTATTGGTGGCTATCCTGTAGACAGAGTGTGTGTTTCGATGAACACATCCAAGAATGGTAACTTGCCATCCTTTTCCACCTCCATGGTGAATTTAATGGCTGGGTGTATGGAATTGATGTGGTTCAAGAATTGGCCCAGCGCTGGTAGGCCATGTGGCCAGATGATGAACGTGTCATCTAAGTATCTCTTCCTCAAGGAAGGACGTCGGGTGGATGCCTGGATGACGTGTCTCAAAATTTTCCATAAAAACATTGGCTACAACTGGAGATAAGGCCGAACCCATTGGGGTACCTTCAACTTGTTTGTAGAATGTTCCATTCCACGTAAAGTAAGTGTTGGTGAGGCAGTGTCTAACCAGGGCCAGTTCATCAGCATTCAGTCCTTGTTGGACCAAATCTTCAATGATTGCAATGGTGTCAGGCACAGGGACTTTGGTAAACAAAGATACTACATCGAAACTGACATGCAAATCACCTGGAGATAGTGAGATGCCCTTAATTAGCAATACCAAGTGAGCTGAGTTAAGTACACCTGAGGTGGTCTTACCAGTGAATGGTTGTATGGTCTCAGACAGAAATCGGGCCAGTTTGTAGGTGGGTGAGTCAATGGTGGAGACGATAGGCCGGAGTAGTGTACCTTCTTTATGGATTTTTGGTAAGCCATACAATCTGGGTGGTCTAGCAGCAGAGGGTTTTAAGGAAAGCCGATTGGTTAGTTCGTGGAGGTATATCAGCTCTCTGATCTTACATTTACATGCAAATTTCATCTCTAGCTCCACCCACTTACCCTTGGGCTAAACTCATCTCAAACTTATATAACATCCTGCTTCAGCAGCTCTCCCGCTATATATATATTTCACCTGATGACGATTGCTTGTGTTGCGATCGAAACGTCGTGATATTTGTATTATTTTTCTATCTACGTGGCTCTACCGAAAGACCCAAAGAATATGAATTCCTGCAGTCACGAAAGCTTTAAGTCAAGATTTATTCACCTCAATGTTTTGCTTTTGTTCTCTTTGTGATGCAGGTTGTACTTACAAATGAGACTCTTTTCTCTCCTGCTCTCTTGAGTTCTCGCCCCGGTTACACGAACTGAACGTGAGATGACGTGAGATGACACGTGTGCCATGTTCGCGCCTCTCTTGTTCAGGAGCTGGTGGAGGGGGCGGCGGACGGCACGGGCGACGGCTCCGACAAGTCGACCTTCTACCTCCTCCTGCGCATGTTCGTGTGCAGCGACCACCCCCAACTGCAGAGCGCTACGCAGCAGCTGCTGGTCAAGGTGTCTCCCCCATGCGCACATGGACACATGCACAAATACAAAGATCCCCCGTATAGCCTTAACAGACTGTTGAGGCAAGTGCTGTTTGCGAGCACCTATGAAAGGCTGGCACGGCACATGAGGGGGTGGGTGGCCACACCATGCCCGGCTGCCTTTGTCTCCCTGGTGGCGATGTGTACACACCGCACCAGGTACTCAATTGAGGCCGAGTCGACCTAGGGGAGGCCCAGGTCCAGTTCAGATAATCGTCACGGGCGTTGGTGGCCACTTGCGGAAATCGAACTCGGGTCGCCGGGTTCGCAGCACTACCCCTGCACACAGCAACTGCTGGTCAAGTCATAATGGTAACAATAATTGAGCGTGCTTTCGATGTTTGTGCCATTCTGACAGCGTGAGACCATCACGATCTGCAGTAGTTTCCTCGTCGTAGGCAAAGGTGCCGTGCATAATCCCAATTTTAGTCATTTGCGACGTGAATTATTTTTCCAAAGTTTAACTTTGGGCCATGACATCGGCACGCAATTGCCCCACTCATTTCAAATGATGGCACAGGATCTTTAACGTCCACTGCGAAGCAGATGGCACATGTAATTTTACAGTTAATACGCACTGCAGTATCGATAATAATTAATACAGTAGATAATCGATTATATAATTATCCAGCGGCTTCGGGGGGAAGAGAGCGCCAGATTTTTAAAAACGCCAGATAATCACACCTTTATTTAAAATAGAGTATTTGTGCACACTCTTGCATAACATTGTTTTTAGGTGTTCTTATATGTTTCTTCTGTGTTTTAAATTAGTTTACTCTATGAAATTGGCATAAATATATATACAAAGACAAAAATAAATATCCTGCTGTAAAACGTTACTCTGTTTACTTCACCATACTTACCACTCCAATCCCGAAGACTCTGCATGGGGTGATGTACGTACTACGCTCTTGGTTCAACAACTTGTGTTTGACGATCACCAGACTGGTACAGCCTCTAGACTGGTGCTCCGGTGAATGCCGAATTACACGTACTTTTCTCTGGATCGCACAGTATATTTTCTGTTTTCATTACTGTAGTTATTAGCCTTGAAGAACGTATATCCGTGCAGTATTTTAGTTTTTTTAGTTTGTCGTGTATAATGTACTGTATATAATATTTGACACTGAAATCAAGCATATATACTTTTTGTCACACGCATGGTGGTGATTGCTGAACTGGTACAGCCTTTGGAGCGGTTTTGCCAATTTCACTTGATCAGCCCAGGACCACTGGATACATTTTGGAGCTGGATAATCCTGCACAGGATAATCGATGAAGAACTGTACAGTAATTAATTTCTATATAGCATCGGTCATGCAAAACTGCATCTCTCGACGCTGTACATAGCATGCCCAAACCAAGGTCAACTCAATTAAAGGCTATAATAAACAAAAAGGTTTTTTAATGGGTCTTAAGTCGTGGAAGGGACTTAATTTGGTGAAAACGGAGCGGGAGTGAATTCCACTCCGTGGGAGCTACAGATTCTTAGGAAGAGCTCCCTCCTACCATCTTGCATTTAACTTGAGGCTGAATGAGTATTAACCAGGACGGCCTGTTGGATTTCAACGTGAAGCTCTGCAGCGACCAGCAAACACACGACCGCTGGGCCGCGTCGCCGTCCCATAGACGTCCTGTTTTCATGTGAAAGTGGAGGATGAAGGTTTAAAAGAGAGAGATAAACTATTCTGAACCCACAGAGACCATGAGTAGCAGAATGGCTCAGTGGGTACACTCTGTGACTCACCGCTCGTGTCTCACCGCCCGTGTCTCACCGCTCGAGTCCCACCACTCGTGTCTCACCGCCCGTGACTCACCGCCCGTGTCTCACCGCTCGTGACTCACCGCCCGTGACTCACCACTCGTGACTCACCGCCCGTGTCTCACCGCCCGTGTCTCACCGCCCTTGTCCCACCGCCCGTGTCTCACCGCCCGTGTCTCACCACTCATGACTCACCGCCCGTGTCTCACCGCTCGTGTCTCACCGCCCGTGTCTCACCGCCCGTGTCTCACTGCCCGTGTCTCACTGCCCGTGTCTCACCACTCGTGTCTCACCGCCAGTGTCCCACCGCCCGTGTCCCACCGCCCGTGTCTCACCGCTCGAGTCCCACCACTCGTGACTCACCGTCCGTGTCTCACCGCTTGTGTCTCACCGATCGTGACTCACCGTCCGTGTCTCACCGCTCGTGACTGACCGATCTGGCCTCTGAAGACTTGACCGTGTTTATGTTCAACGTTGAAGGAAATTCCTGCCCATAAAATGCACAAATCGGGCACCTGACGCCTTGACTCTGATGAATGTTATTTCTCGCTTTTGCATTACAGATTTTGCGAGACAGCGGAGTGTTTGAGTTCACGTGGAGAGAACTCGACATTTGGCTTAAAGGACTTCTGGACTTCTCAAGAGAGCAGCAGGAACCAATTCTTACTTTTCTTGAAAAGGTACGTCCACACACGCCTACACACGTCTACACACGTCTACACACGTCTACACACATTTACACACCGCAGAGTGGCAAACGCTGCTCTACCGTATGGAACTTCACGCAGGCCTGGGTCCTGTTGCAAAAGAGGCAATGCTGTTTTACTTTTCTTAGTGGTTTTATTTCATCTGAGCAATATTGCCTGGCTGTGTTGGTTCCTGTCACCTAATGACGTCGAGAGACCGGTTCATACTCTTTGGTTCTTTCGGTAAAGTCACGTAGATATAAAATAAAATAAATCACGACGTTTCGGGTGCAACACAAGCGTCCGTCATCAGGTGGGACAACCACAGCAAGAAACAATTGCTGAAGTGGAAAACTTCAAATCTAGATTAGACTGGTTCTTGCTTTTGTGTTCGCCCGACTTGATTACTGCAACGCATTACTGTTCGCGATTCCGAGTGAGGTGCTGGGTAGACTCCAGCTCGTTCAGAATGCAGCTGCTAGATTCTTTACGCGCTCAGTGTTCAGTGAGCACATCACACACCTGCTCTCTTGTCTTCACACTGGATATCTGTCCAGTATCGAGTAGACTATAAGACCCTGCTGCTGACCTACAAGGTACTCAGTGGGTTGACCCCGCAATGTTTCCAGGAACTGATCCATGTTTATATTCTTAAACGAGGTCCCTGGGTTCTTCAGATCATCTTCTTCTAAGGACTTCAAGGTCAAGGCTTTTATTACTGGAGGAATTGGGCTTTTGCCAGTGCAGCTCCCAAGTTTTGAAACGACGTTTTGCCTTTGCTAACAAGACAATCAGAGTCAGTTTAACACGTAGGCTTTCGCGACCAATATCATCCATAATAGAAGTTTTTGGGTTAGATCACGTAAATATATAAATGTGTCATTAAAACCCGCCACCACCCGACACAGCCAACTAGTCAGGGTTGTCACGTAAACAGAACATTCCAATTCGTCACTAGTACAGCACACCGGTGTGTTGGAGAGCCCAGTCACAACATTTACAATCTGAGTACAACGTTTCGCCAGTAATTACAACTAGCTTAATCAGGTGACAGCCAGATTTGTGGAGAAGTCTTACTGTTTCATTCCTTATATAGAGGTGTAGATGTGTTGACCACCCTCCTGTGCTCTTGCATAATTTGGGGGTGGGGGAAGGATTGCTGAGGCAACGTACATTTTGCATGTGCATTATGCGAGCTCTTTGAACTTGTCCTTCCTGTCTATTGTGTTGATTAAAATAGCCCTACCAACGGTAATCCCTATTGAAGTACGCTGCCCTTTGTAGGCATGCATTTAAATAATGTATTATTTGATGATTCACTTCCACGCAGCACTAAGGCGGTAGCTATTCGAATGGTTACAGTTATTTTGATTTCTTTAAATTTCGATATATTCTCTAATTAGTCTTGGCCAGTAGTAGCTAGTTTTGCACAAAACTTCAACATCAAAATAAATTGAGTGTCCTTGTTGGCACGCGTGTTCTGCTACTGCTGCTGACAGCACGCATGTTCTGCTACTGCTGCTGACATTGAAAGAAATCAAAATAACTTTAACCGTTCGGATTGCTACCGCCTTAGTGCTTCGTGGAAGCGAATGCATGCGTACTTCAATAGGGATTACCGTTGGTAGGGCTATTTTAATAAACACAATAGACAGGAAGGACAAGTTCAAAAGAGCTCGCATAATGCACATGCATAATGTAAGTTGCCTCAGTAATCCCTCTTGAAAACTCACTTCTTCTAAACTGGCTTTCACCTCCCTGCTCTTGCCTTTTTCCCTGTTCCTGTTTTCCCGGATGTTACAAATGTAAATTATTACTTATCATTATCTCCTGGTTAAATAGGGATACAAACAAATACAAACAATACAGCAATGCCACCGATATAGCAGGTGGCTGTGTCACAGTGTCCTTTGCGCATCCCTGGTAGAGAGCCAGAGAGGACTTCTGTCGGTAGTGACCAAGTGCTGCAGGGTGGTGGTGCAGTTGTAACTCTCGTGCCTCACAGTATGAACTCCCTTGGTTTCATTCCCAAATCCACCTCACTGTGTGGAGTTTGTAGTTTATTTAGGATGTATTCTCTCCACCTGTTCTGCATGGGTTTCCTCCGGGTTCTCCAGTTCTCTCCCATAGCATAAAAAACCCGCACACAGTGGAACTGGATATGGCCAAAACATCACCTCTGATAAGCACGGTTGGCTACATACAGTGCGAAAGAAGTTCAACATACATAAAAAAATCGCTCATTGGGGATCGCACACAAATAGCAGCAACATTGCCCCCTACTTGAAAAACTTGGCAGGACCCTCCTAAAAAAGAGCCTTGAGACTCGGTAAAGTTTTCCTGAGCAAACGTGCTTTATAACATTAATAAACACGCTTGCGCACATGCAGAAATTAGCACTGTTTGCACGGAATCACGGAGTCAGAGTCATGTTGTCACAGAGTGACGTTGTCATGGAGTCACTGAGTCAAAGAGTCGTGTTGTCTTGGAGTCGCGGAGTCGCGTCTTCGATGGTTCACGCCATGGCTGTTGTACGTGCAGGTGGTGTGCAAGGTGCTGGCAAGCCCCTATGTCTACCTGGACAAGGTGTCGGAGTTCGTTCAAGAGGCGGCGACGCTCCAAAACCTCGACTCCCACACGCCAAATGCAGACGCATGTAAACTAAACTATAAACTGTTTTTATTTTAGCAGGTGATGCCCACTTAGCTGTATAGCTCTTTTTCAGAAGCGACCTGGCTATCACAAATTATAGCTCAACTAAGTGGCTTATTATCACGTGGAAATTTATGACATCCAAATACTCTGAACACGTGATGTTGATTCTAATTGTGGAGGGAGAAACCAGAGGACGTAAATAAAAATCCACGCAACCACGGGGAGAACATGCAAAACTCCAGATATACAGCAGGTGTCAGGGTTGGGATCAAACCCACGACCTCCCGTATATCAGGCGAGATACATAACATCTCGCCACCGTGGCACCACTAACTTGTTTACAGCAAGTTCCCGCTTAACGCGGGGGTTGCGTTCCTAGGAATTGCTGCGTAAATAGAATTTTCCTGAGATAGGGTAATTTTCCAGTAAGGAATAGCGGTGAAGGTGGGGGTGCCATTCTCGCTCGTAGTTTTATTGTTAGATTTATTTGACAGTACTTTGTTTTACATGTTTCTTTTTAGCTGTGGTTTGTTTATAGAGTATTTCTATAAATACGCGATGTGTGACGGTCATTTCCCTCAGTATAAAGTCAGTGAGAGAAAGATGGCGACTGAACGAGATGATTGAGTGAGATAACGCTAAGCACACAAAGATGCTGCTAGAAGACAGACTGTACTACAGTACCAATACACTACTACAGTGCCAGTACTACAGTACTCGTACTGCAGTGATAAAGTACCAAAGTTCCATTACTACGGTGCCGGTACTACAGTAGCAGTGCTACAGTTGCAGTACTACAGTACCAGTTCCCAGCATCACCGAACAACACTCACGCCACTCAGAAGAGTAGTCTGTCACGAGCAGGACTCGTGTTATAGCGAGTAAACCGTCACATGCTAGACTCACTTTGTAGCGAGTAGTCTGTAACGTGCTAGACTCACGTTATGACGAGTAGTTCCTCACATGCTAGACTCGTGTTATAGCGAGTCATCTGTCATACGCTCCACAAATGTAAAAAAAACACGTGAAAGTGAAAAAGCGCAGCATGAATGCCACGCATTGAACGGGAATTTACTGTGCTATGCTTCGTGGAGTTGCTTGCGGTGCATGCACAACTCTCAATTGTCCGATCGCTCGTTCGTTACAAGGACTTGAAACTGGATTGCTCTGCGTCGGTGATCAGCGAGCTCTGATCTGAGGCTTCCCTGGGCTGAACGAGCGTCATCGTCACCGCAGTAACGCGAATGAGCGACGTGTCCTCCCGCAGGCAACGACGTTGATGCCGGCATTCTCGCAGAGCTGGGCGGTGAGGGCGTGGAACAGCCTCTCCCCCAGGACACGATCGCCGCCAGCTTCCCTTACAGCGCCCTCGTTCCCTGCAGTCTGCAGCTGTTACTGCCGCTGCTGCCTCTGCAGAAGCGAGGTTTGCAGCTGCCTGCTCACGTTCTGCGCTTTGTCGTCAAGTTAACATTTGTGACGGCGCGTATAGTTTTTCTGAGATTCTGAGCTGTGGGAATGCATAAACCATTCCCCAAGCTCTGTGGTCCTATATCGGGAACGTTGCGCCAACTCCATTGAACAATTTTTGTTGTAGCTCTTTTTCAGAAGTGACCTGGCCACAAATGAGAGCTCAACGAAGTGGCTTATGTGGAAATTTATAGCAACTAAAAACACATGTTGATTCTAAATGTAGAGGGAAAAATCAGAGGACTCAAATAAAAATCCATGCGACTACGGGGAGAGATACGCAAATTCCAAATATACAGCAGGCGTCAGGGTGGGGTAGTTAACATCTCACCACTGGGATCCGCACAAAATACGCGGAGGCCGATACCCTCCGCGTACGTTGTGCAGATTCCCACTGAGTGGCATGTCGCACAAATACAAAGATCCCTCATATAGCCTTTTGAGAATGTTGGAGCAAGTGCTGTTGGTAAGTAGCACCTATGAAGGCCGGCACGGCACACGAGGGGGTGGGTGGCCAGCAACCACGCCCGGCCACCTTCCATCTCGCACCGCACCAGGTACTCATTTGAGGCTGAGTCGATCTTGCGGAAGCCCAGGATTGGTTCAGTGACGATTACAATTGTCAATGGTGTTGACCATGAGCGGGAATCGAACTGGGGTCGCCAGGTTCGTAGTGCTGCTCGCTAACTGCTACACTACCGCTCCCCAGCACCACGCACACACATTAACAGGAACACGGAGACAAAGATCCCCCCATATGGCATTAAGTGCTGTTAGCAAGCAGTCACACACACATGCACGCCCGCCCTTTTGCACAACAGCAGCAGCTGCAATTATGTCTGAGTTGCCCTGTGCCCGTTTAACTGGCGGTCACCCATGTCGTGGCACCACCACGCACAGGTGCAGGCGCGGTGTGCGGGTACCTGGCGAGGACGCTCAAGGAGGTGCTGCATTCTCAGACGGAGCCCCTCACGCTGGTGCTCGCGCTGCAGGCGCTGCAGCGACCGCTGAGCGATGCTCGGAGCGAGGGGGACAGGTGCCTGCCGCGTGCCGCAATATCCGCCATGGCAGAATTCCACCGCTACTACGCGCCCTTCGTGCCGGCGAGCGCCAGGGAAGAGCTGGTACGGCCTCACAATTGCGCATGCGCAAAAAACATCTCACTCACCGTCTTCTCCACATTTGTCATGTTATTGCTTTTGTCATTTTGGTGACCCGGGTCACTTTTGCAAACAAGATTCTCGCTCACCTGGTTACACCCCATCAACTTCACACTGGAAAATATTTTAGCAAAATTTTCCACCATTCTCCCACTGCCATTTGCATAGCCTCCGCCTCTTGCTCCTCGTAAGAGTTGTAGACCTGTCACATTCCTTGAAATGTCAGTCCCATATCCTGAACCACGACGCTGGCACACAATGGCCTACTCATTCCGAACGACGTCACGGGATATTTAATGTCCACTGTGGAATGGATGGCACATAGTAATTTACAGTTAATAGCGCACCACCGCAGTATTAACCAGGATAGCCTTCTGGATTCCAACTGTGAAGCTCTGCAGCAACGATCAGCGATCACGCAACCGCTGGGCCCGTCGCCGTGTGTAGGTGTGTGGGGAGCATGCTGCGCTATGAACTCGGCAGCCCGAGTGTGATTTCCGCTCATGGCCAACACCAGTGACGATTAGCTGAACAGGTTCTGGGCCTCACCTAGGTTGACTCAGCCTCAAATTAGTACCTGGTATGATATGTAAACATCGCCACTGGGGGAGACAAAGGTGGCCGGGCGTGGTGTTGGCCACCCACCCTCTCGTGTGCCGTGCCAACATTCATATGTGCTACTTGCTGACAACACTTGCCCCAACGGTCTATTAAGGCTATATTGGGGATCTTTTTCTTTGTGCGTGCACGCTGCATTAACCCCGGCTGTGCGTGCGCCACCCGCCCAGTTTGTCGGCGTGAAGACACGCGAGGCGGACGCACCGACGGAGGAGGAGGCTTATGGCGAGCTGCTGGAGCGCCTCTGCTGGGGACGGCATGAGCACTTGCTGCTGCCCTCTTCCCACGATGCCTTACTGCGTGCCACCACCCACATCCCGGCGTCGCGTCTCACTTCAGCCACCAAACACACGCTGCTGTACTTGCAGCACGTCACTAAACGCTTCTTAGAGGTACCTGCCGTACCGTACACATACTCACATGCCGCACCGTAAACACACTGTCACCTGCTGTACCTATACACTCACCTGCTGTACCATAAACACACTCACCTGCTGTACCGTATACACACTCTCACATGCCGTACCGTACACTCTCACCTACTGTACTTGTACACTCTCACCTACCATACCGTACACGCACTCTTACTTGCTGTACCCGTACACACACTGTCACCTGCCTTAATACTGCACCTATATGCTCTCACACTGCCGGGATTTGTTTAATATGGTTGTGTTTGTTACATGTTTGCCTTGCCCCCTCTGCTGTCAGTATGACCAGGACACAGGGCCACAGGTTATCGTTGCGTACGGGCAGTTGCTACTGGGCATTATTTCTCGGGCCGAGGTCCTGGAACGGGGTGAAGCTGAGAGAGTGGAGGAGCGCAGCGAGCGGGAGACGCAGGGAGAGGACGAGGTCCCACCGCAGTACTCGGCCTCCAAGGCTGAGAGGACCTCTGAACAGAAGAGTGAACAGGACCTGCTGGTGGAGGACGTCTTCTCCAAACTGAATCTACAGAAAGATTTGGACAATTCTGAGGTGGTTTGTTTTTTTAAGGTCACGAAGTTGCTTGTTATTTCATAACATGTTGGTTATATGAAGAATAATCTGCAGTTGATGGAATTTGTTTTATCTTATATAGTTTTATATAGCGCCTTATTCCAAGGAGCTTTACAAAAAATATAAATGTGTTGTGTTTATCTAGTATTTCTATGTTTATAAATATGTGTGGCAGTCATTTATTTAAATATAAAGTGAGTAAGACAGATATGGAGAGTGAAATAGATAAGGGAGATGATGCTACACACACAAAGATACCAGAATACAGACTGCACTACAATACTACATTACTAATACTTCAGTGTCAGTACTACAGTGCCGGTACTACAATACTACTGTGCAAGTACTGAAGTACTACAGTGCCAGTACTACAGTACTATAGCACCAGCTGCCAGCATCACCGAACAATGCTGCTCAGAAAAGCAGTCCCTCATGCGCTACGTACGCATTATTGCAAGAAGTCTGTGACACACTTGACTCATGTTATAGTGAATAAGTCTGTCACATGCTGGACTCGCGTTATAGCGAGTAGTCCATCACGCGCTAGACTAACATTATAGCGGGCGTAGTGTACATTTAGCGAAAAACGTTCCGTAACAGAAAAACTGCATTGAAGTAAAATATGTAGCGAGAACGTCGCTCATTAAGCGTGGATTTACGTTCACAGCGTTTTTGCTTTTGGAAATCCTTTTCCAGATTTTGCGCGACGTTGTGGCCACTGTTCTCAAGCACCCCACGCTGCACAATCTCTTCGCCGTTGGCAGCGGCAGCCTCGCCCTTGGCACTGGCTCTGCGTGCCCTGCGGAGTGTCTCACCAACGCGGTGGTCTCCCTCATGTGCACGCTGCTCGATGCCCCAGCCGTGGGCAAGCACGGCGAGCTGTGTGGCCCCTTCCTGCGGCGCCTTGTGGCCGGGGCCGCCGCCGTCGTCTCTTCGAGCGCAACCTCCTCCTCTGTGGCGGCGGCCGCCGTCCTCGCGAACCTCCGCGGCTTGCGCCACCTTCTGCCCACGAGCGACGTCAACAACCTCGTCGAGCTGCTGCTGCGGTTGCCCGCGCGCTCGCTGTGGATCGGCGGGGATGACAACAATGACGCCGACGCCGTGGGAGATCGCGCTGAACGAACGCCGGACGGAGGGCGCGATGCCGCTGAAGTCCGAGGAGCGACAGGGAAGAAGGGGAAACAGCGGCGGCGGCGGTCTCTGAAAAGCGACGGCACGGATTCCGCCGCAGTGGGGCTCACTGTGTTCGGGGAGACCCTGGCGGCGCTGCTGGAGCGCCTCGGGACCGAGGACCTCTCCGTGCTGCACGCGGCACACGTGCGCCTCGTGCTGGCGCTAGCTGTGAGGTCAAGGCGCAGCGAGCTGCTGGCGCCCCTCGCATCCTCTCTGCTGAGCCGCGGCGGCGGCAGCGTCGCCGTGGCGGTCGCCTCGGTCCCCACCCACACCATGGGTGGCCTTCTCACGCCGGGCTCCCTGCTGGCACAGCCAGTACGTTGCTGCTGTTTTATTGGTGTTGTCACGCGGGTACTCGTTAAACGCACAACTCGTAGATGTGTTCCTGAAAAGTGCCGCGTTAATTGAAAACGCGTGAAGCGAAAACATTTAACCATAAATTATGTACCGATAAAGTTTGCCGAGATGCAATGTACACACTGAAAAAATACTGAGGGTACACTTGCCGCGTTACTGGATCATACTGCGTACTCTATCACTCTATCGTTCAGCCGCACAGCTAAAAAAAGTAGCTCATCATCAACCGCTCAGAAACCGCATTATGACGGTGTTGGTTCTGCGTCTTGACTGTTCGCTTTCCACGTAGTGAAAATTTTTTTCCCTATTTGGAAAAACCTTGTTATAGCAAAAATGCGTTATTTGAAGACCGCGCTCAAGGCTAGAACTTTCTGAAGTTCTCTAACGAGTTTCTGATAACCGCGTGAAAAAATAATGCAAAATAAGTAGAAATGAAGGCAGCTGTTGTGATGTAAATTGTTACCACACTGGAAGAGTAGACTCAATGCCCCTCTCGAAGTGTTGTGTTTGCAAGTGGCAATAAACCGCGTACCCAGAGAAATCTCACGTACGAGAGGAGATGGTTCTCAACGAACAAAATACATCAGGAATCCACTTGGTGTACTGCTATTTTCTGGACTCTTAACAACTCCGCAGGTAAAACAAAAATTCTTAAACAGTTTCCTGAGTACGAGTACTACCAGCACCACCACCAGCATCGCCACGACTGACACAAGGGAAGCCCTTGTGTCAGTCGCTCGTATCACTCGCGTAACTCGCGTCGCTTGTGTCTCACGTCGCCCGCCGGAAGCCGCTGCTGAGCTGAGTGTTCCGTGCATGCCGTCTGCTTGTTCGCGTGCGTCAGACCGAAGCGGTCCGCCTGGCAGCGGGACTAGTGGCGTGCTCGCGCTCTCACCGAGCGGCTTTCGAGCTGTGGGCGCTGCGGGGCGGCGGCGTCGAGGCTCTGCGCCAGCACCGCGCGAACCTCTGGGAGCTGCTGGAGGCATACCTGACCCACGTGGAGCTCGCAGACCCCTGCCGCCCCGGTGAGACGATAAATGGCACCTTCCGCCGGATTCGCTCCCCGCGCTTCGTCTGCACTCGCGCATATGTGCACTATGCCAGTAGGAGGCACAGGTGGTCCATCGGCCAGGAATCTCAGTCAACCCACAGCACCTAGGTCTGTCCCATGACCTCCTGCCAACGGGCATTCGACACTTCACGTGGCCTTAAAGTGCAAATAGCCCGGCACAAGCGCCGTGGTGACGTCACGCTACTTAGTGGCGAATGGAATTTATTGTTGTTCCATTGGTGCACGTGTGTGACGTGGCGGCTCCTTTCGCCGACGAGTGCGGTGAAGTATGGTGGGGGCCTCCTTGTTCCGTGTCAGCTGTAGGGATTCCTTGACCAAGCAATGGATTGACGATGTATTAATTGGCGGAAAGCATTTATACATGTATATATATGGAGGACCACAGAGCTTGGCTAATTGATAAGGCGGTTGACATGGCCGAGCAGTAGCATGATTGCTGTTCATTGGAGAGGTTCACGGTTGGAATTTAGTGGCCGCCCTGATTAATTTTGCGGGTCTAGTAACTGTAGTAACACGATGCGCCGTCTGCCTCACAATGGACGTTAAAGATCCCATGACATAAATCGCAAAAGTAGGCTATTTGTGTGCCGGTGTCACAGTCCAAATTTTCTAAATTCTAAAATTACCCTGCAAATTACTCAATTGAGATTACATACAGCAGTATCAATATCCGCTGCCTCTTGGCAGACTAATACCCCAGGTCACTCGTGCAAGTTACACTTCTGGCCTCCATTCTCAGTTGACCACGAGATTCCTGTACGCGTCGTAACTACACTGCTCGCGATGATGCTACCGCGGAAGAACACGCGGCGCCATCTTGTCTCCTTCCTGTCTCCCAAGCGGCCCATTGTAGGTCCAGGCCACGCGGTGTTCCCAGCCTCCAGTGAGGAGACTGTGAGGTTCATCCGCACGATATTTATTCCTGAAGTGTACAGTGCTTTACATCGATACTTGTGCAGTATTGTACACTATAAAAAATGTAATTCTATACATTTACCGTACAAGTTATATTTAACACTAGAAAATTACATTCAAAACACTTCCTCTTTAATGTTTGGGTTGACATAGGGAACATAAAACAAAAGGAGTGGGTGTCGTATTATGGACCGTAAACCAAACCCTATGTTACCCATTTCCCTTCGAGTTTGCGGATCACGGATTTGCCCATTGCGGCTATTTTCGAGACCGTAACTCACGCCATGGACAAGGTTTGGCTGTGTACAGCCAGTCCCCGAGATATGAACGTCAGACTTAAGAACATCCACAGTTTATTACAATATTTCGTGTAAATTTACAACGTTTAATCGTATTTATGTGTTTAAAGAATGCTTCCCGTTTTGGTTGAACCATAACACATTGTATGACGCTGACCGTATATACAACTAAATAGTGAGTTCTGAGATAAGAACAAACTGACTTACGAATGGCTCTCAGGAACATAACCAATAAGTCGAGGACTGCCCGTATACACAACGTAACACACACAGATATGTAAAGTATCTGCAAGGAAAGTGGCTTGATGAACGCACGATGATGACGGACCATGCCAACAATGCGGTGGCCGTGTCCGTGTGTCCAGCGCACGTGGGCGAGGCGGCGCTGAGGGCGCTGCTGCCGCTGGCGTGGCCGGTGCTATGGGGGAGCGACAGCGACGACGACGCGTCTGGCTCACCGGCGCTGCTGGCACGCCTGCTGCTGCTGCTGCCGGAGCGTGATTGTGGTGGCGCGGCCCGTTGTGCCATCGTGGCGTCGTGCGCAGGAGGCTGGGAGCCGTTCCTCTCTGCACTCCTGGCACGGCTCCAGGGCGGCGAGCACGTGGACTGGTAAATGCCCGCGCAGCGCCCACAAGTTTAAATTTTTTACATTTTCATTCTTTATAACAGTACTAGCTGTACTACCCAGCTTCACCCGGTACTTGGATTCATTTTTGTCTCTTAATTATTATTACATATGTTATTGTTAAAGTTAGGTTCTTAACACTTCAGCCGTGCTGCTCTCCATTTATTTGCCTGGGTGTATGTTTGTAGGCAACACGGTGGCGAGATGTTAACTACCTCCTCGCCTGGTATACAGCAGATCGTGGGTCCGATCCTGACCCTGACGCTTGTATATTTGGAGTCTTGCATGTTCTCCCCGTGATCGTGTGGATTTTTCTTCAGGTTTTCCAATTTTTCCCTCCACATTCAGAATCCACATACATTTAGAGTATTTGGCTGCAATTAATTTCCACATGATGAGCCACTTCATTGAGCATTCATTTGTGGCCAGGTTGCTTCTGAAAAATAACTACATAACTCAGTGGGCCTTACCTTGTAAAAAAAATGTAGTTATAATAATAGTTGTAACGTTTAACTTCTTTTGCACCATACGTAGCCAACCATACTAATCAGGGGTGGGGGGAAGGACACGTAGGCTAGATTTGTGACCAATCCTGGCCAACCGGCTCAACAAACTTTAATTAATGAACGGCGTGCTTCGGGGTTTAGACAGCAGGGTTTTGGTGCAGTGGTGACACCTGTGCCTCACAGGAAGTAGGACCTGGGTTCGATTCCCGACTTAAGTGCCTTTCTGTATGAGTTTCTCTGGTTTTCTCCCAAAGCGAAAACAAAAACCCCACCATACATTGTAACCGGTTTCGGCCAAACATCCCAATACTGCAAAATTGCCTGCAAACAACTCAATTACATTTGCACACAGCAGCAGCACATCACCTCTTTCTGCGACAACTTGGCAGGACCCCCCAGAAATTTAGTTTATTTGATTTGTTACATGGATGATGGTTCTGTTTCACCAGTTGCCCAGCTATTTTACACGGGAGCTCTGTGCTGCTGTGTGCTACAGCAGCAGCAACAAAAACAGGAGATACAAACATTGACTTCGCAGAGAACGAGTACAGAAGGGTCCTTGAGGAATATTGCACAGCAAACAAATGAATAACGGTCATGAACAAAACACACGTGACTCAGAAAAAAGTTAGGAACAGGTGCTCTATGTTTTAGTCGAACAGTGACACAAACACGCGTGAATCGAAAAACACAGCGCAAACATGTGGGAGAAAGAGGTGCCAGAAAACATTCTAGGTGCAGGTGCAAGTAAGCTCCGTGTTTTGGCCTAGTAGTGAAATAAAGTGGGGAAGTGAAAGGGAGGGAACCAAGCTGGAGGTTAGAGTATTCCGGAAAATGGAGCAGCAACGGAGAAATACTTATTTTTTTAAACTAAACAATGTTTTATCAAACGTAATTTTATCAAAATAATTATAATCGAAATAACGAATGGAGCACTTGTGAGGATACGGGAAGAAATTAAGAGGAACGAAGTGGGCCTTGAGCTAAATAAAGATTTTGAGACTCGGTGGGGTTTTCCAGAGTTAATGCAATGAATTGGGGGTGCCACAGTGGTGAAATGTAAACTACCTTGCCTGGTATACAGAAGATCGTGGGTTCGATCCCCCGACCCTGACACCTGTATATTTGGAGTTTGCGTGTCTCTCTCCCCGTGGTCGCGTGGATTTTTATCCAGGTCCTCCGGTTTTTTCCTCCACATTTATAATCAACGTCACGCGTTCAGAGTATTTGGCTGCTGATATAAATTTCCACTTATAATCCATTTCATTGAACTATCATTTGTAATGGCCATGTCGCTTCTGAAAAAGAGCTATATAGCTCAGTGGACCTTACCCGGTAAAATAAAAGATTTTTAGTTTAAAAGCACAATAATAAGTGTCAGGGTGCTCTCCAGGTAGCGCCAGGCGTGGTGATAGTAAAACTTATATAGTGCCGTTCACACAAGGCCTCTCAATGCTTGACAACATAATGGCAGTAAAAACCCTTAACAATAAAACTAACAGGGAAAACAACCCTACATAGACAGATACAAAATAGAAAATAACTGTGTTTTAAGACGAGACTTAAAAACTTCACAGACTGAGGCAAGAGATTCCACAAACGAAGCGTCTGACTACTGAAAGCTCGATCACCCATTGAACGCAGATTTATCCTTGGTCAACTCAGGTGCCCAGATTTGGAGCATTAAAGTTGCCGAACAGGGGCATGCAGTTTCAGCATATCTCCGAGATTTCATGAATCTAACCCTTTCAGGGCCTTGAAGGTCAATACAAGAACTTTAAATTCGATCCTGTATTTTACTGGAAGCCAATGCAGGGACCGAAGAATATGCGTGATGTGCGCTCATATTTCCTCACGCCACACAAAACCCGGGCAGCAGAATTTTGGACAAGCTGCAACTGATTTAAAACATTCCGTGTTGCACCACTAAACAGGGCATTACAATCTTGATTTGAAGCTTTCGTGACCTCAGGAATTCATACTCTTTGGTTCTTTCAGTAAAGTCACATTGGTAGAAAAATACAAATAAACTGCTGAAGGAGGCTACTTCAGCAGTCTTTTTTTGCTGTGGTTGTCCCACCTGATAACGATTGCTTGTGTTGCGATTGAAACGTCGTGATCTATTATTTTTCTACCTATATGACTTTACCGAAAGAACCAAAGAGTAGGACATTACAGTAATCAAGTCTTGATTAAATAAAAACACGTAGCAGTCTCTCAGCATCCGGCATTTAGAGAATTGATCGAATGCGTAAAATATTTTGCAGGTGAAAGGAGACGTTAGATTCCTTGCATGACAATCAAAATTCAAGGCGGAATCAAAAATTACTCCGAGGTACCGTACCTTAGATGATCATCAGTCATCATAATGAAACAATTTACTTGATGAAGCAGGTTAGGAGAACCCAGCTCCATGACCTTAGCCTTATCACGGTTAAGCTTCAGGAAATGTTGATTCATCCACACCCTGCCCTCAGAGAGTCACTGAGATGGGACTGAAACAGCAGCATCATTACCAGGCTTAGTCTGCAGACATATTTGGATGTCGTTAGTATAAAAAATATAATTGAAACCATGACTATGGAAAATGCTTCCCAGTGGCAACATATAGATGGAAAATAACAAAGGCCCTAAAATCGACCCCTGGGGGACACCAGTGACAACTGGGCGAGTTTCAGATGTATGGATTCCCAACGTAACAAACTGTTTCTGATGAGGCAGATAAGAGCTAAGCCAGTCAAGAGTTGCACCACTGATGCCAACCAGAGTCTCGCAGCGCTTGAGCATAACATGATGCTCAACAGTATTGAGCACTGCACTACGATCCAACAGCACCAGGATGGAAAATAATCCCGAATTAGTGGTCATGAAAATATCACTGACTTAACAAGTGCTGTCTCAGTATTGTGCAGTGGCCTGAACGAAGACTGAAATGGCTCACATATGTAGTGGTTTGTAAGATGATCCTGTAATTGCTGAGCTACCACACATTTTAAGATTGTTTTACAGAAATGGGAGGTGTAAAATCGACCTGTAGTTTAACATATCATTGGAGTGACGACCTGGCTTTGATAATGGTGAAATAGAAGCCAGTTCAAGTGACACTGGCATTACTCCAGTGATAAGAGAGGTGTCTACTAAGGAACAAAACTAATGGACACATAATATGGAATATCGAGACAACAAAAGAAGAAGGGATTGGTGGGGTAAACGTACTTCAAACGAGCCTGTGAACACACGATGAGGTCAGCTGAAGCTCAGTGATAACAGGGCAAACAATATTACTCTCAATTAAATCAAAGAACTCCAGAAAAAACGGTAGAGAAGAGAGTTCTAGAGTTACCAACTCCTTTATTAATGAGTTTTGAATAAAATAATCATCTGGCCTGATAGAATGCATCCATATAAATACATTGGTGATGTTTCCAGATCTGGTGATGAACCTCAAGTTTTGTATCCTTCCATCTACTACTAACTTACATCCTAGTGGCTTCAGAGAACGGAGATGGTCTTATCCCAAGGCAATCAACAGGATCATCTTCGAAACCACTCGCCTACAGGCCTGTGACTTCAGGCCCTACGTGACACTCCCCAGCTTCTGGGCTACGGTGTGAACAGGAGGAGGCATTGTTATGATTTCGAGTGATGTCCCCACGTACCTGTGGGTGTTCTGTGGGTGTGCGAGTCTCCTCCAGCGTGTGAGGAATTGGGACAAATGCCCCAAATCGCAACCTCCCTCAATAGAGGCTTGAATTTCGATGGGGATTTTCCGAGTACAGGACAACTTTTATGATCATTATTATGTATCTGTAGCTTCTCTGCATTCACTGATAAATGTTAGAATTAAATATGTTGTTACATTATCAAAGCATGTGTGTTTACATGTTTACCAGAATAATTATGCGTGGTTAATGCAAACTCGATGCCTTGCGATAGGTGGATATTTGGTGTTTGAACATCTTAATACCTCGTGTATTATTGCCAGAAAAGGTAAAGAAGCCTATTCTTGTTTTCATCGTGTTATTGTCTGGCAGGTGAAATGTGCCCACGTTGCGGCGAGCTTGAAGCACCACGTTCCGTGCGATGGACGCGTGCGTTCCTCCCTGCGTGGCTGCATGCGTGCAGGTGGGAGGTGGTGGACGTCCTGCTGCCCGGCCCTTTCCGCGGTGTCGAAGATCGCGTGGCCGAGGCCTGTGTCCGCTGTTTAATCACCACGTTCAGCGGCAAACAAGAGCGCGACAAATGTTTTGAAACGCACGTTCTCAACCGCCTTCAGAAACTCCTGGTGGGTACTGGACAGTGAATCCCCATTTTACGTGCGGTTTTCACATAGCATGTATTTTCTTTAATGCGTTTTTCTTTTTATGTATCGAGATGTTAACTACCTCGCCTGGTATACAGGAGGTTGTGGGTTCTATCACAACCCTGATGCCTGTATATTTGGAGTTTGTGTGTCTCTCTCTCCCCAAGGTCGTGTGGATTTTTTTTCCGGGTCCCCCAGGTTTTACCCTCCAAATTTAGAAAAATGCGTTTATAGTATTTGACTGCTATAAATTTTCACGTGATAAACCACTTCGTTGGGATATCATTTGTAGCCAGATCGCTTCTGACAAAGAGTTATATAGCTCAGTGCGCCTGACCTAGTAAAATAATATAGTTTCGTTTTTAGTTTCGTTTAGAGTTAACGATGTTTCACCGGTGACTATAACAACAGCATCGGCAGGTGATTTCCAGACATGTGAAGAATTCTTCCTCTTTCTGGTCTTAAATAGAGGAAGGTTATGTTCTCACTGTGCACCTTACCAAGTGCAGGGGGGTTATATTCATATAAACTGTACTTGATTGTGTTCTTGTGAAATTATGCAGTACATGTGTAGTGACTGTGAATGTCACTGTGTGGTGCCGGGCTTACGAAGCCACGGCAGATAATGTGTTGGCATTATGTGTAGCCCACTTACTGGGCATAGTACCAGCCCTAGCGAACCGTGACTAGTTCTGCCGAAGCGTGGCTAGATGGGCATTCAACACCCAAGTGTAGGATGTGTTATGTTATGTTGAGTTGGTGAAATAAATAGTGTTGTTCCCAAGACAATGTCTGCGACTCAGTTGGACTCACTACACATGTTACTGGTTGGGTTTGTCACAGTTAATCAATAGTGACATCAATAGACATGCAATTAACGGTGTTTGTGTTGTGTGCAGGAGCAGTAGTGTGAACGCTGGTGTGGTTTTGTGTTGTGTGCAGAGCACGTTTGGCTTGTGTTTTTGTGTTTATTTCAGTTAACCCAAAAAAATGTTCGAATAAATAATATTGGTCACAAGAGCCTACTACTATGTGTAGCCTTTATGGACGTTGTGAGATCATATTTGGCACCCGCGCCCACAGTACCCGCGATACCTGCTTCCCACACGCTACCCACTACCCTCCTCACATTCAAGCGTTTTCCTACCCTAGGCCTCAGACGTGGAACTTCCAGCAAAGCTGTGGAACACATTTATGAAGACATCCCTGAAGTAAGACAGAGTGAATGCTGTTCTAAATGCCTAATTTATTATTGTTATTCCCAGCCATGAGTGAGACGTGGTGTCTGAATCAGGCTTGGGCCTCTCCTGGGTTGGCTGAGGACAAAATGGGTTCCCGACGCAGCGTGTTAGCCCCAGTACTCAGAAGATAAGGGTGACCAGGTGCGGTGCTGGCCACTTTACCCTCCCATTTGCCACATTAGCGGTAATTGGCTTTCATGAACAATGCTTGACTCTATGGTCATCAAAGGTTCAACGAGGATCTTTGTGTTGTGTGTGCTGCGCCGTGTGTGTGTACTGCACATGTGTGTGTGAGGAGTGGTAGTACAGTGGTTAGTGTGCTTCACTATGAACCCGGCAGCCCGAGTTTGATTCCTGCTCATGGCTAACACCAGTGATGATTATCTGAACTGGTCCTGGGCCTTTCCTAGTTCAACATGACCTCAAATGAGTACCTGGTGCGGTGCATTAACATCAGCACTGGGGAAACAAAGACTGCCAGGTGTTGTGCTGGCCATCCACCCTCTCATGTGCTGTGCCAGTCTTCATAGGTAATCGCTAAAACACTTACTATAGGGGGATCTTTTTTTGTGCGTGTGTGCAGGCATCGCTATGATGATCCTGTAACCCTGGCAACTGTTACCAAGGTGATAGAATCTTGCTCCACGGTGCTCGCTCCCGGCGTGCTGCACACCATGGTGACGGGCCACTCGCTCTTCCTGCCCAGCCTGCTGAGCGGGGAGCAGCCGGCCAGAGGTAGCATGGGGCCCTCCCTGCATCCCTCCCTTCCTCCCTGCCTCCCTCCCAGCCTCCCTCCCTGCCTCCTCCATGCCTCCTCCCTCCATGCCTCCTCCCTCCATGCCTCTCTGCCTCCCTGCTTCCCTCTTCCCTTTCACCCACCCACCCACATCAACAACAACAGCAGATATCGCTATTCACCACTTAGTGGCGGTGATGTCCATATCGCAATTAAGAACGGCACAAATACCAACTGTACCAACTGTACTAAAGTATTGTGATAATAATAAACGTCGGTCATCATCGTTGCTTCACAGGTGCACTGGTCAAGTTGCTATTTACTTTGGTCCAGAAGTGTCCAAACATCTGTGACATCCATCACTTCGCCCTGCTGCTTGGAGCCTACACTGCGACTCTCAGCGAGACAGGTAGAGGCTCCGTTATTTCACTCGAAACGTAGTGTAGGTTTTCGCAACCAATACAGTGACTCAGAATTGACTTGGGCGAGGCCGCCTAACGATTTAGTCTAACTTTTGCAGGTAAGAGCCCTCCGCTACCCGACCAAGGCCAAACGAACGACATGGTCACGCTAGCAAGCGCTGAACTGGCCATTCCTTCTGCTCACTCACTGGCGAGCTAAAAATAATGATAACGAACGCATTTTGCGATGGTTCATCATCGCACGGAGTCCCCTTCGCACATCTTGACTCCGGTGGTAGCGGTTACTCAGGAGCCCCTGACCCGTGCTATAGAGATTTAAACCTGTTAAGCCACTTTGTTGAAATATCATTTGTGACCAGGTCGCTTATGAAAATTAAGCTATTAGCTCAGTGGATTTAACCTGGTAAAATAAAAATATTTACCTTTCCTATACTCTGCACTGCTATCGTGTTTTTGTATTGTTTGTTTTAACGTTCTGACCCGCCCTTACTGGACATCTTTGAAAATAACTTCATAGCTCATCAGATTCCTCCAGTATAAATACATATTCTGATTCTGTTGCGTTGACAATACTAATCCCAGCAATGCCCTTTGCCTCCGCGTCTGTCACAGCTACATCGCTGTGTGCTATTTAGCGGCATCGATGTGGAGTTGATGGAAACCCTTTAACACACAGACTCACCTGCGTAGTTTCAAATTTCCGTGGATTGTAATGGCACTTGGAGAACTTGGCCAAGGATGGTGCCCCGACTCGAGAGTTCCAATCAAATTGAGAAAAGAAAAAAAATGCTTCGCGTAATCCTGTCCCACTGATATCCATCCGTACTCAAGAGGATTTGCGTGCTTCGGCCCAATGGAGTGCCACAGTACAGCAAACCTTTCCCTCTCGCGGGTTTAGCTATTGCAGTTTTGCGGTTTGTCACCAAATTAATTGAGCTACAGATGAGAATAGATTTAACCCTTTCCGGCAATAAAACAGGAGGTATTAAGGTGGTCAAACGCCAAATAGATACCTTTTGTGTGGCAAAACATGCAAACAAACATTCTCTGATGAATCCCTGCAGTCACGAAAGCTGTAAATCGAAATTCTCTGATGATATATGCATTTTATTTGAAACTGATTGGCCTAATCATATTCTTTGGGTCTTTCGGTAAAGTCACGTAGATAGGTTCAAAGAAAATAACAAAATAACTGATTTGCCTACACCGGACAGCGCCTTCTTTATGGCCTTGTTTCACCTGTGTTAGACCAGAGAATGCCACAAGGCGAACATTACAAAGGCAATGGCAGTATCAAAGCATGAATATCTCGAGTTCGAGCAGCTTTATCATTTTTAATACTCGCAAAAAGGTTCCATAAATATAATTGAGGTACAATTCACCAGTCGGGCCCCTATGGCTCACCCATTCGCAGTTGACCGCAAAATTCCTTTACGCGTTATAACTGTACTCTTTGGTTCTTTCGGTAAAGTCACGTAGGTATAACATAAAATAACTGCACTGCTTGCGATGATGCTGCCACGGAAGAATACACGGTGCCGTCTTGTCTCCATGTTGTCTCTCAAGCGGCCCATCGTGGGTCCCAGGTCACATGGTGTTCTCGGACTCCAGTGAGGTTCAGCCACCCACGATTTTTATTCCTATAGTGTACAGTACTGTACACAGATACGTGATGGGCAAGGGTTTTCTGTACTAAACGCGTAATGCAGTAACGATTATGCCTACATAACACTTGTATTGCCTTGTTTTTTTCAGACCAGTGTTTGCTGCTGCTCATGCGAATCTACGAAAATAACAACCTGAGTCTGCTGGATTTCAGGTGATTGCCGCCACACACCCAACACTTTACCGCACCGCACGCAACATGTCCAAGCGACTCACTTTGAACCCCTCGACACCGCAGGGTGGGCACAAGAGGGGGGGGGGTAGGAATTTAAGAGACGTGTTTTGCCATTGTCTCAACTGCCTCGCCCAAAGGTTGAAATGATGACCTCTGGATTGTGAGTCCAGCGGGCTCACCTTGACCCCACGGCAGCATCCGATTATGTAATACATTCGCAAATGTGCTGTTATGCTCAGGTGAGACTGGAAGCGAGATCGTAAAAAAACACTGTTTTCGAATTGAATTGTGATCCTGGGAGGCAGGGCTGGTGGGGCAGTGGTAACACGTGTTGTATCTCACAGCAAGAAGTCCCTGGGTTTGATTCCTGACTCTCGTATGCCTTTCTGTGTAGAGTTTGTGTGCTCTCTCCCCCTGTTTGGCATGGGTTTCCTCCGAGTTCTCCGATTTCTTCCCATAGCTGAAAAAACATCCCCCATAAAATGTAACTGGTATTGGCCATGCATCAAGATGCTGAATATTTCCTTAAAATTACACAGCAGCAACAACACCTCGTACTGCAAAAACTTTGCAGAACCCTGCTGAAAAGTGTCTAGAGACTATATATTCATATTCTAGAGACTCTGTGAGGCTTTTCTGAGCGAGCAGGTGTAGTAGTAATAATAAATTAATAAAAACACCTTTTGAGATAAGGATAGTCACACTTGTGAGAGTGACTTTGGACATGAAAATAACTGCCCCGTTCAATCGTCAAGCACTGTAGCTCGAGGGTGATGTCATCACCACTTAGCGGAGTGCCAGGCAGTTCAAACACAGCCAGTTGGCAAAGTAGGGTGCCACAGGTGGTGCATCTGCCAGTCATCTGAGTCAGTTAACCCATGGCACCTGGGTCTGCCCCATGACCTCCTGCTAGGGAACTTTTTACACTTCACGTGGCCTTAAAGTGCACGTAGCATGGCATAAGCGCCTTGTATACGTCATCGCCACTTAGTTGTGAAGGGTGGCTGTTGTTATGTGTCTGTATTTGTTGTACCTATGTCTATAATCTCTCTGTATACCTCACTGTGTGTGTGGCTGGTGTTGCAGCGGTTTGTGCATTACGCTACAAACCTGGCGACCCGAGTTCGAATCCTACTCACGGCCAACACCAGTGACGATTGTTTGAACTGGTCATGGGCCTCCCCTAGGTCGACTCAGCCTGAAATAAGTACCTGGTGCAGTGCGTAAATATCGCCACTGGGAATACAAAGTAGCTGGGTGTGGTGCTGGCCACCCACCCCCTCGTGTACTGTGCTGGCCTTCATAGGTGCTACTCTTTAACAGTACTTGCCCTAACAGTCTACTGAGGCTATACTGGGGACCTTTGTGTGTGCGTGTGCGAAGGCTGCTGATGTGGGGCCCGGAGGCTGTGAGCCTGCACGCGACGCGGCGCACTCTCGGCCGCTCGCTGTGGCAGCTGCCGAGCCCAGACCGCATCCTGGGCTTACTGGATGCAGGGCGCATGTACGAGACGGCCGTCAACTTCCCACTGCACCGCACTCTGCTGCCTGACGTAAGTGCTTGCACCTGCACCAGCGCGCCTGCACCAGCGCGCCGCAGTTAGACGAGTAAGCGAACGGTGGTGCTTTGACGCAACATTTTATTCAATGACTTTTCTCCATTTACGATGAGAGTGCAGCACCATGTAGTTGAGCTTTTAGCAATCGGCTGTACTGGAACTCCTCGTTTAACTCGGTCGATGCGTTCCTGTGTTAAGCGAAAACTATTTTCCCATAAGTAATCTAGTAATGATAATGTTTGTCGAGAAACAATGTACGGACACGCGGTGAGATAGTGGGACTAATAATTGAGGATACAGCACCGTGTTACTGTATCATTCCGTGTACTGTCTCATTGTACCTCTCAGCCATGCAGCTCAAGAAAGTAGTTAGTCTTTGACCGCTCAAAAACCGCGTGATAAAGGTGCGCGTTCCGCGTTATGCGAAAAGATTTCCCGAATGGAAGAACCGCGTTGTAGCGAAGACTTACCGTAATAATAATGTAATGACGACTTAACACACTTCTCTTGAGATGGCACGTTATTGAAGACACGTTCAATTGATATCAAGCAGAGACCCCACTGCAACAGCCCCGAGTCTCCCGCGCATCTCCCTTATGTACCAACCGAGGCCACACCCCCTTTCTCGATCATTCTCGCTGACTCTGGACACTCCACCGGCAGACTCGACCGTCCTCTTCTGTCACCTGACCACGCTCCCTTCTCGGTCATTCCCGTAGCCACCAGTCCCTTCGCACTGACAACTGATACCCCTGTCATTACCTCCCGTGGCCACTAGTGCATTCGCACTGTAGGCTGACTCCCCTGTCATTACCTCCCGTGGCCACTAGTCCACTCACACCGCATGCAGGCTGACTCCCCTGTCATTACCTCCTGTGGCCACTAGTCCACTCACACCGCATGCAGGCTCTATTGTCACTACAATAATAATTATTTGTTTTTGATAAGAGAGCCGCCCTCCTTTACTTCCATCACATCTCATCTCAACACATTTGAAAAGGGGCACCCCAATTGGCAGCTATCCCTGTAGGCAAGCGGTGACCCATCACCTGGCCTGCCCCCATGGGCATTAGACTGCCAGTCGGAGGCAATCACTGCTGGGTAATCCAACTGTGATGTGGCTTAACGGTTGTGTAACATTGCAGTTTGGAAGGTAAAGTTGCGGCCTTTAAAATGTCTTGATCACGCTGCCATTGCTGGTAGAAGGCGCCCAATGAGAGGGAGCTCTAAAGAGCCCTTATACAGAGTCTTTGGTCTAATCCTCCATGCTGGGCAAACATCGTTGGAATAGATGGGAGTACCATACTAAATTTACCCCACTGCACGTGACCTCCCTTATCGACTCGCTTGTTGCTACCGCTGGGCCGTAACGCCACCTCGCAGTCGGTCGAGCGGTGGTTCGGAGGTGTTGATGGCGATTTTGACAGTTTCGAGATCGTCCATTCCCGCTGGGTGGGTGTATGTATTTGTCTTTGTTGAACTTCTTTCGCCCCGTACGTAGTTAACCGTGCTATTCGGAGGTGCGGGGAAGGATAAAAAAATAAACGCAGAAAGCATTTCTAAATAAATTAGTTTTCGATGTAGATTTAAAAGTGCAAAGCTCTAGTGGCTTCTTAATTTCAGAAGGAAGGGCGTTCCAGACAGCCGCAAAAGCGCATCTGAATGTGCGCGATGCGGTGACCGCCTTTGTTCGATCACTCGCCAAAAGTCGCTCCTGTGAGCATGACCGGAGTTCGCGTGATGATTTATGATCCTTGAGATCAGCAAGGTATTGTGGTTAATTTGTGGCAGGTATCTTGTGTGCAATGAGTGTGACCTTATAATGTATTTGTTCGGTAACCGGAAGCCAATGCAGCTCGGCGAGTGCTGGACGGATATGGTCGGATGGGTGAATGAGAGACGCTGCATGCCGTCGTAGACCCTACAGGAGGAAGAGGAGTTCTGCGCGGCAGGAGGCAGCCACTTGTACGACCCCGCGTTCCTGCTGCCTCTCTTCAGTGCTATCCTGGTTCCCGGTACAGCCTCACTCTCACGCCGTCACGCGCAGGTGTTCCTGGCTGGGTAGCCTGACACGCTGTCACACGTAGGTGTTCCTAGCTGTGTAGATTTAACAAGGCATGCAAGTGTGCGGCAGCTCAAAATAACTGAATGAATTGTTGCTTCTAGACGATAAAATACCCACACATTCATCTTTTTTGAACTGGTAGTCTAGGTAAGGCTGAAAGCTTTTGTATGTGCAGTGCTGCACACCTGTGTGTGTTAACTCTTATTCCAGAATCAGAATCTATATTTAGACTGGAGCAATCCAATGAGCTCTAAAGCTCTTTTTTCCAGTAGGGACGAGTAAGCAAGTTATTTGTTTCCAGCTGCGTTAACTTTGCTGTCGCGATGGAATTTTTTGAGCGTCATTTCCACTTTCGGATTAAACGCACCAGCTTTACCGTTGCGCCGCAACGAGCCGACCTGCAAAGTCTATGCCGCATGCGTTTGTGTGCGCGCACTCCCCCACAGAGTGCGCCGTCGATTGTCGGCGCTTCGTGGAGGTGCACGGGCTCGGCCTCGTGTTTGCAGGGCTGGCGAGCCTGCACCCCGCCCTGCGCGGCGCCTGCTACCACGTCCTCACACTCTTCCACAGCCAGCTGGAGGGCTCCCACTTCCCTGAGAAGCCTCAGGTGCTGTTACAACGTGAACCGTGCGTGCACCATTATAATGACCGGGCACCATTATAACGCGGAACGTGCACGGTTATAACGCAGCTTTTGAGCGGTCGATGACAAACAAGTGTCTTGAGCTGCACGGCTGAGAGGTCTAGTGATAAGACTAGATTCGAAGCTTTCGTGACTGCAGGATTTACTCTTTGGTTCTTTCGGTAAAGTCACGTAGAAAGAAATTAAATAATAAAAGAATACGACGTTTCGATTGCAATGCAAGCAACCATCATCAGGTACAAATGAATGAGAAAACAAACATAGTTAACTTGGAAATATAATGCAATACAACACAGAGAGTCGGCCAACAAAACAGTCAACACCCCACCTGGTTGATTACGTTCTTGCAAAGATTGCTACATTTGAGAGCGAGACAAAACATAGACACGGAGACACACAGACAGACACACAAGCAGAGAGAGACTCACACAGAGACAAACAGAGAGAGACACACACGTAGGCACACAGAAAGACAGCGGCACTGAGCACGAGACATGTGCACGCGTCCCCTCGTGTAGCCTTCGGGCAAGTCCGATTTGGGTGGTGTGGTGGTTCTGCACATGCCTGTAATCCAGCACTGGGGGAAGCAGCGATGTTTGGTGGATCACCGCACACATAGCTAGGGTTGTTGTGAAACTCCTTTCTTGTGGGTGGGCATCGAGGATGTGCCATACCTTGGTTCGAAAGGAGAAGGCGGTACAGCAAGTTGACTAATCGCCATCCCTTTCCATCTGTACAGGGATCGAGTGTTACCCCCTCACGCATGTGGGTTTTCTCCGGTTGCTCTGATTTCATCCCACACGTATAAGCACTCATTAATCGGCTGAAGACATCTTAAAATAAAGGTCCAATGCAGGACCCTACTGCAAATCGTCCTACGACTCATTGTGGGCTTTCCTGCATAAATTATAATTACATGCGAGCGCTTACAACGGCCGACATGGTACACAAAGGGGTGAGTGGCCAACATCAATCCCAGCCGCGGTTGTCTCCCCAGTGCTGATATTTAAACACCGCACCAGGTACTCATGATGGCTGAAGTCGACTTAGGGGAGGCCCAGGACAGGTTCAAATATTCGCCACTTTAATAGACATGAACGTGAATCGAACTCGGGTCACCCGGTTTTAACCACAGTGCAACACTAACCATTGTGCAACAATAATAGTAACCTTGGTTTTCTCTAAAAGCGCAATTCTCACAAGGCCTCAAGACGCTTTACATGCAGCTTAAGTTCTGGAGAAAGCTTGCAGTAAAAACAGGTGAGTTTGAATATGCGATTTTAAAAAGTGTAACAGGAATTCCACAGTTGCAGAGCTTGGCTGCAGATCGGCAGATCGAAGTTTTCGCAGTAGAATATGAAACCTAAGCAGATCGGTGGTGAAATATTTAGGAGCCAACTCATTCAGGTTCTTAAACGTGAGGAGTATACGAATTTTAAAATCGATTCTGTACTTTACAGGGAGCCAGTGCAGGGAGGAAAGAATCGGAGTGATCTGGTCACGAGATTTAGGTCGTGTGACCGTTTATGAACCACAATACCTTGTTGCTCTCAAACAAGGAGCATAAACCATCACGCAAACTTCGGTCATCCTCGCAGTGGCTTTTGGCTTTCCATCGAACAACAACGGTCACCGCATTGCGTGCTTTCATCTGCGCTTATCCAGTCGTCTGGAATGCACTTCCAATGGTAGGAAGCCACTGGAGCTATGCACTTTTAAATAATCTACTTGGACAACTAATTTCTTTCATATTGCTTTTTGCATTTATTTTTTTGCCGAACCCCCTCTCCTCCGATTAAGCACGGATGGCTGCGTACGGTGCAAAATAAGTTCAACAGACATACATACATACATTTTACCCGTGCGGAAGTCCTTATTTTGTAGCAAACTCACTGGCACACAGGAGTGCGTAGTTCCCGAACCCTTTGTGCGCCATTGCCCCATGCCTGCCCTTCTCCCTCTGTGCTCAGTTAATCTTCCCCTTTTCAAGTTGAGTGATCGGACTCACTCTGAAATCACGAGGCTTCGTGACTTGTTTTTACCAGGTCTTTGCTCTGTAGCCCCAGTGCCACCTGTAACTTCACATGTAATCCATTTTGTTTGCAGAGGTACCAATATTGTTATTACATTTCTTTGAACTTTACGCATTATTATCCGTACACAGTAGGGCGGTGGCACATTGGTGATGCATACGCCTAACAGCAAGAAATTCCTGGTTTCGATTCCAAACTCAGGCGCAGTTCTTTGTGGAGTCTGTATGTTCTCTACCTGTTCTGCATGGATTTGCTCTGGGGTCTCTAGTTTCTTCCCATAACTAAAACACACACTGGTACTAGTATTCGCCAGCGACATCCCCTCTGCCGCGAAAACTTGACGGACCTTCCTCATAACGAGTCTTTAGACTTTCGTGAGTAAACAAGCACAATACTGATGATAATAATAACAGAGTGGTAAGCTAATTAGTTTTTTACCCTTTTATCTGGCAACAAAACTGACACCTTTTTTACAAGGAGTCATGTTTGCATAGACCACAATACCTGCAGTCATAGTGCAAACAAAAAACATAACTCTGATAATGTATGCACTGTCCTTGAAGTTGATTGGTCCACACCCGAGACAGCTTTCCTTAGAGCCTAGTCTCACATGGTGCAAAAAAAGGGTAAAAAAACAATTGTCATATTTTTTCTTCTGGCAAATGAGGTTCCAATGGTGAGAGTGGTAAGCATTACGTACAGCATCTAACACGATGCGCGTCACTCCACCCGTAATCCCGCATCACCGAGTCGCATTGGCATCGCACCCTCGGCTCGTGGCGTGGGCTCCACGTGTTTCGTGTTGAATGTGGTGAGGGCCCTGGAGTGGAGGACAGTGCGTGAGTGCGAGTGAGGCACACATGAGTGAGCCGCGTGGACGTGAGTGAGCCGTGAATGTGTCCCCTCTCTGCCCCTTGTCTGCCCCCACAGCTCCTCTATCTGCTTGAGTTTGTGCGGAACGGCGTGACGCAGCCTAACATGCGGCTGAGCTGCATCGCGACTGCATTCCTGGCCGACACGGCCGCTCTGTTGCTCAAGCCAGGTACAGCGCGCACTGCACGGTGGTTCTCATTCGTTTGGAGTTGGGAGATGGATAGTCGAACGGGTTTGGGTTTGCGTTTTGAAAGCGCTTTTGGTGGTGTTGTTTAGAATGCCCTATGTGCTTGTTTCTAAGCTCAACAGCCCTGGCGCAGTAGCCTGTAAGCTTTCCCCCTGTTGTGCGTGGGTTTCCTCCATGTTCTCGAGTTTTCTGCCATAGCTAAAAAAAAACACACACCGTCACTGGCATTGGCCAAACAACCCAATATTGAGAAGTTTGCATGCACGTTACTCAATTGGGATTACACAGCAGCAGCAACATGACCCCCTCCCGTGAGAACTTTGTAGGACCCTCCATTAAATAATCTTGGGACTCTGTGAAACTTTCAATGGTGTAAAGAAGCATGATAGTAAAGATATCTCGGAAATGTGGGGGGAGAAAATGTGAACAGTAAATCTCCTCCACGTTTGGTGAAATCCAAGAGCGGAGGCCGCTCCTATGCTCGTGGCTCAACCTTATCCAGATTCTATGGACAGCAGTCACAGCGCGTGGTGGACTACCTCGCTATAACGTGAGTCGAGCGCTTGACGGACTACTTGCTATAACGTGAGTCAAGTGCTTGACGGACTACTCACTATAACGTGAGTCTAGCGCGTGACGGATTACTCGATATAACACGAGTCTAGCGCATGACGGACTACTCTTCTGCGCGCCGTGGGTGTTGACAGCGCTGTGAGGTGATGCTAGGAGCAGGTACTCTAGTACTGTAATACTGGTACTGTAGTACTGGTCCTATAGTACTGTAGCACTGGTGCTGCAGTGCTGGTACTGTGGCACTAGCACTGCAGTACTCTAGTACTGACACTGTAGTACTGTGGTACAGGGATACTTGTGCTGTAGTACTTGCACTGTAGTGCTTGTACTCTGGCACTGTAGTGCCGGTACTGTAGTATAATAAAACAACGTGCTGGAACGACACCCGAACCTTCACCGTTATTCCTTACGGGAAAATCACTCCCCTCGCTTAACGTGAATCACTTCACGCGGCAATTCTCAGGAACGCAAAACCCCCGCGTTAATCGCGGTCACCGCACGGCCGTGTGCGCTGTTCGCCATGAGTCGATGTGACGTGAGCAAGGACTGACACCATATCGGCTCTCGCTTTTCCAGAACACCACATGTACTCGCGAATCAACATTTTCTTGCTCTCGCATCAATATCTGGACTCGAAGAAGATTCCAGCGTTTTACAAGTTCTTCTTCAGCCAAGATGTGGAGGTAGGTAAATGCACGCGACTGCCAGGCCTGCAGCACACAACCGCCACCACCACCGCGTTGCCTTGTCTCGGGAGATTTTGCGGTGTGGGATCGCAACCACCCAAAACGCAGTCGCTGCTGCCGCTTGATACCCATCATCCGTTGTTTACACAAACACACGGCGCCTTCGCTCAAGTGGGGGCGGTAGTGACGCTAGCTCCTCACAGCAGCAAACAGGGCCTGGATTCAACTACCAACTCAGGTGCCTTTCTGTGTAGAGTCTGTACGTTCTCCCCCTGTTCTGCACGGGTTGCCTCCGGGTTCTCCGTTTTCCTCCCAAAGTGTTGTGTCCTGTGTTGCCGCTTAACCCACAGGAGCGTGAGTGGTCATTGGGCCTGCTCGCCAAAGGGCTGCGTGACCGGGCCAGCCTCATGGTCTGTGCTCAGCAGCGAGTACTCAGCATTCTTATGGCTCATCACTCCAGCCCCCTGAGCTCCCTCACCACCCAGGTACTCTCCCACGAGAACACCCACTTCCCAGTTGCTCTCCCACAGGGTATGTTGTGAATGCATACTATTGTGTGTGCATTGTGAACGCTTGTGTGTGTTTTGAATGCGTAGTATTGCGTGTGTGTTATAAACGCATGTGTGTTATGAACGCGTCCGTGTGTATGTTATGAACGCGCGCGCGTGTGTGTTATGAACGCGCGTGTGTGTTATGAACGCGTATGCGTGTTGTGAATGCGTAGTATTGCGTATGTGTTGTGAATGCATATGTGTGTTGTGTCTGCAGCGTGTGTGTGTTGTGAATATAATGTGTATTTTGTACATACTGTGTGTATGTTGTGTACACGTGGGAGTTGTGACCGCACTGTGTTTTGTAAACTTTGTGTGTGTCAACCCCAGGAGCACGTGGTGAGAGTGCTGTCCCGGGCGGCTGCTGTCCCGCGAGCGGCGTCCAGCCTCGTCCACGAGGGCGGCCTGCTGGCGTGGCTCGCTGTCCTTGTGTCACGCCCGTGAGTCTCACCCCCAGCACCTCCTCTCCACCGCACAGCCTCTACCATCCTCTCCCTCGGGCCCCTTTAAGAGTGGTGTTTGTATGTTTTTCCCCCCTGTTGTATGCAGGTTTGCTCTGGGTTCTCCGATTTCCTCCCATACAATGTCACTGGCATTGGCCAAACATTCCGATGTAGAAAAATTATCCGAAAATTACTCAAAAGGGATCACACGCAGCAGCAAAATTTCTCCCAACTGCGAAAACCGGGCAGGACCCTCCTGAAAAAAGTCTTGAAACTCGGTGAGGTTTTCATGGGTAAATGTAAAAAACAGTGACAATGCATTTTATTTACCTCGGAAAGCGTCGCAGAGTCTTAAAACAAATTTTCAAAGGCTCCTGCATTGGGGATATTTGGCTCATTCTCATCAGTGAATTTTACGTTCAGTGTTGGATGAAACCAAATGCCCGAAGAGAAAAGAATCCCCACACAAACGAGGAGGGATATCACTCCACACAGATGGGTTCACGAACCCACTTGCTGTACTGCCACCTGGCCACCTTGCCTCGGTAGTTGATTGTCGAATGCCGGCGGTATCTCTAACGACGCGTTCTCGCTGGCGTGGCAGCGCCGTGAGCAGCCGGACGTTGGGTTCCCTGGTGGAGCTGCTGCACCAACTGTGGCTCAGCGTCGGAGCAGCAGCAGAGGAGGAGCAGCAGGGTGGCGGCAGTGAGACTGGGGGACGAAGCGGCGCCGGCAAAACCAAACACGCCATCTCGCTGGAAATCATCGACGAGTTCTTGCACGTCCTGCTCACACTTTTGCAACACAACAGGTACAGCTGGAGAGGCGGCACTGTGTTTAATAGTGAGTCCTCGTTTAACGTGGCGTTGGTTGACGCGTATCCTCAAAAGTACTGATTTAAGCAAAAACTAAAAAAATTAATGTAATGATGAAGTTTGGTAAGATACGATGCACTACACACACCACTGAGTTGGCGGGACAAATAACTGAGGGTACGCCACCACGTTAATGTATCATTCCACGTACTGTATCACTGTACCACTCAGCTGCGCAGCTCAAGAAAGTAGTTCATCGTCGACCGCTCAGAAACCGCGGTATAACGGTGTGCGTCCACATTATAACAGTGCGCATTCCTACATTATAATGGTGCACGTTCTGCGTTATAATGGTGAGTTTCGCGTTGTGTGAAAATTGTTCCCTCATGGAAGAGCCACGTTATAGTGAAAACGCGTTGTGTGAACGCTACATGCAAAGCGAGGACTCGCCGTAGAGAGTTGCCATTCTTGTCATTTGTGCCCCTATATTTGAACCAATTCTCATTTCAACATCATCGTCGTCAGCATTGATCAATCCACTGCTGGATGAAGGTCTCCCTCCCCAAGCAGCCACCACCTCTCACAGTCCTGTATGATTACTAATCTACAACTCGCATCGTAACAATAGCCTGATTACTAATCTAGTATATAATTACAATCACTCCCCCCTTGAATCTTGGCACCTGATGAGTTAATGAGTTAATGATGACGTCACCCTGCTGCTGCTCTATATAAGAACGGGAGACACAGGAGAGCCTCACCATTCTGGCGAATTGCCCGATGATGCTGGTTGCAATTACCAGCGAAACGTCGTACTCAAATTGTAAATGTTGTGGCTTCAACACACCGGTGGGCTAAAGCAGTGAACTATTTGTCTTTGTCAACGTGACACATTTTTACTGATTGGCCGTGTCGGGTGGTGGAGGGTTACGACACATTTATAAATAAACGCGATCTAAACCCAAAAACGTTGATTATGAATAACATTGATCGCGAAAGCCTACGTGTTAAACTCTCTAAATCATGTGTTCCTCCTTCTGTCTCTCAGTGTCTCTCAATGTAATTCTCCCCATTCTTCTTTGCACACTGTTCACTTTTTTTTCCATATATTTTGTTTAATTACTACGGTGTTTGTGAAGTGCGTGCCAAAGCGTGGAGTACGTGTCGATTAACAAGAAGGAATTCATTATATTACTGTTCATCCATTAATAATTATTAAAATTTTCCTTGTAGTTTTTGTCTTGATGAAAGAACACGATATTGAGTGTGAGTCCTCTGATGTCTCCCTGCCAGCTCGCACCTCCACTGCCTCGCGTTCTCCCGTTGCGTATGCACGCTGGAGTCGCTGCTGGTCGCCAGGTCTCGCTTCACCCACGACCCTTCACCCTTGACCTCGCGTGACATCCAGCTGCTGCTATTCGCGTGGGCACGAGTTTCAAGCAGCGCAAAACTTCCACATCACCTGCCCACCATCGCCTTCGAGCAAGCGGCAGCCAGGGGTCAGTTGCGGTCTCCTGCCAATGTTGGAGCAGTGGTGATGCTTGCACCTTTCAGCGAGAGGCGCCTGGCTTCGATTCCTGACTCGGGTGTCTTTCTGCGTGGAGTTTGTATTCTCTCCCCCTGTTCTGCATGGGTTTCCTCCGGATTCTCCTGTTTTCTCCCATAGCTAAAAATGTATACTTGTAGGTATGCAGCAGCTCAAAGAACTGGATGAATTGGTAGTTCTAAACGATAAAATGTCCATAAATTCTGCTCTTTTAAGCTGCTGGTCTGGATAAGGCTGAAAGCTTTTGTATGTGCAGTTCTGCACACCTTTGTGTGTTGTTAACTGTTATTCCAGAATCAGAATCTTTCTTTAGACTCTGGGAGGAATCCGATGAGGTATGAAGGTCTTTTTCACAGATGTCCAGTAGGGGCGGATCAGCAAGTTACAACAACAAACATTAAAAAACATAGGCGTGAAAAAAAACACACGATAAGTGGTGTATTGGCCAAACATCCTGATGCAGTGCCCTCCTGAATAATAGTATTTTGACTCTGTGTGGCTTTCCTGGGTACATAAGTAATTTGTGGTACTCTCTGAAGAAAACAAAGAACATGAACGTTTAAGTGTGCACAAAAATGGATATTGTAGCGTTCATTTGATCCATTATCATCGTGATAATTATGGCCTTGTCTCACTGGTGTTAGACCAAGGAACAACGATGAACAGCACAAAGGCAATTCAAATATCAAAGCATTGATAGCTCATGTTGAGCAATTACATCGGTGGGATCCTTTTTGTCGATATCAAGATAAAAAATTGCATAACTATTTCAGGCACTAATACAGGAGGTGTTAAGAAGTTCAAACACCAAATAGACACCAGTTGGTTGTTGTTGCCTATTTTAAAACTGTAACCTGTTTTTATCTCCACAGACGTTGGCCTCGAAATGGGGATGAGAAAGCGAGCACCAAAGTCTGCCTTGCGTGGAGCAGAACAGCAGCTCCAGCGGGAGGAGGAGGAGGGGGTAGAGGGGGTGGAGGGCGGAGGCCGAGACAGCGTCGCCTGCGCAGCGCTGCTGTCGACAAGCCGCCCGGCCCTGGCGTGCTGCATCACGTTCTGGAGCCCTGTGCCTGAACGTCCCAGGTCGCCTCCCCTCGGCTCGGAGCGCAAACCCCCGGGTGGCACCGCGGAGACTCTGAGCCTCGCACTGCACTGGCTGTTTTCCGACGAAACCTTTCTGTCCACAATGATCTCCGAAAAGCCGGGGTCGGCGCTCTGCATTATGAGATGGCTGACAGGAGGCATCACGTCCCAAGTGACTTTGCTCGACGCCGTGTTGTCGGAGAGTTTGGTTTTGCGCAGATTGTTGCAGCTCTACCACGGTCTGGCTGAGGGTCACTTTTGTCAAGAGATGTGCGGAAGTCGCCTGCAAATCATGCAAGCGTTCGCGGAGCTGTTCTTGAGCTTCATGGATCGGTCTGTTGAGGTAAAATGGAATGCCTATTTCGTTTTGAATTCTTGCAGAATCAGCATAATTGTTTTTTAGGCTGGAAGGAGGAGGAATCCGATGAGCTATGAAGCTCTTTTTCACAGATGTCCAGCGAGTTACATCAACAACAAAAAATAAATTAACGATAGGAGTGCAAAATAGAGAGAAGGTAAGCAGATGCTAAAAATGAATAAAGTTTATTTCTACAAATTGCACAAGTACAGAAATCCCTGCCGATTTGTAAAAACAAAATGCAATCCTGGGGCAATGCAGCTAAACAACACCAACAGTCCCAGACCACAACAAGACATCACACAGTCCCTCATGTATACTCTTGCATTCATTATTCACAGCTAATTTCAGTCCATAACTGTCTTGGCAGACTGGCAGAGAGAAGCCTCCATCCCCCGCAGGCAGCATTCCGTCACTGTGCACCCGCTCACTGTCCAAGCTTGCCAACGCTGTGGCGGACAAAGGTAAGCCGTGCAACCCTTTCCATCGGTTCAACTCCTGAAGAGCTCGCTGCTGCTGGTACTTCTCTCTGGCTAAACATTGTTCTCCTTCACTGAGGGGAAGGTTTGGGTAGATAAGAACTCTTCATAGATTGATCGATTAGATTTGATTTGATTTCTTCTGCTTGTTTACTCGGAAAAGCCTCACCAAGTCTCAGGACTCCTTTTTTAGGAGGGTCCTGCCTAGTGTTTCGCAGTAGGAGAGGGGAATGGTTGTGGCAATGATTTGAATGCATCTCCCAATTGAGTATTTAGAGTATTTAGCTGCTTTAACTGTTCCACATGATAAACCACTTCGTTGCGCTTTCATTTGTGGCCAGGTCGCTTCTGAAAAAGAGCTACATAGCTTAATGAGCCTTAGCTGGTAAACTAAAACTTAGTTTTGAATAGTTTAAATGAATGATTTTCAAGTTATTTTTAAAATGTTGATCACGACGCCAGCACACACTATGGCCAACTTAATTTCGATGGCATTAAGGGATCTTTAACGTCCACTGGGAAGCAGACAGGTGCCTATTTGTGGTTCATTTGCCGAAAGTATTAACTGGGGCGGCCTGCCGGATTTAATTAGGAAACTCCATTAACAAACACAATGGGTTTAAATTTCGATTTAAAGCTTTCGTGACTGCAGGGATTCATCTTCTTGGTTCTTTCGGTAAAGTAAATGCATCGCCGGCCGGGCCATCGCACTACCGGCCCATGGCAAATCTGGCACCTTTACAAGCGATGACACGTGTGCATGCGAGTGGGTGAGAGTCACGTTATGTTTACAGTGTTTTTTATCACTTTATATGTAACTGAAAAATAATCGCTGCATTTTGAGCGAAGGTGTGAATGGCGGTTGTGAGGGTGAATGCCTGAATATGTTTGAAATGTATTTTTGTTTACTTATGAGTGTTTTAAATGTGTCCGATTCACGAATCTTGGGCGTCACATTTTGCTAATTGGTTCCGCGTTCTGCTTCAGAGGCGGTGTGGTACCTGATCTCCCTGTGTGTGCGCGAGTCCTGGCTTGGGATGGGCGGCAGCCCTCACCTCCGTTCGCACATCGACAGCTTCCTGCAGCTCGAGAGGAACACGCCTCCCTTCACGAGCGAGGAGCCGAGCGTGAAGAAGCATTCGCGCTCCCTGTCGCTGCTGCTTAGTGAGATGCGCGAGGCACTGAAGCAAGAGTAGCTTTCGCTGCCCTACGGTGTTTTATTATTTTTAAATATTTTTTTTAAGGAGCGAGGAAATCATTACTGATGACAGTCTCACATTGAAAGGCACTGGGTTTTTTAAATAGATTAACATAAATAAATACGCAAATTTGTAACACGCTGCACAGTTTTCGTTGGTTTTAGAGGCACTGGAAAGCCAGTGACAATTAGGAAGGTAGCCAGAATCGGCGCCAACAATTGCCCAACGTCTGCTGTCCTATATTGAGCCAACTCCATTCATGATTGTTTATACACGTGAGAGGTGACTGGAATACCTGGAGAAAACCCACACATGCGAGTGGTGTCGGGGGGGTATCACCCAATGCCCATACATATGGAATACAGATGGAGATTATCCTACTGCATTCACACCCTGACAAGCCAGGAGATGGTCACCTCGCAGCCCAGCGAGTTTGAGGTTTCACGGTTGAGATCCACTGGCCCTCACCACACCCACGGTGCTGGATTACTGGCATTGCTCCACTCAAGTTCGGGCAAGTGGCGCATACAATGACATGCAGATGTGGCATGCAAATGGCAATGCAAGTTAACGCCGACAACTCAGTGCCTTAGTTGGGTATCCTAAGTGATTCTAGATTTGAAGCTTTCGTGACTGCAAGGATTCATACTCTTAGTTCTTTCGGTAAAGTCACGTAGGTAAAAAATGAAATAAAAATTAATAAAAATAAAACAATAAAAAAAATCACGACGTTTCATTGGCTACCCCATTCTGATAAGCTCCCCCTCCTCTCCTCCCCCCTCAACTTGCATTTAAGGGCTTACATCTTGAATCCTTGCCTCACTTGATGCAGCAAATCTGGCTGTGATGGTCCCACCTGATGACGGAGACTTGTTGTTGCCTCCGAAACGTCGTGATTTTTTATTTTTATTGTTTTTTTTATTACATTTTTATTTCATTTTTTACCTACGTGACTTTACCGAAAAAACTAAGAGTATGAATCCTAAGTGATTATTACCAACACAGCAACACTCGCTTGCATGTCGATGGGTATTTTAAAAAATACCCCCTACAATGTGCCTTAAATGTGCTGTTTTTACATTTGAATTCATGTCTTCGGTTACCAGTCTTGTAATTCGCCTCTTTTTATTATTTGTGCTTGTAACGTTATACTGTGTGCAACATCATTGTACACAACACTGTCAGGTCTTAATAAAGCAAGAAACATGTCACCTACAAGTCACAATGAGTATTCTTATTCAGTGATGGATGAAGGAAAACTGCGATAAAGCATTCTCATATTTGCCTGATGATGAAGCTCTTGAAAGGCGAGTGAAGTTGGCTGTAGGATAATTTCTGTTTCGGCCTGGAAGGCCGACGCAAGTTCCAGCGGTCATTTGGTTTGGATGTGATCATCCGAATTTGAATCTCAATGTGGATGACTGCTGTTTGGTGTTAGCTTCTGTAGAATCGTCCTTGAATTTTTCTAATTGCGCAGAGCAGGAGGCCATGGTGATTTTTGGACACAAAGCAGAGCTCTGGATTGTACTCCTGTTTCCATTGAGCGGAATGGAAACTGCCTCCATGTTTAGGGTCTTATTTTATATTTATGGAGAGCGCCTTCACTCAAGGGTTGAAAGGCAGATACGGATCGTTTAACAATGACAAGTCCATGAGTCGATCTCCTGCATCTTTGTGGGGTAGCGCCATTACGTGTAGCTGTTAAAGTCACCCACATTATTCCGATTGCTGGGCTGCACAAGGGATCATTGTAGTTGGTCAAGGACTCTTCAGTGGTTTTTCCAAGTTGGCAACTGACACTTGGCCTATTCTGATGGTGATGGCCGATGTTTTGTTGATGATGACTCCTGTCACCTTGTGTAGTCTGTAACACCTTGGTTGATGTAAGTGATGTTGCAGACACTCCCCATCAAAGACAGGTATGGGTTCCAGTCCATTTAATCCACCTCGGTCACACATACAGCTCCCTTCATACACTGCTATCTCCTGTCAATCATATCACTCTGATGTCCCCACCTATCCCCACGGTCCCCTCTCCCATTCCCTCATTCCTGTTACCTCATTCCCAGCCACCAATCCCATATCGTCACATCTCGGGAACACGTCTCATCTCCCGCCACCAATCACAGATCGTGCTATCGCAAGGCTACTCCCAGTCAAGTAGGTGCAGGGATTGACTTCGGCGTGTAGGGGGTAGGGAATGCTGATGTGGGGACCATTATGGATCGACCGTGGCAAGGCTGTATTTCGCATGGTTGATCGTGGAAATTTAGTGTCTGATTTTATAGTTTGCGAATCGGTTGTTTTCAGCATGGGTTTCCTGGAGCGCAACAATGGCGATGTTTCTTTGATGTAAACGCTCGGCAAGTACACCACACTTTGCACATGAGGCCTTCCACATTTCGTTGATACACTCGGGAATGCATGTTCCACTCTTCTTGAACTGGTCTTGCAGCCCTTAAAAGACCATTTTTCAGATGGGATGTTTACATGCTTGAAATCGAAAATATAAACGGGATATACATCTATAAAGATTTCCAAAAAGGCCGAAATAGCGTTAGTCGTGCGATGACACACTTAGTAAGTGGTCTGCGTGAAGGCAAACATCTCCCACCCTGGCAATATCACACAAGGCTAGCAATGCCACAGTTTCTCCCATCATTTAAAAATGGTATCCTTTTAACTAGGGGTTCCCTGGACTTCCCTTGCTATTGTTTTTCGGCATCTTTCCATTTCTCTTTTCCATCTCTCCCTTTTTTCCCCTTATTTTCTTCATCCTTCCCCCCCCCCACCACCCATTCTTTTTATGATGTCTAACGCCTGTCCAGTCGTTTGAGCATGGATGGTAGTAATTTAGTTCTGGCAGTAATTCAGTTCTGTTTTTTCACCCCCTCACCTCCTTTTGATGGTTGTTGTGGAAAGTGAACCAGGTGCGGCCTCGAGGGCTGTTGGACTCGCCGGGAACCCAAGGAGGTTCTAGATTTGAAGCTTTCGTGACTGCAAGGATTCATACTCTTAGGTCTTTTTGGTAAAGGCACGTAGGTAAAAAGATTATAATAAAAATTATATAAGAAATAATACGGGAAAATGTATATATTTCATATAAATTATTTTATTTCTATTATTCTTATAATTTTATTTATTATTATTTACCTTTTTACCTACGTGACTTTACCGAAAAGACCTAAGAGTATGAATCCAAAGAGGGTTGTTTTTCTCGCTGGGCTCGTGGTTGAGCCCAAGGTTGGCTTTGTGCGGTTTCCCATTTCCGTCCCGTTGTGCTTTGGTCATTGCGTCCCAGTTGGGATAGTGCAGAAATGTCTAGATGCCTTTATCCTTCACCGATAAGAATGCCTGATATGATGGGCTCGAGACTACTCACCTGACCTCCGTGAATAGCAGCAAACCCCCCGGAGGGTTTGGTCTGATACAATGGACCGTCTTAACGATGTCTGCGGTATAGAGCCCAGCCCCTCAATTGAAACAGCCCTGGGGGGCCTGAAACTTCACGGTGTTTAAAAATTCTAGCCTGCATTACTGTAAACCCTTGACATTATATCTGCGTAGGCCACTCGGGCAAACTGGAGGGATCATGGGCCTTCATTGAAAGTCTGACATGATAATATTTTTCGCCCCTTTACTGATCGGAATGTTGCCATAAGCTCGAGGGTGAGGAATGAGAGTTCAGAGCCGGATGGTTTCCACCCCCGCGGAGTTTGTGGGATGTGGATCCAGGGAGGTCGAGGGGGGAGGAGACGAGTTCTTGGGGTATTGCCCTCCTTCCCCCCCATCTGAGGATAGACGGGATTCAGTCACCGCCCCGCGGGACTTCTGAGGAGGGCAAGTCTACTTGGTACGTGTAGGCTTCCCCCTACTTTTGTCCCTCATACCTTATTTCTCCCCTATATGATAACAGATGCTTCTGCTCGTAGTCCTCACGTGTGTGGGACAGTAACCCCAATTTCATCCCAATCTATGGACCCAGGAGTATGGAGAATCGAGCCTTAGTCCGTGGAGTATTTGTTCCCAACACCCCCCCCCCCTTGTTGTGGTATGCGCCTTATAAGGGGCTCTTGTTTTTTGCAAAAAAATCGAAATGGCATCCTTATGCTGCATTTAACCTTTACCAAGCTAGCTTTGCGGGTGTGTCCAAGTTGCACACCCCAAATATTTTATTCCTCCTGTGGTAATATTTATATCCATACTTTGTATCTTCATTGAACATTTCTAACTTGCATTTTCTACTGAACTGGTTAAATGTCTATAAAAAGTCTCGAACATGCAACAGGCCTATCGACCGCTGAGCATGAAGCTGCGCGGTCCAAATATCGCTGTTCGAGTGCGCAGAATGATTGTCACCATGAGCTGCTGAACCAAGATGGCGACGATTGACAATGGAGTGTACCGGCACACACGTGTGGGTGGGTGTACCGGCAGACACGTATCCGTCAGCGCGCAGGTCATCACAAATGATCGGTGTAATCATAGGTGCCCCTTTGAAGTATGGTGCACGATCTATTACCAACCAATGTACTTGTGAAGTTTCTCCCCGAGATTCTAACATTTGTAACGCGCCACTTCTTCACAGATTCTCTCAAGTGAGTCGGCGGCACGCCACTGTTATACCTTATTAAAGAAGGCAAATGCTGATCCAAAGATTGCATTGGCTCTGCAACGGTCCGCCAGCTGTATTTGTTCACCTGAGGACGATCGCTTGTGTTGCGATCGAAACGTCGTGGTCTTTTTACCTTTTTATTATTTTCTATCTACGTGACTTTACCGAAAGAACCAAATAATATGAATTCCTGCAGTCACGAAAGCTTTGTCAATATTTAAATACTACATTACTAAAGTTCGTTTCAGATGCTTTGTTAGCTGATCGTGGAGACATAACACTACTTGGTCTACTTGACATGTCTGCTGCTTTTCACAAGGTCAACCTGATCCACAGCGATGAGGGTACGGCATTATTCTCGTACCTCTTGAGATACTTGCATTTCCAAGCCCTAAGCGCTCAACTAGTGAAGAGTTGCAGGCTCCTATTTACAGACTTCTGAAGGTCTCTCTGCATATTCTATGTTAATGCTAACTAAATTACCATGTGAGGAGATTGTGGTTAATAGTATCTAAGTCTGGCCTGGGAAGAAACCACAGAAATGGTGCAGAGCGTAAGGTCAAGCCAAGTCGAGGAATGTGACTGTGTTGACGTGCATGCTAGCATCTTATGAGTCCCCATCACCTCGCTTGCTCGTCCCCACATCCTTGTTCCAGCTATCTCCACTATCATTCAAGGCTCCAATCTTGGCATGGGAATGGTCACATACCCCAGGCCATGTTACTTCTGCAGAAATTGTGGGTGAGACGTGGCACTACACATGCAGCATATACGAATCGAAAATCATTGATTCACACAAGCATGATTCAACGCATGTATCGTGATATGAGAATTACATTTTATTAATTGGTGAATCGTTACACGGCAACTTATATGCATTATCTTGAGATTTTGTTATCCAATCAACCTGGCTTTAAAAAAGTAGATCCCAGAAATCAGACCGGTTCTCAGAAGAAGAGGAGGATGTTCCAATGTTACACCTTTTTTTAAAGAAATCAAGTCAGGCCTTCAAGGATGAAAAGGGAAAGATTCTGGGCTAGATGGTTTATCTGTGAATATCAGAAAAGCAGGACCAAATTCTGAAACAAAGTTATCAAAATTCACAACTGCAATCAGAAATAATTACTGAATCTTTCCCTTATTCAGCGTGATTGATAAACCGATTGGAAGAGCTACAGACATATTAGCCTCAGATATAAATTGTAAAAAAAGATTATTAGAAACAAAATCATGAATAACGTAGAGGACATCCAACGAGCAAGGTCCACACGTTTAATCCGCCAAATATTAGTTTCAACTCAGCAGTAAATTAATTAGAAACTCTTAAACAAATTTACGTACTAGATTCAATGTTTAATGAGTGTGCTACCTTCTATGATATGATTCTGAAACAGTCATTCACGAAATATTAAATTTGTGCAAAAAAGCGTGGATATAATTGTGCTTAGAATTACATGGAGAGTAAACGCATGGATTACAGCATCTATGCAGGTTAATTACATCCCAACTGTTAACACAAATTAAGTGGGCTTTTGTAGGACACGTCAAGAATAATAACAGAGTGGTAGCCAAGGAATGTGGAACACACCGGAAGGATGGCCACCGATTACATGGAGCGATTAGATCAGCACGCAGGCACTGGGCGGATTGTCACATCGCAGGGCTGTGTGAAGTGGCGTAAGCTTGGGGAGGCCTTTGTATTGACCAAGGCTGATAATTTCATTGAGATCTGATGCTATTAAGGCCCTTCAATAAAACGTGATAAGATTCCAAGAACACAGGATGAGATGTTACTATCCTTTGTGCAAGCACTTCCAAGAGTTCATGAACAGTGAGCCTGGTGAAATTTGGGGAGCGCATCGTCAGTAGTGTACCTTTGGTTCCTAGGGTGTTTCGGCCTTTCACACTATACACCCTCCCCAAAGGCGGCCAGCGACAGGGTGATCAATCCTACGCTTGCGTCCCATTCCCAATTAGTCATAGGAGTTGCCTTGTTGTTGATAGCCAACATCCCATGGGACTATGCATGGCAGGGGCGTCCTCCTCCCTGAGTCAAGCATTGTTGACCGCATACCTCCTGGCCCTCTCACTTCGGGGCCCTGCTGGGGTCTTTCCTCTTCATCCAGAGCCACTGACTGCTGCCTTCTGCCGCCTCCGATACAGCTCTGATTGCCGAACGCTGGCTCTGGCCCTTAATTCCCAGGTCTCTAAGCAGTCTGGTTGTAGATGTTGCCACAAAACCTCTGCAGCCCACCTCCACTGGTCGGACTTCTGTGTTCCAGCCATGATGCCGTGCTTCGGCAGCTAGATCGGCATAGCGCAGATGTTTTCGCTCATAAGCCTCATCTACTGAGTCCTCCCAGGGTACTGTGAGCTCAATGATGAAGACCTTCTTGAGCGAACAGGACCAGAGCACCATGTCAGGTCTTAGGGTGGTGGTTGCGATCTCCGGAGGAAACACAAGTTGCCGGCCAATGTCAGCTAGCATTTTCCAGTCGCGGGCCAAGCGCAGCTGGTCTCGCTCTAATGGTGTAGAGCCGCTCTTCGGTGGTTTAGCCCCTTCGCGGACAAAGGTCGTCCGTAAGGGGTGTGATGCTGCTGGGGGTGGTAGGGAGTTGGTGGCAGCTCGTGTTAACGTCGGAAATTGGAAAATACGCACGAAGCATGTTATTATTTACGTTATTTATTATGTGCAATAAATCTAAGCTTTCGTTTTGTTGGTTTTGACGTCCCTTGATCAACCCCACTGGTTACCCATGACACTGCATTGTGTCACAGGTATGGGCTCGACTGCAGCACTGCATTGAGGCTGGCCCAGAATACGGTGCGCTTGCTCTCCTCTGCCGGCCATTCTAGGTAGGTCTTGTTGTTGAGGAGGCGGCGGAGTTTGCAGAATTTGCTTGGCAACGAGTTCTTGGGCAGCGGCTCGAGCAGCAGCAGAACAAGCGAGTCTTGCTTCTCCTCCACCATGTGGTGCTGCGCAAAGTACAAGCTCGTAGTGACACCACTCACTGTTCACAAAGTTCCTGGAGAGGACGAACAGGGTCTTGGACGACTTCTCGATGCACTGAATGATGTTGTCTACGATCCAACGTCCAGGGGTGAAGTCTCGCTCGTGGATGCAGAGCCGCAGGTCAGGATTTGAATGCTCAAGTGTCGGCACCAACATGTTCTGCACCCACTCGGAGTCCAGGTGGCTGTAAGAGATGAATGCGTGATACTGGAAAGGAAGATCCTCTTCTCCTGAAATGATTGTGTATCTCCTTCTCTTTGCAGACACCCAAATGAAACCCATGCGTATGTACCATATGGCATCAAAATAATGACCAATGCCGATGACAAGGGCTATGACGACCACTGTAACAACAACACTGAAAGAAATTACGATTTTTTTGTCGCAGTTGAAAATATTAGGGTTGAAATAATCAATTTTCTTGCCAGCAAGATATTTTGGGTAGCTGCATGTGTAATCGTGTGGCCAGCCATTTAGAAGTGTCTTATTAAAATGTTGTCGGAACCAGTAAAGGTCACACATGCAGTAAAACGGATTGTTTCCCAGAGTGATTGATTTAATTTGCTGGAGGTCCTGGAAAGTGCCTTCGCCAATGATGCCCACAGCATTATAGTCCACATATAGAACCTGTAGAGATAGGGATTGTACATCAGAAGAAATATACTGAATAAGATTCCCAGTGAGATGGAGTTCCTCTAGAGATATTGCATCGGTCAAGATGTAATTGGGAAATGTCTCCAATCTTGAGTAGGAGAGGTCCAAAAACTTGAGGCTGGCAGAAGTGCAGATTACAGACTCTTTACTGATTTCATTGTTACGGAGGATCAACCTCTCCAGAGAAGGTGGCCACTTGCACTCATAGATGTAATTAATGCCATTGTAACTCACGTCCAGTGAATTGATGCGGGGCATCAGGGATACCATTTGAGCTATTGTTTTGAGATCTTTGAAATAATTATGACTTATGATCAATTCAGTGGCTTCCGGAAGGATCACCGTGTAGTTGCAAGGGTCCCACCAGAGGCCATTTTCAGTGAGAAGATTTCTGGAGAAATCTAGCTGCTGAATAGCCTTGATCTTCAATAGAAAGCAGGGTACTTTGTTCATGCCCGTGTTTGATATCTTTAATTGGGAAATGTTTGGAAACAATGTGTTATTAATAACAATCTTTGGATATTCTATTTTTGTGTGAAATACCTTGTCTATCACTATTCTCTTGATCGGCGCGAACCTGCTTACATTTTTAATTCCTAGAAAATGCACCATTCCTGTTTCAGTGTATGTACAGTTTTGAAACACCGCAGTGGTTACTTCGGACAAGTAGAGGTTTTTAACAACATTGCTTACTTCTTTATCTGTAAAGTTTGCTCTGAGGAGCTTGAAATATTTTAGTGATTTACAGGAGTCCAGGCCTCTGAATAAATCGATAGAGCTGTTTTGAAGAGGGGAAATCAACATGTTGCGTATTTCAAGTTCACTAATTTTGGTTTTGTTGAGGTCTGTCAAAATTTTTGATAAAACGAGTGGGTCCTTGTCAACAGAGACGTTCGTGGTCAGTTTTTCCAGAGAACCCAAGTGGACAAGATCCCCAATCTCGTAAACCCAAAGAGGTGAACCAGTGTTCAAGGTCAAGTATTTTAGGGGGACGCTTTCCAGTGCTTGGAAGTCAGACGCATTTAGTACTGTGGTTTTTGACGTTCCGATGGTGAGGTCTCGTAGGTTCGACATTCTGGAGAAGTCCTCTCCCAAAGCAAATGAGGTGTAGTTGTTCATAGAGATATTGAGAACTCGCAGGTTTTGGAGGCTTGCAAGAGCCTCTCCAGGCTTCTTTGGGAGGTTGTTCTGGCAGAGATCCAGATAATATAAACGTTTCAAAGTGGCCATTGCTTGGGGATGTATCTTCTGAATGTGGTTATAGGACACGGAGAGAACCTGCAGGTTCGGAGTACTGGAGAAATCTCCGACTTCAAGACCCTTTATGTTGTTGTAGGACAGGTCGAGGTGAGTTATATCAGCTGAGAGACCCCGAGGCACGTGTGTCAGCCTACGGTCTGAACAGTCTGCGATTCGACCCTCGTCTTGGAAGTGGCAGTGCGGATCAGGATCATTCATCTCTCTCAATGACGCTTCTATAAACCCCATTACACAGAGGATTACAGGAGTGCACATCAGCATTCTTCTGGCCATCTTGACTTTAAAAGCCATCTGTAAGAGAAAAATGCAGGCAGACCTTGCTTAGGTTTTAAATCTAAATACATCTAAACAGCATTTCTAAGTGAGAAGACACAACAGCACAGGCTGAGGAAACGTACCCGCCTCCATCATTCGCTCACCCAATAAAAGTGATGAACGCTCTGAGCCAACCAGATTCCACCTTCAATGATTCGATAATGATGAATACATTTTTTGGAAAATTATCGATTTTTTTCAATGAAATTACAGTGCTTTTAGGCAGATGAGCACCATGAGACCAGGATAGAGTATCAGTCTCAACCGAAAAGAAACCTCACCACAGACATTTATAATGGGGGCATCACTAAGACCCGGGTTGGGAGCGTAGCAGCTCCAACCTCATCTCCCACCGCTGCCTCGTAAGAGTTACAGTAGAATGCCCTCGTGAGTACAGTATATAATACAGATGATCATCGATTATCCGGCTTCCAACATTATCCAGCGGCCCTGGCCTGATTCGAGGCAACAGGCAAAACCACTCCAAAGGCTGTACGAGTCCGGCGATCGGCACCACGTGCGTAACAAAAAAAGAAGTAGCTATGCTTGATTTGTCTCAAACATATGCAGTGCATTGTACACTACATGCAACAACTTAAACAATGAAAATACTGCACTATATACATTTTTCATAACTAATCTAACCTATAAAAGTAATTTTTTGTCTGTCCGTCCGTCTGTCCATCTGTCTGTCTGCGCACGCGTGCTTGCGAAGTATTTGGCCCTCAAACCGTGGGGTTTACGTAGAAAAAAATTGCCAAGCAGCACACCCTAAGCCCCGTGGTGGGCAAGCGCTATATTTTTTTTACATCCGTCACATTTCAATTAGTTAAAAAAGCATTTTCTGTGCGATTTTTCGTTATTTAATTATTTCCACGTGCTCCTCAAGCTGCCCGGGTGTTGCCCCTGGCAACGCACACACGTCATCGGTGGACGGTTGGGAGATTTCTCATTCACGTTCAGAATGCAAACGCTGAGGTAAATTCATCAAAATGTCATGTCCTCTTCTCCCCCCCGCGCCCCAATGTATGCACTTACTGCTATAGGGTCGGTAGATACTTATATTATAGCGCTTAGATAGTATTATTGTAGTGCGGGGTGGGGAGATGGTGGTGGGGGGTTAGCGGCCCAGCCTGCAGCCTCAGCCAGCTGGGACTAGGCCTCACCACAGCACTCTTGTCAGGTTAGTAGTTTGTGCTATAGAGTCGATATATACTGCTATAGAGTCAGCATGTACTACTGTGGTCATAGCAGGTACCACCACAGTCAGTATGCACTGCTGTAGTTAAAGCAGGTACCCCACAGTATGCACTGCTGTAATAATAGCAGGTACCACCACAGTCAGTATGCACTGCTGTAGTTACAGCAGGTTACACCACAGTCAGTATGCACTGCTGTAATAATAGCAGGTACCACCACAGTCAGTATGCACTGCTGTAGTGAAAGCAGGTACCACCACAGTCGGTATGCACTGATGTAGTGAAAGCAGGTACCACCACAGTCAGTATGCACTGCTGTAGCAATATCAGGATACCATCACAGTCAGTATGCACTGCTGTAGTGAAAGCTGGTCCCACCAAAGTCGATATGCACTGCTGTAATCATAGCAGATACCACCACAGTATGAACTGCTGTAATAATAGGTACCACCACAGTATGCACTGCTGTAATAATAGCAGGTACCACCACAGTCAGTATGTACTGCTGTAATCATAGCAGGTACCACCACAGTCAGTATGTGCTGCTGTAATCATAGCAGGTACCACCACAGTCAGTATGCACTGCTGTAGTGATAGCAGGTACCACCACAGTCGGTATATACTGCTGTAGTGATAGCAGGTACCACCACAGTCGGTATGCACTGCTGTAGTGATAGTAGATACTGCTATCGAGTTGGTAGATACTGCTATATAGAGTTAGTAGATACTAAAACAGTCACTATATACCACTACGGTCAGTAAATACTGCTACAGTCAGTAAATACTACTGTACAGTCAGTAGCTACTACTGGCTCAGTAGATACTGCTGTACATTAAATAGATACAACTACAGAGTCAATAGATACTACTTACTCTATTGTAGGTAGGGTATGTAGGTATATATACCTACGCGGGGGTAAATATATATTTTTGAGGGGGGGGTCGACTATTTTCGCTAACCTTTTAGATGAACCATTTACCCCCCACTTTCTTTAACTTTTTGGACTTATGCAAGCCTCTTAGAATTATGTTGGTGGAGAAATGGACAAATGGCCCACCAGGCTTTCACAATTGCTTATTATCTGTGTATGTTTTTAAGAGAAGTTTAGAAATATTTTTCGCCCGGGCAACGCCGGGTACTTCCAGCTCGTACCTCATAAAAACAGATTTGAGCCTGCGTAGTCCTCGGAGTGACAGCCACCATGCATGAAACAAGTATTAGAGGCTGCTGTAGCGCTACATTATGGTCAGCAGAATGCAACGCAGAAAAACACCGTTGTACAGTACTATGCTATCACGTCTATGTCCCCCACCTTCAACCAAGCAATGTGCCTACCAAACAACTGATATGTGAACCTACGAGCAGACTGCCCAGCTTTCATCTTCCATGCAAATAATGAGCAGTACATAACCGCAACCACACAGATCACGGAAGATACCGATACCAAATGCACACGTGGCGAATAAAGGACTCACCTTTGTGTGACAGCGGCTAGGGACACCAAACTATAGAGCAAGTAACTTCGCACTTCCCCAAATATAAATTTGAAGGCAGGATATCTGAAATTCACCAACTCTCAGACAAAGCAAATACATTTTTATTCACTTAGACAACTGAATCTCTGATAGTTTGTCGTTGGCCAAAAGAAATCATATGTGCTTTTTAAAATTTAAATTGACTTAACAAACATAATCTCCACGACTTAGGGGAGTAAGCTTAATTTGAAATGCAATGGTGATGGAACATTTTCACGTTGAATTCAAGTCAACAACTCATGGCAATGCACTTGAGTCGACATGAATCTGGCTCCTGTGATTGCAGCCTTCTAGCAGCCAACTACATCAACTCTATTAGCTGTGGAACAGGCATTTGGGTTAACAGATTAAATGTACAGTACATGTACAGTACGTTTGCTATATTCATCCCGAAATTATACAATGCATAAAGTAAATTACCTTTATGTTGAGGAAGTTTGTGATGGTTAGAGAAAATGAAAATAGGGCTAGAAGATAGCCTTGATGTCACAGTCTCCTGGAAGAAGCTACTGCTCCCAACCTTTTATCTGCAACCACGTTGCTAGAAATGAGGAAGTCTGTGTATTAATCTTTCTCGTGTCCTGCCAACAGCCGTGTGGTTTTTTCATAGGCGGAGTTTGACTTATACATTTGGATTGGCAGGGGACTTCATAGCATGTTAATCTCTGCATTGTGTATCACTTCATTGTCTATGCGATCATAAAACAGAATTTTAAAACCATACACAAGCACCTTTTCATTTTTATTTTCAGTTGCCCAGCGCACCGCGTGGCCAGGAGAATGATAGAGAAATACTCAATACTTTTATTAATGGGTCGATCTATCTTCAGAATTTACAACTTGTTACTAGCTACACTTACATTGTTAGAGTGTATCTGAAATCACAAATATAGTTTACGTTAAAAAAAAAAACTCAGGGTGATGATATAACGGGTCCTATTAAAAAGGTGATTTTAAGACTCCTGTTCTAAAATCACGTTGCAAATAGGACCTATTATTTCATCACCCTTAATTGTTTTTTGTGTTAACCTAATTATTTGACTTTTTTAACAGCTACCACTTACCAACATTCGCAAAACAACAAATTCTTAAGTAAACTAAACCGAGCTACATCATGTCCTCCCGTCTTGGTTTATTTTCCTACAACTGCAAGGCTCATTGTGGATTATCACTTACACGTTAGCGTCCACTCTCATCATGTAGGCTGTTGTCAAACTTGAAAAATAATGTGATTGCACATTTTGAATCACTATATGCAAATACCACGGAAAGGAAGAGCAGTTGGGTTCTGGTTCGCTTTGTCCCTCACATCAGAAATCGTGGTTGCATATAATTTCATAATTTTTAATCTTAATTGTAATTACTGAAAATAAATGAATAAAGATGTCCAGTTGGGGGGGCATTGCCTCCCCATGCCCCTCCCAAAACTCCGCCCATTGGTTTTTTTCTCCATTTCAAACGGTGGATAGACCATGGCTCATGATGTGGCCTGGTCCGTAACTCTGATGAGGTTCTCCAGACTGCATGACTCCGTTAGGAACCTGCAGACCAATCAGTGTTACACGGTCTTTGTTTAACCCCAGATACACACTCGTGTTGACCTTTAACCTGCCGACTCCTACTTAGAGGCGATTTAAAGATCTCCATGTCTCTGAGTAATTTTATTTGTGTCTGCATTTGCCACACGAAGTCTACATCGGCAGGGAGGGGAAATTGGTGGGCCTTGCTGCCACAGCGGGTGCTTGCCCAGGGCAGCTCCTGCCTCTGCCAGGCCCTCGTGCGCCATCATCTCTAGTCTCTGCTAGCAACTCTTTCGAGGGCACATTGCGCGACCCTCTACCATGCTGTTGGGCCTGGCGGTGAACTCAATGGCCCCACCTCTGGTGGGTTTCCATCTCTTCCTCAGTGTCCTCGTCCCCAGTATAGGACAGTACTTCCTCCGAGCAACGCCCTCCTGGAGGGTACTTCCCCCCCTCATCCGAGTGCACCGGTGTGCGCCACGAATTTGCGACCTCTGACGGCACGGGCATGGCCTGGTCTGGTCTATCAGAGGAGGAATCGCTTTGTTCAGGGTGCAAATTACTCGTTGGTGGCCCCTCTGCACGTAGTGTGAGCATGGCTTAAAATTATCCCCTTGCCCCATGCACACACGCCCAATACCCCTTCCCCCTGAGGTTATGCGGCCTTCCCATGGCTCACGGAGACGGTTCCTCGGGGTGAAATCTCTGTGCACACCTCGCCGGTTGCAGGGAGGGTTTTATAAATGATGGGTGTCCTGTTCCGGTCGAGCCCTCTTATAGAATTAGCTACTTGCCTAACAACAACAACAACCGCCATTCGCCACTAAGTGGCGGTGACGTCACCACGACGCTTGTGCCAGGCTATGTGCACGTTGAAGCCACGTGAAGTGTCGAATACCCGCTGGCACGAGGTCATGGGGCAGACCCAGATGCCAAGGGTCGACTGACTGGGATGGCTTGCTGATGCACCTCCTGTGACCCCTACTGTGCCAACTTGCTGTGCTTTAGCCACCCGGCGCTCTACTCGTTGTTGTGAGCATTGCTCCTCCGCCCTCCGTTGTTGTTGGAGGGCGACTGCCTCCAACTGCCCAGTAGCATCCTTCATGAGCCTCCTCCACAGAGGCCAATCTTGACACTGCTGGTACCAGTCATCGGCAAGTCCACTCAGCTCCACATCCTCGTGTACCACATTACTCCATCGATTCTCTAGCCCATGCCGCGCTGGTTTAGCCCCCTCTATCCGACTGAACAAAAGCTGTTAAGTTATGCGGTGGCTGGGCATGCGTGCTACATGACCCAGCCTTGCCTGCCGTAGGAGCTCACCGATGGGACATTGTCCAGATCCTTCAAGGATTTGTGAACTCCTCACACAATCCAGCCTGGTTAAACCCAGGATGGATTGTAGGCAGGCCAGCCTAAATGTTTCTAACTGGCGAAGATGTTCAATTAGGGGAGTCCACGTTTCGCAAGTGTAGAGAAGGGAGGGAATGACTGTGGCCGAGAAGATCTGAAGCTTTGTGTGGAGCGACCAGGTAGCTTCCACAAAGCGTTTCGCAAGCGATGAAAGATAATACCGCTCGACTAATTTGGAGTGAGACCTCTGCTGTCAAACCGGAGCCGGTCATGAGCACACTGCCCAGGTATGGGAAACTCTCCACTCTCTTCACAACTGCCCTATCACCAATTGGGAGTTGTGGGGGTGGAGTGTCCGATGGTACAAAATACCCAAGCAGGTGCTTAGTTTTGGTGGGGCTGATGGTAAGGCCCCACCTCTTAGTGGCAAGCTCCAGGTTCAGTAGCAGCGCCTTCAACTCATCTTCTGAGTGAGCAGCAATTACCAGATCATCGACATACATAACATGGTTGAGCAATAGAGAGCCATCCCTTGACCGCACCCGGGCATCGATCAGCTTCCCATTGTATCTGTACCAGATGGAAATTCCTCCTGTACAACTATTGAAGGCTTCACAAACTACGTGGTCGAAATAGATGTAAAATAATGTGGAAGCCAGAGGACATCCCTGTCGTATCCCAAAGCATCGGTGGATACCAGTGCAGGATACGTTAAGCCGGCCTGTGTGAGGCAAGACACGCGCCGCTCACACTGCCAACAGCGGTGCAGGAGGAGCGCAGTACCGGGTCTAGCAAGGGCCGGAAGAGATCGTCTGAAGATGATGGAGAGCACTGCGCTCTGCGTGCAGTGCCAACCTCTGAAGGGTAGGGGGCCCTGGGGCTGAGACGAGACCCCTCTAAAAAGCCCGAGAAGGGAGGCGTGGAAAGGGGCAGACAGAGCTCCCTGGGTCGGGAATATAAACTGGACCACCAAACAGGTTAGGGGGGGCTGTCGACGAGGAGAAGCCGGAAAGCCGTCATGCCAGGAGAAGACCTGCCGATAGACGAGACCCGTACCCAAGCCAGGGTCTTGGGTAGCTGACAAAGGGGCAGCTATACCCTTTCGTGTGTATTAGGGAAAGTTGTAATAAACGTGTTGCCTCCACGCTATCTCCGAAGATCTGTGAGCTGGACACTACACAGAGAATGGATCCCACTCCCAGCCACGTAGTTTTACCTGGGCCCGCTGACCATCATGAAGGCCCTTAATGATCATGAGCAGAGGGTCAGGGACTCCGAAAGCACAAAGAACAACCCAGAGCCCAGGCCTACTGATGGTATCATAGGCCTTGACCAAGTCAATAAAGTAGAGATGTAGATCTTGTTGGAATTCCCTACACCTCTGCTGTAGCAGACGGACAAAAATATGGCATCTGTGCAGGACCACCCTTTGCTGAAACCGCATTGGGGCTCTGAAATCCTTAACCTCAGCGTGCCTAGCAAGGCGATGTTGAATAATCCTTGCCAAGACCTTTCCCGGCACACTGAGGAGTGAGATGCCCCTGTAGTTGTTACAGTCTGTGCGGTCCCCCTTCTTAAAGAAGGGAACCACCAGGGCATCCTTCCAATCCTGCGGAACCTGTCCAGTGGTCCAGACTGCTGTTATGATGTCATGTAGGGCAGTCTGTGCACAAACGCCACCCTCCCTCAGCATTTCGCTTGGGAGATCATCTCTGCCCAGTGCCTTTCCTGGTCTCAGACTCCGGATCACCTTCAGTACTTCCTCAATAGATGGCACCTCAGCCAGCCACTCACATGGGGTGACTTCTTCTTCCAATATTTGAGGCACCGCAGCCTCAGCAGGATCATCCCCACTTTGTCCCATGTTGTTTTCCAGGCTGAAGGATTTCCCCTCCCCCAGGACCTCACAGAAATGCTCAGCACATCTGAAAACCTGTTCCTTGGGGTCAGAGATTGGATCACCATTCTTTTCCCTAATGATGGTAATATGTATGGCGCTGCAGGTTACTTTTTTGATGGAGTTAAAGAGTGATTTTTGATCGCAGGCCAGTGAGGCAATCTCCATCTCCTCAGCAACCCGTGACCACCACCTATCCTTCCAGCGCCTCATTGCTCTCCGCACCTCCGAGCAAAGGCTGCGGTAAGCCTCCTCATTCTCCGATGTGGGATGCTGTAGCCGATGAGAGTGGGCCTGTCGCTTTTTCTCAGCCAGCCTGAACACCTCCTCTGTCAGTCAGGGTCTCTGGGGAGGTCTGGATCGTATACCCAAAGCAGCCATTGCAGCTGCATGAGCCACAGTCCTAAATCTCGTCCTTTTCCCCTCAAGATCAGGAGTGGGGGACGATGCTAACCCCAGCCGCAAGCGAAATGAAATTCTCATTTGCAACTTTCATCAGCTAGCTGAGACCATGCCACTATTGATTTGAATGGGGTCCTGGGTGTACACCCACCACCAGAGTGGAAGAATGGCAGGCGCATCTTACAGATGACAAGTCGATGGTAAGTGGGCAGATCAGCTCCATGGTAGGTCCTAGTATCAAGGACATGGGCCCGCATCCACTGTTCCATCACTATGTAGTCCAGCAGATGGTCTTGCTTAGACCTGGCATGCATCCATGATGTTGCTGTGGATGCGTTGATGCTGGAACAGCGTGTTGGTAATTACAAGCCCATGGGCTGCACAAAAATCTAGCAGTCTCCTGCTGTTGTTATTGAGCTGATCTGGTCCATGCCTTCCAATCACTCCACACCATGGTGCCAGCATCTTGACTAACTCGGGCATTGAAGTCACCCAACAAGATGACTCTATCCTGAGGGGCCACTGTAGCTAGCACCTGTGACAGGATGTCATAAAAGGCATCTGACTCATTGGTCTTGCCTGCATCCCTCCACGGATGTTCGTCTTCGGTGGGGGCATAAGTAACCACGACCACCACTCCTCGCCTCTAGTTGATGAGAAGGCGAGCCCAAAGTAGCCTGGGGCTTACAGCTTCCCACACCTCACCGCCATGCTCCCACGCTCCCTTCATTCTTTTGTTCAGAAGAAGAGCCACTCTCTGTTGTTTGGCAGTCTCCTACCCCAAGTAGAGGACTGTCCACCCCTCATGGCGGCAGGAGCCAGAGCCGGTCCATTGGAGCTCCTGAATACCACAGAGATCCAGGCAGTACTGGTCCAGCTCCCGACAGAGGAGTGGCAGCCTCTCCTCTGCATTGAGCATTCGAACATTCCACGTGGCCACCCGTAGTGTTTTTTTGTTGTTTCTGGATGAGCCCCGAGAGTAAGGATTCAGTCTCCTGGCTCCGCCAAATGGGGTTTGGCCAGGAGACGTCATGAACGTCTTTCCCCCCGGGGCCTCCGGCACAAGCTTATTAATAAAAAAAATTCAGTCGTGGTTTTGTGGTATTAATTGAAGATGGAGGGGTTACCAGCCCCTCGCACCCATCCAGAGCCCCCATTTGGCTGCTGTGGTGGTTACAAACGCCATGAGGGGAATGGCCAATCTAAATAGGCTCTCCCCCCACGGCACTGCCCACCAAAGCGTTGCCTTCCGGCACCAACGAGGAGGTTGCCGGACAACAGCAGTCACTTGCACACTCACAACACACCACCAACAATAAAAAGACCAAGACGACACAAACTGTCAAACATTTAATCTCTCACTTCGAATGTGGCTTAGTATAGAGGAACTTTCTGAGGTGACTCGACCTAGTGTGCACGGCGCAGTGGCATGAGAACCAAGGTAAGAATTCCCGCGGAACTCTACGCCTTCCCGTTCGTCCACACACATCCACTCCGCAGCGCGCGCTCCACCAGAGTGTGCTGCACATGCCTTGTCCTTAGCCCTTCCTGGTCTATGTCCACTCTGGGCCCTAGCTCCCTGATTCACTACCGATAGGGGAGGTGTCGTACAGGATTCGCCAGCGCTAATCGCGTGACCCCGGCTCTCACATTCCACCCCTCCCTACCTCTCTCAACCTCCCTTTGTCAATCAACTTTTGAATTATTCCCAGCGAGAAGTGGTCATTCCCACAGTCTTGGGCGCAGCCATTTACATACTCCTGCTGAGGACTGCCACGTATTTGATCACATTGAACCTCATACATTGGGAAAACACATAGGCCTCCAAAAAACCTTTATCCGAGGTGTGGGGAATGGCGTTCCTAGCATTAACAGAGAGTGAGAGCGACCCACAAACATGTCTCCCACAATACGCTTACCCCTCTATCGCGAACACAAGTGATTCTCGACTGAGGTTCCTTTGTCCCCCTGTTGCTCTCGTGTACCCATTTGTATGGCAGCGATAGCAACTATGGGTAGGCGCTGATGTTAATATGCTACAGCTGCACCCGCCTGGGGCTCCTGCCCTGCCCACATCGGTAAATAACGTGCAGGGTTCAGCGTTATGGACAATGACACAACAGCACAATGCAAATGTTCACACATTGCTGCATGCATCTAGCTGTCCAGTCATTGAGGGCATTAAGACAGCCACCAAGATGGCAAATCTTTAACGTTTAAGTGGCAGTGTTAGCGGCAAGCTTCTTCTTGGTTCTTTCGGTAAAGTCACGTAGAAGGGAAGTAATAAAATAATAAAAATAAAACATAATAAAATAATTCTCACGACGTTTCGGCCACAACGCAAGTAGCCGTCCTCAGGTGAAAACCAGGTCTGTCGAGGCGACAGCGTCTGAATGAAACAGCACACATGCTTGGAGCATGTATATAAGCTGGGTTGGAAGGGGGGAAGAAAGGGGGAGCCTTGACCAAAGAATATGCATATCAAGAGGAATTTAGCATATTTATGGGAAATGCAGGTATGTGATTAGTACTGCATATGCCCGTGCATTATGCAGGATTAGCAGCATCAAAGGGAGGGGATATGGGAAATACAGGTATGTGATATGGGAAATGCAGGTATGTGAACAGTACTATTTATGCCCGTGCATTATGCAGGATTAGCAGCATCAAAGGGAGGGGATAAGGATAGCATTAATGAAGGGAAGAAGTGTTAATAGTATGTAGCTGCAGTAACTAAAACCACCACGTAAACAACTAAAGTATAATTCTAGATTTGAAGCTTTCGTGACTGCAAGGATTCATATTCTTAGGTTTTTTCGGTAAAGTCACGTAGGTAAAACATTAAAATTAATAAAAGTAAAATAAAATAAAAATCACGACGATTCGGAGGCAACACAAGCTTCCATCTTCAGGTGGAACCGTCACAGCCACGACAGCTGTATCAAGTAATTAAGAGATTGCAGGAGCTACCACTCCGTTTATATAATGGTTGGAGAAGGGAGGGTGGTAAGGGCCAAATACAGCACACTTTTTATTAATATGGTAAGGTGAGGCTTAAGAGGGTGACTTTACAAAAAAAACTAAAGTATAAACTACATATTATCATCAGTATACTAAATATACTCTACAATAAGCTGAGTTACTAACAGTAAGTAATACATTACAATTCTACGTCGTAAAAAATATATATAATATGCTTCCATCTAAACTTTATTCTCTTACATCACACGAGTCTACACCCTACTATATACTGCCATAGACAAACCCAACATTAAATTATATACTGTACTAGCTGTACTACCCGGCTTCGCCCGGGACTTGTATCCACCACGCCCGGCCGCCTTTGTCTCCCCAGTGGCGATGTTAATACGCCACACCAGTTACTCGTTTTGAGGCTGAGTCCCTCCCTCACCACTCTCCCTCCCTCACCACTCTCCCTCCCTCAGCACTCTCCCTCCCTCACCACTCTCCCTCCCTCACCACTCTCCCTCCCTCACCACTCTCCCTCCCTCACCACTCTCCCTCCCTCACCACTCTCCCTCCCTCAGCACTCTCCCTCCCTCAGCACTCTCCCTCCCTCACCACTCTCCCTCCCTCAGCCACTCTCCCTCCCTCACCACTCTCCCTCCCTCAGCACTCTCCCTCCCTCAGCACTCTCCCTCCCTCAGCACTCTCCCTCCCTCACCACTCTCCCTCCCTCACCACTCTCCCTCTCTCACCACTCTCCCTCCCTCACCACTCTCCCTCCCTCACCACTCTCCCTCCCTCACCACTCTCCCTCCCTCACCACTCTCCCTCCCTCACCACTCTCCCTCCCTCACCACTCTCCCTCCCTCACCACTCTCCCTCCCTCACCACTCTCCCTCCCTCACCACTCTCCCTCCCTCACCACTCTCCCTCCCTCACCACTCTCCCTCCCTCACCACTCTCCCTCCCTCACCACTCTCCCTCCCTCACCACTCTCCCTCCCTCACCACTCTCCCTCCCTCACCACTCTCCCTCCCTCACCACTCTCCCTCCCTCACCACTCTCCCTCCCTCACCACTCTCCCTCCCTCACCACTCTCCCTCCCTCACCACTCTCCCTCCCTCACCACTCTCCCTCCCTCACCACTCTCCTCCCTCACCACTCTCCCACCCTCACCACTCTCCCTCCCTCACCACTCTCCCTCCCTCACCACTCTCCTCCCTCACCACTCTCCCTCCCTCACCACTCTCCCTCCCTCACCACTCTCCCTCCCTCACCACTCTCCCTCCCTCAGCACTCTCCCTCCCTCACCACTCTCCCTCCCTCACCACTCTCCCTCCCTCACCACTCTCCCTCCCTCAGCACTCTCCCTCCCTCACCACTCTCCCTCCCTCACCACTCTCCCTCCCTCACCACTCTCCCTCCCTCACCACTCTCCCTCCCTCACCACTCTCCCTCCTTCACCACTCTCCCTCCCTCACCACTCTCCCTCCCTCACCACTCTCCCTCCCTCAGCACTCTCCCTCCCTCACCACTCTCCCACCCTCACCACTCTCCCTCCCTCACCACTCTCCCTCCCTCACCACTCTCCCTCACCACTCTCCCTCCCTCACCACTCTCCCTCCCTCACCACTCTCCCTCCCTCACCACTCTGTAGAGGATGTGAAACTTTGATGAATTTACCTCAGAGTCGCGTGGTGGGTGTCGAGGCCTAGCACTGTGCAGAGCCTCCGGCCTCGCCTGATTTTCCCACCCGGCTGACGCTGGGTACGGGTGCCATTCCCCCCCCCCCCCCCCGCGCTACAATAATACTGTCTAATCGCTATAATTTTATAATCCACCGACCCTATAATAGTAATTGCACACATTGTAGTGGGGGGGAGTGAAGAGGACGTGAAACTTTGCTGAATTTACCTCAGAGTCGCGTGTTAATGCGTGCGCCTATTTTTAACGGGAATTAAAAATGCCGTCCACCCCGCGGCGAAGGCGTCGCTACCCGTTGCCAGGGGCAACCGCCGTCCAATGAAAGCGGCGAAGGCGTCGCTACCCGTTGCCAGGGGCAACCGCCGTCCAATGAAAGCGGCGAAGGCGTCGCTACCCGTTGCCAGGGGCAACCGCCGTCCAATGAAACTGCGTATGGTCCGGCGACACACAGACACACACACACAGACAGACAGACAGATTCGCGATTTTATATATATAGATTGCTATAAACCACCCTATACCTTATACATTGTAATATTACACTATGTATTATTCTACCCACCCTAATGTATATCACACTGCTGTATATTCACTATACAATTACGATACTATATATAACTTTGTACATTGTATTAAGCATATACATGTACCATTGACCGTCGTGTGAAAGATACTAAGAGGAAGCAACGAAATATGTCAATGGGAGAGTAGTGAGGGAAACTTGCAGCGGAGCAAAGAATCCATTCCCTGCGGAGAATACAATGCCAGTGAGTGGAACGCGGTCTGAAAGTCACCGTAAACGTGAACACAATCAGTTAAGATCCGAAATGGTTTATTACGTCCTTCCAATGATTGCTAAGCCGGAATCCATCTTCTCGGTTGAAATTGTCTCTGTGTTTGTATATGTGGATCGCCTCATGAACGAATCTCTCATGGTAGCCAGATGGCTTGCAGAGAACCTCTGTCTTGGAGAAGTCAATATCATGTGAGCCCACTGAATTGTAACAGTGATCTGCCACGGCTGAGGTGTTTGTCCTACCGTGTTTCAAGTCTGCTTTATGTTCACGGATGCGGTCCGAGACATGTCGTTTGGTTTCTCCAATGTAACTGCTACCACAGAGGCAACTTAGTTTGTAAACGCCAGGGTACTGTATGTCTGGAACCACATCTTTTACAGACGGGACCAGATCACGGATTTTATGTACTGTGTTGAATCGGACATAGTATATAGTAGGGTGTAGACTCGTGTGATGTCAGAGAATAAAGTTTAGATGGAAGCATATTATATATATTTTTTACGACGTAGAATTGTAATGTATTACTTACTGTGAGTAACTCAGCTTATTGTAGAGTATATTTAGTATACTGATGATAATATGTAGTTTATACTTTAGTTGTTTACGTGGTGGTTTTAGTTACTGCAGCTACATACTATTAACACTCCTTCCCTTCATTAATGCTACCCTTATCCCCTCCCTTTGATGCTGCTAATTCTGCATAATGCACGGGCATAAACAGTACTATTCACATAACTGTATTTCTCATATCACATACCTGTATTTCCCATATCACATACCTGCATTTCCCATATCCCCTCCCTTTGATGCTGCTAATCCTGCATAATGCACGGGCATATGCAGTACTAATCACATACCTGAATTTCCCATAAATATGCTAAATTCCTCTTGATATGCATATTCTTTTGTTAAGGCTCCCCCTTTCTTCCCCCCTTCCAACCCAGCTTATATACATGCTCCAAGCATGTGTGCTGTTTCATTCAGACGCTGTCGCCTCGACAGACCTGGTTTTCACCTGAGGACGGCTGCTTGCGTTGTGGCCGAAACGTCGTGAGAATTATTTTATTATGTTTTATTTTTATTATTTTATTACTTCCCTTTTACGTGACTTTACTGAAAGAACCAAGAAGATGAATCCCTGCAGTCACGAAAGCTTTAAATCGAAATTTAGCGGCAAGTGTTTGGGCATGAGTACCATGGTGTGAGAACAAGAGCGGAGATGGGGTTTGTGTTGAGGTGAAATTGAAAAATAAAGTGTATACAGATGTATACAGATGTATACACTTTATTAAGTGTATACAACGGGTGAGACGGAGACGGCCCGTTAGACAATTATGGATGCAGGGCAGTGATTGGCCGGTTGTTGTTGTCAGGGACAAGGTGGCGCCTTTAAGTCTGGGAATCGGAACAGGTGGCGGCGGGGACCGGGGGCGCGGGGCGTTGGGGGGACGCCAATTAATTAATTGGAAATTAATAGGGACGGGGATAATACGGGAGCGTCAGAGTGAGACGGGGAGTTGTGCTGGGAGCTGGACGGAAACGGTCGGAGCAGAAGGAGAAGATACGAGAAGAAGTATAGAGTAGCAGTGGAGTAGAAGAAGTATAGGGTAGCAGTGGAGAAGAAGTATAGGGTAGCAGTAGAGACGGGGACGAGGAAGATACGAGAGGTAGAATAGGGTAGCGGTGGAGCAAGGTAAGAAGAGGTGACGAGAGGACGGATAGGCTAGCAATGGAACGGGAACAAGAGAGACAGTCGGAGAAGCCGATAGAGAGAGACAGTCAGAGTGAGACGGACAAGCCGAGAGAGAGCGATGGCAGGAGTGAGACGGAGAAGCCGAGAGAAAGCGACGGCTGGAGTGGGATGGAGAAGCTGAGAAGGGAATCGGGAGAGACGGAGAGAGAGAGGGAGGAACGGAGCGAGCGAGGCCGGCGGAGTGTGGCGAGCGAGCGGAGAACACGTTGGAGAATGGTGGCGAAATGTGCTGAGTTTGATCAAATAAAGTGACGACAGAAAAGGAAGAAGTTGTCTGCGTAAAGTTCAGCACTACACACACACCAGAAATGGAGAACACCTTAGCTTCCTTTAGTACAATAATAAACTCCTTTTAAAAAGTTTTTTTTAAACAACGGTTTTATTCACAACTTAGTTTAACTCACGGTTGAGAAGTATGTCAATGATGCGGCGCCTGCTCTCACATCAACGCTTACTTGAATTATTTTTATTTTATAAATTAATCTTCAATGTACAACTTTTTTTTGTGTGGAGTGAGGGTGCCCGTAACTCGTTGACATGGAGCAGGCGCGCCTGGGACACGTGGCATCTGCTTCTTGGGCGAGGCGATTCGAGAGTTTAGGGACCGCGGCGTTTTTGACCTACACAAAAAAATATATAAATAATATGGCGTCCATACAAAATGTTAACTGCTTTAACGGAGCCAATTAATTGATCAATTGATACAGGCATGTATTGTTACTGGATCTGAGTACGTGTGCAAAGTTTGGAATTGATTAGGCAACAGGAAGTAGACTAAATTTTGATTACAAGATTTGACCACGACAAACATAGGAGTCAAGTTAAGTAAAACCGTTGAAAAATGGAGGAAATCTTAAAGAATTAGTATAGCACGTAGGCTTCGCGACCAATATCATCCATAATAGAGGGTTTTTTGGGTCAGATCGCATAAATATATAAATGTGTCGTTTAAACCCGCCACCACCCGACACAGCCAACTAATAAGGGTTGTCACGTAAACAGAACATGCCAATTCGTCACTAGTGTAGGGGTGTCAGGGGAAGGATTCCCACCAATAGATGGGTTAGTGGGAGGGGTGATCGAAGAGATATAAGGGGAGAACGGGCGGGAAGAAGGGGCCTTTGGCGGGAACGAGATTGGGACGGCTGGGGACAGGTGTGGATGGAAGGAAAGGAATAAAGGACGAGACCCCTGCAATCTGGTGTCGGCTCCTACTTTACACTAGTATAGCACACCAGTGTGTTGGAGAGCCAAGCCACAGCATTTACAATCTGAGTATGACATTTCACCAGTAATTAGAACTAGCTTCATCAGGCGACAGCCAGATTTGTGGAGAAGTCCACCTGTTTTGTTCCTTATATAGAGGCGTAGATGTGGTGACCACACCTCTGCGCTCTTGTGCAAAGTGGGGGGGGGGGGAGTAATGAGCCAACGTACATTATGCATGCACATTATGCAAGCCCTTTGAGCTTGTCGTTTCTGTCCATTGTGTGTATTAAAATAGCCGTACCAATGGTAAGCCCTATTGAAGTATGGTGCCCTGTATAAGGCATGCATTTAAACAAAATTCTATTTGATGATTCGCTTCCACGCAGCACTAAGTCGGTAGCTATCCAAACGGTTAAAATAATTTTTAGTTCTTTCCATTTTGACAGATTATCTAATTAGTCTTGGCCAGTAGTAGCTAGTTTGGCACAGAACTTCAACATGATCAAAATCAATGAGTGTCCTTGTTAGAATGTGTGTTCTGCTACTGCTGACAGTGGTATTTGGGAGTATTTAATATTTATCTGATGTTATTTTGTCTCGTGCTGATCATTCGTCGTGTTTGCCCAACATAACATTTGCCACAAGTGCAGTTAATCCTGTACACACCTTCTATTGATAGCTTCGGTAATACATCTTTTGTACCAGATATTAATTTCTGTATTTTATGTACCGTACCAAATCTGACTCCAAACATCTGGCTAGTTTATCAGTTACTCCCGTAATGTACGGTATTTTGATCATTTTAATTACTTGGGCAGTTTTAATGCTCATATTATTTGATTTGGTTTTGGCATTCATTGCCCTGTTGATTTGTGCATCATTGTAACCGTTAATTTGCAGAGCTTCTTTAACATGTTGAATTTAACTTCTCAGACTGTCACCATCTGACACTTTCTTAGCTCGATGAATGAGTGTCTTGATAAGAGCAGATTTCTGTGTGTGTGGGTGGGGGGGGGGTGTGACTGCATTCAGATAGGCGTAAAATAACACAGCGTTTACCGAATGAAAACGCATAGTGTGTGGCTACACTGCCCACAGGTACCTTTACGGACCTCACCCAAACTGCACCGTTCGTGGCAGTGCCCTATAAAAGTTGTAGAGATCCTTAGGCCTCAATGTGTACGTGTCCAATTGGAACGTCAGCGATGGTATGTACATCCCCGTGTCTAAAGCCTGACCAGTCAAAGCCCACCACGGATGTACCGCTAGACTCGGAGAATCACTCATTAAACTCACCAACAACCGGGTCATCGCGAACACCTACACCTTCACCTGTTCACTTACCTTCATCATAACTGCCGAGGTCGAGGAAGCTGCTTGCCGCGACGAACCATCCTCAAGAAGGTTGCCTTCCTTCCCCAGGACCGCCCGTGACCAAGGAGGCGCGGCAGCACCCGGCCGAGCTGCAGCGACATGGCCCGGTTACCCGGGCACGGGCTCAGGCGATGATCCCACAGTGATGAACAATCACCGCATGCAAGACCACAGGACCGCGGAGGAAAATTACATTGTCATTCCTACGTGCCAGACGTTGTCGTTGATTGTTCGCTTGTTGCGGTTGGAAGGTCCGGTTGAGCCTTCTGTGCACTGTCTCGTTTTAGGATTTCTCGTTAAGCTTTTTTTTATTTTTTCCTTCACTCCTTCATACTCCCCTGCCATCAGAGTTACACTGCATCCTTTGGATTCTCACGGGTTGTGTTGAGTCGAGGACGACTCCAAACTCGTCTCCTACCGCTGCTTCGTAAGAGTTGCAGTAGAATGCCCTCGTGAGTACAATACTTAATACAGTTGATCATCGATTATCCGGCTTCCACGATTATCCGGCGGTCCCGTGCCTATTCGGCGAAACCGAAAAAAGCACACCAAAAAAGGACCTATGCTTGATTTCAGTGTCAAACATATACAGCACATTATACACTACAGTACATACAATAACTGAAAAAATTAAAATACTGTACTATATAAAATGTTCGTGATATAACTCATAAAAACTGGTTTGAGCCTGCATAGTCCTTGAATTGACAACCACCATGCATGAAACAGGTGTTATCGGCTGATATAGGGCTACATTATGGGGTGCAGAATACGGTGCAGAAAAACCGTTGTACAGTACTATGCTATCACGTCTATGTCCCCGCCTTCAACCAAGCAAGGTGCCCACCATACAAATGATCAGTGAACCAGCAGACTGCCCGGCTTTCATCTTCCACGCAAATAATGAGCAGTGCTTAACCCCAACCACACAGACCACGGAAGATATGGACACCGAATGCAAAGGTGGCGAATAAAGGACTCACCTGTTTGTGACTGCAGCTAGGGACACCAAACGATGGGGCCGTCCATAAATGACGTCACGCACCTGGGGGGGGAGGAATCCGATCCGATGAGCTATAAAGCTCTCTTCCACAGACGTCCAGTCGGGGCAAGGCAGAACAACAACAAATACAAAAACACGATATTAGTTCAACGTATAGGAAAGGTAAATAAATCATCCATAATAGTTTTTTTAGGTTAGATCGCATATTTACGCGATCTAACCCCAAAAAACTCAATTATGGATGATATTGGTCGCGAAAGCCTACACGTGTTAAAGGGCCGTCCATACATGACGCCACGCACCTGGGGGGGGGGGGGGGGGCAGACATTTGTGACGATGTGTGACGAGGGGGGGGGGGTTTGAGAAATGTGACGTCACATCAAAATGGGCAACTTTAAATAAATATAGACAACGCGTTCTACTTACTTAAATAGACTTTTAATAAATGTTTTCTCCTACAACATCAAAGTGCAGCGCCACATTAAATACGCACTTCAATGGCAATAATTTAAAGCGATTTGAAGCATGTTTAATTTTTCTTTGGGGGGGAAGAGCTTTGTGATGTCATATTTGAGGGGGGGGGGAGTCTGACTTTTTGTGACACCGTGTGACGATGGGGGGTGGTGAAAAATCGTCCAAAATCGCGTGACGTCATTTATGGACGACCCCTATGGAGCAAGTAACTTCACACTTTCACAAATATAAATTTGAAAGCAGTATATCTGAAATTCACCAACTCTCAGACAAAGCAATCAAATGTTAAATTCACTTAGACAAAGGAAATCATCATCATGTGCTTTTTTAATTTGACTTGACTTCACAAACACAATCTCCACGTCTCAGGGGAGGAAGCTTAATTTGACATGTAATGGTGATGGACATTTTGACGAAGCAGTCAAGTGAACATAACTCATGGCAATGCACTTGAGTCTACATTAATCCGGCTCCTGTGATTACAGCCACCTAGCAGCCAACGACATCAACTCTCTCTATAAGCTGTGGAACGGGCAATTGGGATAACAGATGAAATGTACATACAGTACACCATCCGTTTGCTATATTCATCCCGTACTTATACGATGTACAGTATAAAGTAAATTACCTTTATGTTGTGGAAGCCTGTAATGGGCAGAAACAATTAAAATAGGCTCAGAAAACAGTCTTGATGTCACTGTCTCCTAGAAGCAGCTGCTGTTCTCAACATTTTATCTGCCACCACTGTGTTAGAAATGAGGAAGTCTGCATTTCCAAGAACAATAATTAATATGAATGTTTCTCGTGTCCTGCCAACAGCCATGTGGTTTTTCCACGTTTCGAACGGTGAATAGAACATGGCTCATGATGTCGCCTGGTACGTTACCCTGACGAGGTTCTCCAGAATGCATGACTCTTAGGAACCTGCAGAGTGATCAGTGTTGCACGGTCTTTGTTTGACCGCGTAGCCCCACTTCCACGTGTTGACCTTTAATCTGCCAACTCTCCATTTAGAGACGCACCTCCAGGTCGACCAGTCGTTTTGTTTGTGTCTGCAGTGAGATGTTTGTCAACATTGATGTGTTTTTAACATCCTTGCTCAGTGAGCAGAGTCGTGTGCATATGTAGCGCTGTAAATAGGGCTACATGTGTACTAATGGGTCGCGCTACTTACCTGCAGTTGCGAACGAGGTCGTCCAGGGGTATATCCTTGGACCGGCATAGGGGCCGCTATATTCCCCAGCTCCGAGACAAAGGGGGACTGCGGGGTCTGCTGGGATCCGCCAGAACCCCCCTCGGAACTCTCTGGAAGGGTGGCGTGGCCGGGGGCGGGCACGCCTTCAGAGCTGTATAAAGCCGGACCTCTGGACGGCTCGGGAGCCAGTGGAAGACTGAAGACCAGCTAGCCAGTTGAAGACTGAAGCGCAGCTAGCTAGGACCCTGGGACTCACCTGACCCGCCATCCTTGTAAGGGCCGGGTCTGAGTGGGCCAGTGGTGTGACCCTAGAACCCTCGGGGCCCGACATCCTTGTAAGGGCTGGGACTAAGCGGGCCAGTGGTCGGGACCTTGTACCTTGGCTGGGTCAGGTCAGAACAGCCTCCTCTAGGTCACCCCTAGCCGGAGGACCCAGAGACCGTAGCTCCAGTAGTAGGGCACGTCAGTCCGGAGGTGGTACCTCCTTAGGCAGCGGGTGAAGGGGCCGTAACCCCTTCAGGTGCTAAGGGTTCGCTACGTGCTGTATCGTAGCCATTGTTAATAAACGTGTTGCCTCCAACCGTTCGTCTCCACTCTCGTAAACAACCCACACTACACCTACAATGCAGCGAGGAAGCTTTTCCAAATTTTCAGGCGGCTTACAGCCACAGTGTGGCCCTGTAGCAGATGTATCATGTCTTCCACCTGTCTTGGTCATTCATGAGTTTTACTTACGGCTGCCATCTAGATATCTGGCCTGGAGATTTTGGAAAGCGAATACAGATTGTTTCATTTGGTTTTGGCCATCCAGTAATACATACGCAGGTGTCATCCAGCACAAGGTGCAGCTACTGTGCGTGAGCTGGTCTTTCCCACACGACACAACTAAACACAAGATGCCGTTATGTTTAGTAAAATGTCTGCATCGTGGAAATAGGACAGAGACTTCATTGACCTCAGACTACTTGACCTCAGACTATCATTCTGGTCTGTTGAGTTCTTACCTGGTTAAGCCAAATAAAACCGAAACAAATCATATAAACTCATTTTTACTTAAACAAGTACTGTCAGTTTATTAAAATTACTCGATCAGAAAAACACATTTAACATGTATTTTATGAAATATATTATTTAATCCCCCCCCAGGATTTCACACAAAGTATCCAGATCCCAGTAATCTTCACAGATCGCAACACCCCCCCCCCCCCTACAAAAATAGAACCCGCCCACGGGTAACCCATGAATCATGAAAACGTGAACATATTCCCCCTTACACCATATCCCCATAATTTGTGTAGTCATAAAGTGTAAGACAATAAAACCTTTGTCCCTATATACACGTGAACAGAGAAAAATGTACCCCTACACACCAAAACACAAACAGCAACGAAGTTATTGCAATATAAACAAATGTGAATAAAATTAAACGTTTAAAAAAAATTCTCCATTAAAATAAATCCGACAGAATAAATGCATCATATATACACTATGAACTTAACTATAGTAGCAGCTCACGAGGAACGATTAAGTCACCATTGGAACCTCCTTTGCCAATAGCAAAATATGATAATTGTTTTTTTATCCCTTTATCTGGCAACAAAACTGACACCTTTTTTTTACAAGGAGTCATGTTTGCATTGACCACAATACCTGCAGCTGGAATGCAAACAAAAAACACAATTTTGATAATGTATGCACTGTCCTTGAAATTGATTGGTCCACACCCGAGACAGTTTTTCTTAGAGCCCAGTCTCACATGGTGTTGGACCAGATGATGCCAAAAGGCGCACAACTCAAAGACAATGCACCATCAGAGTATGAGAGCTCGGGGTAAGCATTTATACCATTGGAACCTCCTTTGCAAGTAGCAAAATATGATAATTGTTTTTTTACCCTTTTATCTGGAAACAAAACTGGCACCTTTTTTACAAGGAGTCATGTTTGCATTCACCACAATACCTGTGGTCGGAATGCAAACAAAAAACACTGCAAACCTTCTGGCTAGTATTAAAGGTTTGTTCATGAAGCCATCCAGATATATAAACAGACATAACTTTAACTGAGAAGATGGATACAAATTGAGCAATAATTGGAAGGATGTTATTAACCAGGTAAAACCTTAATTGTTTATGGTTGTTCCATCATATCTGCCGAGTACTAGTCTATTTTTTAAATCCTTTATATTAAGTTCGCGTGCTTGCTTGCTTGCGTGCTTGCTTGCTTGCTTAGGACCGTGCAAATATTTCGGTCGTTTTTTAACCCACTTCCCGTGATCCAATCGAGCTGACATTTTCCACACAGACTCGTTGTGCCAGACAATTATTGTTCGTGAAAAAAAAATTCCCAAAATTTTACACTTTTTAGGACAAAAAAAAAATATTTTACATATATTCAAATAGAACGCATTCATGGCTTTGGCTGAACATCACAGTGTAAGAGCCCAGAGCGTAACCCCTCCACAGGCCGTGGTGGAGTAGCGCAGTTAGTAGCGCCCTCGCTTCCCATGCCAAAGGGCGCGGGATCGATCCCCGCGTCCTCCACAGGCGAATATATTTTTAAATCCTTTATATTAAGTTCGCTTGCTTGCTTAGGACCGTGCAAATCTTTCGCTCGTTTTTTAACCCACTTCCCGTGATCCAATCGAGCTGACATTTTCCACACAGACTCGTTGTGTGTGACAATTAATTTTCGTGAAATTTTTTTTCCAAAATTTTACACTGTTTAGGGAAAACTAATTTAATATTTAATTACCAATTGCTTAATACTGGCAGACAATCATCTGACCCATAGATTGCAGCCATCTCAAGCCAGAGGACGAGAGAACTCTAGCCGCCACGCATATAAAGGATTTAGAGTAAAAAACTTTGTTTTTACGGGTTTACTTGTTCCGAGTTAATTTCCCCCGGCATCCCCAGCGTTTGGCATTGCTGCTGCATTGGCATTGTTGCTTCATTGGCATTGTTGCTGCATTGGCATTGTTGCTGTATTGGCATTGTTGCTGCATTGGCGTGGTTGCTGAATTGGCATTGTTGGTGCATTGGCACTCGTGCACCGCCCGTGTTTCCGAGTTAACTTCCCCCCCGCATCCCCAGCTCGCTCGGCCTCCCACTTCCAGCCCCACCCACTTCCCCCCGTCCAGCTTCACGTCCCTCTTTTAGCGTCCACGCAACGCTTCCCTCCACCCCCCCTCTCTCTCTGCCCCTTTCCCCTCCCCCCTCTCTTACCTATATAGCCTCTTACCACGGCATCTCTCTCCTACTTCAGCAAAAAAAAATATTGCTGTGGTTTTCCCACCTGATGATGATTGCTTGTGTTGCAATCGAAACGTCGTGATTTGTTTTTATTTTATTTCTAACTACGTGACTTTACTGAAAGAACCAAAGAGTAAGGAAGAAAAATGTTGTCCTTGGTCTATAAATTATTTTTTGGTGCCCCCTTATCCAAACATAACCAGTAACTAATGTATCTGCAATTGTTTCCGCCTTCTGGTCAGGAATGGGACAAGCTATGGGCCAACATGAAACATATTCCATGCCAACCAACAGGTAGAGATTTCCCGATGTGTGTTTTTGGTAGGGATCCAATAATACCCAGCACAAATAGTTCATTAATACGTGACACTGGTATTGACTGCAGTGGATATTGTATTGGACAAATAGACGTTTTACGGTTTGCGCAGTCTTCACATTGTGCAACCCGCTGAGCCACATCAGCAGTCATTCCCCACCAAAAATATCGTAAGCGCATAGTATTTAATGTTGTTGATGCTACCATGTGTAACAATCTTCGTTTGTGAAATTCGTCGGGGACGACCATGTATCGTCACTGTAAGCCACGTCCCAGTGCATGAATAGATTTTGCTAGAAAACATTGCTGTACAAGGTGGTAAATGGTCTTATTTCTGCATGGGTTCCAGGGATACTTTTTTATTAATTTGTGATCCTTTTCTTGGAGATGAATCCAATCAGACAGAGACAGCTCCAACTCAGTGTCTCTGGTAGTAAAGATGACTGTGATGCCTCCAATGATGCATCTACATTTAAAAGTGGCTGCAATGCAATTGACGACATGTCAGAGGATGACTGTGGTATGCCCGATGGCATGAGCAAACGCGTCAAGGGAGCCACAAAAGGAGATGCATGTGGTGTGGTGGGCTTGCACCATCCGGCAAAAAGAACACCCTACCTCTTCGGTGGTGCTGGACAGTAACGCTGTGGTGGACGCGAGCAATTCCATGGGGGGAACGGCCAATTCCATTTGACTTTTCCCCTCATGGTGCTTGCAGCCACCACAGCGGCCAATGGGGGCTCTGGATGGGTGCGAGGGTTGGTAACACTTCCACCTTCAACCTAACTACCACTAAAACACGTGTTAAAAATCTAACTAAACTTGTGCCAGAGGCCCCAGGGGGGCAGGCGTCTATGACGTCTCCTGGCCAAACCCCATTTGGCGGAGCCAGGAAACTGAATCCTTACCCTCGGGGTTCCTCCAGAAACAGTAAAAACCACGAAGGGTGGCCACGTGGAATGTTCGGACGCTCAATGCGGAGGAGAGGCTGCCACTTCTCTGTCGGGAGCTGGACCGGTACCACCTGGATCTCTGTGGTATTAAGGAGGTCCACTGGACCGGCTCTGGCTCCTGCCGCCATGAGGGGTGCACAGTCCTCTACTTGGGGTAGGAGACTGCCAAACAACAGAGAGTGGCTCTTCTTCTGAACAAAAGAATGAAGGGGGTGTGGGAGCATGGCGGTTAGGTGTGGGAAGCTGTAAGTCCCAGGCTACTTTGGGCTCGCCTTCCAATCAACCAGAGGTCGAGGAGTGGTGGTCGTGGTTAGTTATGCCCCCACTGAAGACGAACATCCGTGGAGGGATGCAGGCAAGGCCAATGAGTCAGATGCCTTCTATCACCTCCTGTCACAGGTGCTAGCTACAGTGGCCCCTAGGGACAGAGTCATCTTCTTGGGTGACTTCAATGCCCGAGTTGGTCAAGATGCTGGCACCATGGTCTGGAGTGATTGAAAGGCATGGGCCAGATCAGCTCAATAACAACGACAGCAGGCTGCTAGACTTTTGTACAGCCCATGGACTTGTAATTTCCAACATGCTTTTCCAGCATCAACGCATCCACCAACATCATGGACGCATGCCGGGTCCAAGCAAAAACATCTGCTGGACTATATAGTGATGGAATAGCGGATGCATGAGCCCATGTCCTTGACACCAGGCAGGACCTACCATGGAGCTGATCTGCCCACTGACCATCGGCTTGTCATCTGTAAGATGTGCCTGCCATTGAAACCCACAGTGGCCTGGTCTCAGCTAGCTGATGAAAGTTGTGAGAATTTCATCATCACTTGCAGCTGGGGTTTGCATCCTCCCCGACTCCTCCTGACGCCAAGGGAAAATGGGCGAGGTTTAGGACTGTGGTTCATGCAGCTGCAATGACTGATTTGGGTGCACGGTCCCAACCTCCCCAGAGACCCTGGCTGACAGAGGAGGTGTTCCAGCTGGCTGAGAAAAAGCGACAGGCCCACTCTCACCATCTACAGCATCCCACGTCAGAGAATGAGGCTGATAGCAGCCTTTACTCTAGAGGTTCAGAGAGCCGTGCAACGCTACAACGTCGGGGGTTGCTAAGGAGATGGAATCTGCCTCAGTAGCCCGCGATAACAAATCACTCTTTAACTCCATCAAAAAGTAACTTGCAGTGCTAAAACTATCACCATCATTGCGGAAAAGAAAGGTGATCCAATCGCCGACCCGAGGAACAAGTTTGCAGAATTGCTGAGCATTTCTGTGAGATCTTGGGGGAGGGGGAATCCCTCAGCCTGGAAAACATCATGTGGCAAAGTGGGATGACCCTCCTGAGGCTGCGGTGCCTCAAATATTGGAAGAAGTGGTCACCCCCTGTGAGTGGCTGACTGAAGTTCTATTTGTTGAGGAAGTACGGAAGGTGATCCAGAGTCTGAGACCAGAAAAAGCACCAGGCAGAGATACAGTGTTAAAGGCGAGCGTTTGGGCTGACAAATCAGTGTCAGGGGCGAGCGTTGGACGTTAGTGCCGTGGTAAGGAAAGATAAATGGAGATGGGGGGTTTGTGTTGAGGTTAAATTGAAAAATAAAGTTTACACACACATACACCAGAAATGGAGAGCTAATCAGCATCATTTAGTACAATAAAATGGATGGTAATCTCGTAGAAGTAAAACAAAGAGGGAGGGGATGATAATTTCGGATGCAATCCTATTTTCCCCAAAAGGTATATTATTTTTCAAACGCACAACATGCCATTTTCCAGGAATGTAACCCCCGCGTTTGGGGAGGTCTGCCTGTATCAGAATTCAGACCGACCTTATGGCAGAAATATTGACATATTTACATAGAAAGTATTATGAATCATTACAAATATATGAATATTAATTTTAAAAAGCTAATGCAATAGCAGGTTGTATACATATAGTTCCAAACTAAATAGAGAATATACTGGGGGAGATTATACCCATTCAAGTGACATAGAAGCAATATAGCCACCCCCCTTTTTCTAGGAGCCTAAATCGGAATGTGGTGATGGTCTCGACTGCAGCACAGCGTTGAGGCTGGTCCAGAAGACGGCGCGTTTTCTCTCCTCCGCCGGCCACTCCAGGTAGGTCTTGTTGCTGAGGAGGCGGCGGAGTTTGCAAAACTTGCTTGGCAGCGAGTCCTTGGGCAGCGGCTCGAGCAGCAGCAGAACGAGCGAGTCTTGGTTCTCCTCCACCATGCGGTGCTGTGCAAAGTACAGCTCGTAGTGGCACCACTCGCTGTTCACAAAATTCCTGGAGAGTACGAACAGGGTCTTGGACGACTTCTCGATACACTCAATGATGTTGTCTACGATCCAATGTCCAGGTGTGAAGTCTCGCTCGTGGATGCACAGCCGCAAGTCAGGGTTCGAATGCTCAAGTGTCGGCACCAACATGTTCTGCACCCACTCGGAGTCCAGGTGGCTGTAAGAGATGAACGCGTGATACTCGAAAGGGAGATCCTCTTCTCCTGAAATTAATTTGTATCTCCTTCTCTTTGCAGACACCCAAATAAAACCCATGCGTATGTACCATATGGCATCAAGATAATGTCCAATGCCGATGACAAGGGCTATGACGACCACTGTAACAACAACACTGACAGAAATTGCAATTACTCTGTCGCAGTTTAAAATATTAGGGTTGAAGTAATTCATTTCCTTACCAGACAAATATTCTGGGTAGCTGCATGTGTAATCGTTTGGCCAGCCATTTAGAAGTGTTTTATTAAAACGTTGCCGGAACCAGTAAAGGTCACACATGCAGTAAAACGGATTGTTCCCAAGGGTAATTGACTTAATTTTCTGGAGGTGCTGGAATGTGCCTTGACCAATGATGCCCAACGCATTATAGTCCACATATAGAACCTGAAGAGATTGGGATTTTACATCAGAGGAAATATACTTTATGAGATTCCCAGTGAGATGGAGCTCCTGCAGAGATGTTGCATTGGTCAAGATGTAATTGGGAAATCTCTCCAATCTTGTGTAGGAGAGGTCTAAAAACTTGAGGTTGGCAGAAGTGCAGATTACAGACTCTTTACTGATTTCATTGTTACGAAGGATCAACCTCTCGAGAGAGGATGGCCACCTACACTCTTCGATGTAATTAATGCCATTGTAACTCACGTCCAGTGAATTGATGCGAGGCATGAGGGACACCATTTCTGATATTTTCTTGAGGTCTTTGAAATAGTTGTGACTTATGATCAGTTCAGTGGCTTCAGGAAGGATCACCGTGTAATTACAGGAGTCCCACCAGAGGCCACCCTCATTGAGAAGATTTCTGGAGAAATCTAGCTGCTTAATGGCTTTCATCTTCATGAAAAAGCAGTCTACTTTGTTCATGCCCGTGTTAGATATCTTTAGTTGGGATATATTTGGAAAGAGTGTCATGTTTACTATAAAAATAGGGTACGTCATATTTAGATGAAATATTGAATCTATCACTATTTTCTTGAGAGGTGACAGTTTTGTTACATTTTTTACACCGTTAAATATTACAGGATAGTGGTCAGTGTAAGAAGAATTTTTAAATACAAGCATTGTCAACTCTGATAAGTATATATTTTTGAGCAAGTTACTTACTTCTTTATCAGTAAAGTTTGCTTCAATTAGCGTCATATTTTTTAGTAAATTACTTGATCCAAGGCCTTTGAAGAAATCTATAGATGCGTTTTTGAGAGGGTTGTTCAAAATTCGAAATATTTCAAGCTCAGAAATGTGTGTATTATTCAGGTCCGTCAACATTTTTGATAAAACGAGTGGGTCCTTGTCAACAGAGACGTTCGTGTTAAGTTTTTCCAGAGATCGCAAGTGGGTAAGAGCCCCAGTCTCGTAAACCCAAAGAGGTGAACCAGTGTTCAAGTTCAAGTATTTTAGGGGGACGCTTTCCAGTGCTTGGAAGTCAGACGCATTTAGTACTGTGGTTTTTGGCGTTCCGATGGTGAGGTCTCGTAGGTTCGACATTCTGGAGAAGTCCTCTCCCAAAGCAAATGAGGTGTAGTTGTTCATGGAGATATTGAGAACTTGCAGGTTTGGGAGGCTACCAAGAGCCTCTCCAGGCTTCTCTGAGAGGTTGTTCTGGCAGAGATCCAGGTAATATAAACGTTTGAGGGTGGCCATTGCTTGGGGATGTATCTTCTGAATGTGGTTAAAGGCCAAGGTAAGTACTTGCAGGTTTGGGGTACTGGAGAAATCCCCGACTTCAAGAGCCTTTATGTTGTTGTAGGACAAGTCGAGAAGAGTGATATCAGCTGAGAGACCCCGAGGCACGTATGTCAGCCCACGATGTGAACAGTCTGCAGTTCGACCCTCGTCTTTGATGTGGCATTGTGAATCAGGATCGTTCATCTCTCTCAATGAGGCTTCTATAAACCCCATTATACAGAGGATCACAGGAGTGCACATCAACATTCTTCTGGCCAGCTTGACTTTAAAAGCCATCTGTAAGATAAAATATAACACCATTAGCAAATTCACCTTTTTGTCAGTAGGTAATACAGTAATCCCTTGCCAACCGCGAATTTACCAATTGCTAGATTTGAGTATACCCATATTTACTTCTGTATATCTGTTTACCAACCACGAGCATCTCGGTTGGAGCACACACAATCGCATCCGCCATGTTGTCTCGCCGACTGCTGCGAGACGCGAGGCACCTCTGGGTCTGTCGCTACCCAATCCTCTTTCTTCCTTCTTCACATTGCTACCTCCACGATCGGTCAGATTCACGCTCCGTCTCACGAAATAATTTTACAGTATTTAAATTTACCAAACGCGGCCTGGAAATGTCGGTATCCACGAGCAAAGCACGGTGTTAAGGAAATCACATGACGCTGTTATTATGTCGTTGCATTACTGCATGACTTCATTGTATTGCGTGGCGTCATTGTTACAAACTTCGCAGGTCCGTGGTGCTGCTTAGCTGATCAGCTGCCCGTCTGTTTTTATGTACAGTACTATACGGTACATGTTAATTTTGCCCTTTATCATGGACCCAAAGCTTGCAGAGAGTTGTGAAGGTGAGTGTTGCGTCTGTGGCCCGGTAGACGAGGGTTGGGCTGAGCCCGTCCTCTTAGCCAGCCCTTTACCCATCATCTCGTTGTCATCGTCATCATCATCGTTAATATTGAAGGTATGGAAAGTTAATGTAAAGTATATTAATGGTGTATTGTGTTGTTGTGCAATGTACTGTATTTTATTCGGCGTTTAGTTAATAAACAGTAAACTTTGTTAAGTCTGACCGCTGCCGCGGTTACCCTAACCCCCTAGCCAGTGGCGGCTCCTGCAAAATCTCTCAGGGGGGGCAAATGTCTGGATGATTGATAAGGATAAGGTCCACCCATGCAATGGATAAATTAACAGCTTAAGCATGTAAAGGCAACTTCACTTCTTTAATATTAATGAAAAATAAAGTGACTCTTACAATACATCTTGTTTGTTTCTATCTCACTATTATTACAATCCACTCAGTTTCTTTTATTAAAGATTCCACTAGGTGGCGACATAATATTGTTGACTGAAACGTGCTTACGTATGATGACGTAAGCACGTTAGTGCGAGCCCTCCCGGAAGCCATAGAGAATGCATTGCTTCGCCCGCCGTTCGAAAAAAAACATCTTTGAATGTAAGTCTATGGGAACACTCTGGGCGATTCTCAGCCATAGTGAAATCGCCCAAAAAGAGGCGGTACTCCACAGAACGTGACATGACGCTGATTGGACTATATCCAGAGGCACAGTAACGGCTGAGATTGGTGGTGCGTCGCCCAATCGCCCTAATGAAGAAACCGCCCCTGCCCCTAGCCCCTGTACTTTACCAACAGCGAATTTACCAATCCTCGCGGTTGGCAAGGTATTACTGTCTAGACTTTCGGCAATCCCTCAAGCGAGCATTTAAAAAATATAGTGTATAACTACTGTACTGAGCTTCCAAGAGAAATATTCACGATTTTCATCATGGATGTATTTTTTTAGCTCAACATTACTTTCACATTGATAATTTACACTAAATGTGATGTTAAAATGCAATGTGGTGTTAAGCCGATTGTCGTGTGGTGTAAGTTTTGTATAGTGCTTTACTAAAATAGGAGTGAGTAATGGTTAGCACGTTGTACTATGACCCCAGAGATAACGGCAGTGGCGAGTAATATCTGATTAAGTGCTGGGCGTGCACATCATAAACTTGTACTGAACAACACGCTGAAGTGTGTCCAAACAACATCCATGACCAACATGGCAAGTTGAGACCTTCATCCAGCAGTGGATTGACAAAGGGCTGTTGGGACTATTATTTTTATAGTCCTGTGTTGGCCACATCGTATTGTACCGTGATCCCACTCGGGACTTATTGGACCTACAAGGGTCAAAGGGTCACATGAACTCTGGACGCACATAATTATTTTGTGTTATGGTTTATATAGGTTTGAATTAGACTAGGACCCATGTCTTAAAGAGAGGGTCCTAGCCTACAGTATAAACATCTGGCTATTTACCAGCATTGGTTCAAGCAAACCTGACTGCTGATGAGCCACTGAATGTCAAAACCGGCTCGGAGTTTGCTGCTCTGAAGGTGATGACGTCACGGGGTTTCCCACCATCGGGGATGATACTGGCAAAAGGTCCCATAGATATAAGGCTTTGATACTTGCATGGCCTTTGTACGGTCTCCCTTTTTGTGTTGTTCTCTGGTCTAACACTGGTGGTGAGACAAGGCCAGAAAGAAAGTTCTCTGGTGTAGGCCAATCGGTCTCAAAAGACAATGCATATCCCCCCATTGGCTATGGACCAGGACCGGCAGAGCCAATCATCGTGACGAGTTGTGATCCGTCAGCGACCCGAATATATCCTCACATTACACATATATTATCAGAGCATGTTTGTTTGCAAGTTTTGACACAAATGTACATAGCCAACTTCTCTGTGATGGCCTTTCATCACCTCTCACCTATCTCGCCTCTCTTTTTGACCCCCTCCTGCTCTTCATTCACAATCTTCTCTCTGTCTCTCTGTTCACTCTCCTCCCTGTGCCTAATCCCGTTTTTGGTTCAAATCCCTCCTGGCATCCCACCACTGGAATCAACTTCCCCTGTACATTATTCATCACTGCCCATAGACTAACACTACCCATAGACTCAACACTGCCCATAGACTCAACACTTACCATAGACTCAACACTGCCCATAGACTCGGCACTACCCATATATCCAACACTGACCAGAGACCCAACACTGCCCATAGACTCTATACCACACCATGGAATCAACACTGTCTCTGTACATTAAGCAATCCCCCTTCTTAACCCCTTTACATTCCACTCTTAATATCTTAATACTCCACCACTTATAATCATATGGTTTTCCCCTTTTTTCTGGCAACAAAACTGATACCTTTTAACAAGGATTCATGTCTGCATTAACGACAATACTTGCAGTCAAAATGCAAACAAAAAACACTATGATAATATATGCATTGTCCTTGAAACTGATTGGTCCACACCAAGGGACGGCTTTCTCCATCGCCCATTCTCTTCATCTTCCCTCACTCCGCCACCCTGTCCCGTCCCTCCCCTATAGCCCTTTCATGAACTCACGTGCCCTCTGTTATGGTCATTCATTCCTCAGCCCTTGCACTGCCCTTGCCAACTAAATCGCTCTGGTTTTATTACCGATTTTAAACTCTTTAAAGCGCCTTTAGCTAAGATGCTCTAAAAATATAAAATAAGACGCCACTGCGTTGGCAGTGGTGCACAAGCACAAATAACACAAAACCCTCACCGTATTTGTCAATGACAACAACAACACTTTGGCTTTAAAAGGTAAAACAAATTTACATCAGGGTAACATTGCGGGCAATGGTTGTTCTTTGAAGAAGGCCCATTTCCAAAATCGTCACCTCTTGAGTCCACACACCGTGTTTGTTGATGAATGCGTCAGAGTCTGTGTGCAATCCAGTTAACCTGCACATCGCCCGCACATCTCACCACCCAAGTCTGGACTCTCGAACGCTGACCACTATCCCCTCGGTCGGACCCGAGGGGGACGGCAGCTCGAGTTCTGCTCACCTCCGCAGCGTGGAGATGTGAGGAGGGCGTCGGTTCGGTTGAGGTTCAGGTGGCAGAGTGGCTCCCTTGTCCCCCGATGAGGCCCAAGGCAACCGATTCCCCCTCAAACTGCCGTGGTCACTGCGAGCGTCCAGGACAGGACGAGCCGTTTGCGGCTTCCCACAACGCCAGGTCACTTTTTATACTTCTGTAATAAACGTGACGTGGAAAACAAAAACAACACAGCTCTGCCAATGGCACCAAACGACTGTCGCCATCTCCAAGGTGATTATCACGGGCGCCGGCTGCTGCAACGGCATCGCCGGGGGTCAGTTGTGGTGGGTGCAGCTGTCGGTGCGCTGGGTGCCGGTCACAAGGTCGCTTCGCTGAACAGAGGACTACTGAGCAGAGTGCAGTTTACGCTTGGGCCAGCGATTTCTATCAGCGGTGGTAACGCGTGTCTCTTCACAGCAATCAGGGCTTGGGTTCATCGTATTGTATAGTTGGTGTCATAATAATGGTGTACATACAGCATCATTCATGTAAACTGCACAATCCACAAATACACGGAGGTGTATATATATCGAGATGTTTTCAGTCAATTAATGAATGTTTACACGTGTGGATGGAAACCGGAGCACTCGGAGAAAACTCACGCATGTGAGGGGGCAACACTAGATACAGATTAGACAGATAGAGATTAGTCCACATTCTGGCAAGCTGAATTATGGCACCTCCTCGACGTCCATGGGAAGGGAGTTTATCAACATCCGTGTGTGATCCACCAACCCTCGCTGCTGGCTGCAGAGCGCTGGATTAGCAGCCATATGCAGCAGCGTACCCACAACCGCCACCTGCCATGGGATCGATTCCCGACTCTGGTGCCTTTGTTTGGAGTCATGATTTTTAGATGTTGCAGTTTTACCCTGTGATGGACGCATCTGTGTTCACAGTCTGGATAGGTCCACTCAATTCACATGGATCGAAGCCAGAACAGTAGATCTTGGCACTGCAATGTCACAATATTCCCGCAGTTGTAGTTACCAGGAAGAAGTGAGCTATTACTATTGTAGGACCTGTACTGACACGACAGCTTCTTTGTCTTTCTCGGTTCTTTATTAACGCGTATAGTTCACATCTCCGTCGGCATCACTCAATGTCCTTCCATTCTCTTCAACGCACAACTCCCCATCAACATCACTCAATGGCCCTCCGTTCGCTCGCTCCGCTGGCTTCGCTCGCTCTCCCTCTGCTCCTCTCCTCCAGCGACCTCCCTCTCTCCAGCTCGGTCGCTCTTTGTTCTCTCTGCCGTCTCACTCCGTCGTAGCTTTTCCACCAAGGTCCGTTACTCCGCTGCTATCCTATACTGTAGTCTCTTTATCCGCTGCTACCATACTCTGTCTTCTCTTTGTCCACTGCTACCGAATACTATCTCTCTCTGTCCACTGCTACCGTATACTATCCTCTATCCGTCTCTTGTCCCAGGCACCAACCAACTCCCGTTTCTCCCCACGCTCTTTGCCTTTATCCCCGAACCAATTTCCCTTAATCAATTAGATCACCCCCCCCGCTCCTCCATTCGCCCCCAGCCCCCAGCCTCACGTGGTGTTGTTATTGTAGACATCGAGGCGCCAATTCCTGACACCCATCCCTCTCGTCCAATCACCGGCCTGCATCCTCGATTATCCCGAACACCTGCAGGCCCCCCTTAATTACCTTACCACCTTAATCGGTACAATAACAGTGTGTCGCCCTGCTCCCTGTGTCCCCGTTTGCCCTCACTGTCCGCCGCGTGCCCGTATCACAATCCAACGCGTGACGTGTGTTTCTCAAGTCCTACACTATTATTGTTAATGGTTAAAATACCGAATATCTATTTCATTGTAAAACTTTTTCTGAAAATACAGAAATTAAATTCAGTTTATCAGATGACTAATACAAATTTATTCCCAGAAGCTATTGGGATGTCATTTTTGTATACGTTTTCATGTGTAGAGACAAATATGGTAAAGAAGGCATATCATCTGCTAATTTATTTTATTATAAAATCAGAATACCTCAAATGTTCACTGTTTACCACTGTAGGCATGCTAGAGGACTTGTACTGCAACTGCGGACATATTCACTCAGAACCAAACATATCATTATCATTAAAATAACAATGGCCATTATTTACCCAGGAAAGCCTCGTTGAGTCCAGAGATTTTCTCTGGCGTTTACTGCAATCGGGCGAACAATTCAATTAATGTGTTGTTGTCATTGGGCAACTACACAGCCTCATGTGACCCACGGACGTGCGGTAAGGGGAGGCAGGGGAGGCAGGGGAGGCAGAGCCTCACCTGTCATCCAATAGCTGTTACAAAATAAAAATAAAGAATAATCAAATAAAATAAATTTTAAGATTTTTCCACTGATCTGTGTTATAAATGTCATTTATGTACGATTCCAATAATTTTTATAGTCAAAATCGCCAAATTTGTGGAGCTCCGCTGCAAATACAGGAAGAGACGAGAGGTGAGGCAGCAACAAGCTCAGCCTCTCTGATTGCGCAACCCCTCAGTAACTGGATGGAGCGCGGGCAAAAAGCGCGTGCCTGTTACTATCTCAGTATGTCACCAATGTAATGTTTGTAGTAGACCCCTTCATTTCATGTCCTCACCTTCCATACTCCAGGTAACGTATTTCACGTATGTGTATAAAGATATTTAGGCTCGCTGGTCTCGTCATGAAACTGCAATGAAAAAGCACCAGGGGAGGCAGCTATCACATCTGCCTCACTGAGGTGGATGTGTCTAACACGCCCCCTTCAATGAGGCTGCGCCCCCTCCGTGAGGCCACGCCCCCTCCGTGTGTGAATCTGGCTCTGACATAGGCCTCGGCATGGTAAGGTAAAAGTTAAAATGTAAAAAATAACAAGCCTTACCTTTTACAATACAAGCACTCTACCCTACCTTTTACCCTTTAGCAGGTAAGGTAAAAGGTAGAAAGCAACGAGCCTACCTTTACCCTACCTTTTACCCTTACCCCATACAAATGACCCTATTACAGGGTAAATACTGGGGTACTACACATGAAAAAGGTTTATAACGGTAAATGCTAGGTAGAGCGCTTTATACATATAGAATACTCTCGATTCCAATTTTACACGCTTTCTTTGAACTCACTCTGTTGTTGTTGTCGTTGTTGTCGTATCCTCAAATCTTGTAACTCAATTTTAACCCACTTCCCAATGTGGTATCGACTGTAAACTTGGTATACTTATGTCATACTGATGACAATACTATATTATATCATAAAAAAATAAGAAATATATGTTTTTAAACTTTATTTTTTATATGTTATGTTTCAGCTTGGGTGTAATTGTCCACGGTACACTGACATTGGCTGTAATTGGCCACGGTCCGTTACGTTATGGCAAGCTTCGGGGCCATTCCTGGAGTCGCGGAGTTCTGCCATTACTAGTACATTTCATAAAAGCGTGTTTTTTTAAAAGTTTTTTAAAAATATTGCTTGTTAAATGGAGGCCACGGACTGCGCCATGGAGCTTTTAGCGGTAAACAAGGTACCGTATTTACCGGGTAATACTTCGCGCTACCTTTACCCTACTGGGTAATTCTTCCGAGCAACCTTTACCCTACCCTTTACCTTACCTCTTGGCATGTCGACACCTTTACCCTTTTACCCGGTAAAAAGGGTAAATTACCTTACCTTGCCGAGGCCTACTCTGACACTAGCCAGTGCCTCCCCAGCCATTGACCTCACCGCACGTCACTGATGTGACCCCAACCCCACAAAGCCAAGGCAATGTGTGGCATGGCTGCCCTCGTGCGTCACATGAGGATACACAACGCAAGCAGTGGAAACGGTCAGCACAGACTTGGATTGCGCGCTCGTTTCTCGTGAAGTGCATTTTGCGTCTGTTTCTCGCTTTCGTATTGGAGCCATTCTCAGTGCACCAATAGTCCAAGGCCTCCCCACGACACGTGGTCATCGGGGTTTTGTTTTACCGTACTTCACCACGTTTGTCAGTGCAGGTTCACTGAAGGGTTCTGATATTATTCAACTCCACTGATGTTAGCCGCAGTTGGGAATTTAACTCAGATGGCCGGGTCCAATGTACCAGCGCTCCACACTTTGTTGTGTCGATTCACCTTGTGTCACCTTCAATTTAGTGCTCTGCACCGTAATAAAGAGGGTCTTAAAAAGACTACAATCGGACAAGCAAGCGCCCATATATTTTGTCGCTCTCTAAAGCTAACATTAAGGAAGTGGTTTTACAGTCCTAGTAAACAATACAGATTTTTATAGATTATGTTACCTGTAGTTTTGAACTGAGTGTTTTCTTTTATTAACCTAAATATTAAATTCACATCTGTGGATAAACATCAATTACGGAACTACGTTTCATGCATGAGGAAATACAAATGGAGAACACCAGAAAATTCTCTAAAAATATAGATATACATTTTTTTTTCCAACACAGCTGCCATAATGTTCTCATTACAATATCTTGTAGAACATCTCATCGTCCTTCTCAACATCCCAACCAAATGTAACAATTCCAGTAGTATTAATTTTAACAGAATAAGGAAATGTAAGTGTTGTGACACTGTTCCTGTTATCATTCATATTTTTTATTATAAGAACTATGAAATACAGAAGTAGACATAATGTTTGACATTTAATTTGTGAGGGGAAAACACAGTGCACCATCATCATGCATGGTGGCGCAGTGTTAACACGTTACACAGCAATAAGGCGCTGAGTTCGATTCATGACTTGGGCACCTTTCAATGTAGAGGTTGTATGTTCTCCCCCTGTTCTGCATGGGTTTCCACCAGGTTCCCCAGTTTCCTCCCATAGCTAAAATAAACCCCCATACAATGTAACTGGTATATGGCAAAAACATTCCCAATGGTGAAAGCTGCATGCAAATGAGTCACACATAGCAGCATTTCCCCTACTGCGAAAAATTGGCAGGACCTTCCTGAAAAACTCTTGAGACTCTCTGAGGCTTTCCTACATAAACCAGCGTTACAACAATCATCGCCGGCGACTGCAATGTGAAGGCTGGGTAAATGGTACAAAGACGAGAGGAACATATTCGTGGGTTGTCACCAGCAGAGTTGAGCACCTGCTTCAAAATACTAGTTTGCAAAATAGAGATGGAAGAGTCCAAACAGAGAAATTAGAAATAAAAATTACTTCCCATGGACTAAGTTCCAGATTGTCAGTAATGTCACCTTACCCGTTAAAATGCAACTCTAGTGAAGACAGGCTGATCTAATTAGAAGGCAAAGCTAATTACAGCAAGTCCTCGCTTAACGCTTGTTCGCACCACACATTTTCGCTATAACGTGGTTTTTCCATTTGGGAACATTCCGCACAATGCGGAAAATGCACCATTATAATTCGGAACACGCCTCGTTACGCGGAATGCGCACGTTATAATTTGGAACGTGCACCATTATAACGCAGTTTCTAAGCGGTCGATGACGAACTACTTTCTTGATCTGCATGGCTGAGCGGTACAGTGATACAGTACGTGGAATGATACAATAACGCGGTTGAATACCCTCAGTGATTTGTCCCGCCATCTCGCTGTGTGTGCGTACATGTTATCTCGCTAAACTTTTGTCACAACGTGAAATCTACGCGAGCAAGTTGGGGGAATTGGTGGGTGGGGGAATTGGTGGGTGGGGGAATTGGTGGGTGGGGGAATTGGTGGGTGGGGGAATTGGTGGGTGGGGGAATTGGTGGGTGGGGGAATTGGTGGGTGGGGGAATTGGTGGGTGGGGGAATTGGTGGGTGGGGGAATTGGTGGGTGGGGGAATTGGTGGGTGGGGGAATTGGTGGGCGTGGCGAGTGCCAGCCCAGAGAAGCCCACGCCACTGCCAGGCCCTCGTGCGCCATCATCGCTAGTCTCAGCTCGCAACTCCTCTGGGGCCGTGTCGCACGGTCCTCTACCATGCTCGACTGGACCACCGCCGGCTCAACCCGGCAAGCCTTGCTCTCTCCCCCGATGTCCTCCTCTGCATGGGAGGACAGCGCTTCCCCCGAGCGCGCAGGGGCTGCTATCCCGGTTACCGGGGGCTGACTGGCAGCACACGGTGGTGGCTCTCTGCACCAGATAGCTCGGCCGACTCCACGTCTGAGTCCCGAAGTGAAGCGTGGGGGGAGGCTGGGAGCGGAGGGGTGGCCCCGAGCCGCACTCGCCTCAAGTGCAGCCTTCCTGAGGGGTGCTCCTCCCCCTCCGAGTGCATCGGCATACACTACCAGCTCATTATCCCACACCTCGGCTGGGAAACCAGGGGCTAATATTCCGTCTCGCATCGTTGAGTAGGGAGTGCCCGTGCGATTGTTGCTTTGTGTGTGTGCTTCTACGCTTGTATGTACCTATATGTAACCAGCAACTTGCTTAGTTTCCTGCCACTGTCCACAGTACTTGCGATGTTCTTCATCAACAAATGGTGACAATCAAAATGTCAGTTTCTAACTTGAAGGCAAAGAATTCTCCTGGTTTGCCATCTGAGTTTGATCAACCTGGAATCCATGCAAAACTCGAGACCCTGGCACCAACGTCGGTGGCACAGGTGTTGATGTTCATTGCACTTCTGCCAAATAAGACATCACCATTCAAGGTTCGGTGTATCGGGTGGATTGAATGATACCTGCATGGTCAATCACAGTTCGTCAAGCTGGGTGATAGACAGTCATCGTCTATGCCGTGCCTAGTTGATGTACCACAGGGGACTGCCTCGGGCCCTTCCTATTTTGAACAAACGTCTCTCTGATCGCCGATGTCATCTCATCGCATGACAAAGTGCCATCAAAATGCTGATGCACACCATAGTGAAGTCAAAGTTAGATATGGAGAGCCTCGGTATCCTTCAAGATTTCACGTGAGTGGTGCACGTGTGGTTTGCATGAAACGAAATTTTTCTTAATCCAGAAAAATCGGAGGTTCTGCTTGTTGGCACTCAGACTCAGGTGAAAAAATATGTGGGAGGATCAGTCGTGGCGGTCGCAGAATCTGGGATTCAGTTTTCTACTCATCTAAAGAGTCTCAGTACCATACTCGACCGGAATGTCACGTGCATAATATAGTCAGGTCTTGCAATTTTCATATCAGAGCTCTACGACACATTCAACCACTAATTAGTTGTGACATAGCCAACATGGTGGCGTGTATCGACAAGGATCGATTATAGCAATTCACTACTCTCGAAGACATTTGGCAAAAATATTACCAAGCTGCAACATGTACATAATTCTTTGGCACATGTGACGAGTACTGTAACATTCGACAATGTCTGTCCAGTGCTCGCCAAGCTGAATTGGCTTCCAGTTGCCCAATGAAGACATTATAAGGTCGAACCCAGACACAACGTGTTTGGCACGTTTAACCTACTCACGCCGGCTTGTGCCCGCCCTCACAGTCGGGCATATTTGCGGAATACACCACGCCGCCGTTGACCCTGCAGGCCATTGACCGAGCAGCCCAACGTTCCTACCAGCTCCCTTTGCAGGAATGTGTTTTAAGGGCACCACGGGGTGACCAGCCCCTCCCCACCCAGCCCCACCCAGCCCCACTCTCCCCACCCAGCCCCTCCCCACCCTCCCCTCCCCACCCAGCCCCTCCCTACACGACGGACGGACGGACACAATAATCCCCTGTGGGCTGGTGGAACCTGTGGGTTCCTACCAGTAAAATTATTTTTTATATATTATGTTTCGGCTTGGGTCTAATTGTCCACGGTCAACTGACGTTGGCTGTAATTGCCCACGGTCACTTACGTTATTGGCAAGCTTTGGGGCCACTTCCTGGAGTCGTGGAGTTCTTCCATTACTAGTACATTTTATAAAAGCATGTTTTTTTAAAGTGTTTTTTTAATATTACTTATTACGTCAATGCTGTGAAACTACAGGGCGCCTGACCTGTCTGGCAACTTTCCCCACTCGTGGGGGTTGCTGCCTTTCTGGTTCTCTTCGAAACACCTCTCGTGCTGCCTCGCAGATCTCCACCCTGGTTCGTCCATGCTCATCACCTTTCTACTTCCGATGTGGTTTTCCTCATTGTTTTTACGAATCATCCCCGCACCTCCGATTAATACGGTTGGCTACGTACGGAGCGAAAGAAGTTCCACATAGTACATGCATTCAAACGCTACAGAAACACAACGAAATGGATATTATCACTTTAATGAGTTTCTTCGCTTGGGTGCAGAGTTGGGACTGTTCTTGGATGATGAGACTTAAGAGACTACTGTGTTGTGATAACTTTGTTGTTTTTGTTGGTGCTATTTCTTGAATTGTTTATTTTCTGAAGGATTTCACTTGCTTGCTAGTTCCTATAAACAGGATTTGGCCCATATATATAATTAGTGTGCAGCATTGTGGTATGCAATTAACATGACACTACAAATGTTTTTTTTTAAATAACATTGCCTTAAGGATAAATATATAAAAGGGCGATGTTCAAGTGCGATGAAGGGCGATTGCCAGTAACGTCGCATGCAATATTTATTTTTAAAGGTCGCAGTGTTTTTGGCGAATGTCTTTTTTTTATCAGGGCATTCAGAACACCTACGCGCGACTTTACACCGACCGGTCGTTCTCTGCGCACTTTTGACCTCCCAAACATTACGGAACCTACACCACCGGTTTCCCAATTGAGATTCCGTGCTGCATTCAACGTACTCTGCTGAATTAACAATTTCAGCGATTGCCTTAATATTTGACCGATAAACTGCAGCTTCACAAACTCTCGGGAGTCGGGAGATCCTCACATCGTGACCACACTCAACCACGATTTTAGCAAAGTTTCGAAACTCTGGAATTTTTGTTCCTTGGCCCAAATATTTGGAATGCTCTCTGCCTGGAGAACTGCACCTGATCACCAAGATTCTCCAATTTAGAAACTTTAAATCTACTAATTTCCTATATGTTAACTAGAGATGTTTTTTTTTCTTTCCTTCCATCTCTCTGTACAATGCTCAGAAGCCCTTTGTAAGGTCTGCTGTGCCTTGTAAAAACGTTAATAATTGTCATGGACAGGGAACTAAAAGTGAGGGCCAAAAATAATAGAACAAGTGATGTGAAACCACAGAATATTGCAGAAACATGTCAAAAGAAGAAATTGCAAACCATTGAAGGCACACTGCTACACAGAATTAAAGAGAATACACAGAAACGGAGAACTCGCGCACAACGGATGTATTTTCTTAAAAGAACAAATGAAAAGTGAAAACAAATGGAGTCGTGAAAAGTAAAGGCGACAATAAAGCAGCAAGAACCTGATAGTCGACATTTGGCAAACCGCAAATATTCACCCTTCGAGAGCTACGTGAAACCATCAGGCACTTTCAAATCTCGATTAAAACTAATTTTTTTTAAACTGCTTTATCCGTTTTGTTGTCCAGCCCCGCACCTCTCGATTAGCATGATTGGCTACGTACGGTGCGAAAGTTCTACATGCAGGCACGTCATGGTGTCAAAACACTCCTGCAGATCTTTGCAGAAAAAAACAATTCAATACAAGTTAACCGTTTGGGCGGCAGGATGGTGGCACAGTGGTGGTGTTCGTGCCTTAGCATGGAGGAGCTGTTCAATTTCGACTCCGGTGCCTCTGTGTGGAATCTACATGGGTTTTCTTTCATAGGTAAAACAACAAACTGGCTAAACATCCCAATGCTGAAAAAATACTAAATTACACATCGCAACGCCGCCCCCTACTGTGAAAACTCGACAAACCCCCTGAAAACGTCTCGAGTCTTTGTAACGGCCATATTTTCTGCAGATTTGTCCATTTTCAGGCAACACAATACACAGGTCCGAGGTGTTTCATTTATTTACACTGGTGCTACATTTCATCACATATGCCACAAAACAGCATACACTGAAATATGATGTAGCCAAACAGACACATAGGAAGTACTGCCAAAGATGTCTCGACTTGTTCAACATCAGCGGCTTGGCAAAGCTGAGGTTTTCCTTGAAAGACACGATCACGCAATGGTTGGTTGCAATATCAACCAAGGACGTGCAAGCAGCGCACTCGCACATCCACACACCTGCACACAGCACACATCCACACACACTTCCACACATACTCCTCCGTACAACGCGCACACACATCCACACACTCCTACAACCAGACAAAACAAATACAAAGATCCCCCCCGTATAGCCTTAACAGGCTGTTGGGGCAAGTGCTGTTCGTGAGCACCTATAACGGCCAACACAGTACACTCCTACAACCAGATCACACACATCCACACTCCTCCACGCAGAGCAGACATCCACACACTCCTCCGTGCAGTGCACACACACTCCACCGAGAGCACAAACCTCCACACACTCCGCTGTACAGCGCACACGCCGACACACATACACCCCTCCTCCCAAGAGGCCACACTAAATGCGCTACAAACCAGACTCTCTCAACCCTTTCACCGGCCAAATGACTTAAACCCTACACCACCCAGCAATTTTTTTTTCATTCTCGAATCTTGGGTCAGTTGAAATTTTGGTAGACGTTTTCAGAATGAATGATTGGTGAATGACCCTAGTTGTGTATATTTCCACAAAACAAACAGTAGCAGACAATCTATGTGTGTATTACCCGCTATGAACCTGGTGACCCGAGTTCCAATCCCACTGACGGCCAACACCAGTGACAATTATTTGAACTAGTCCTGGGCCTCCTATAGGTCGACTTAACCTCAAATCAGCACCTGGTGAGGTGTAAACATTACCACTAGAGACAAAAGCAGTCTGGCGTGCTGTTGGCTAACCACCCCCCCCACCCCCATCGTTCGCAGTGCCAGCTTTCATAGGTGCTCATTAACAGCAGTTGCCCCAAGAGTCTGTTAAGGCTATTCGGGGGGTCTGTGTTGCCTTACATTCGCTGATGTAGAATATCTGGCCTGGTCCACAGGAGGGCATCATCACCACCGAGTCTTGAGGAGAGACAGGAGGTGGCTTTAAAAAGAGTCAAGTTCAAGGGAGGTGTACGGGGGGGTGGAGGGGGGGGTCGTGCCCATGGCACGCAGCACGCATCAGGTTCCACAGTAAAGCAGTCCACAAGCGGCAGGGGGGTCACGCGAGCTGCAGAGAGCCCAGCATCTCAGCGAGGCGCAGCTCACGCTCGTGGCTCTTGGCCCGCTTCTGCAGCCAAGCCTGCAGCTCCGCCGACAGCTGCCCAGCCTCATGTACGTCCACGTCCGCGGCCCCCCCGCGTCTCCCCGTGACCCCCCCTTTCCTCGCCGCCTCTCCCTCAGAGGAGCAGGCCGAGACGCCATCGGCCGTCCCAGGGTTCGGTGACGGTGCGGCGGACAGCAGCGTCATCGGGCCCCGGCAATAATAGACCTCGTTGACCTCCTCGGGGATCGTGACATAGGAGACCCAGGAGAAGGCATCCTTGAGCGAGGAAACCGTGGTCTGCTTGAGCGCCGGGTCCCGGCAAACCAGGTTCAGCATGAAGAGACCTGTGCCCAACACAGCCGCAGCGGCGGGAGCAGCAGAAAAGAAAAACGCTGAAGACCGGTACCAGCGGTGTCAAGAGGAGGAGGCTCGTGAAGGTCGCTACTAAGCAGTTGGAGGCAGTCACCCTGCAACAACAGCGGGGGCCGGAGAAGCGATGCTCGCAACGGGCGGAACGTAGAGTGGCTAAAACACAGCAAATTGGCACAGTAGAGGGCACAGGTGGTGCATCTGACAGTCATCTGTCAACTCATAGCACCTGTATCCGTCCCATAACATCCCAGCAGTGAGCTTGACACTTCATGTGGTATCAAGGTGCACCTAGCTTGGTACAAGCACCATGGTTATGTCACCGCCACTTAGTGTGAAATGGCGGTTGTTGTGGCAATAGTGGTGTGTAAGAGTGAGAGTGGTGTGTAAGAGAGTGGGTGTGTTGCTGCTCTGGAGACCAGGAGTTCGATGATCGATATATCACTATGTAACACGATTTTTGTCCATGGGTAGTAAGTGTTATTTTTATTTATTTCTTATGCCTAAAAAGTATAGAAAATGGCTATTCCCCACAAACTTTGCTTTTGTGACCAGGACTTTATGTGAAGTATTGACACAAATGCACACGTTTTCTCATTGGAAATAGGTACATTTCAAAATATCACCGTCCTGGTCACAAAAGCAAAGTTTGTGGAGAATAATAGCCATTTTCTGTATATTTGAGGCATAAGCAATTAGGAAATAACATTACCCAGTGAAAAAATGTTTTTTTTGTTACACTGTATTCGGTCGTTGCGTTGATAGCATTCGTCGTGATTTCTCACTTAAGTGGGCTGCGTGAAGGCAGCCATCTTCCACTCAAAGTGATAGTGGTGAGTGTGTGAGAGTGGTGTGTGAAAGAGAGTGGTGACTGTGTGAGAGTGGTGTAACTGGAGTGGTGAGTGAATGAGAGTGGTGAGAGTGAACCGTGGGAATGGTGATACTGGAGAGTGGTGTGTGAGAGTGGTGTGTGAGAATAGTGCGGGTGTGAGAATGGTGAGTGTGTGAGAGTGGTGAGTTTGAATGAGAGTGGTAAGTGTATGAGAGTGGAGAGTGTGTCAGAATGGCGTGAGTGGTGTGTGAGAATGGCGTGTGAGAGAAGAGTATGGGGAGCAGTAGTGTAGCGGTTAGCGTGCTGCACTACGAAGCCGGCACCCAAGTTCGATTCGTGCTCACGGGCAACACCAGTGATGAATATCTGAACCTGTCCTGGGCCTGGTGTAAACATTGCCACTAGGGAGACAAAAGCGACCGGGCGTGGTGCTGGTCACGTACCCCCTCGCCTTCATAGGTGCTAACGGCACTTGCCCCAACAGTCTGTTAAGGTTAAACGGGGATCTTTGTCTTTTGAGTGGTGTGTGAGTGAGAGTGGTGTGTGTGGTGAGTGAGAGTCGCGTGTGAGTGAGTGAGAGTTGCGTGTGAGTTAAAGTGAGTGAGAGTGGTGAAAGTAGTAAGTTTAGTGAGTGCGAGTGGTGTGCGATTGAGTGAGAGTAGTGAGCGAGTGAGCGGTGAGTGTAGTAAGAGTGGTGAAAGTGGTGAGCGAGTGAGAATGGGGAGCGAGATTGGTGAGCGACTGAGAGTGTGTGAGTGGTGAGCGTGTAGTGAGAGTGGTTTGTGAGTCAGAGAGTGGTGAGCATGTGGTGAGTGAGAAGTGGTGTGCGATTGAGTGGTGAGTGAGATTGGTGAGTGACTGAGAGTGATGAGTGCGAATGAGTGATGAGCTCGTGGTGAGTGAGAGTGGTTTGTGAATGAGTGGTGAGTGTGTGGTGAGAGTGGTGAGCGAGAGAGTGGCGAGTGAGAGAGGTGAGTGAAAGCGGTGAGTGAGAGTGGTGAGGGAGAGTGGTGAGGGAGAGTGGTGAGCATGCGGTGAGCATGTGGTGAGCGAGAGAGTGGTGAGCGAGCGTGGTGAGAGCGGTGAGTGAGAGTGGTGAGTTACCGTGCGGGCCGATCAAGGAGCCCACGTCCCGGAGCAGCGCTGGCTCCACGAAGGCCGCTGGGGGGCAGCTCATGCCGAGCGCCGGTTCCTTGCTGTCCACATCAAACAGCACCGCGTCCAGTGCCGGCTCGCCTGCACAGCACACGCGTAACACTAGCAACACACACGCAGCACACATGCTAGCAACACGCTAGCAACACGCAAGCAGCATGCTCGCGGCAATCTCACAGCAGGCTCACAACACGCTCTCAACACGCTAGCAACACACTGGCAAACAGTTCGCAGCTCGCTCGCAACACGCTCGAAAACACACTAGCAACATGTGAGCAACAAGCTCCCAGCACGCTTGCCGCACGCTAGCAGCACACTCACAACACGCTCGGAGCACACTCACAAAACGGTTAAAACACGCTCTCAACAGGCTAACAGCACATGAGCAGCACACAATGTGTGGTTCCGCGGTGCCCAGCGACGGCCATTACCGCGAGCGGCCATGGCCCGGATGTGAGCAACGCCATCCCCGACCACCACGTGGGCGCGCTCGTCGCCACAGAAACCGAACCACTCGGACGCCACGGCAACCACCGCCGGGTCGATCTCCACGACGACGAGGGAGCAGGCCGGGAAGAGGCGGTGCAAGAAGAGCGGCAGGGAGCCGCCGCCAAGGCCAACCAGTAGCACGCGGAACGCGGCGGCTGTGTCCGGCGCACGCAGAGCAATGCATGGACGGTACATCAACATGGCGCATCAACATGGAGCAACACGGAGCAACTTTAACACGGCGCAATGTCAGCACATCAAAGAAGAGCCACGTCAACATGGCATCAACACGGCGCGTCAACACAGCGGAGCGACGCGCAAGAGGCATGGGGCGTGAGGGAGAGCCAGCAGGGTATGGAAGGCAACGGGCGTGTGCGCAGGCCCATTCATTGAGACACGCAAGCGGCGGGCGGCCGTGCAGGCCACTGGGCCGGTACCTGGCTCGAGGCGCAGCAGGGCGAGGCCGCCCACCATTGCCTGGTGGTGATCGCAGGAGAGGAAGGCGGCATCGATCTCCGTGCCGTCCGCGGTGCGCACTGCTGCGGCTCCTCCCGGCTCTGCTCGCCGTCCCGGACTCTTCTTTTTGTTCTTCTTCTTTGTCGCCAAGGCAGTGCCTGCGGAAACATGCGCAGCACCTGTGGAAACATGCGCAGCACCGCTGGCACTCGTGCCTCGCACCAAGGAGGACCCGGGTTCGATTCCCGACTCGGGCATCTCTCTCGTCCCCACGTGGTTAGCAAACCCCGCCATTGTATTTGCGATTTGCACTCCATTCCCGCGCACGTGGTTAACGCGCTCGGTGCCACTCGGCTAACTGGGTGGAGCGTGACTTGATCGTTACGTTCCTCCAATGTGTTCGTTACTCGGTGTGTGCGTGTGTCCTACTGGAGATCTGTGAAAAAGAGCTTCAAAGCTCACCAGATTCCTCCAGTGTAAATAAAAATTGTGATTCTGATTCTGTGTGTCCGTGTGCGAGTGTCCATGTGTGAGTGTGTGTCCATGTGTGAATTTGCATGTGAGTGTTCATGTGAGTGTGCGTGTCCATGTGCAAGTGTGCGTATCCATGTGAGAGTGTGCGTGTCTGAATGAGTGTACATGTCCGTGTGCAAGTGTGTGAGTGTGCCTATCCGTGTGCGAGTGTGCGTGTCCATGAGTCCATGTGTCCGTGTGCGAGCGTGAGCGAGTGTGAGCACACACTGGGCATGAGCCTGGCCTCAGACTGGATGAGGTTGGGGTTGGAGAGGAAGAGGAGGCGGCGGTAGCGGCGCGCGTCTTCGGCCGTCACGTCCTCAACCACCATCCCGGCCGCCTGCAGCCGTACCGCGCGTTCACCCAGCCCTGCCCCGGGGCCCCCGGCTGACAAGAATGGCACCTGAACGCCCGCGCGCACGCACAGACAAACATCCACAAGGTTTTGTTGGGTTAGATCGCAAAAATATAACTGTGTCGTTAAACCCGCTGCTACCACACAATACAGTCAAATTAGTAAGGTTTGTCACATAAACAAAATGTGCCAATTAATTACTGCTTCAACACACTGGTGTGTTGGGGAGTAAATCCACAACATTTACAATTCGAGTATGACATTTCGCTGATGATTACAACCAGGCGATTAGCCATAATTGTGAAGAAGTATTCCTGTTTCGGTCTTAAATAGAGTAAAGATGATGTCACCGCTGTGAGCTTATTAGGCGCGAGGACCAGAGGGTAGGGTTAATGTAGTCATAGAAATGACAATGGCTGGTATTACCCTTGCATATCTGCATCTTATGAGGAATGCCAGTGAAGACATCAGTTTTACCCGCTTGATGCGGAGTTTCTCCAATTTTCTGGTTTCAAGAAAAGTATCCTCCCCTGAAGTTAGCCAGTTTAACACGCAAGGTTTTGCGACCAATATTATCCATAAAGGTTTTTTGGGTTAGATCGCGTAAATATAAATGTGCTGTTCCGCAATGTAACCAAAAAAACTTTATGGATATTAAACTTAATTTGGAGCTTTCGTGACTGCAGGAATTATTCCTTGCTAGGTTAGTTAATTTAGTGTGTCTCTCCCTGCCTCCTAATTTTTTCAAGCTTTCGTACCGTACCACTCATCGTGCTACTCATTGACATGCTAATTTCTCTAACCCCTCTCTCTTCGCCCCTGCCCCCCTCTCTCAAGCTTTTTACACCTTGCCACTCACCGTTTCCACTCATGGACATGATAATTTCTCTAACCCCTCCCTCTCTCCCCGCCCCCGCCCTCCCCTTTCTCTATTTAAGGCCTCGACACAGAGGCATAGTTTCTTTTTATGCCTATGTTTGCTCTCTCTCTATGTATCTCTGTGATATCTGTCTGCTTATATGTCTGTCTATGTTTCTGGTTCTGTGTTTAATCTCTCAAATTTAGCATTCTCAGGAAGAACGTAATCAACCAGATAGGGTGTTGACTTATGTTATCCGACTCTCTGTTGTATTACATTACATTTCTAAGTATACTAGATTTGTGTTTCTATTTAATTTATACCTGATGATGATTGCTGGTGTTGCAATCGAAACGTCGTATGCTAGTATTTAATTTAATTTATTATTTTATCTTTATACGTGACTTTACCGAAAGAACCAAAGAATAATTTATGGATATTGGTCGCGAAAACTGACAAAGATCCCCCAAGGACCATTTACAGACTGTAGGAGCAAGAGCTGTTAACGATTAGCGCCTATGAATGCTGGCACGACACACGAGGGGTCAGGTAGATGGCCAGCACCACGCCCTGCAGCCTTTGTTTCCCCAATGGTGATGTTACACATGGTACACAAGGTATGCATTACAAAGCGGAGTCGACCTAAGGGAAGCCCAGGACCGGTTCAGATGTTTGAGGGGCGATTCACGACACGCAGGTCTCTCTCCGGCGCAGTCTGTCCAGGCACCGCCTGCACCACGTGTCGCGAGCCTCACCTGCTGGCGACGGGAGGAGAGGCCCGGCGGCGCCAGCTGCATGACAGGGCCCGAAAGCTCGGCCTGCACTGCCTCCATGCCGCCCGCGTAGTCCTGGCCCCGGTGCAACGTGGCCACCACCAGCCGGCCAAACCCCGCCGACGCCGCGAGCTGCCGCCGGCCCTCACGGGAGCCGAACAGCCACTCGCTCTCACGGCCCTGGGGCACTGCACACGTGGGGGCAGGGGTGGGGCAGGGGTGGGGCAGGGATGGGGGGGCAGGGGTGGGGGGCGATCAGATTGGCTCACGTGCAGGGACCGGATTAATTGTTCACTTTTCGAGACCGTGAGAGATGTTGGGCGGCTCGGGGAGGCCTTCCTCCGGCAGATCGTGGATACTAACGACCAGAATGATAATGGATAACTTTGTCAATTAACAATTGTTTAGTATTTCATTTGTACTGACTTTTTTTATTGTCGATCTCATTTGTTTTTAAAGCATTCAACCCAAAGGTAACGAGCGCTTCCAGCCCCAGACTCCTGCCCCTGTAGTAAAGATGCCGAGCAAAGCCACCCAGAGGGAGAGCAAAGTTACCGAGAGGGAGAGCGAGGCTACCGAGAGGGAGGCGAACGAGCGAGTGGAGGAAGTACGTGTGATCGTGCGTCACGACTGTGCTTGCTCAGTGCCACACCAATGAAGATGGCGAAGGCTTTCCCGGGCGGTGAGGGCCGGCGGTCCACCACGTGGAGCGAATAACGTGGGGAGCTTGCCCCAGGTGCCAGGAGGTCGAGTGAGCAGTCCTCCCCAGCACCCCCCGGACGCTGCAGCCGACTCCTCACAATGGCCAAGAGCTGGTGGTCCTGCACAGCACTTAGCAGCCACTCCGAGCTCTCCAGCCTAGACACACAGCACTGACACTACAGCCTGGGCACACACAGCACTAACACTACAGCCTGGAAACACAGAATTAACTCTACTAAATTACTATTTTTATTTTACCAGGTAAGGCCCAATAGCTCTTTTTCAGAAGTGACCTGCCCACAAATGATAACCCAATTAAGTGGCTTATCATGTGGAAATTTAGAGAAGCCAAATACTCCAAAGACATATTTCTAAATGTGGAGGGAAAAACCGTGGAGCTGGAGAAAAATACACTCGACCACGAGGAGAACATGCAAACTCCAGATATAGAACAGGCGTCATGGTCGCGATCGAACTCACAACCTTCTGTATACCAGGGGAGGTAGTTAACATCTCTCCACCGCGGCGAGTGTGGGTACTGGGTGAGTGAGTGAGTGTACCGGGCGAGTTTTGGGTACGAGGTGGGTGAGTGTGGGTACCGTGTGGGCTTGCCACCACCTTGGCTGTCCAGGCAGAGCTCCAAGATGGGTGGCTGCGCTGGACCGGGCAGCCTGTGGAAGCGTGTGAGCACCACGAGAAAGACCGGCATGCTGGGCCCGGTGTGCTCGGTGGAGCCGGCAGGGCCGGCGGGGGCCTGTGGCAGCACGTGCACGCGTACCGGCCAGCCCTCGACGGTGCTGAAGTGCTCTACCAGCATGCGCAGGATGTGCTCCTGGGCCAGCGACACACACAGGTACCGCCCTCCGAACTGGCGGGCACATGCAGCCAGAGACACGAGCAGAGGACGGGTGCACGCAGGCAAAACGCTCAATGCATTGATTCAAATCAATTACGAGCCACGTACTGAAGTTTAATTCTAGCCGAGCTCATGTACTGTCATGCTTCAGTTGTATCGTCGACATCACTCCCACACACATGAATACGCTCGAACAAAGACGGCACAAGGGGGTGCACTGTATTGTAACTTTAAAGTCTTCTTTTATTATGAATTAAACGTCATACGTTGGTAGCCTGGGACACATCCCAGGTGTGTAGCTATGGGGGGGAAGGAGGGAGCACCTGTAGCACGCGGGAGATCTCAGAGAACATGCGCGTCACGGTGAGGAGCGTGGGAGGAGATGAGTCTGGCATGAGTGCGTCCAGGGTGCCCTTGTCCAGCACCACCTGCTCACACACACACACACAAAGGCATTACCACTCAAAGACAAAGATCCCCCATATAGCCTTAACAGATTGTTGAGGCAGCGAGCACCTATGTAGGCCAGAACAGCACACGAGGGGGTGGGTGGCCAGCACCACGTCCGACCGCCTTTGTCTCCCCAGTGGCGATGTTTACACACCGCACCAGGTACTCATTTGAGGCTGAGTCGAACTAGGGGAGGCATCAAAACTCACAGGACACAAACAAGGGCATCACCATTCATACAATGGCAGTGCCAGGTTTCACACAAACTGCACCTGGAAGGAGCCGTCGTCAAAGTCCATGGCGGTGACATCCATGACTCGGAAGTCGAGGTCGGGTCGCCGCTCGCGCATCACCCTGATGGCCGTCTCGCTCACGTCCACGCTCACCACACTCTTGGCCACGCCGGCGTCATGCACTCGCTCGCTCAGCTCCGAGTTCCCGCAGCCAACCACCAGCACCTGCCAAAATCACCACATAGCCACACAGGAGTCATCCCCCTACAAAGCCACCCACACAGGAGCTACACAGGAGCCAAACCCCACCCAGCCACACAGGAGTCACCCTCCCACCGAACCAGCCACACAGGAGCCACCCAGCCATACAGAAGTCACCCCCTCCACCCAGGCACACAGCAGCCACACAAGAGCCACATGCACAGTTAGTACGGCCGTGGCAAGAGTGCAGCACGGACAGTACAGGAAAACCTCAACTGAGGCGTGTCAGGTTTTTTGGAGCACGGTTGCAAAGTTTGCTGCTGCTCTTTTTGTAATCCCAATTGAGCAATTTGCAGGCAATTTGTCAGCATTGGGGCACCACGGTGGCGAAGATGTAAACTCACCCAGTACCCATACTCGCTGCGGTTATGAGATGTTAACTCCCTCCCCTGGTATGCAGGAGGTTGTGGATTCGATCCTAACCCTGACGCCTGTATATTTGCATTTTGCATGTCTCTCTCCCCGTGTTTGCATGGATTTTTCTCCGGATCCTCCAGTTGTTTCCTCCGCATTTAGAATCAACATCACGCGTTTAGAGCAGGGGCGGTTTCTTCATTAGGGCGATTGGGCGACGCACCACCAATGTCATTGAACCACAGAGTCACGCTAGCCGTCACTGCAGCCTCTGGATATAGTCCAATCAGCGTCATGTCACGTTCTGTGGAGTACCGCCTCTTTTTGGGCGATTTCACTCTGGCTGAGAATCGCCCCGAGTGGCCCCATAGACTTACATTCAAAGATGTTTTTTTTCGACCGGGGGGCGCTCCAATGCATTCTCTATGGCTTCCGGGAGGGCTCGCCCTAACGTGCTTACGTCATCATACGTGCTTACGTCATCATACGTAAACACGTTTCATCCAACAATATAATTTGTGGCCAGCTAGTGGAATCTTTAATAAAATAAACTTGAGTGGTTTGTTTTAATAGTGAGTATAGAAACAAACAAGATGTATTGTAAGAGTCACTTTATTTTTCATTAATATTAAAGAAGTGAAGTTGCCTTTACATGCTTAAGCTGTTAATTTATCCATTGCATGGGTGGACCTTATCCTTATCAATCATCCAGACATTTGCCCCCCCTGAGAGATTTTGCAGGAACCGCCACTGGTTTAGAGTATTTGGCCGCTATAAATTTCTACATAAGCCACTTTCAACTGGTACAAAAACTGACACCTTTATACAATGCATCATGTTTGCAATAACCACAACACAAGCAGTCAAAATGCAAACAAAAAGAAACAACTCTGATAATGATATGCACTGTCCTTGAAGTTGATTGGTCCACACCCGAGACAGCTTTTCTTAGAGCCTAGTCTCCATTGGTGTTGGACCAGATGACGCCAAAAGGCATTTTGGCGTCATCTGGTTCACGTATGTGTATACAGATGTTTAGGCTCGCTGGTCTCGTCATGAAATTGCAATGAAAAAACACCAGGGGAGGCAGCTATCACATCTGCCTCACTGAGGGGGGCGTGTCTAACGCGCCCCCCTCCGTGTGTGAATCTGGCTCTGACACGAGCCAGTGCCTCCCCAGCCATTGACCTCACCGCACGTCCTTGGTCCACACGGGACGTGTAAGGGTGACCTGGGTAGAGGGGATTTCCAGACTGATCACAGGACTACACAGCCATGCAAGCTACAACAATCTGAAACGTTACACAGATGTAGGGTGCATATAGCCAAAAGCAACCCAAATTCAGTAATTTTAAAGTCATTTATCAGCATTTGGATGTTTGACCAATACCAATTAAAATGTATGGGAGTATATTTAGCCATCGGAGGAAGCCGAAGAAAACTGACCAAACCCATGCAGAGCAGAGGGAGAGAGATCACACAAACTCCACACAGTAAGGCGCCCACGTCGGAGGCCACGGGTGTCACCACTACTCCACACGCCCCGCAACCCCCGGTCATACGAACGTGGAATGTCATCATCAGTGGAATGTCATCATCAGTGGAATGTCATCATCAGTGGCTCCGCGGGGCTGTGAACCTGGTCGCTGGGCTTCACGTAGCGTCGCAGCAGCCCCGCCAGCTCCTCGTAGGAGCCGTACCACTCGAAGGCGTCGTCCCCGCGCCGCTCGAAGAACCTCTCCCAGTAGCGCGCGCTGCTGAAGTCGCGGTGGCTCCGCGGCAGCAGCTCCATGGTGGGGGGGGGGGGGGGCACCGGGCGGGTGGCGCGCCGCCTCGCGGCCGGCAGGGAACTCAGGCAAGCAGCGGGGGTAGGGAGAGGGAGCCCGCCCCAGCAAGGCCCTGGTCTCGAGTCGCAGCGCTTGCGAGCGCTGTGCAAAGTTGTGCGAGACTGGGGATAGACGGCAGTCGCCTTCAGTCGCGACGACAAACCCGGGGCGACTGTTCCCTGCTCACGTCCTTACCACGACCACCACAACAACCAACAACCACCAACAACAACCAGCAGCAGCAGCAGCAAAGCCACATGGACGCGAAACAGCGGAAGCACGTGGGCGGAAGCACGTGGCACTGAGGGGTGATGGATGATGGACAGCTCATGCAGAAGCATTAAGAATATATGTATTTGTCTTTTGCCCGTCCTAGGACGGGTGTATTTCAGTAAATCTGAAACTTGCAAGCGAAAAGCAGACCGCGACGTGATATTCATTGCATCAATTCGTGTGCAATTTGTAAGGCTGCGGTGACACAGACTTATTTCATTTTAAGGTTATAATCTCTTCTTCTTGGTTCTTTCGGTAAAGTCACGTAGAAGGGAAGTAATAAAATAATACAAATAAAACATAATAAAATAATTCTCACGACGTTTCGGCCACAACGTAAGCAGCCGTCCTCAGGTGAAGACCAGGTCTGTCTCCCCGACAGACCTGGTCTGCTTGCGTTGTGGCCGAAACGTCGTGAGAATTATTTTATTATGTTTTATTTTTATTATTTTATTACTTCCCTTCTACGTGACTTTACCGAAAGAACCAATAAGATGAATCCCTGCAGTCACGAAAGCTTTAAATCGAAGTTATAATCCCTTGTTCATCATGTCTCAAAAGCGTTACGGAGATCGCGTGACGTGAGGGTTCTGCCTTTGTAATGAGGGTTGTAAGTTGACGCTGAGGAGGGGGGAGGAGGCGCCTCATATTCACTTTAAGATGTTTTCTTGTTCATGTTTTTGTGTTTTGTTTGTTGCGGTTGCACCCGATTCAAGAGCCGAATGGCTCACAGGGCTGCACCTAATCAATGCACTTGAATGAGGGGGGCTGGCCGACGTGAAGTGACGTCACGCGCGGGACACACAGACATTCTTGGCTTATTATTATTATAGTAGTAGTACATACCGGAGGAATCCGATCCGATGAGCGAAAAAGCTATTTTCCACAGACGTTCAGTCGGGGTAAGGCAGAACAACAACACATACACAAACACGATATGAGTTCAAAGTATAGGAAATGTAAATAAATCATCCATACTAGGTTTTTTTGGGTTAGATCGCATGATTACGCGATCTAACCACAAAAAAACTATCTTATGGATTATATTGGTCGCGAAAGCCTATGTGTTAAACAGTAAATAAATAACTTCTAAATATATACAAATCAAACTAAACAATGTTTATTCTTTCCAGGTAAAGCCGACTGAGCTATTCGCTTCTTTTTCAGAAGCGACCTGGCTCAACGACGTGGCTTATCATGTGGAAATGTATAGCAGCAAAAGAATATAAATAATATAAACGCATATTTCTGAACGTTATTTATCGTCACGCTTGTTCACTCATGGCAGCCCCACTGAGGCTCGTATCTTTCTCACGAGAGAGGGTCCTGCCAAGTTTTCGCAGTAGGGGGCAATGTTGCTACGTGTAATGCTAATTGAGTAATTAACAGGTAAACTAAACTATTTATTTTTATTTTGCAGGTAAGGTCCACTGAACTATAGTATAGCGCTTTCTCAGAAGCGACCTGGCCACAAATGATAACTCAACGAGGTGGCTTATCATGTAGAAATATATCGCAGCCAAATACTCTAAATGCATGTTTCTAAATGTGGAGGGAAAAAAACTGAAGGACCCAAAGAAAAATCTACACGACCACGGGGAGGACATACAAACTCCAAATATACAGCAGGCGTCAGAGTCGGGATCGGGATCGGACCCACGACCTCCTGTATACCAGACGAGGTAGTTAACATCCCGCCAACGTGGATGTTTGACCAATACTAATTGCATTGTATTTGGGGTTTTTTTTTAGCTTGGGGGAAGGGGGGGAGGGACTAAGAGAACCCAGAGGACACCCACGCATGGCAAGGGGAGAACATACAAACTCCACAGAGACTCGCGCTCAACTTGCGAAGTTGTGATGATGCGCGCGTAGGCGAGCCAAGACGCCAACTTTCCTGCCAAGTTTTTGCAGTAGGGGGCGGTGCTGCTGCTGCTGTGTATAATCCTAATTGGATTGTTTTTTGTAAGTAAATTGATTGTGTTTGACCAATACAGTACCAGAGCCCGGAGGAAACCCATATGCAGAACAGGGGGAGAGAGAACATACAAAGTCCACACAGAAAGACTCCCGAGTCGGGAATCGAACCCCTTGCTGCGCGGCGCCAATGTTCACGATGCGCTTTTGACACTGCCGCCCCAATGGCAAGATGTTGTCATTGTTAATCATTTTAATCTTGTAAACGTTCCTGCCAATTCCTCATAGGGAATCAATGGGCCATGGACGATTCATTGGGTAATGTTTTTCCGATAGGTTAATAAAACTCTCTGGTTCAAATAATACTTCTTATTAAGTGCAGATATCCTTCCCACCACCAGCGCATCCGGAATGACAATGAGAGCACAGCAGTGAAGGCAGCGGTCTCCTGCAGCTTTAATTAATACAAAACCCACACTTAAGTAAAGCGTCCAAACATCAGCACAGGCGTTGTAAAATCATAGTAAATCAAGTACACACATCTCATTTGAACTGCAGAGAAACGCCTCGACACCACCACCACCGCGCGGACCATTTTATAAAAGGGAAAGCGGATAATAGATGGAAGAGTGGCGTTTCCCTACAGCGATATACAGACGCTTTGTATGAATGCAAACGCTTTGAGTGGAAGATCGATATGGAACTCAAAAATCCTGATTGTGAACTCTCCACAAGAAATCCCGTAGCACACAGCAAAACAAGATTCAGACCTTCAAGTAATGATTCACTTGCCCTATCAGAATTAGAATTCGATTGCCTACAGACGAAAAAAAATGTAACACATTTACAGCACTTTTATAAATGAAAAATCATTCGCATCACTTACGTTTGTAGTTATTCTTTTTTTGAAACACACTCACTGTGCAAAATATATTTCTGATCACATTTGTAAATATTTACCATTCAACAAACACGTGGGTGAAGAACCATGGCGGTGGATGTGCACGCTGCAGCTCTGTGCTTAACGGCGATACGCAAGGCGTTTGTCGGAGCAACACAATGTGAGCCTGGTTTGAACTCGAATGAGACTGTCTGGGATATCAGCTGGTGCAAGCTTGGGTTGTGATGCGGCCAGAAGCTGGCAGTATACCAACGCATTCTGTAATCCATATTTGCAGAGCTTTCAGTGTTCATTATCACGTAGGAGTGGGTCTTCTCCAGGTACTCCAGTTCCTCCTACATGCCACTTATTATTGGTATGGGCCAGGCATCTCAAAGCAGTCCCCTCCTAAAAATATCTTCGAGACTCAGTGAGGCTTTCTTGGTTAAAAACCAATTATTATTGTTATTGGCCTCAAGTGAAGTGCATGAATAAACTTCGCAGAGCTTGACTCTATTGCACCAACCACGACAACCATCCAGATCATCACTTTCATCATCACGACCCTGTGTATCACAACGGTATTGCAATGTGCAAATGAGGCATTATTTACCATGACAGTGAGGCAAAAGATCAACCCTTGTTTAAAAGGTTAACGTGTTTTCCCCCAACGTTTAGGAAAGGTCAGCAATGGACAGCCCTAGTCGTGGTAGTGACCACACGGCAGTGTAGTTCTCCAGGGTGGCGCAAGGGGCGATCCTGTGGCCCACCACACTCAGTGAAGCCTTTTCCTGAATAGAAGATGAACATAAGCAGAGGCGAATGTTAAGCTTCTACTGAACACCAGAGCGGAAAAGAACAGGAGAGTACAACAGGTCTCGTACAGAGACAACGAACAAAGAGACGAAATGAACGACGTGAAGTGCTGCAAGCCACAGTGAGAGATGACAAAAGCAAGAAGAGAGTGCTATGGTTGGAGGAGAGCAAGAGGTTATGAACTATGCACAGTATAACCATCTCCGTGCAACAGCCAGAGGAGGAACCTTGGAGAGCAGTTGAAAACATGACTCAGGGATACATCCACCGTGTGACAGACAGTGGACGTTTGCAAGGTGATTGGGATCCGAAGAGGGTCTCCATTACCTTGATGCCTTGTGATAATAGGTGTCTGTTTGGGGTTTGAACATCTTTACACCTCCTATATTCTTGCTATAAATGGTAAAACCTATTATTTTTTCGTCATCTTGATACCGACAAAAAGGGTCCCATATATTAAACTGCTCGACCCGCGCTATGAATATTTTGATATTTGCATATTTATCGTCTGTTCAACTTTTGCCATTCTTTTGTTTAACACTTGTAAGACAACGCCACGAAGGAGACTGTCTCTTATGTAGGCCAATCAGTTTTAAATACAATGCATGCATTATCAAAGAATGTTTGTTTGCATGTTTATCATAAGCATGTGTGGTTATTGCCAGAGGTGTGGACTCGAGTCATGTGACTTGGACTCGAGTCAGACTCGAGTCATGAATTTGATGACTTCAGACTCGACTTGGACTTGCATAACAATGACTTTGTCCCACCTCTGAGGCGTGGACTCGAGTCATGTGACTTGGACTCGAGTCAGACTCGAGTCATGAATTTGATGACTTCAGACTCGACTTGGACTTGCATAACAATGACTTTGTCCCACCTCTGGTTATTGCAGATTTGATGCCTTGCAATAGGTGTCTATTTAGTGTTTGGTCATCTTAACACCTGTATGCTTTCCAGGAAGGATAAAGGTCATTCTTTTTTTCATCATTTTAATACTGGCAAAAATGGTCTTCTGGAATGGGATCCGAGATGTTTCGTTTCAAGATGGGGGATGAAGGTGACATTTGCGAAGGACAGCAGAACGGTGCCAGAAGCAGTGATGGGGAAGTTACTTGAAGGCGGTAACGTTACACAACGCCACGTTACTCACCATAACAAGTTACCTTGATTATGGAAAAGTTTCCTTTCAGTTTGCAGTACTGATTAGTTACTCATTGACTCAGTAAATGTATCGAACGTTGCTTTTACAAGTTGCTTCAGTAAATTAAAATTCACATAAAGTTTTCGTGACTGCAGGAATTCATATTCTTTGGGTCTTTCGGTGACTTTACCGAAATACCCAAAGAATATAAAAATGCACACTCATACGCACATACACATACATGACATACTATGTGCGTACACACACACATCCGTACAAAATGTGACCATACAGTACTAAACTTGTTTACTGTACAGTAATTAACAGGATAACTAAGGTATTGTCCACATACCTCTTCATAACTCTTACTTAATGTTAATAACGATTAAGTATTTACCATTCAAACGTATAATTTAGACATTTATGACCAGGAACGCGCTGCGTTTCCTAGACACACCCCGCAGGAGTTTCACAGTAAGGGGCGATGGTGTTTCGTGTAATCCCAATTGAGTATTGCAGTGGAAGATGGCAGCCTTCATGCAGCCCCCTCTATTAAGTGAGAAATCACAACCATACGCCATTAAAACGGCGGCCGAACATCGATCATCGATCTCCAGGCCTCCAGAGCAACAACGCAATTGAATGTTCAGTGGTGTACCTTTTCACGTGGCACATGATGGCGAACGCGTTTCTCTTTCCGAATGACGTCTTTAACGTTCACTGTGAAGCAGACGTCCCATAGTATTTTTGTGTTAAGCCACACCGCAGTAATAACCAGGGTGGCCTCCTGGATTAGAAGCGCGAACCTCTGCAATGAGCGGTGAGCGTGCTACTGCTGGGCCACGTCATCACCCAGATGTTGTCTCCTTAAACGGTGCGACTGGCGTCTCACCCTGCCGTGAAACTACAACGGAGCCAGCCGTGTGGCCTGAGGAGCCGTCTCAACGTCTTGGCTCAGAGGTGACAGGGGGTGGGTCGGTGACCATCGGGTTTAAACCGGGTTCTTAAGCGGAGTCAGGTGATTGTCTCAGCCCGGTCGCCAACAATGGAACAAAAAAAAACGTGTTGCGTAAAATTTTGTTTTTAAGTTGATTTGGCCAACATTCCAGTTCTAAGAATAAAAAAATATATTTAATCTACCTAACAGTTCTCTGTCGCAGGGTATACAAAGCTCGGAAGTAGTCCTGTGATTTCTGCTTCTGTGGGACATTCTTTGATACGGGGTGGTGCACTGCTCTGCTTGATTTCCAAATGAACACGTATCTCGTGACGTGACATGAATACATAATTGGAATAGAATTTTAAAAAATTGTGGTATTTAAAAACATTATTCGAGCCTCACATTCCTCGTGGCCCTCCGCTGACACAGCGATGGAAAAAGTCGCGACACGAGGCGTGGCGCTCGGGGTGGATCTTGCACCACCAGATGCCCCTTCTGGCCCAGCCAAGTTCACTCTGCTCAGGAGTGCTCACTTTTACGGTGGCCCCCCCACACAGCAGCTCGACTGCCTCTCCTCCCACCCCACCCGGAAGGAGCCGGAGCCGACACCTGCGGGTTAGCGTCCTTCAGCCACCCAGCTTTGACAAGGTCCCTCCAACCGCACGTGCCGACGAACTCACAAGGGGGCGATGCGATGCTGAGCCCACGCAGAAGTGAAAATGGGAGGCTCAACTTTTGTGAAATGTCATCGCGTGCGCAGCGCGACCGGCCTACTTGCGTGTGAGGGGAGGCAAGGTGGCCCGCGGCGTAACTCCCATGTCCTCGAGCCGAGGGAGCCATGCGTGGCGCAGTTCAAGAGGGAGCCCTCGCCCCCGCAGAGGGAAGAACGACGCATGTCTGCCCACTTCCGCATCACAGCACGACGTGGTGAGGAGGAGAGATGAACACCGAGCTTGTTGGTGAGGTGTGTGGTGCGGTGGGCTGACGCGGGGAGGTGAGCATGGAGCCTGCTGGTGAGATGACGAAGTGAGGTGGCAAGGAGTTGAGTGGAGAAGCGGTGAGGTGGTTAGTGGTGAGGTGGCAAGGAGGTGCGTTGGTTATGTGGTGAGGAAGTGAGGTGGTTATGTGATGAGGTGGCGAGGAGCTCAGGGGTGACGTGGTGACGGGAGAAGTGGTGAGGGCTGAGGTAGTGAGGTGTTGAGAAAGTGAGGTGGTGAGCTGGTGAGGGGTGAGGTGGTGAGGGGAGAGGTGGTGAGGGCTGAGGTAGTGAGGTGGTGAGGAAGTGAGGTGGTGAGCTGTTGAGGTGGCAAGGAGGTGAGGGGTGAGGTGGTGAGGGGAGAGGTGGTGAGGGCTGAGGTAGTGAGGTGGTGAGGAAGTGAGGTGGTGAGCTGGTGAGGTGGCTAACGGCGGGGTGAGCAGGGCGTGTAGGGGACGCGAAGCAGGCAGGGCGTGTGCTCCATGACCCTGAGAAGCAGGGTGTCGATGTAGTCTTCCAAGGAGCGGATGAGGTCGTCCTTGGCCACCAGATCTTCTTTGTGATGGATAATCAGCGCAACGAGATCGGCCCGGCTGAGATTCCGGAGTTTCTGTTCCGCACACACAGGCAGGCCCAACACCGTTACCAAGTACGATAAGTCCTCGCTTAATGTGGGGGTGTTCACACAAGGCGTTTTCTCTGTAACACGCTTCTTCCTATTAGTATTAGGGAACACTTTTCACACAATACGGAACGCACCCATTATAACGCGGAACGTGCACCGTTATAACGCGGAATGACCACCGTTATAACGGACGACGACGAACTTGTTTCGAGCGGTACAGTGATACAGTATGTGCAATGATACAGTAACGCAGCGGCGTACCCTTCACTTATTTGTCGCGCTATCTTGCTGTTTCTGCGTAGTCCATCGTATCTCGCCAAACTTTATCGCTACTACATTATTTATGGAGAAATTGTTTTTGCTAAACACGTTTTTCGCTTAATGTGGAACTTTCAGGAATGCATCTCCTATCGCGTTAAACGAGGACTTACTGTACCGAGATTCAATAAATGTCACAGATGTGATTTCGCGCACAGTTTTTGTCAGATTCATAGGCGTGGGGAAACCACAGGAAAGTGGAGAGGCGGCCAGAACCAGCGCCAACAATTTCCCAAGCTCCGTTTGATCTACATTGGGACGTTTGGCCAACTCCACTAACTAGTGATTATTACACACGTGGGAGGAGACCGGAGTACCCGGAGAAAACCCATGCATGCGGAGTGCAGGGGTAATACTCGATCCCTGTACAGATGGAATACAGATGGGGATGAACCCACTTGCTGTGCTATCACCACACCCTGGCTAGAATCCAGGAGACGGCGATCTCACTGCCCCCACAGTGATGGGTTACAGGCCAAGCGCCGCAGCACGGCTGGTTGTTCTTAGATTGAGGTTGCATTTTTTAAAGATAAATGCAAGCATACAATGCATTCATGATGATAAATTATCCTTGGCATCACGATTGAGGTTGCGACAACACAGACTACTGAGCAATAGATCAAAGACAAAGATCCCCCGTATAGCCTTAACAGACTGTAGTGGCAAATGCTGTTAGCGAGTACCTATGAAGGCTGTCACGGCACGGGCAGGTAGAAGGCCAGCACCACGCATGGCTGCCTTTGTCTCTCTAAAGACGATGTTTAAATATTGCACCAGGTACTCATTTGAGACTGAGTCGACCTAAGGGAGGCCAAGGACCAGTTAGATCATCCTCACTGGTGTTGGTGGTGGCCATGAGTGGGAATCGAACTGGGATCACCGTGTTCGTAGCGGGTAATAAACACACACACATAGATTGTCTGCTACTGTTTGTTTTGTGGAAATATCTGGAAAATAAAAATTTTGATACACAACTAGGGTCATGCCCCATTCATTCATTCTGAAAACTTCTACCAAAATTCAAACTGACCCAAGATTCCAGAATGAAAAAAAGTTTCTGACTGCCGGGTGGTGTAGGGTTTAAGTTATTTGGCCGGTGACCGAGCACTGAGCACCATGGACCACACACGCTCCGTCTCATAGTCCTCGTGATTCGAGGCGAGTCCATTGTTCTTTCCCGAGCCGAACCTTCACCTAGCAGAGTCTACCGCACGGCACTGGCACATGCGTTGTGCAGTCCGGCTTGAGCCTCTCCCAAGCTAAGACTTCCACACACCTGGTGAAAGTATTAAACTAAACGATTAAACTATTTTTATTTCCCTAGGTAAAGCCCACTGAGCTATCTATCTCTTTTACAAAACAAATGATAGCTCAATGAAAGTGGCTTGTTGATTCTAAATGTGGAGGGAAAAAACGGAAAACAAATCCACGTGATCACGGGGAGAACATGCAAACTCCTAATATACAGGTGTCAGCTTCGGAATTGAACCCACGATCTCCTGCATGCCAGGCGAGGGAGTTAACATCTCCTAGCCACCGTGGGGCCACCCCTCCTGCTCCACTCCAAAAGGGACGCATGTACCCACCTCATTGTCCAAGCTCGGATGCATGGAGGCTGTGGCGAGCTCCCTCTGCTGCCGCGCTCCCGTGGGGCCCTCCCGCGGCCGCGCGCGGTTCCTGAAGAGCGAGCGGCCCTGCGTCTCAGGCGGCCTTGGCCCGAGTTGAGGCCTCACGCTTGGTTTTCCAAGCGATGCATGGCCCGGCGGCCTCGTTTCGAACTCCACGCCGCCGCCGTTGCCCGCCATCGGAGCGTCAGTGCCGTGGCCTTCGACGGCCGAGTTGGAGCGAGCCAGCTTGGACTTGGGGTCCGCTGGAATGAAGTGGTTTGATGCACTGGACGACCTCCTGTGGGTGTGCGTGTCTGCATCTGGGCGGCGGGGAGAACGGGGACCCGAGGAGAGTGTAGTTGAACGTTTGATGTTCGTTTGACGTTTGCAACGAGAGCGCTTAGCCACGTCATTCTAACTGCAATGTGGAGAGACACAATTGTGAATGTATGCGGTACCATTGGTTTCACTGTGAATCCTAAAAAATGTTCCGTGAAAACTCGCAAAGATGAGATTGTATGTATGTATGTTGAATTTGTCACACCGTATGTAGCCAACCGGGCTAATCGGAGGTGCGGGGGAAGGACAACAAACTAAACACAAAAAACTGTTTGAAATATATCAGATTGCAATCTATATTCTCTGCGAAACCAGTGGTAACCACACGTTTTTGCAATCCCTTTCCATTATATTACAGTTTGAACGGCGTGGCCAAGCGCTTTCATTACGAATCTAAAACGAATATTAAACATCCAACCACACTCTCCTTCAGTGAGAACGGACAGGCTCATATGGGGCTCTGCCCACATTCACACAAGCCGCCTCATATTGAATTAAACACAACAATGTTCACCCCCCCTACCGACTGAAAGGAGATTCATGAGACTCATTGAGGCTTTCCTGGGCAAATGAGCGTTGTAGTAATGATAACAACAGGACCTTACATACGGTGCTGCGGGCATGAGACGACGGGCTGGTTCTGAGGATGGAAAGGCTTAATGAGAAAGTAAGAATTAAATGAATTTTTTTTTACTAATACAATCATACCCCGGTTTACGTCTCCCCCTTTAAAGCCGTTTTGCAAATACGTTTCACTTTATTAATACCAATACCCGATGTATATCGGCTTAACCCACACTTACGTCACTGACAGCATCGTCAGTCAGTTCTCATCATCCGTCGCGTCTCAGCCTTTGTCTCCACCACCTACCCTGTAAATTGCTTCGACTTATGTCGTTTCGATATTCGTCATCACACCTTTCAGGAACGCATCCCCGACGTAAAGTGGGGTATTGCTGTATTTTGATTGTGGTCGTATTATTGTGAGATGACGCTCGTTTACCAAAGGAAAGTCTCACCGAGTCTCCACTCTATTTCAGGAGGGTCTTGCCAACTTTTCGCAGTAAGTGGAGGGTGCGATGTTGCTGCTGCTCTGTGCAGAATCCAAATTGACTAATTTGCGGTGCAGTTTTTTTTAAGTGGTAAATTTGAAGCCACGATGCGAGCGCACAATGGCCTACTCATTTTTTTATGCAATCACGGGATCGTTAATGTCCACCGTTAAGCAGGCGGCACATAGTATTTTACGGTCAATATACTCGCAGTATTAACCAGAGTGGCCTGCAGGATTCGAATCGTGAATCTGCTACAAGCAAGAAATGCATAACCACTGGGCCGCCTCACTGTGTGAGATGTTCACTATTCACTCCCGATGTTCAATATTCACTGCTGTGTATGTTGTTGAACTTCTTTCATCCCGTACGTAGGCAACCATGCTACTGAGTTTACACTAACGATGTGCTTGATGTGATGGCGAGTGTGGTGGAGCGGGAAAGAGGGAGGGAAGGGAGCCGTGATGCTCCTGTTGGTGCCTCTCCCGACCTTCAGGTTCATCCAGGGGGGCTCCAGCGAGACGCCGGCTCACCAGGTCCGACATGGAGCGAGCCAGCGACATGCGGCGAGGAGACGCCACGCTGCAGGGACACATCACCACCATCACCACCGCCACCATCATTACCACTATCACCACCACCATCACCACCACTGGCTTCATCACCACCACTATCACTACCAGCGGCACCATCACCACCAACATCACCAACACCATCACAACCATCGCCACCATCACTACCATCACCACCATCACCACCGGCACCATCACCACCATCATCGCCACCACCAAGCTCGGTGAGAGCGAAGGTGTGTACGTATCCGTGAGTATCGGTGAGTATCAATGTGGAGTCAGTGTGAAGGTGATTTTGTGTGTGTGTGTCATTAGAATAGCAGTTATCACACTGCGCTATGAACCCGAAGACCGGAGTTCAATTCCCGCTTATGGCCAACACCAGTGACAATTACTTGAACCAATTCAGGCCCCCACTCCCCCCCACCTCCTAAGTCGACTCAGCCTTAAAACGAGTATCTGGTGCAGTGTGTAAACATCAACACTGGGGAGACAAAGGCGGCCGAGCGTGGTATTGGCCACCCACAACCTTGTGTGCCGTGGCGGCCTTCGTAGGTGATGCTCGCTGACAGCCCTCACCATAACAGTCTTTTAAAGCGTACCTTTCCTTGAGGCCATTCTTCATGTCCTCCCCTGCTCCCGATGCCCCTTCACCTGGTGAGAAAGAGACAGAGAGAGGGAGGTCACGGGGCACGGGTTCAGTACAGCCACCGTGTCTCATGGCCCGGTGTGTAATGCTTTGTGGAAACTGTCACAAGATGCCCAAAATAACACAAACTCTCCTTAAACAGCATACAGCTGAGTCAGTGAACAAAATGCAATGGCAAAATTACTCGGAATGGCAAATCCGAGTTTAATTGTGCACAGCATAGAATACAATAGACATAACCGTATAAAACCTGGCAGTACCCTCCTGAAAAGTAACAGAGACTTTCCTTCGGTAAACCAGCGTCATCTCGATAATAATTGGGCCGTCGATTGCAGTGGGATTTACAGACACGAAAGTCAAGGGTTCTCTGAGGTGCCAGGCGCCACGTGGCAAATAAACCCCTGCACCATCAATACAGGGTGGCGATGTGGGGAGGCCTTCATCCAGCAGTGGATTGACAATGGTAATGACAATGAGTCAATATGACAAAAAATAATTCAAGGCTCTAAATGTGTGCAGTGTGTCTTATGGCGCAGTGCGTCTCATGGCCCAGTGTGTCTCCTGGCCCTGGTGTGACCTCATGCATGCGTTGTGGAGGTGCAGGGAAGAGGGGGAGGCCCACACCTGTTCTGGTGCTCCGCAGGAAGCTAATGGTCACCTCGAGCTCGCCGCGCCCCCCCGCCGTGTCGCCGCGCCCCCCCACCAGCGCGTGCCATCTAAGGGTACAACGACACCCCGGGGTCATGGGCATAGCCTCACAGCCTTATACAGGGGCAGTGTTCAGTCTATGATCAGTATTGGGTCTGCGGGCAGCGTTGGTTCTGGGCAGTGCTGGGTCTGTGGGCAGCGCTAGGTCTGTGGGCAGTGCTGGGTCTGTAGGCGGCATTGGGTCTGTGTGCAGCATTGAGTCTGTTGGCAGTGTTGGGTCCATGGGCATGTTGAGTCTGAGAATAGGTTTTCCCCTTTTTTCTGGCAACAAAACAGGTGTTAAGATGTTAAAACACCAAACTGAAACATTTTACAAGGAATAATGTCTGCATTAACCACAATACTTGTGGTCAGAATGCAAAAAAAGAATACTCTGATAATATATGCATTGTTTTTGAAATTGATTGGTCCACACCAGAGACAGCTCACTTTTGAGCCTAGTCTCAAAACGGTGTTAAACCAAAGGACGCCAAAAGGCGTACAGCACAAAGACAAGCATCATCAGAGTAATGAGAGCTCGGGTGAGCAGCTACATCATGGGATCTCCTTTGCCAGTACCAAAAAAATTTGAATTGGTTATTATCAGAGTATGTTTTTTGTTTGCATTGTGGTTAATGCAGACATGATTCCTTGTAAAAGGCTTCAGTTTGGTGTTTTAACATCTTAACACCTGTTTTGTTGCCAGAAAAAAGGGAAAACCTATTGCAGTGTTGGGTCTATGGGTAGTGTTGGTTTTATGGACAGCGTTGGGTATATGGGCAGCGTTGAGTCTATGGGCAGCTTTGGGTCGATGGGCAGTGTTGGGTCTATGGGCATATTGGGTCTATGGGCAGCATTGAGTCTATGGGCAACGTTGGGTCTATGAGCTGTATTGAGCCTATGGGCAATGGAGAAGAGGTGAAGTTCCAAGAGAGGAACAGAAGAAGGTAAGGAGGGGGACCGCCAAAATCCTGGGTTTGAATAACAGTGGCCATGCGCACGGCGCATCCATCACTCACGCGGCACGCGTCCTCGCCTTGTCCCGGTAGATCTCCTCCAGGGCTAACACCACTTTGCCCAGGCACTTGTCCGCCCCCAGCGTGACCCTGTGCATCACGGCGAGCACCAGCAGTGGCGAGTGCCTCGCCTTCGCCTTCTTCGCTCGGCCTCCCTCTCGCTCGTCTGCAGCATCGTGAACCGCCGCCTCGCCGTTGCCGTCGCCGTCTCCACCAGACCAGCGCTCAATATCGAGTGTGCACTCCTCCAGCCACTTGGGGTCACAGCTCGGCCCCTGCACTGAGGTGCGGTAGAGCTGCGTGCCCAGGCTGAAGGTCACGTAGGCATTGGCCTCCCGGCCCAAGCTGCGCGCCTGGCGCACCAGTACGTTCACGTGCGTGGGGTGCCACGCCATTGACGCCGGAGGGGAGACGCGGGTCAGGTCCGAAGTCGCGCTGGGGTCAGAAGGCACACCTGGGCAATGAGACACTGGGCCATGAGACACACCTGGGCCATGAGACACACCTGGGCGATGAGACACACTGGGCGATGAGACACACTGGGCGATGAAACACACTGGGCGATGAGATACTTAGGCCATGAAACACACCTAGGCCATGACACACTGAACCATGAGACACACTGGGCCATGAGACACACTGGGCCATGAGACACACTGGGCCATGAGATGCAACTATTACCATACAGAAGAATATAATACATATCAGCACTCCACTCCCCCTATATCTGCGTAACGTGAGAATAGGTTTTCCCCTTTTTTCTGTTAACAAAACAGGTGTTAAGATGTTCAAACACCAAACTGAAGCCTTTTACAAGGAATCATGTCTGCATTAACCACAATACTTGTGGTCAGAATGCATTTTAAAAAACATACTCTGATAATATATGCATTGTCTTTGAAACTGATTGGTCCACACCAGAGACAGCTTTCTTTGGAGCCTCGTCTCAAAAGGTGTTAGACTAGAGGACGCCAAAAGGCATACAGCACAAAGACAATCATTATCAAGAGTAATGAGAGCTCGGGGTGAGCAGGTACATCAGTACCAACATATGAGGCAGACATGATTCCTTGTAAAAGGTTTCAGTTTGGTGTTTTAACATCTTAACACCTGTTTTGTTGCCAGAAAAAAGGGGAAAACCTATTCCCAAATTTTGGTACTGACAAAGGAGGTCCCATGATGTCCGTGTAACGTTTCATGTTTATGTAGCTTGGTATTGTAGACTGTAGTGTGATCAGGATGGAGGTCATCTGCGTTTGAGCCGATTCGTACTGCAGGGAATTTAATATTCAACTCTAAGTTGATCTCGATTTTAAATTCCTAATCTGATACAGTACAGTTTTTTTATTCTGATTTCTATTCACTTCATTTTTGTAAGGGTTTTTATTTAATGTTTTAGCTTTTGTTATTTTGGTGACCCAAGTCACCCTTGAAAATGAGAGTTACTCTGGTGCCTTGAGTTATCGCCTGCGTAGTTAAATACACCTGAACTTGAGGCTGCTCCCACATCGTGTGATGTTTCATTTTTCTCCAGTTCTACTTACAGCACAAATGGTGTCTTACGATGCAGAGCCAATTTCATTCACAAAATCTCTGCTGCGAGCAGTGCACAACCCTGTGTCAGAAAACGATCATGGAAGACGAAGTCACAGAGCTACCTCAAGATTCGATGCAAAAGGTCGCTTAATTCACGATCAGTTTCCTTCCCGTGCTAATAACGCATCAGGGCATTGTCAGAGATGGGATTGAGCCGAATTAAGTGACTTAACGAATTATGAGCGCATACATTGGTAAACTTGAAACACCGGTCTAACCACGGGCTGCTGGAACCGGTATTCGGACCCAAGGTCTCAGCCGGTAGTGAAAAACAAACTGCACCACCAGCGATTTGTAACGCTGATACACACGGGAACAGTGCCTGTACGGCTCAACAGGGACTCGCGTGCCGAGCTGCCAGCCCCACCTACTCGATCACTAGACCCTCCCATTCCTCAGGTAGCCCCTCCCTTATAGCCCCGCCCCCATTGCTCAGGTAACCCACTAATCGGGTTGCTCTGCCCGGTATTTGACCAATACATTGACAAATATGAATATCTTTGTAAAGATGGCAATATTGTCGGGTGGTGGAGGGTTACTTGGCGCCTTACGTGGGACGTGTTTAACAATTATCAGGCTCGTGCAAGGTGGAACGAGTTAATTAGTGTGATGGATGAGGAGGAGTAAATTGGTAAATGCGGAAAAGACGTCGCGTGGTGGTTCGGTCGCGAGGACTGGAGATTGGGGAGATTGGGGAAACCGTGGCTTGCAATCCCGGCAGCCACCAAAACGTGGTATTGGTTTTTGAATGAACTTTATACAATTAGGTGGCGTCGTCATCCCAGGGCACAGGGGACGCCCGCTCTGGCCGTGAATGCTCGTGCAGTTACGCACTCAACGATTTACTTTTGGGGGAGGAAATGTTTTGACAGAATGACTCGGTCGCCAATCCCCACGCACACCAAGAACGCGCGCGTGCTGGAGTCCTTGCCGATCTGTGCTCGCCGTCCCTTCAGGGTCACTTTGCCGAAGGCGCGTGAATTCTTAACAAACTCGCGTACAGATCAAACCACAGGCACACACACACACGACAGTACAAAGACAGACAGACACACCCACGCACCAACGCGTAAAATGAATGCACGCGGAACTGGTCAGACTGGACGGGCGGCAGTCCAGCCGGTACACAAGAGAGCGAGCGGTACCCTGCCCATCAAGGCGCCGACATTCACAGAATACTTGGCCGGCTGCATAGCCACATTCTTTTATTTGTGTCGCTTGCTTTCGTGGGGTATGCACTATATTTAACAACAGACACACGAGGTACAGGATTGTATGTACTCGCCACTGGCATCAGCTGATAAACAATCATTCATGAGCCACTCACGACTGGCACAAGACGCACGCGCGACGGCGCTGTAGCCACCAGCCTGCTTAGCCCTCTGGGCTTCCAGGCCAGTTGTGCCAGCCTCCGACTGGCTAGGCACGAGCTTCAGCCTTAGTTCACACTCCACTTCAACTTCATACCTTTCACGTCTATCAAGCAAGCCGAAGCCTGCTGGAGAAACGCCACTTGGCGCCCTGATGCCACGGTGTGCTGGGGAGGAGGGCACGTATAATGAGCTCCGCTGCGCTTGACTGATGATGCTGGCTCACCTGCCCCCTGCCGCGAGAGAGGTCTTGACAAAGCGCTTTTCAAATTCCTCTCGCCCAGCTCTTAGGAAGCGCTCGAGCTGTTACGGGTTTGGGCGTGGGGTACAACATGGGGTCGACCATGGGTTAACGGTGTTGCGTGTTTAAGCGTGGTGGGTTGGAGAATGGGATCGAAATCGCTTTTATTTCCATAAATTCCTGTTCCGTAACTCATTATACGAGCAAGCTAACGAACATATTAATGTTATTTGGGCATAACACACCTATTCAGCATCATAATGTAGGCCTCATTCTCTCACTTCACAGCGCCCATTGTATGTGCAGGCAGCGCGAGCCCACGAGGTTTCTTGTCAGGTGGAGGCGTGGGGCCACTTCGCTCGGGCAACGTGGATCACCCCACCTCACTGACCTCGTCATCGGCCACGGGGAGGGATGAGGAGCCGAGGGGCTACGTGCACGGGACCCTGCCTGGGGAATGAGAGGCGCCTTCATGCTTGGGCTTGTGAGGTAGCCATATAGCAGTACAGAATGGAGGATTAAATCCATCCGTGCGGCGTGGGTTAAGGGTTACCCCCTCTTACGCATTGAGTTTTTCGGTGGTGACGCTCGCTACTCATAGCAGCAAGAAGGGCCTGGGTTCGATTCCCAACTCGGGCGCCTTTCTGTGTAGTGTTTGTATTCTCTCCCCCTGTTCTGCATGGGTTTCCTCCTGGTTCTCCCGTTTGCGCCCATAGATAAAACACACGTACAGTTGAACTGGTAATGGCCAAAACATCCCAAAGTTGAAAAATTACCTGAAAATTACTCAGTTGGGATTTAAGAGAGCAACATCACCCCCGACTAGGAAAACGTGACAGGACTCTCCTGAAAAAAGAATTTCGACTCAATGAGGTTTTCCTGGATAAACCATCGGATTAAACTAAATGATAGCTACTCCAGTTTCTTCCTATGTGCCACTCGTTAATGGATATTGAGCCAAACGTCCCAAAGCAGGGCCCTCCTGAAATAGCCTTGAGACTCGGCGGGGCTTTTTCTGGGTGAATAGAGGGCATTACAGTAAGTCCTTTTTGAACACGGGATGAGGTGCATTCGTCCTGAAAAGTACCACGTTAAGCGAAAACCGAGTGAAGCGAGGAATTATCGAGTTACTGAAGCACATTTGCATTGTAAACTCAGCCTACAGTCATCCCATGACAGGAACCGAGATGAGGGTACGCTGCCGCCTTACTGTATCATTCCACGTATTGTATCACTCCACTCAGCCGCGCAGCTCAAGAAAGTAGCTCATCGTCAACCACTCATAAACCGCGTTATAACGGTGCACGTTCCGCGTTACCAATAGAACTGCGTTATAGCGAAAACATGTTGTATGAAAATGCGTCAACCGATTACTTATAATGTATATACATGGAACAGACTTTATAAAAAATATATTCTTCATACTTGTTTACGTGGGGTTGCGATCCTGAAAATGTCCATGTAAAATGAATTCGCGATAAGCGTAAGGAATAACGGTCAAGGTGGGGATGCCGTTCCAGCCCATAGTTTTATTATTGTTTATTTGACAGTACACTGTTTTACAAGTTTATTTTTACGTATGTATGTTGAACTTTTTTAAATATTGTGTTTATAGATTATTTCTATAAATACACGATGTGTGACAGTCATCTAAATATGAAGTGAGTGAGAGGGAAAAGATGAGGGAGTGAAATGACGTTACGCAAGCAACTGTACTACAATACCAGTACCACAGGACTACAGTACCAACTTTCAGCATCACAGAAAGCTGCCATAACGCGAGACTTGTGTTATAGCGAGTAGTGCATCATGCGCTAGACTCACATAGCGAGTAGTCCATTACCCACTAGACTCGCGTTATAGCGAGCAGTCCATCATGCGCTAGACTCGCGTTATAGCGAGTAGTCCGTCACGCACTACAATTGCGTTATAGTGAGTAGTCCGTCACACACTAGACTCGAGTTATAGCGAGTAGTCCATCATGCGCTAGACTCGCGTTATAGAGAGTAGTCCATCACGTACTAGACTCACGTTATAGCGAGTAGTCCCTCACCTGTTAGACTCGCGTTATAGCGAGTAGTCTGTCACGCATTAGACTGGCAAAGCGAACAATCCGTCATACCCAAGACTCGTGTTATAGCGATTAGAACGTAACACCCTAGACTTGCGCTATAGTGAGTAGTCAGAAACGCGCTAAATTCGCGTTATAGCGAGTAGTCCATCATGCGCTAAACTTGCATTATAGCGAGTAGTCCGTCACGCACTTGACTGGTGTTATAGCGAGTATTCCGCCATGCCCTAGACTCGTGTTATAACGAGTAAACCGTCACACACTAGACTTGCACTATAATGAGCAGTGGGAATCGCGCAAGATTCGCGTTATAACGAGTAGTCCGTCACGTGCTAGAATCATGTTATAGCGAGTAGTCCGTCATGTGCTAGACTCACGTTATAGCGAGTAGTCCATCACGTGCTAGACTTGCGTTATTGTGAATAATCCGTCATGCCCTAGACTCGTATTATCGCGAGTAGACTGTCACATTGTAGACTCACATTATAGCGAGTAGTTCATCACCCATTAGACTTACGTTATAGTGAGTAGTCCTTCATATGCTAGACTGGTGTTATAGTAAGTAATCCGTCACCCGCTAGACTCGCGTTATAGCGAGTAGTCTGTCACGCGCTAGACTCGAGTTATAGCGAATAGTCCATCACGTGCTAGACTTGCGTTATTGTGAATAGTCCGTCACCCGCTCGACTCGCGTTATAGCGAGTAGTCCATCAATGTGCTAGAATTGCACTACAGCAAATAGTCCGACACGCAGTAGACTCGCCTTATAGCAATTATTCTGTCACACGCTAGAGTGAGTAGTTCATCACGTGCTAGACTGGCATTATAGTGAATAATCCGTCATGCCCTAGACTCGTATTATCGCGAGTAGACCGTCACATTGTAGACACATTATAGCGAGTAGTTAATCACCCATTAGAATTACATTATAGGGAGTAGTCCTTCATATGCTAGACTGGTGTTATAACGAGTAATTCATCACGTGATAGGCTTGCACTATAGCGAGTAGTCCGTCACATGCTAGACTTGCATTATAGTAAGTAATACGTCACCCGCTAGACTCGCGTTATAGCGAGTAGTCCGTCACGCGCTAGACTGGCATCATAGCGAATAATCCGTCATGCCCTAGACTCGTGTTATAGCGATTAGACCGCCACACCCGAGACTTGCGCTATAGTGAGTAGTTGGAAACGCGCTAGACTTGAGCTATAGCGAGTAGTCCGTCATGCACTAGACTTGCAATATAGCGAGTAATCGGTCACCCGCTAGACTCGCGTTATAGCGAGTCATCTGTCACGCGCTTAACTTGCGTTATAGCGAGTAATCCCCCACACCATTGACTCGTGTTATAGAGAGTAGTTGGTCATGCGCTAGATTCACGTTATAGAAAGTAGTCGGTAATGTGCTAAACTCGAGTTTTAGAGAGTCGTCCGTCACGCGCTAGACTGGCGTTTTCGCGAGTATTCTGTCACACGCTAGACTTGCGATATAGCGAGTAGTCCATCACGTGCTGGACTCACATTATAGCGGGTAATTCATCACCCATTAGACTTTTGTTATGATGAGTAGTCCATCATAGCTAGACTGGTGTTATAGCGAGTAATTTATCACGTGCTAGACTTGCGATATAGCGAGTAGTCCATCACAGACTAGACTCACGTTATAGCAATGAGTCTATCAGGTGCTAGACTAGCGTTATAGCGAGTGATCCATCACACGTGAGACCTGTTTATAGCGAGTATTCCCTCACACCCTAGACTTATGTTATCGCGAGTCGTCCGTGACATGGTAGACTTATTTTATAGCGAGTAGTCGACCACACACTAGACTGGCGTTAAAGCGAGTAATCTGTCATGCCCTAGACTTGATTATAGCGAGTAATCCGTCATACCCTAGACTTGGTTATCGCGAGTAATCTGTCACATCCTAGACTCGTGTTATAGTGAACAGTCTATCACGCTCTAGACTTGCGTTACAGCGAATAGTCCATTACAGGCTAGACTCGAGTTATAGCGGGCAGTCCATCATGCTCTAGACTCGTGTTATAGCGAGTAGTCCATCATGTGCTAGGCTCGCGTTGTGGCGAGTAGTCTGTCACCCGCTAGACTCACGTTATTGCGAATAGTTCGTCACACCCTAGACTCGGGTTATAGTGAGTAGTCCGTCACATGATAGACTTATGTTGTAGTGAGTAGTCCATCATGCGCTAGATTCGCGTTACAGCGATTATTTGGTAACGCTCTAGACTCGCGTTATCGCGAGTAATCCGTCATGCCCAAGATTTATGTTATAGCGACTAGAACGTCATGCGCTAGACTTGTATCATAGCGAGTAATCCGTCATGCTCCCGACTGACGTTATAGTGAGTAGTCCGTCACACTGTAGACTTACGTCTAGCGAGTAGTCCGTCACATCCTAGACTCGTTTTATAGCGAGTAGTCCATCACTTGGTAGACTCGAGTTATAGCGAAGAGTCCATCCCCCGCTAGACTTGTGTTATAGCGAGTAGTCCGTCACATGGTAGACTTATGTTGTAGTGAGTAGTTCATCACGCGCTAGACTTGTGTTATAGTGAGTAGTTCAACACGTGTTAACCTGGAGTTATAGCGAGTAATCCGTCACGTCCTAGATTCGTATTATAGCGAGAAGACCGTTATGTGCTGGAATTGCTTAATAGTGAGTAGTCCGTCACTTGATAGACTTGCGTTATAGTACGTAGTCCGTCACATGCTAGACTAGTGTTACAGCGAGTAATCTGTCATGCCCTAGACTTAGTTATAGTGACTAATCCATCACGCCCCAGACTTGCGCTATAGCGAGTAGTCTGTCATGCACTAGACTCACGTTAGAGCGAGAAGTCCGTCACACCCTAGACTTGCGCTATCGCGAGTGGTCTGTCACGTGCTAGACTCGCATTGTAGAGAGTAGTCCAACACCCTCTAGACTCGCGTTATAATGAGAAGTCCGTCACACCCGAGACTTGGTTATAGTAAGTAATCCATCATCCTCCAGCCTTACATTATAGCGAGTAATCCAACATGCCCTAGACTCGCGTTATAGCGAGTAGTGCGTCACGTGCTATACTCGTGTTATAGCTAGTAGTCCATCACACGCTAGACTTGCGTTATAGTGAGTGGCCCCTAACACGCTAGACTCGAGTTATAGCAAGTAGTCTATCATAAGCTAGACTCGAGTTATAGCAAGTAGTCCGGCACAGGGTAGACTTACATCATAGCGAGTAGTCCATCATACGCTAGACTGGCATTATAGCGAGTAATCTGCCATGCCGTAGACTCGTATTATAGTGAGTAGTCCGTCACGTGCAAGACTCACGTTATAGCGAGTAATCCGTCATGCCCTAGATTTATGTTATAGCGACTCGAACGTCACACGCGAGACTGGCGTTATAGCGAGTAATCCACCATGCCCCAGACTGACGTTATAGGGAGTAGTCCATCACACTGTAAAATTACGTCTAGCGAGTAGTCCGTCACACGCTAGACTGGCTTTATAGTGAGTAGTCTGTCACATGGTCGACTCGAGTTATAGCGAGTAGTCCGTCACATGGTAGACTTACGTTGTAGTGAGTAGTCCATCACGCCCTAGACTCGCGTTGTAGCGAGTAGTCCTCCACCCGCCAGACTCACGTTATAGCGAGTAATCCGCCATGCCCTAGACTCGCGTTGTAGCGAGTAGTCCGCCACCCGCTAGACTGGCTTTATAATGAGCAGTCCGTCACATGGTCGACTCGAGTTATAGCAAGCAATCCATCACCCAATAGACTTGTGTTATAGCAAGTAGTCCATCACATGGTAGACTTAAGTTGTAGTGAGTAGTCCATCACGCACTAGACTCGCGTTACAGCGAGTAGTCGGTAATGTGCTAGACTTGCATTAAAGCGAATAGTCCGTTACACGCGAGACTCGAGTTATAGGGGGCAGTCCATCATGCGCGAGACTCGTGTTATAGCGAGTAGCCTGTCACGTGCAAGACTCGCGTTGTAGCGAGTAGTCCGTCACATGATAGACTCGCGTTACAGCGAGTAGTCGGTAACGCGCTAGACTCGTGTTATGGCGAGTAATCCGTCATGCCCTAGATTATGTTATAGCGACTCGAACATCACACGCTAGACTGGCGTTATAGTGAGTAATCCGCCATGCCCCAGACTGACGTTATAGTGAGTAGTCCATCACACTGTAGACTTACGTCTAGCGAGTAGTCCGTCACATGCTAGACTCGTTTTTATAGCGAGTAGTCCGTCACATGGTAGACTCCAGTTATAGTGAGCACTCCATCACCCTCTAGACTTGTGTTATAATGAGTAGTTCAACACGTGTTAGCCTGGAGTTATCGCGAGTAATCCATCATGTGCTAGACTCGCGTTATAGTGAGCATTCCGTCACACGCTAGACTCGCATTTTAGGAGTCATCCATCACGCGCTAGACTCGTGTTATAGCCAATAGTGGATCACGCTCTAGATTCACGTTATCGCAAGTAATCCGTTACGCCTTAGACTCATGTTATAGAGAGTAGACCATCACACAGTAGGCTCACGTTATAGCGAGCAGTCCGTCACGCGCTACATTTCGATATAGCGAGTAGTCCATCATGGACTAGACTCACGTTATAGCAAGAAGTCCATCAGGTGCTAGACTAGTGTTATAGCAAGTAATCCGTCGCGCGTGAGACCTGGTTTTAGGGAGTATTCCCTCACACCCTAGACTTACGTTCCAGCGAGTCGTCCGTGACATGGTAGACTTACTTTATAGCGAGTAGTCAACCACACACTACACTAGCGTTAAAGCGAATAATCCGTCATGCCCTAGACTTGGTTATAGCGAGTAATCCGTCATGCCCTAGACTTGGTTATCGCGAGTAATCTGTCACACCCTAGACTCATGTTATAGCGAATAGTCCGTTACAGGCTAGACTCGAGTTATAGCGAGTAACCCATCATGCCCTAGATTTATGTTATAACGACTAGAATGTCGCACGCTAGACTGGCGTTATAGCGAGTAATCCGCCATGCCCCAGACTGACGTTATAGTGAGTAGTCCATCACCCTGTAGACTTACGTCTAGCGAGTAGTCCGTCACACGCTAGACTGGCTTTTTAGCGAGTAATCCGCCATGCCCTAGACTCGCGTTGTAGCGAGTAGTCCATCACCCTCTAGACTCGTGTTATAGCGAGTAGTCCGTCACATCCTAGACTTGTTTTATGCCGAGTAGTCCGTCACATGGTAGACTTACGTTGTAGTGAGTAGTCCATCACGCGCTAGACTTGTGTTATAGTGAGTAGTTCAACACGTGTTAACCTGGAGTTATAGCGAGTAATCCGTCACATGCTAGACTCGTGTTATAGTGAGTAGTCCTTTAGGGGCTAGACTGGCCTTAAAGGGAGTAATCCGTCAGGCCATCGACCCGCGTTATAGCGAGTAATCCGTTACACCCTGGATTCGTTTTATAGCGAGTAGACCATCACACGCTGGAATTGCTTCATAGTGAGTAGTCCGTCACTCGATAGACTTGCGTTATAGTAAGTAGTCCGTCACATGCTAGACTGGAGTTATAGCGAGTAGTCTGTCACACGCTAGAATCGAGTTATAGCGAGTAATCCGACATGCCCTAGACTCACGTTATACCGAGTAGTCCGTCACACCCTAGATTCATGTTATTGTGAGTAGTCCCATCACATGGTAGACTATGTTATAGTGAGTAATCCGTCACGCACTAGATTAATGTTCTAGCGAGTAGTCCGTCACACCCTAGATTCGTGTTATAGCGAGTAGTCTATCACGCGCTAGACTTGCATTATTGCGAGTAGTCTGTCATGCGCTAGACTCGCATTATACCGAGTAGTCCGTCATGTGCTAGACTAGCGATATAGCGAGTAATCCGTCACGGGCTAGACTTGGTTATAGTGAGTAATCCGTCATGCCCCAGACTCGCGTTATAGCAAGTAGTCCGTCATATGGTAGACTGGCGTCATAGCGAGTAGTCCATCATATGATAGACTGGCGTTATAGCAAGTAATCCGCCATGCCCTAGAATCACATCATAGCAAGTCGTCCATCACGAGGTAGACTAGCGTCATAGCGAATAGTCGTAATTGTGCTAGATTTGGGTTATAGCTAGTAGTCCGTCACATGCAAGACTCTCGTTATATCAAGTAGTCCATCACGTGCCAGACTCGCGTTGTAGCGAGTAGTCCTTCACACCCTAGACTCGTGTTATAGCGAGTAGTTTGTCACATGGTAGACTTACGTTGTAGTGAGTAGTCCATCACGCGCTAGACTCGCGTTGGAGCAAGTCGTCCGTCACGCGCTGGACTCGCGTCATAGCGAGTAGTCCGTCACGTGCTAGACTTGCGTTATAGTGAGTAGTACATCACACGCTAGACTCGCATTATAGCGTGTAGTCCGTCACACGCTAGACTGGCTTTTTAGCGAGTAATCCGCCATGCCCTAGACTCGCGTTGTAGCGAGTAGTCCATCACCCTCTAGACTCGTGTTATAGCGAGTAGTCCGTCACATCCTAGACTTGTTTTATGCCGAGTAGTCCGTCACATGGTAGACTTACGTTGTAGTGAGTAGTCCATCACGCGCTAGACTTGTGTTATAGTGAGTAGTTCAACACGTGTTAACCTGGAGTTATAGCGAGTAATCCGTCACATGCTAGACTCGTGTTATAGTGAGTAGTCCTTTAGGGGCTAGACTGGCCTTAAAGGGAGTAATCCGTCAGGCTATCGACCCGCGTTATAGCGAGTAATCCGTTAACCCTGGATTCGTTTTATAGCGAGTAGACCATCACACGCTGGAATTGCTTCATAGTGAGTAGTCCGTCACTCGATAGACTTGCGTTATAGTAAGTAGTCCGTCACATGCTAGACTGGAGTTATAGCGAGTAGTCTGTCACACGCTAGAATCGAGTTATAGCGAGTAATCCGACATGCCCTAGACTCACGTTATACCGAGTAGTCCGTCACACCCTAGATTCATGTTATTGTGAGTAGTCCCATCACATGGTAGACTATGTTATAGTGAGTAATCCGTCACGCACTAGATTAATGTTCTAGCGAGTAGTCCGTCACACCCTAGATTCGTGTTATAGCGAGTAGTCTATCACGCGCTAGACTTGCATTATTGCGAGTAGTCTGTCATGCGCTAGACTCGCATTATACCGAGTAGTCCGTCATGTGCTAGACTAGCGATATAGCGAGTAATCCGTCACGGGCTAGACTTGGTTATAGTGAGTAATCCGTCATGCCCCAGACTCGCGTTATAGCAAGTAGTCCGTCATATGGTAGACTGGCGTCATAGCGAGTAGTCCATCATATGATAGACTGGCGTTATAGCAAGTAATCCGCCATGCCCTAGAATCACATCATAGCAAGTCGTCCATCACGAGGTAGACTCGCGTCATAGCGAATAGTCGTAATTGTGCTAGATTCGGGTTATAGCTAGTAGTCCGTCACATGCAAGACTCTCGTTATATCAAGTAGTCCATCACGTGCCAGACTCGCGTTGTAGCGAGTAGTCCTTCACACCCTAGACTCGTGTTATAGCGAGTAGTTTGTCACATGGTAGACTTACGTTGTAGTGAGTAGTCCATCACGCGCTAGACTCGCGTTGGAGCAAGTCGTCCGTCACGCGCTGGACTCGCGTCATAGCGAGTAGTCCGTCACGTGCTAGACTTGCGTTATAGTGAGTAGTACATCACACGCTAGACTCGCATTATAGCGTGTAGTCCGTCACATGGTAGACTTACATTATAGTGATTAGACCGTCATGCACTAGACTGGCGTTATAGCGAGTAGTCCATCATGCGCTAAACTTGCGTTAGAGCAAGTAGACCGTCACACACTAGACTTGCGCTATAGCGAGTAGTCTGTCATGCCCCAGACTGACATTATAGCAAGTAGTCCGTCATGTGCTAGACTTGCGTTATAGCGAGTAGTCCGTCACACGCTAGACTCACGTTATAACGAGTAGTCCATCACGTGCTAGACTCGCGCTATAGCGAGTAGTCTGTTACACTCTAGACTCGAGTTATAGCAAGCAGTCCGTCACGCGCTAGACTTGCGTTAGCGCGAGTAATCCGTCACACCCGAGACTTGGTTATAGTGAGTAATCTGTCACGCCCCAGACTAATTTTATAGCGAGTAATCCGACATGCCTTAGATTCGTGTTATAGCAAGTAGACCATCACACGCTAGACTTGCGCTATAGCGAGTAGTCTGTCATGTGCTAAACTTGCGTTATATTGAGTAGTCCATTACACGCTAGACTCGCGTTATAGCGAGTAGTCCTTCACGCGCTAGACTGGCAATATAGCCAGTAGTCAGTTCCGCCCTAGAATCGCGGAAAATAAAAACACCGTTAAAGCGAAACTACGTCATGTAAACGCCATGAAATAAACTGGGGTTCACTGTATATGCATTGCACATACATGATTGTTGTTTCATGCTTGGTAACCCATGATAGCCATACACATACCTTTTGCGCGTGGAGCTCATTCCTCGTGCTGTGGAGATTATATCGGGGTGAGACTAGGCGTGTCCTTGTGTGAACACGGCTGGCAAGGTCACACACACACATATAGAGACTTTTCACTCTCACGAAGGGGCCCAGACATTCCGGCATTGTTGGAGCGTAAAATAAACGCGTGTCTTGAACTGAGCAACGTCATTAAAAGAGCTTCAAAAAAGAGACAATGTTGGGACGGAATCCCAAAGTGGAGCGGTGTGAGAGGGAAGACAGAAAGATAAGTGATGTGACCTTCAGTGTGGTAGGTGGGTGGGTGAGTGGATGAGTGAGTTGGTTAGTGAGTAGGAAAGTGAGTGGGTGGGTGAGTGAGTGGTTGAGTGAGTGGGTGAGTCGGTGAGTGAGTGGGTGAGTGGATGAGCGAATGGATGGCTGAGTAGGTGAGTGGGTGGGTGGGTGAGTGGGTGGATGGGTGAGTACGTGGTTCAGTCAGTTTAACACGTAGGCTTTCGCGACCAATGTTATTCATAATCAACGTTTTTGGGTTTAGATCGCGTTATTTATAAATGTGTCGTAACCCTCCACCACCCGACACGGCCAATCAGTAAAAAAGTGTCACGTTGACAAAAGACAAATAGTTCACTGCTTTAGCCCACCGGTGTGTTGAAGCCACAACATTTACAATTTGAGTACGACGTTTCGCTGGTAATTGCATCCAGCATCATCGGGCAATTCGCCAGAATGGTGAGGCTCTGCTGTGTCTCCCTCTATATAAGAACGGGAGACACAGCAGAGCCTCACCATTCTGGCGAATTGCCCGATGATGCTGGATGCAATTACCAGCGAAACGTCGTACTCAAATTGTAAATGTTGTGGCTTCAACACACCGGTGGGCTAAAGCAGTGAACTATTTGTCTTTTGTCAACGTGACACTTTTTTACTGATTGGCCGTGTCGGGTGGTGGAGGGTTACGACACATTTATAAATAACGCGATCTAAACCCAAAAACGTGGTTGAGGGGTTGAGTGAGTGGGTGAATCGGTGAGTGAGTGAGTGGGTGAGTGGATGAGCGAGTGGATGGCTAAGTGGGTGAGCGAGTGAATGAGTGAGTGGGTCAGTGAATGTGTTGTTGAACATAGCACGGGTGAGACGTAACAACAATATACGTACACACTTATTAACGCGCACGATCATTCCCAGAGGCGCCAAGCCAGGCTCGCTCGAGGACCGCGCGAGAGGGTGGTGTGGGGGTCTTTCAGCGACTCCTCGGGGTCGCCCGTGGAGTAGACGCGACTGCCAACGTGCAACGAGATGGCGGTGGCCGTGGGTTCCGGATAGCGGGGGCTCCCACGGAAACACGACGCACCGCGCGGTTGACAGAGCGACCGTCATTGTCCCATAGACTGAGTCCCCCCCCCCCCCCACACGCGGATGGGAGGAATAATCGAGTGACGTTTACGGCAACAGTAGCCCGTGGTAGGCATAGTAGCGACAGAAGAGCGACAAGGAGGTGTCTGACCGTCGACGGTGAGCGAGCGAGTGAATAAGCGAGTGACGGATCATCGGCAATCATCCTGACTGCTGCTGCTTCTCAACTGGTGCAGCAGTCAGCTGCATTCCCCGAGATGTGACAGCAGCAACCGCAGCCGGATTCCCGCTGAATGCGCTAGAGGCTCGAGCGTAATGCGGAGTGAAGTCTGCGTGAGTGGCCGTTGTAGAGAGCTCGCTGCTGACAGTCGACGCTTTTTTGTGGAATTTCCGAGTTCCCCGAGAGAGAGAGGGGGGGGAGACACGGTGAGAGGGAGACAGAGACACGGAGAGTTAGACAAGACACGGGGTAGAGACACAAAGAGGCGCAGACTGAACTTGTGCGTACAGCGACACAGAGAGTCACGGGGAGAGTCACTGAGAGCGTCATGGAGAGAGGCACGGTGAGAGTAATGGAGAGAGACACCGAGAGTAGAGAGGCAAGGGGACGCGAATACAAACACCATATTGGCCTCCACCAGCCCCCAGGTACAACGCGGGGGCTCTGACACGCCCCCCCCCCCACCCCCCTGGCCTGGCAGGTGGCGCTCCGGGAGGTCGCGGCTCAGCCACTTCACACTCGGCCCTGGCGCCGCTGCCACAGGAGTGAGAGCCGCGACTCGAGGAGCCCAGGGCAAGCCGGAGAGCCATCACATCCTGGGCTCGAACTCCGCTTCTCGCAACCCCTCTGGGTGTACAGGCGCAGGCAGCGCTCGCTCGCTCCTCACCTGAGCAGCGGGCGGGTGGGGGGGGGGTCCGGCGCTTGGAGATGAAACTCCACGGAGCTCACGAGCGGTGACGATTTCGGGCCCCTGGCGCTGGCCCTGAGTGGCGCGACGCTGCTGCGGGGGCTGCGTGCGGTGGCGGTGGTGACGACGGGGAGAGGAGGGCGAGGAGGCGGTCAGGGGGAGGAGGAGGAGGGGAGGAGGAGGTAGGGGAGAAGGAGGAGGGAAGGAGGTAGGGGAGGAGGAGGATGCTGCTGCGTAGAGCGAGAAGAGGGTGGCAGAGCTGCCACCTCGGTGTGCGTCGGACGTATTCTCATCAACGCCACTGAGTGGATTCCTGCCGCTGCAGGAATGCGCGGCATTCGGGATATGTGGAGGGAGGGCCGGAGGGCGGGAGGGAGCGAGCTGGTATAAGCAGCCGTCTCCGCCTGCGTGGCTGACCTCGCAAATGCCGCATCGCAGCTCCGAGTTGAATCAACAGCGCCGCGTGACGCGGGTGGCCGGCGTCTCTCTCTCTCGCTCCCTGGCAGCGCATCGGCACAGAGACAAAGACCCACCCCCGCCGTGTCGCCTTTAAGAGACTGTTATGGTAAGCGCTGTGTTAGCGGCACCTATGACAACCGACACGGAGCACAACAGCGGGTGAGGGGGGGGGGGACCCCACGTCCGACCGCCTTTGTCTCCCCAGTGCTGATGTTTACTCATGGACTACACTGCACCAGGCGCTCGCTTTTAAGGCGGAGTCGACCTATGGGAGGGAAGGCAGGCGGCCGCAAGACCGGATCAGACATTCCTCACCCTGAGCGCGAATAGAACTCGAATATCGGCATTTTGTAGCGCAGTGCGTGCACTAAACGCTGCGCCACCACTCCCCCCCTCCCACTGTGTGCGCGTTAACGCAGCGCGCACAGACCCCGAACGGGACTCGGCACACGCGGGGCGCCTTCTCGCTTCCCCGTCTGTTCTCTTCCCGGGAGGTGGTAACGCTCATTTTTGTTGTTAAATCCTTTATATTAAGTTCGCTTGCTTGCTTGCGTGCTTGCTTGCTTACGACCGTGTAAATCTTTCGGTCGTTTTTTAACCCACTTCCCATGATCCAATCGAGTTGACATTTTCCACACAGACTCGTTGTGCGTGACAATTAATGTTCGTGAAATTTTTTTTCCAAAATTTTACACTTTATAGGACAAAAATATTATATTTAATTACCAATTGTTTAATACTGCAGACAATCATCTGACCCATAGGTGGCAGCCATCTCAAGCCAGAGGACGAGAGGACTCAAGCCGCCACGCATATAAAGGATTTAGAGTGAAAAACTTTGTTTTTACGGGTTTGCTTATTTTCCCCCTTGACTATTGCCGCAGATGGTGGCGGATGGGATCGCCGTAGGGAAAAGATAACTAAACTAAACACGTGTGGTTTTTATTTACCAGGTAAGACCCCGCTGAGCTGTACAGCTCGTATTTCAGAAGCGACCACGCTATCACAAATGATAGGTCAACGAAGTGGCTTATCATCACGTAGAAATGTATAGCAACCGAATACTCTAAACGCTCACGGCCAACACCAGTGACGATTATCTGAACCGGTGCTGGGCCTCCTTTAGATCGACTCAGCCTCAAACGAGTACTTGATAAGGTGTGTAAACATCGTCACTTAGGAGACAAAGGCGACCGGGCGTGGTGCTGGCCACCTACCCCATCGTGTGCGGTGTTGGCCTTCATAGGTTCTCGCTAACAGCACTTGCCTCAATAGTCCGTTAAGGCTATCCGGGGATATTTGTGGTTGAGTGTGATGGGTGAGTGTGATGGGTTAGTGTGGATCCATGTGAAAGATCTGGACAAAGTCCCATCGGTGAGCTCCTCCGGCAGGCAAGGCTGCGTTGGTTGGGTCGTGTAGCCCACATGCCCAGCCACCGCATGCCTAAACAGCTTTTGTTCGGCCGGATCGAGGGGGCTAAACGGGCGCGGCACGGGAATAGAGAAGAGATGGAGTGATGTGGTACAAGAGGATGTGGAGCTGAGTGGACTTGCCGATGACTGGTACCAGCGGTGTCAAGATCGGCCTCTGTGCAGGCTCGTGAAGGACGCTGCTACTGGGCAGTTGGAGGCAGTCGCCCTACAGCAACAACGGAGGGCGGAGGAGCGACGCTCACAACAATGAGCGGAGCAAGTTGGCACAGTAGGAGGCACCGGTGGTGCATTGGTCAGTCATCTCAGTCAGTCGACCCGTGGCACCTGCGTCTGCCCCTGACCTGCCAGCGGACGTTCGACACTTCACGTGGCCTCAACGTGCACATAGCCTGCCACAAGCGCCGTGGTGACGTCACCGCCACTTAGTGGCGAATGGCGGTTGTTGTTGGTGCATTGTCTCCGTGTTGCTCTGTGCGTCTTGTTGCTATGCCTGTCTCTCTGTGTCACTTCCTATTGCCCATTTCTTTGTGTCCCGATGTATATAGCTCCTTGTCTGTATGTTTGTCTCATTGTCTCTGTCTGTATTTAACGACAGCTGTATACGTATCTTAGTCTCTCTGTGCTCTCGGCGTCAGTCTCCTTGTCTCTGTGAATGTTGAGTCGGCTCCATCTGAATAGCACCCCACTCGCTCCTCACCATTCTCGTCTGACCCTCATGCCCCCTTGCAGATGTTCGCCGATCTAATCCTGGTTAATACTGCAGGTGCACCGTAATAATACTATAAACTACAAAACACATTTTTTTTCTTTTACCAGGTAAGGCCCACTGAGCTATATAGCTATTTTTCAGAACCGACCTGCCCACAAATAATAGCTCAACGAAGTAGCGTATAATCATGTGGAAATGAATAGCAGCCAAATACTCTCAACGTTTGTTTATAAATGTGGAGGGAAAACCAGAGGACCCAGAGAAAAATCCACGCGGCCGCGGGGAGAGAGGCATGCAAATTCCAAATACACATGTGTCAGGGTCGGGATCGAACCCACGACCTCATGTATACCAGGCTAGGTGTTAACATCTCGCCAACGTAGCGCGCCGTCTGCCACTGTGTGCCATCCTCACACGGTCCAAATTTGCCAAACCCTAAAACTTACACCGCAAATTACTCAACCGAGACTCCACAGAATGTAGCAGACTCGTGCCCCCAGGACACCCATTGCAAACGAGGCTCTTCTTACCCTGTGCCTCTCTGAGTCCTCACCCTGGTTACATGGCGTCGACTGGGGAACCTGAATCCTCCCTCCGTGCCACGCTGCCCCCGCAAACCACACGCGTTGCGATCCTCTGCGATCGCTATCGTCGCGCTTCTCATTGCCCATGCTACCCAGGGAAAGCCTCACCGAGTCTCAATTCTCTTTCTTTTTCAAGAGATTGCTGCCAAGCCGACTTGGCCGAGGGAGGCGATGTTGCTGATGCTGCGCGTAATCCCAATTGAGTAATTTGCAGTGCCATTTTTCAGCATTGGGATGGTTTTTGACCAATGCCAGTTCCACTATACGTGCCGTGTGTTAGTTTAGCTACGGGCGGAAACCGGAAACCCCTCAAGAAATACATGCAAAACAGGGGGAGAAAAGACAAACTCCGCAAAGAAAGGCGCCCGCGTCGGAAGTGGAACCCAGGCTCTGCTTGCTGCTGTGAGGCGCAGGTGTCACCACCGTGTAGTCTCAGGTCACCGACCCTGCCTTTATTTTGTGTTTAGTTCGTTGTCCTTCCTCCGCACCTCCGATTATCTACATACGGTGCGAAAGAAGTTCAACGTACAACAACAACCGCTATTCGCCACTAAGTGGCGGTGATGTCACCACGACGTTTGTGCCAGGTTATGTGCACCTTGAGGCCACGTGAAGTGTTGAATGCCCGCTGGCAGGAGGTCACGGGGCAGACCCAGATGCCACGGGTCGACTGACTAAGACGACTGGCTGATGCACCACCTGTGCCCCCTACTGTGCCAACTTACTGTGCTTTAGCCACCCGGCGCTCAGCTCGTTGTTGTGAGCGTCGCTCCTCCGCCCTTCGTTGTTGTTGGAGGGCGACTGTCTCCAACTGCCCAGTAGCGTCCTTCACGAGCCTCCTTCACAGAGGCCGATCTTGACACCGATGGTACCAGTCATTGGCAAGTCCACTCAGCTCCACGTCCTCCTGTACCACATCACTCCATCTCTTCTCTAGCCCGTGCCCCGCCCGTTTAGCCCCCTCGATCCTTCGATCCAGCCGAACAAAATCTGTTTAGGCATGCGGTATATGAGCATGCAGGCTACATGACCCAGCCAACGCTGCCTTGCCGGCCGGAGGAGCTCACCGATGGAACTTTGTCCACATCTTTCATACACACTGCCACACTCGCGTATGTCGGGTCAAGTGCATCGTTGCCACCAATCGCGGTGCGTAAACACACACACACACAACAACACATCTCACAATGAATGACGAAGGAGAAATGTATTTTCTTAAAAATATAAAATAGAATTATGTTGCGTTTGGAGTCACTGCAATGTGTAGGAACATGTAAAACTACGGCATCATCAGACTCTTGAGAGTTAAACACGCAACTGATCGCGCTGCGTCTCCCCGTGGAGCTGCTTGTGTGCATGGGACAGGCGCTGTCTGTGGAACAAGCGCTGGAGGAACTGTCCAACTTGCAACGTCAATCTGGGTTCAAATCTTTTTCACAAATCACTCAACAAGGCAATCATCGCCCCCTACTGGCAGTAGCCGCCAAACACGCGCTTTGCAAATTAGACGATCAGCAAGGGTCGGCAACCTGCGGCTCCGAAGCTGCATGCATAATGCATGTACGTAATGTATGTACGCAATGTATGTATGAAATGTACATATTCACGTGCATTGCGGCTCTTGAAGTATGGAGGGGTTTTTTTTACGATTTAAAAAAAAATTCAGTTCTTGTTATTTTGGTTTCCGACCCCTGGTCTCTCTGCTAGCCTACCCGGGTTCTCCCTTAGCTCGACAAAATCAAAGCGACACTTGGACCGATTTCCTGACAGCCTCTGAATGGATTTGTAGTGAGTCGGTGCTGCTTCTCTCTGCACTTCTTTCGCGATTCTAGCGCCTCTCTTACAGTGACCGTGGCGATGCCCCGAGCCGGTGGTGGTGATAATTCCACGTTCCTATATCATGGACGAAGCACTCAAAATACCTCCCTCGTTTGATCGACCCCGAAGGGATTGAATGGCTTAGTGTCACCCATACCGGGATCCGAACATGGAGACTCCAACTGGAAGCCTGGCCCTCTATTCACTCCACCAGAGGGCACCGCCATATTAGTGTTATAGTATTTACTACACATGATGTATGACATGCTATTTGTTGCCATGTTTGAGTATATTATATATGTTCGGTATTAAACTGCTTGTCTCTCTACTCAATCGACACGACATTTAAATGCCGCATATTTATAGTATATATTGATAAGTGAACGTGTTGAATGCCTGTTAATGTAATATGTATGTTCAACTTCTTTCGCACCGTACGTCGCCAACCGTGCCAATCAGAGGTGCTGGGTAGACTCCAGCTCGTTCAGTAAGTAGCGAATAGAGTCATTATGCCATTACCGTTCCGCGAACACATCACACACCGGCTATCTTGTCTTTACACTGGCTACTTGTCAAGTTCGCATGGACTATACGACCCTGTTGCTGACCTACAAGGCACTCAGCTGGTTATCCCCGCAATATCTACAGGAAGTGATCCATGTTTATATTCTTAAACGAGGTCCCCGATATCTTCATATCGCCTTATTCTAAGGACTCCGAGGTCTCGGCTCCGTTCCTGGGATGATGGGGCTTTTGCCAGTGCAGCTCCCAAGATTTGGAACGCTTAGCCTTTGCTAATGAGACAATCAGATTCGTTAGATAGATGTATTTAAGTACGTCTTGAAAACTCGCCTCTTTAACTTGGCCTTTACCCCCGTCTAGTTGTGTCCATTTACCCTGCAAGTTCTGTTTATTTCCAGCTGTCTATACACGCGGCGCAATTATTACCAAACATATACATTATTTTCTATTGTCAATTGTAAAACATATGATGTATCAGTTATTTTAAGGTGCACCTTGAAAATGATGTAATGTTGTCAATATACAAGAATATCCTGAATAACAGTATTAAATAAGTTATCGAAAAACAATACACAGTATGCAAATTTATTTACATGAGTAACATGTTTTAAATAATAAATAAGTTTAATTACTTAGTTAATCCACCGCTGGAGTTAGGCCTCTCTCCATGCTGCCATGGGGGTTGTTTCACCATCCTTCACCACGCTGGTCAGTTACAGTTCGTTCAAGGGGCGTAGATGGCACCGATGTTGGCTGTGGCCTGTAGTCGAACTCACGTTGGCGTGGGCTCCGGGTCGCCGCATCACCCCAGCGTTTTGTCCGCGCGTCGTTGTCGTTGTAACCACCCCGCCTGCTCGTCCGTGCCCCGGGGACGGATCCTCTGCGGTGATCCCATGCACCGTCACCGCGTTCCGCGAGCACCGTCCACCAACCCAGCAGCAGTGTCGGTCACGAGGCTGGTTATAAACTCACCCGATGACTACAGATAGCGCGACAAACTCGACACGTCCCCCAAGAACACTTCATAATATATGGCCTTAAAAAGGCAAAAAAAAGTAAATGTATGATTTGGCAACGTTTCGGTAAATGGTGCTTCTCAATAGGACGTAAAGAAAGGATCATTGCCCGGAATGTTTCCTACTATACATATACCGCAAGTTGTCGCTTAACGCGCGGTGTGTACGCAATGCGTTTTCGCTACAATGCGGTTATTTCCCACAATGCAGAACGCGCAACGTTTTAGCGCGGAACGCGCATCGTTATAACGCAGAACGCTCATCGCTACGTTATAACGCGTAACGCGCACCGTTATAATGCGGAGCAGGCACCGTTATAACGCGAAATGCACAGCGTTGTAACACGGAATGCGCAACATTATAATGCGGAACGCGCACTGTCATAACGCGGAATGCGCACCGTTATAACGCGGTTTCTGAGCGTTCGACGATGAATTACTTTCTTGAGCTGTGCGGCTGAGTGGTACAGTGAAACAGTACGTGGAATGATACAGGAACACAGCAGCGTACCCTCAGTTATTTGTTCCCAGATCACTGCGTGTGTGTTAATCGTATCTCGCCAAACTTTATCATTACTACATTATGGATAAAAACATTTTCACTGAGCGCGTTTTCCACTGAATGCATTACCACGTTAAACGAGGACGTACTCGATATGTTTTTTTTTCATTTTAAGGCCACAGTGTTGTGATTGACAAACATGTCTTTGTTGGCTGTGCTCTTGCACCTTTACCGACTTAACATCTATCCAGTTCCACGCACGAGCGTTGGGGCAAGGACAGTTCACTACCGATCGTTGGTCAGGGCCTCCACTCGCCAATTACAACACCATGAGAGACAGTAAATTGATCCCAAACACCTGCGTTATAAACAGCAATATTGATCCCAATACCGACGGCACACGGGCTATAAATACCACACACACATCCATATATATAAATATACATTGCACGAATTCACCACACGCTGGTATAGAACAGGCAACGGATCTGTGACTACATTGGAATGGAGGGGGGCAGGAAACGTGCCATGCTGGACCGTGCCAACAACCAACAACGGCCCGTCAGGGCAACTGCGTCTTGAGGAGGTAGAAGTCGCGCACGGAGCGCGCGAGCCACGCGCGGAGGTCGCGCACCACCACGAAGCCGCGCACCTTCCTGCTCCAATCTCCCGCAGAGGCGGCGGCCCCGGACAAGGGGTCCGAGGCCGCTGACCCCTGGGGCTCCCCGGCGAGCTGCGCGTGCCCCTCGGTGCCCGACCGCAGCAGCGCGAGAGCCGCACGTGCGCTCATTGTGAGCGCGAGGAGCTGGGAGCGCGTAGTCGCGAGGCGCGTCCCCAGCTCGGCACGGCCCAGCCCAGTTTGGTCGTCGGAAGCGAGCAGCAGGAACTCGCAGAGGGCCCCGTAGGCGAGTACCAAGTCGCCGAGGCGCTGCGCCGGGGAGAGGGCGCGCCACACCGAGTAGGAGACGACGGCTGTGGGCAGTCCGCTGAGCTGCAGCTCGGGAGCGGAGAAGGCCGGGTCGCTGAACGGGGCGCCCTGCACTGATATCTGCGGTTGGTGGTGGCAGCGGCGGTGGCGGCGGAGGGAAGAAGAGAGAGATAATTTGGAGTGAGACGTGGTGGAAAAGACACGCGAGAGAGACAAGAACAGAGAGGCGGAGAAAGACACGGAGGGAGATGTGGAGAGAGACGTGGAGAGAGACATGGAGAAAGATAAGAACATAGACGTGGAGAGAGACATAGAAAGAGACACGGAGAGACAGCTTGAAACCACCTCTACTCTAATCTAGATTTGAAGTTTTCGTGACTGCAGGGATTCATACTCTTTGGTTCTTTCGGTAAAGTCATGTAGGTATAAAATGAAATAAATTAAATCACGACGTTTCGGGCGCAACAGAAGCGTCCGTCATCAGGTGGGACAACCACAGCAAGAAACAATTGCTGAAGTGGGCAAAAGGGCTGCTGTAACAAGATGCTATATAGGTAAGAGAGGGGGGAGGAGCCAGGGAGGAGAGATAGAGAGGGGGGGGGATGCTGCCAAGTGGAGCGCTACTAGAAGGGATTCAAGGGCGAGCAGATAACAAAATGGGGGGGGAGGGGTGGGGAAGGGAAGAGAGCGGTGCTGGGAGTGGGAAGCTGAAGCAACAGGGGATTAGGGTATGAAGGCAAAACCGTAAAGCATTTAAAGTTTTACCTGGTTAAGAAACATCCTTCCAATGATTGCTCAATTTGTATCCATCTTCTCGGTTGAAGTAATGTCTATGTTTATATATCTGGATGGCTTCATGAACAAACCTTTGATAGTAGCCGGAAGGTTTGCAGAGCACCTTGGTCTCGGAAAAAACAATATCATGAGAGCCCACATCGTTATAGCAATGGTCAGCCACGGTGGAGGTATTAGTCCTGCCGTGTTTCAGATCTGCCTTGTGCTCGCGAACACGGTCTGAGACGTGTCGTTTCGTTTCCCCAATGTAACAATCATCACAGGTGCAACTTAGTTTGTAGACTCCAGGATATTGCATGTCAGGAATGACATCCTTCACAGATGGGATTAGATCACGGATTTTGTCTACTGTACTGAATCGGACCTGGATCTTGTGTTTGTTTAAGATTTTGGAAATATTTTTGGTAACGCCTGCTATGTATGGTAACATGATGGTTTTGATCGGCGTCTCAGGGGGTTGTTTCTCCATGGTTGGAGAAACAGCTTTGCGGATAATGCGGTCCAAATATCCATTCATCTTAAGGGCCTGGTGTACATGTTCCAGTTCACTGGCTAAGTGGTGTTGGTCAGAAATGCAGTGGGCCCTATGGTGTAGTGTTTTGATGAGGTAATTCTTCTGTGCCGGATGGTGGTGGGAATCAGGTTTCAGATAGGAATCTGTGTGGGTGGCTTTCCTGTAAACAGAGTGTCCCAAAGAGCCATCAGGTCTCTTCTCAAACAAAACATCTAGGAATGGTAGCTTACCATCCTTTTCCACTTCCATGGTGAATTTGATGGATGGATGTATGGAATTAATGTGGTTGAGAAATTGGTTCAATGCTGGCAGGCCATGTGGCAAAATGACGAAAGTGTCATCCACATATCGCTTCCACAAGGAAGGACGTAGGGTGGATGTCTGGATGGCATCTGTTTCAAATTTCTCCATAAAACATTCGCTATCACTGGTGATAAGGGGGAACCCATGGGGTTACCTTCGTTTTGTTTGTAGAAAGTGCCATTCCAGGTGAAATAAGTGTAACCAGAGTAGGAAGATCAGGGTTCAGTCCATGTTGGACTAAATCTTCAATTATTGCTGAGGTGTCAGGCACAGGAACCTTGGTGAACAGAGAAACCACATCAAAGCTGACGAGAAAATCATCTGGAGACAGTGAAATACCCTTGAGCTGAATTATGTACTGCTGAGGTAGTCTTGCCAGTGAATGGAAGCAAGGTATCAGACACAAAACAGGCCAGCTTGTAGGTAGGTGAGTTGATAGTGGAAACGATGGGCCGCAGTGGAGTGCCTTTTTTATGGATTTTAGGAAGACCATTCCTGACATGCTATATCCTGTAGTCTACTAATTAAGTTGCACCTGTGGTGATTGTTACATTGGGGAAACGAAACGACATGTCTCGGACCGTGTTCGCGAGCACAAGGCAGATCTGAAACATGGCAGGACTAATACATCCACCGTGGCTGACCATTGCTATAACGCTGTGGGCTTTCATGATATTGTTTTTTTCCGAGACTAAGGTGCTCTGAAAACCTTCAGGCTACTATCAAAGGTTTGTTCATGAAGCCATCCAGATATATAAACATAGACATTACTTCAACCGAGAAGATGGATACAAATTGAGCAATCATTGGAAGGATGTTTCTTAACCAGGTAAAACTTTAAATGCTTTACGGTGTTGCCTTCATACCCTAATCCCCTGTTGCTTCAGCTTCCCACTCCCAGCACCGCTCTCTTCCCTTCCCCACCCCTCCCCCCCCATTTTGTTATCTGCTCGCCCTTGAATCCCTTCTAGTAGCGCTCCACTTGGCAGCATCCCCCCCCCTCTCTATCTCTCCTCCCTGGCTCCTCCCCCCTCTCTTACCTATATAGCATCTTGTTACAGCAGCCCTTTTGCCCACTTCAGCAATTGTTTCTTGCTGTGGTTGTCCCACCTGATGACGGACGCTTCTGTTGCGCCCGAAACGTCGTGATTTAATTTATTTTATACCTACATGACTTTACCGAAAGAACCAAAGAGTATGCCTCTACTCTGTTTCCCTCACTCTGGCTTAAGAACCTGAGCACGGAGGGTAGTGGTGGCAGTAGTGGGGGAGCAATAAGTGCAGAGGTTAGCACGGTGCGCTGCAACCCGGCGACCCAGGTTCGATTCCCTCTCACGGGCCAACACCAGTGACGAATATCTGAACCGTTCCTGGGCTTCCCCTAGGTCGACCCAGCCTCAAATGAGTACCTGGTGCTGTGTGTAAGCATCACTACTGGGGAGACACAGGCGGCCGCAAGCAGCACTTGCGTCTTTGTACGATGGCGTAGTGCTTAGCGCGTCGCTGTGCTTCGACCCCGGCAGAGATCCGAGTTTAAAATTCCCCGCTCACGGCCATCATCAACACCGGCCTCTCCTAGGTCGACTCAGCCTTAAATTAGTACCTGTGTAAAACATCACCACTGGACGGGCGTGGTGCTGGTCACCCTACCCAGCAGCCTGTGAAGGCTATACGGGGAAACTTTGTCGTTTTGGCTGCTATACATTTCCACGTGATAAGCCACTTTTCGTTGAGTTATCGTTTGTGGCCAGGTCACCTCTGAAAGAGAGCCATATAGCTCAATGGGCCTTACCTGCTAAAATAAAAATAGGAAAGATCAGTTGTGTCTGATGTGGTCAGTGCTCACGTAGGCGGTGTACAGCTCCTGTGCCTCCCTGTAGAGGTAGACCGAGTGGCTGTACCCTGCGCTAAGAAACTCGGGCAAAGTCGCGTTGGCCGAGCCCTGCGGCTGTAGTCGCGCGGGGGAGAGGAGTACCAGGACCACGGCGAAACCTGCAGTCAACACCACCACCAAGATCATCATCATTACCACCACCAGCAGCAGCATCAACATTACCACCGCAAGCATTATTATCATTATGATCATCAACATTACCACCATCAGCTTCATCAACATTACCACCACTATTAACACCGCCAGCATGATCATCAACAACATTACCAGCATCATCAACACCAGCGTCATTATCATCATTACTACCAGCAACAGCATCATCACCATCATCAAAGACAAATGCAACATCAACATCATCACACTAAATATCTACTCCACTACCTCAAGCACCATCGTCAACAAAGAAAAAGATCCCCTGTATAGCCCTTACAAGTCACATCGCAATGTTCCTGAAGAAGAACGTTTTGATCAGTGTGCACTGCCTGCGGAGAGTCATAACACATTTATGGAAACTGAAAAATGGGAAAATATGCACGCTTGCAGTTACAAATAGAGACAAGAGGAACGCGTGGAGTAGAGGACCCACACAGGTTGGTGGTGGCATCGTCCTCACTGTTAGGACAAATGAGTGCAGCGCTTGGGCAAGACGCGCCACGGCGAGACGACTCCCATCACCGAATCATTTCCACGGGGCATTATTAAAAGTATCCATAGCAGTAATCTGCCAAAGCGTGAAACGAAAGGAGGATTTTAAAGAGCCTGCGATGTCGTTCGCAAGAGCGGACCATTCGGTCCCGACGTTATGTTTGCTGTCCTTCCCCCCCCCCCCCACTGTCCTCCTCTCCGCACGATTAGCACGTTTGGCTATACGTACGGTGCGAACAAAGTTCAACATACATTCATTCACACATACGTCAAAACGCTCATGACCACTGCGAGATTGACCCGCGACTCAAGCGTGGACACAGGAAGCGCGGCCTTCATCGGAGCGCCGCGTGTCAAGGCGTCGTTGCAGGAGAAGTTTGCGGAATAATCAAGTAAATGCGTCGTTAAGTTGAGCATCTCTCTAGGAAAGCAAGAAGAACGAAGACGACGTTGAGTCGGTTGTTGTCGTTTGTTTGTTTCTGGAAATCCGACGTGACCAACGTAGACGTTAAAAAAAAGGTTACGCATAGAAGAAGACCTGATGATGTAGGTAGTGACGAGAAGGAAACTGGTACGATTTGGACACATATGTAGGATGGACAACAGAAACATTAAAGGTGTGTTGTTTGGAAAAAGGGAACGAACCGGACAGAGAGGACGACCTATCAGAGAATGTCTTGATGATGACATAAGAGATTGGTGCCAGAAAGATGTGGCATTAATTGAGCATATTGGCAAGGCAGAGGAAAGTTGAAACAAATGACGAAATGTGCAGTGGACACCTACGGGTTATCTTCCCATGGATCGTGATAATAAGGGAAGTCCAAAGCGATTGATGCGTGAGACACGGGCAACGAGGGGATCCGGAGTCCACGAGTTTGTTCAATTTTGACTTGAAACTTTCGTGACGGCAGGAATTCATATTATTTGGTTCTTTCGGTGAAGTCACGCAGATAGAAAAAATAATAAAAATTAAAAAGTGGTTTAAAAAAAGTGGTTTTATTTTTATTATTATTTCTATCTACGTGACTTTACCGAAAGAACCAAAGAATGAGTTTGTTGAATGTCTCCTGTTCCTCATTGGTCTTGCGTTCGTGACGATATCATCGTTATTATCACATTTGTAACTGTAAATACACGTGCGCCTTCCCAATGCAATCACCATAATCATCGCCACAATCGCCACAATCTTTTGAACGCGACGAACAGTCGTTCTTTCAAGTTGCTCAGCGACTACGAATGCTCAGCGATCGTACACGCCGCCTTGGAAGAGCCCCGTGTGTTGGCGGCATTGCCACGGAAGCGACCTGGGCTCCCGTCTCTCCCGCGATGTTCGCATCGCAACAACGACAACGATCGCCCGTGGCTCGCTTGCTCAGAGAGGGCAACTGCGCGACTCCAGACCCCGCACACACAGCCGGCGCCGATTTACGTGCCCGAGTTTTGCGAGTGGACAGTGTCCAACGGCGTTGATTGATAATTGCTGCTGCTAATTGTAGAATGCTTTGATGTTGTCTGCCGGCCGAGTCGCCCCTTTTACAAAGAGCTTCTTAGCTCACTGGGCTTTACTCAATGGGAAAGAAACTTCTGAAATTCCGACACTGGCCATGGTGTCAATGACTTGTAATGTTGTAGTGGGTTTACTCTCCAACACACCAGTGTGCTGTACTCGTAACGAATTCGCATGTTTGTTTTTTGTGACAAACCTTACAAATTAGCTGTGTCGGGTGGTGGTGGGTTTAACGACACATTCATATTTACGCGATCTAACCCCAAAAAACCTCTATTATGGCGTCAATGTGGGTCGTGTAAAAAGTAGGGAGAAAAAAATAATAATCTAATATACAGATACTATGAAGGACACATGCTGTCTGCTGATCTACTCTTGTTATTTGTTGTGTTGTGTTCTCTGTGTCAATGTGATACCGGCCAATGAATGCGAGCGCGTGCAGAGAGAGAGAGAATCGATGACCCAGGCTGTGAATCTTACCTAGCACGGCGCGCGACGACGGCATCATGATCATCTCCTTCACCGTGGTGGCGGTCACGGTGGCTTCTGCTCTCCGCATCTCTGCGGCGGTGCCCTTAAATAGTCCCCGCTGATGCCGCCGCTGTTGCCGAAACCACTGAAGATGCCCGTCGATCGCAGCTTGGGGGGTTTTCTTCTCCGTCATCCCGAAACCCGAAGAGATCCGCAAGAGTAGCGGGGGGGAGGGAACTCTCCTCCTCGCCCGCAGAGATTGACCAACCTCACCACCCGTGCAGTCCACGACCCACCCACTCCCAGCCCACGTCGAGAGCACGGGGTGGGTGAGGGCCGAGAAGCCCCTCTCGCAGTGACCGTGGAAGTCACGCGGAAACACCGCGGGCTCCTATAGCGCGACACTGCGTAAGGTGTGTGTAGTGACCGCCTTAACCTGAACCGTCGGTGAGAATTTCCAGAACGACTAAGCCGTGTCGGCCCATGGTGTTATATATACATACACCGTGTTGTTGCAAGTACGTGCAATATAGGGCTGCCTCAATATAATAATGGGGTATTGTTTTCTTTCACGATGCCATATCAAATGTCCACGATATATTCACGACACGTCGCGTTGTATACCGTGCTTCGCTGAAATTGGGTGACAAATGAGAAGAATTCTCCACGCAGTCTCTTTACCAGAGCGGGGGACGCAGAGTGGCGAGGGTGGTGGTGGTGCCTTCATGGGTGTTCGCTTAGAGTACTTGCCCCACATTTTTTATTTGTCTTTGGTGATGCTGGGCAGCTAAAACAGAGCAAGTTGGCACAGGAGGGAGCACAGGTGGTGTATCTGCCATTCATCTGACTCAGTCCATTGCACCTGCTCAATCTTTCCCGTGACCTGTCAGCGAGCGAACATTCAACAATTTAAGTGGCCTATAAACTAAACTATAAACTTTTATTTTACCAGGTAAGGCACATTGAGCTACATTGCTATTTTGCAGAAGCGACCTGACCACAAATGATAGCTTAAAGTGGCTCATAATATATAAATGTATAGCAGGAAAAATACTCTAGTTTCTAAATGTGGAGGGGAAAACGAGAGGCCTTAGAGAACAATCTACGCAACCACGGGGAGAACGTGCAAACTCCAAATATATAGGCATCAGGTTCGGGATCGAACCCACGGCCTCTTCTATACCAGGCGAGGTAAGTAGCATATCGACACCGTGGCCTTAAAGTGCACCTGGCCTGGCACAAGCGACGTGGTGATGTCGCCGCCGCTAAGTGACGAATGGCGGTTGTTGTTGTTGTTGATGGTAGTGGGGAGCGGTAGTGCAGCGGCACTATGAACCCGGCCACCCCAGTTCGATTCCAGATCAGAGACCGGTCATGGGCCTCCCCTAGGTGGGCTCAGCCTCAATTGAGTACCTGGTGCGGTGTGTAAACATCGCCACTGGGGAGACAAAGGCGGTCCAGCGTGGTGCTGGCCACCCACCCTCTTGTGTACCGTGTCGGGCAATCATCGGTGCTACTCGCTAAAAGCACTTGCCCCAACAGTCTGTTCAGGCTATACCGGGGATCTTTGGTAATGGTAGTGGTTATACGATGGAGGTGGTAATCCCGCCGTGAACACTCCAATTCGTGGTAAATTATCACTGCGCAACAAAGACAAAGATCCCCTGTATAGCCTTAACAGACTGTAGGGGCAAGTGCCGTTTTAGCGAGCATCTATCAAGGCCGGAGCGGCACACGAGGGGGTGGGTGACCAGCACCACGCCCGGCCGCCTTTGTATCCCTAGTAGCGATGTTTACACACCGTACTAGGTATATAAATATCGCCACTGGGAATACAAAGGCATCGCACACACTTGTCAGAGGCACAACATGGCCACGAAGGTTTAAGAGTGAATGTAGTTTATATTGTTAAGTTTGTTTTTGCAAATCTGTATCATTGTGGAAAGCGTTGGTGTTGTCTGCCGGCCGAGTCGCCCTTGAAAAAGAGCTTCTTTGCTCAATGGGCTCTACTCGATTGGAAATACACGTCTTGTTCTTCAGCTTCTGGAATCATTATTCACGATGGTCAGGTCAAATCGTAACCTCGCGTTTCATGAACAACTCCGACTCAGAGCACGGCATTGGCCGTGCTAATTCATCGACGGTTGCGCGGGTTGAATAAAATACTTAACAAACGTTAAACTATCAATCCTGTCAACCCCTTGTCAGTGCCCTACCTTATTACAGACCAATCCCGTGCCCCTTATAAATCTCAACGTTCATCCTGCAAAGTCCCATCACGAGGGAGAAACACAAATAGGCAAAAAATGCCCGTACTGAAACGGCTGTACGCCGTATGGACCTAAAAACTAAATTTCCCTGTACAAGAATACGGTTAAACCGTATGGGTTGACAGTTGTGTAAACGAGCAACCTGACGAGATGTCTGAGATGTGGCGACACGGACGAGGGACACAACAATCATTGTGGATCTTACTCTGCGCGATTCATGCATCGTAGCAGCATCGCCATATCGCGGCGACTTTGGTTTGTTTACACTGCAAGAAAGCCTCAATGAGTCTCGAATCTTCCTCAGCAGCGGGTCCTGTCAGGGTTTCGCCGTAGGGGGTCGATCTTGCTGCTGTGCGTAATTCCTGTTGAGTAATTTTCAGGACAATTGTCAGCATTGGGATGTTTTGTTCTCTCCCAATACCAGCTACGTTGTACCTGTGTGTTTAGCTAAGGGAGGAGACTGGAGGACCCGGGGGAGAGAATACAAACTCCGCACAGAAAGGCGCCCGAGTCGGGAGTCGAACCCAGACCCTGCTTGCTGTTGTGAGGCGCAGGTGTCACCACCGTGCCACCACCACTCTGCCACGATGCTCAATGTACGTTTTTGTGTTGAACTTCTTTCGTACCATACGCAGCCAACCGTGCTCATCGGAGGTGCCCAGATGACCGGAACCGTGCCCTCCTCACGTCACCAGTAGTCTCAGGTCACTGACCCTGCCTTTATTCTTAAACGCAGACAGGCACTAATAGTGACAGTCGCTGAAAACGACTGGGTTCACCAGTATTGTAGGAGGCCGGTGATAGAGCGTGTTAACACACACGGATACTGCCCTGCTGCATTGCTTCTGGCGTAAAACCCACTCCATCTGTGATACGTTGTCACTCGGGGATATTCCGTGACAGGTTGTTAGGGCCCCGTCCATCATTTGGGTGCGGGCCCGGGGCAAATCCCACTGTGCGCCACCTCCCCCAGACGCCTACAAACCAAAGCGAGTCGCCGCAAGCTAGGGACGGCTCTGCAGGTGGCACACAGAAAGCATGGCACGCGCAGAGGGAATGCTGGCCACGTGAAATCTTCCAGTTCATCTGCTGCACCAGTCGGTTGGTGCCTTACCCACCCCCTCACCCTCCTACCCCATCAACCCCGTGTCGTCAGCAGGGATCCCCTTCGTGTCGGGAAGATTCGGGGTCGGGGGGTGCAGTAGCAGCCGCCGGCTTCATTGGTGAGAAAGCCGGACCTGAAACCGGAACTGAAACCACGGGGTGAAAATATCTCCCGCTCATACTGAATGCTTCGATTGGCAGGTTTCGTTTTCTAAAAATAGCTACCCCTTGCGATGGAAGGCGCCGCCTCGCAAGGGGATTTTCTTTGCGCTGATAGACCTGCAGCATTGCCACCACGAAAGATACAGATCCCTCGTATAGCCTTAACAGACTTTCGGGGCAATTGCTGTTAGCACCTATAAAAGCCACCATCACCACCATTTTGCCTACTATCAATACCATCACCAACAACAGCAACCGCTGTTCGCCACTAAGTGCGGAAGATCAACAACAGGAAAATTCGCACATCTCTTTGGTGAGTTGAAACTTAATGACAAGCCACAGGAGTGTGATTGTGGTCATGCAAAACAAACTGCGGACCATACGGTAAACCCATACAGATACATAGAGACCTATTATACATATAGTTTTGGTGATCAGTGCCTAACGCCTGACACTCTGTACGCTGTGTCTAACGCTGGGTAGGCTATGTGGATCCGAGTCACGTTACAAATTAGCCAGTAGAATTTCTGCACTACGCTGACACCATCTGGAATGCCACTTCATACATTTCTGAAAAAAGGAACCATTGTAATGTTGATTCGAAACCGCAACCCCAAAATAGATTATGCAATAACACAAGTTAGGTGATTCGTGAAATGCACCGTAATTTTGTTGTGGCTGAAATCATTTCAGAATCTAATCGTGGAGATATTGTCTTCATTCCCAGAATTTATCTGGCACGGTCTGATGTGAATTTACCATTTATTTTGAAGCGAAGACAATTTCCTATCATTCCTGCATTTGCTATCACTGTCATTAAGTCACAAGGACAACCTTTTCAGTATGTTGGACTTTATCTCAACGAAACAGTATTTTTTCCCACGGATAACTTTATGTTAACTTTGTCAAGAAGCAAAAATCCAACGAACATCGAAGTGCCAATTCAACAAAATTCATCTCAAGGAAAACTTTTGGACGATGATCGTTATTTTATATCAAATGTGATATATAGAAAACTAATTATTAAATAAATTCAGTACAATCTTTAAATGTTAGTATTTTCACGAATAAATACAAAAATAATAAATCTCATCACTTTCTCTCTCATCATTTTATCTCATCACTTTATTTATCTCTAGATACAGTCGTGTAGAATTACAGATGGAAATACTGTAAACCACTGTGGTCTGTGCTCCTTCAAAGGAGAAGGTTCAGCAAAACGACACGAACTCCATCATGAAGCCCTCTCGTGGCCAACAGCAGACCTCGACATTGACATTCAGCTTTTTAACTTATTGCTGCGACGAGAAAGAGTGAAATAGAGTTGCAGCAATGGATCCGCTCACGGCCACGAACACCGCAAGTGTACTCTGAGCCGTCAACAAAGACTTACACCTTCATACCAGTGTTTGGGATTAGGCTCCCTACGCAATGATCTGTGTCGTGAAGACCCTCCGCCACCCGACGCAGTCAAATTAATTACATCGTCGCGTGTGGCGCAAAGGGATTTAACGCGACAATGAAGATTTCTTCAGCTCGCTGGTGAAGTTAACTTTACCTAAGGGTTTATTTGTGAATGCTAACATTGGCTGCGAAAACCCATATATGTTGTAGGGGCTAGCTTTATGGGGCCCCCGGGGCTCGATATTGCACTGGCGCGTTCATTGTAAGTGAACAGCAACGCCTGTAATGCTTTTATACAGGGACAAACACATTCCTGCGGAGGGAGCTGGTAGGAACGTTGGGTTGTTCGGTCAATGGCCAGGGTCAACGGCGGCGTGGTGTATTCCGCAAATATGCCCGACTGTGAGGGCGGGCACAAGCCGGCGTGAATAGGTTAAACGTTGAGTTTTATAAGGGCACTACGGGGTGACCAGCCCCTCCCCACCCAGCCCCACCCCTCCCATCCAGCCCCACCCTCCCCACCCAGCCCCTCCCCACCCTCTCCTCCCCACCCAGCCCCTCCCTCCCCACCCAGCCCCTCCCTGTACGACGAACGGACGGACACAATAATCCCCTGTGGGCTGGTGTAACCAGGAGGTTCCTACCAGTAAGACCCCCCATATAGCTAGCGTGCACACACACTCTCTAGCTCACAATCACACACTCTTGCACACACAACCACAACAACTGCCATTCGCCACTAAGTGGCAGTGACGTCAACTCGGCACTTGTACCAGGCTATGTGCACATTAAGGCCACGTGAAGTGTCGAATGCCCACTGGTAGGAGGTCACGGGACAGACCCAGGTGCCATGGGTTGACTGACTGAGATGACTGGCCGATGCACCACCTGTGCCCCCTACTGTGCCAACTTGCAGTGTTTTAGCCACACGATGCTTCGCTCGTTGTTGTCATCATCGCTCATCTGGAGGACGACTGCCTTCAACTGCCAAGTAGCCTCCTTCACGATGCTTCTCCACAGAGGTCGATCTTGACATCGCTGGTACCGGTCATCGGCAAGTCCACTCAGCTCCATATCCTCCCATACCACATCAGTCCATCTCTTTTCCAGCCCATGTCGTGCCCGTTAAGCCCCCTCCATGCGGCCAAACAGAAGCTGCTTGGGCATGCGGTGGCTGGGCATGCGGGCTACATGACCCAACCAACGCAGCCTTGCCTGCTGGAGGAGCTCGCCAATGATTGGGACTGTTTTAAGATCTTGCAAGGATCTGTGAGCTCATCGCACTGTGACCCAGTCTGGTTTCACACACTCACACGCACCACTGCGATGCTCCGAACCGCAGGTTTCGTTTGTCCCATGAGAGATGAGAACTCGAGTCGGGGTTTTTTGACCTACCCCGGACGAACGCGTGGGGGAGCAGAGCCACGCAATATGCATGGCCAGTCCTCGCCTGCGTCACTACGGATAATCCCAACGTGTTTCTGCTGTTCCTGCTGCTGTCACTGATTTATTTCAATGGCGTCATCGTCGTGAAGAATATAAGTAACATCGGCAGACGACAATACGCCTCCTTCGTAGATGTGTCTGCCTCTCCATCATGGGTTGCGTTGTAAAAATGTCTTTAGTATATACGTCGAGACGCTGAGATGTGAAGGAGGCGCAGCGTCTCTTCATCTTTTCTCCACGATGACGCAAATGATTACTCACAGGGAGGGTCCTTGCCTTTACCATCGGGCAGTTCACCAGCAGCATTGGTTGAAGCAAGCCCGGCTGCTGATGAGACGCTGCGTGTCGAAGCCGGCCCAGAGTGTTGCTTGTGACGCATCAATGCTGCTGACAATGAGTGCACTCCCAGAAGCAGGCCGTGCTAGGTGCCCGGTGGGCCGGGTCGAGAAGTGGTTCTCGACCTTGTGTGTCCACTGTTGTGCCCCCTTGTTGAAGTTTGTTACAAGCAAGTAACTCCCCCCCCCCACACACCCGTTTCCAGGCCCAACATGTTTCTGAGAAATGAATAAATAATGAACATCAGTATGTTTACCGATTGTCCATTTTGTGAGGTTATCCAAACTAGCCAGCTAACCAACTGCAAGCGAATGAAAACATTCAACGGACGCTCAGCATGCGTGGTTACTCTTGGAAACCGTATTGTTTACGTCGATGAGTTTAGAATGGTGTTTTATATCGTTCTGGGTTACCATATGGGTTTATATTTTATCGTAGTTATTTTATATTTATATAGGGATCCGCGTACCCCCTGTTGAGAACCAACGGTATAGGAAACACTTTCTTGCTCTGTGTCCAGATACGGCTATTTTACGTGTTCCACGTTTAGCCTGTTTGCAACCAAGGGCGCTGTGGTGGCGAGATGTTAACTACCTCGCCTGGTATGCAGGAGGTCGTGGCTTCGATTCCGACCCTGACACCTGCTGCATATTTGGAGTTTGCATGTCTCTGTCCCCGTGGTAGCGCATATTTTTCTCCGGGCCCTCCGGTTTTCCCCTCCACATTTAGAATCAACGTGCGTTTAGAGTTTTTGGCTACTATACATTTCCACGTGATGATAAGCCACTTCGTTGAGCTATCATTTGCGGCTAGATCGCTTCTGAAAAAGAGCTATATAGCTCAGTGGGCCTTACTTGGTAAAATAAAAATAGTAATTCTAGATTTGAAGCTTTCGTGACTGCAAGGATTCATACTGTTTTTTCGGTAAAGTCACGTAGGTAAACATTTTTTAAATTAAAAGTTAATTAAAGTAATAATGGAAATAAAATAAAATAATAAATCACGACGTTTCGGAGCACTCCCTTTAAGAGTGTGCTCCTAATCTCAGCTCATTACCTGTATAAAAGACACCTGGGAGCCAGAAATCTTTCTGATTGAGAGGGGGTCAAATACTTATTTCCCTCATTAAAATGCCAATCAATTTATCAAATTTTTGACATGCATTTTTCTGGATTTTGTTGTTGTTATTCTGTCTCTCACTGTTCAAATGAACTTACCATTAAAATTATAGACTGATCATTTCTTTGTCAGTGGGCAAACGTACAAAATCAGCAGGGGATCAAATACTTTTTTCCTTCACTGTATGTGTTGTCTTGGTGTGGTCTGGCACTACTTTTGTTCTTGTTTTCCTGCCTTACCCTAGCTTGCATTTTGTTGAAAAATCGGCAGGATTTAATGTACTGATTAAATTTGTACTTATATACTGAATTTTTATTTATGTATTAATCTTTTCTCTATTTTGCACGCCTATCGTTTTTGGGTTTGTTTGTTGTTGTAACTTGCTGACCCACCCCTCCTGGACACCTGTCAAAAAGAGCTTCATAGCTGATCAGATTTCTCCAGTCTAAATATAGATCCTGATTCTGAAAATACTATGAACTGTCTACTTTCACAGTGGACAATAACGGTGCCTTCATCGCGTTCGAAAATAGTAGGCCATTGTGTGCCAGTAGGCTAGTGTCAAGATATCAAGGTGCAAATTTGAAAAAGAATTACACCACAAATTATTCAATTGGAGTTATGCGCAGCAACAAAATCCTCCTACTCCGAAACTACTGCAGGACACCGTAGCGCCTTCCTTTGTGGTGATCACCTTGGGCTATAACAGCAGCGGTCAATATAGCAAGCACTGCCATTCATGAGATGAATCTTAATGAGCTTTGCATCCATCAGCGGGCTACGTCTTTTAACAATTACCCGGCTTCGACCCTGTAATATAACATAGACGTAAAGTACTTGCGCCATCTATTGGTAGGAGTCAGTCTGTTTTTAATGTATGCATTCTAAATCAGGGACTTTTATTTGCCATCAGGTTTAACGATAATTGTATGCTTGTGTCAGTGTTCTGATTTCTCCTGAGAGCCATGTAAGATCTTCTGTGATCCACCCAGGGGTCGCGATCCATGTGTTGGCCACCATTGAGCAATAAGAATGGCGAGAATACTAAAATATAATTTGCATGTGGGAGAAAACTGGAGATAATCCACGTCAAAATCTACGTGTCAAATAAAAATCCACACACTCAAAAGAGAATTTCACTCGGAAGGTCGGTCTGCACAGATGAGTTCACAGTCCCACTTCCTGCACTGCCTTCTCCTGGGCGCCTACGCAGCCCGGCGGGCTCGAGACGCTCACAAGACTCCCATAAACTAGTTTTTATTATAACTGTCTCCATTTCATTATTTTTTTTATTTACTACTTAACTTGCTTATACTATTCGTTGCGCGAGGTTGCACTTGATTTGGCTGCTTTCAATTGCCACAATTTACTTTGCTCAGTCGGTGTTTGAACGCTGAGGGCGTGATGAGTTTCTGTTTTCACTCCTGTTTGCTCTATGCCCCCTGTACACTTCTCATTCCCTTGTAATGTGCACCGATGCCTACTTTATTGAGGGCGATAATGGCACATAAAATAAAGATTGATTGGTTTATATACGTAGGCGTTCGTAACTAATTGGCATGACAAACCTGGCGGGTTAACAACACATTTATACTTAAGCGATCTAATCCAAAAAAAAATTAACCCGTAAAAACAAAGTTTTTCACTTTAAATCCTTTATATGCGTGGCGGCTAGAGTCCTCTCGTCCTCTGGCTTGAGATGGCTGCCACCTATGGGTCAGATGATTGTCTGCCAGCATTAAGCAATTGGTAATTAAATATTTTAAAAAATTTCCCTAAACAGTGTAAAATTTTGGAAAAAAAAATTCACGAAAATTAATTGTCACGCACAACGAGTCTGTGTGGAAAATGTCAGCTCGATTGGATCACGGGAAGTGGGTTAAAAAACGACCGAAAGATTTGCACGGTCGTAAGCAAGCAAGCAAGCACGCAAGCAAGCAAGCGAACTTAATATAAAGGATTTTTAAAAAACCTTTATCCGTCGGCACTCGCTGCAGGTCACAGCTTGGCCACCGACGGAGTCGTGTGCGAGGAGTGCGGAAAGGGCTTCACGCACGGCCAGACGCTGAAGATCCACGCGCGCACCCACACGGGCGAGTGGCCGCATGCGTGTGACGAGTGCGGCCAGGGCTTCGCCTTTGTATCACACCTCAAGAGGCACCATAACGACGCACACGGGGGAGCGGCCATTCGCCTGCAACGTGAGCGTGTGTGCGCGGGCGCACCGCCACCGCTTGCTCCACACATCACCACCGTTACACATACACAGGAGAGCCACACTGACTCACAGGACTCTTGTTCAAGAGGGTCCTGCATTGGGTATTTTTTTTTATTTGAACCCTTTCCCGATCCAAGACATCTGCACATTGCAGGGTGGGGTCCCGTTCACCGCTGAATCTCAGAACACGAAAGTGGCTCAGCGTTGATTTTATTAAGAGGCACACATACGTCATCGGAACCGGAAAGGGTTAAGATGTTTTCAGCCAATTCACAAGTTGTGTTTATTTTTACAAGTGGGAGAAAACCCACACCGTACGCGTGGGGGCAACACTCGATTCCTGTACAGATGGAAACAGATGGGGATTAGTCCACTTGCCGCACTGCCTTCTGGTGAGCCAGACCTTAACGTTCATGGGAAGTTTCACAACACTTGTGCGGTTATCCACCAAGCCTTGCCTCCAGCGCTGGTTTACTAGGCCACGTACATAGCCACCACCACCCAGCTAATTACGATTATGCTCGTTTACCCAGCAGAGCCTCACGGAGGCTTTTATGTGCTTAAATATAAAATTTATCATTCAGTGTATGTGACCTCATATGAGTATCAAAAATGTGGGCAGTAACAAAGCAAATGAAAAAAAGGCTGAAACGTATAGAGATGAATGTTGGGAATTACATCGAGACAAAAGTGAAACACATGAATCACTTGTGTTATACTCGGGTGTTTCAAGGACTCTAAGGGTGATGTTGCTGCTGTATGTATTCTTATTGAGTAATTTACATGGAACCTTTCAGCATTGGGATTTTGTAACCAATACCAGTTACACTGTACTTTCTGTGGGTGTAAACCCATGCAGAACAGTGAGAGAGAACATATAAATACCACACAGAACGGCGCCCAAGTCAGGAATCGAATATAGGCCTTTCTTACATCTGAGGCGCCGCCCAACAGCCGGATACAAATCATGCCTCCAAGCTGAGGCGCCACAGTGGCGAGATGTTAATTACCTCGCTTAGTATATTGGAGGTCGTGGGTTCGATCCCAACCCTGAGACCTGTATATTTGGAATTTATTGGTTCTCTCTCCCCGTGGAAGCATGGATTTTTCTCTGGGTCTTGCGGTTTTTCCCTCTACGTTTAGAATCAACATGCTTTTAGAGTAGTTGGCTGATTTAACTTTCCAGATAACCCACTTCATTGAGCTATCATTTGTGGCCAGGTCGCTTCTAAAAAAAAGAGCTATAAAGCTCAGTGGGTCTTATCTGCTAAAACTAAAAAAAGTTGAATAGTTTAGTTTATGATGTGGGAGACCGTCGGATGTGGCTATAGTGAACGTCCGAGATCGTGCCAGTGATCATCACTTTGTTTCCCAGGTGTGCGGCAAGAGGTGCTCCCAGATCTCGACGCTCAAAATGCACCTGAGGATGCACACGGGGGAGCGCCCGTACGCATGCACCGAGTGTGGCAAGCGCTTCCTACAGAGCTCGGACCTCAACAAGCACCATGTGACTCACGAGAGGGCAGCCCGCGCACCTGTGATGGAGCGCGCACTCGTAACTCGTGCCCGAGCGCGAGGCTGTACGTGGCTTTGATGTGCAATATGCTTGCGTTTTGCTTGGATACGCGTACGCCCATTCGGACTGCGCAACCCCTGGCGTTCACATGCCGGGCACTGGTGGCTACTTTATTATCGTAACCACGCGTGTTTACCTAGCAAAGCCTCACTGAGTCTCAAGGCTGTTTCCGGAGGGTCTTGCCAAGTTTTTGTGGTAGGAGGGCGATGTTGCCACTGCGTGTAGTAATTGGCAGTAAAATTTTCATCATTGGGATTGTTTGGCCAATACCAGTTACATTTTGCGTGTTTTTTTACTTCAGCTATCGCAGGAAACCAGAGAACCCCAGAGAAACCCATGCAGAAAAGGGGGAGAGAATGCAAACTCCACACAGGAAGGTGTCCGAGTCGGAAATGGAACCCAGGCCCTTCTTGCTGCGAGGCACGAGTGTTGCCAATGCATCACTAGCCTGCCACTACGCAAATTGATAATGCGCCACTGTAGAGCAAAGGGTTGGTGGATCAATGTCGTTTGCGAAACTCCCTGCCCACCCAATGGGCGTCGAGGTTGCCTGGCTGGCCAGGGTATGACTACAGCGAGTGGAATAAGCATATCCTTCCCTCTCGCGGGTTTAGCTATCGCTGTTTTGCACCAAATTAATTGAGGTACATTTTCACCGATCGTGCCCCTTTGGCTGGACCATTCACGGTTGACCGCGAGATTCCTGTACGCTTCGTAACTGCACTGCTCGCAATGTTGCTGCCGCGGAAGAACACACGCAGTGTCGTGTTGACTCCATCTTGTGTCTTATCGCGGGTCCCAGGTCACGCGCTGATCCCAGACTCCAGTAAGGTTCAGCCATACGATTTTTCTTCCTGTAGTGTACAATACTATAGACGGATGTCTATAGTATTGTACACTATCTTGATTTGAAGCTTTCGTGACTGCAGGAATCCATACTCTTTGGTTCTTTCGGTAAAGTCACGTATACGTGACTTTACAATAAATCACGTTTCGGACGCAACATAAGCGCCCGAAACGTCGTGATTTATTTAATTTTATACCTACGTGACTTTACCGAAAGAACCAAAGAGTATGGTACACTACGTAAAAAAAATTCCATTTCATACACTTACCGTACAAGTTATATTTAACACAGTAGAAAATATTGATCATTATTAACATTCAAAATTCTGCGTGTTCAATGTTTCGGTTGATGTCGGGTATCATAACACAAAACGAGGGGTGGGTGTCATATTACAAACCATGAATCAAACCCTGTTTGCCTTTTGAGTTTACGGATCGCAAACGGGCTGATTGCGGCTAACCTCAAGATCGTAACCCCTGCGATGGGCACAGGTTTTCTGTGCCCTCTACTTGTACTGAAATGCATACGGGGATCAAGTGGCACTCTCCCTGCACGCGTAGGTACTCCGGTTTCCTCCATGTGTATAAACACGAATAGAATTGGCCAATTATCCAGATATAGGACCAGAGCTCGGGCAATTGTTAGCACCAGTTCCTAACTGCTTTCCTGTTTGCCAGTGGTTTCCCATGCCTCTAAATCGCCGTTATGGAACGCGAATGAAAAACTGCGTTAATTGCAAATTCCGTATCAAATTTTGCATGTCTGTGGGCTGCGTTCTCGGAGAGGAGATGAAGCATGAATTGGAGCCGACTGCAGGACGGGTGGCACTGAGTGGTGAGAGCGCCGACTCACAAAGGTTTGCAGAGTTTATTCTGGCTCGAGGGCGACTCGGCTTTCATCTCTCCCAGAGCAATGTGGACCTGCAACGTGGTAAGGGGACTCCTCCATTTTGGATAGACTGGCTTCCACCATGGGAATGTGGAATTTTCACCACGGAGCTCCTCTCGTGATGCTTGTGGTGAATTCCAAGAGATGAAGGCGTGGAGATGCTGCAACTTGACCGATTGTTGACACGTACATTATCAAATAGTCCTTTTCGTTACCATTTGAGAAATGTCAGTGAATGTGGAGTGGTCATAGTTCAGTGTAAAGGTATGTCTACCCAGAGTAGCAAGTTGTGTCTTCACCGACCAGCTGACATTGCACCCACAGAAATGGTGGGCAGTCCGTGCGATGTTTTGTCACCAGGACCCATTCTCATCTCGATGTACTCCATTAAATTAGACTACGGAGATGAAGGGGGATTTGCCCCCAATCACTTAAGCAACTTCACACGATGGCCACTTAAGCCCCCATTGATATCACCCGAGTGTCAAGTGAATGTCGTACCCGTAATATATATTTTTTGGGTTCAATCGCGTAAATATTAATGCAGTAAACCCACTTCCATCCGACACGGGAAGATGTATTCACAATTCTGGCAATCGCCTGACAATGCTAGTTGTAAATACCAGCGAAACGTCGTTAACTCAAATTAGAAATGAGTTGTGGGTTTGCTCTCCAACACAACCGGTGTGCGGCTGAAGAAGTAAAAAATTGGCACGTTTTTTTCCACGTGACAAACCTTACGAACTGGATATGTCTGGTGGAGGAGAGTTTGACACATTTACGCCATTTAACCCATAGACGTTATCACGAATATTGGTCACAAAGGCCTACGTGTGAAATTGAATATAGCACCACGAAATTCGCTTGGTTGAACTTTTGAACGTGAGGTCAAAGTGAACCGGCAGCCAATCGGGGGTTAGCGTGGAGCAAAAGGGGCAGCCCTGAGGTCTCCGAAAACGTGGAGCTCCACGCAACATCACGACCAACGTTCAGCTCCTCCAACGTGGCGCTAGGAACACCCTCGCAAGTCAGATGGCAGTGTAGCTCGATTACCCAGGACAGCTCGAGTGTCTCAAGGCCAGGGTGTGCGCCAGCAAGCATTTCGGTTCTGCCAAGGCCCCTGCCACGTGTCTGACCCCACGAAAAGGAACTCCAATGTGAAAGACGAAGTGGGGTCAAAGAGAGGAAAGACAGGTGGACAAGAGCATGTTGAAGCAATTGAACAAATTTGAACGTGACTGATGATGTAAAGCAACCTACCCACACTCTTAGATTTTTTCGGTAAAGTCACGTAGGTAAAAATAAATAAAATAATAAACCATTATTTTATTTCTATTATTTTATAATAAATCATTATTTTATTTCTATTATTATTTATTTTTACCTACGTGACTTTACCGAAAAAACCTAAGAGTATGAATCCTTGCAGTCACGAAAGCTTCAAATCTAGAATCAACCTACCCACGTTGACGAACGTAAAGCGTTCTCAATTGGTGCATACGACCTGCAGTGACGGTTAGAAACGCGGACACTGCTGAAGAGCACGGAGCGCAAGTTGAAACATGCACCGAGTACAAAGGATGGGGTCAGCTTATGCAATGAATGACTATTTCGAAGGACATTGACATCTAATGATCGTGGCTTGGAGGCCTTCATCCAGCAGTGGATAGATCGTCTGCTTTATCAGAAAAATACATCCCACAATAAGTGCTAGTAAATCAAGTTTAATATAATTCTACAATCTCATTTCCTACTCATTTACAGACAAAATTAGACTTCTGAAACGAGCCCGCAAGAATCGGCATTCTTGATGACAACCACCATGCTCGCTTAACGCGCGGTGTTCACACAACGCATTTTAACTACGCGGTTCTTCCATTCGGGAACACTTCTCAAAACGCGGAACGTGCACTCTTATAAGGTGGAATGCACACCGCTGTAACACGAAACGCGCACCATTATAACGTGGTCGACGATGAACACTCTCTTGAGCTGCACGGCTGAGGAGTTATACAGTACTTGGAATGATACAGTAACATGGTGGCATACCCTAGAGTTACTCTTATAAGGTGGTTATTTGTCCTGCCTTCTCACTGTCTAGTACATCGTCAATACATCGTATCTCGCCAAAATGTATCGTTACTTTATGGGGAAATTGTTTTTGTTTAATGCGTTTTTCGCTTAACGCAGCACTTTTCAGGAATGCACCTTTCGCGTTAAATTACGACTTACTGTACTAATTTTAAGCCGGATATCAAGTGTTGATCAAAGCCAGACGCTGGCCCGTTCTCTCCACCAAGCTGCGTCCATTCTTCAGACCAAGCGTTTGGCGTGAGCCCATGGTGTCCAAACACAACTTGTTTTGCCATCGTTGGCCATCTTAGCACAAACCTCCCAGCAGCGTTTGCCTCTTTGTCACCTTCAGCTTCTTGTTCACATTCAGTGAACGGCTACGACACATCCAATAACACAAGTCAAGTTTACACCAGCAAATAAAGTACTTCGGGCTAATCCATTGCTGGATGAAGGCCTCAACACACCGTGTCGGGTTCGGGGGGGGGACTCTCTCACCGAACTTTATCACTCTGATCAGAGCAGTTTAGTGAAGGGGGGTACCTAGGACTGGTTCAGATACCACTCTTCACTTGTCGTGACGAGGACTCAAACTCGGGTTGCCTGGTTCATGGCGTAGTGCACTCCCTACCACAGCCTCACTTAAACAACAACCATTATTCAAACAGCCTACCACAGCGCGTCTCCAACACCACCTTTCCACTGCGTGGTAATACGTGCCAACCCTGACACTGTGTCCCCATGATTTTGAAAGTGGGGAGCAGTATATTGAACGATCGCTCGTCCCTCTTGCTTCAACTCGCCCCGAGCTCCGACCGTGGTGACCCTGTTGTCATCAAGGGGTCACCAAGACATTCGTTGTCATCTCCAAAGTAATTGAGCGTATTAACTCCACACAGTGATCAATTACAACACGTGTGAACGTTCAATCTACGCAGCCGTAGCCCAGCATACTTTGTTGAATTTTTTGTGAAAAAATGTATAGCCATCATCGCCCTGTCTTTACCTAATGTCCTGCCCAGCCAACGTGCCATGCCTGGGTATGTCATGGAGGGCTGTGATCAGAGAGAGGGAGTAGAAGGGATAGAACGGAATCATATGAAATGCGATAGACACTTATTTGCACATTTGGCATCAGGACCAAGCTCATTTGTGCAGGCAGGCCTAGAACAGAGTGGGAATGGCTGGGCACCATTTGAAGTAGTCACGGACATTTTATCCGATCATTTTTTTATTACAATATGTGCAATGCTCGATATCATTCATCGACAGGCACTGCGATTCATTTACATAACTCGATTGCTCCCATAAAAACATAATTTTGGTTCAAAACGGCAACTAAAGGCTGATTCAAAGATAGTGCCTTTACTGGTTTTCAAATCTCACCATGAGGATGGCTGGACTACAAACTGTACGCTGCTGTTGCTGGAGATCCCATGTTTTATTTGTAGTCCCGCATGTAACATTAATCTCAAAACGCTGTAGAATTTGTAAAGTGCGCACAAATACTGCTCGGAGGCATGGGATACCACGGGCAAGCGAGAGGGCAAACCAGAACCGGGGCAAATAATTACCCAAGCTCCACGGTCCTACATTGGGATGTTAGGCCAATTCCAGGCTCTGCCAACCCTCAACTCCCCAGATGGCGTGGTGCACAGGAGCAGCATTTGTCCCTGTGCAGAAGGAGGAGACGAAACGTCACACGGCTCCTCGTGAATCATCCTCGCTCCCGCATTCCCCCACCCGCTCAGGGCTGCGCCACGGCAGAGAGCTGCGTGCGGATGCGCCCCAGCGTGTCCAGCAGGGTGTGCAGTGTCTCACGTCCGAGCTCCACTGTGAGCGGCCCCGTCTCCTCCGCACCCTCCAACTGCACATGCACAACACGCAGTTTATGACTCGTGTGAGTGTACGGGTGGGTGGACACGTCAAAGTGCGAGTGTGTGTGGTTGGACACATGAAGGTGTGAGTGTATGAATGTGTGTATGGGGACCGGTAGTGCAGTGGTTAGCATGCTGTGCGAAGAACCCAGTGACTCAAGTTCGATTCCTGCTCATAGCCAACACCAGTGACGACTATCTGAACTCGTCCCGGACCTCCCCTAGATCGACTCAGCTTGGTATGCTGTGTAATAATCACCACTGGGGAGACAAAGGTGGCCGGGATTGGTGCTGACCACCCATCCCCTCGTGCCCGCCAAAGGTGCCCGCTAACATCACAGTCTGTACAGGCTATAGGGGATTTTTGTCTTTGTTGCTGCTAAGGGCGTAAGTAACTCTAGATCTCACCTGTAAATATAAATTTACCATCAGCAGTGGGTGGTGGGTGTCCTGACATGGGCTTTTCAGCCCATATGCGCGTGTCTGCGTGATGTTTCCATGATGTAAGCGTGTGGTGTGGGGCTATCCGGTGATGCATAGCCATCACACGGCCAGAATTCCTGTGATATCCATGCGTTCATATGTCAAGGGGCTCACTTATATTATTCCGCTTGTTTAGCCAGAAAAGCTTACCAAGTCTCAAGAATCTTTCAGTAGGGGGTGATGCTGCTATGTGTGATCCAAATTGAGTAAATTTAAAGTATACTATACTCTTTGGTTCTTCCTGGTTCAAAATAAAATATTTTATACCGACGTGACTTTACCTAAAGAACTAAAGAGTATGGATTCCTGCAGTCACGAAAGCTTCAAATTAAGGTTAAAGTATACTCTTTGGTTCTTTCGGTAAAGTGACGTAGGTAGAAAAATAAAATAAAATAAAAAATAATATATCACGACATTTCGATCGCAACACAAGCGGTCGTCCTCAGGCGGAAAAATAATCGAGCAGTGGAACACAGCGAGAGAGCTATTACAACAAGAGGTTATATATGTTGGCCAAGGGCAAGCGGGGTCAGAGCTGGAAAGGAATTCCATCCCCGCACGCAAGCACGTCAGTTGTGTTAATGGGGGAGATTAGGGGGAGAGAGATTAGGGAGAGAAATTAGCATGATATGAGCTTCCGTCGCCGCATAAGAGAATCGTCCCCGCATATGCGCACAACAGCAGTGTTAATGGGAGATTAGCACTAAGTTGATGGGAGAGATTAGGCAGAGAGATTAGGGAGATTAGCAAGTTAATGTCATGTCTATGTGCGGTTAGGCTTCACAAGTGTGCGTGTGTGTGTGTGCATGCCAGCGTGTGGGGGGGAGGTGGTATCTGTGCGCACAAATCACCTGCAGCTGCAGGAGACAGGTAGGGACAGCTAGATGCGCAACCTCGTCAGAGGCGGCCTTCACGTGCACGCTCCACTCCATGGAGGCCAGGCGAGGTAGAGACACTGCAGCCGCACACAGGAAAATAAATACGGACACATACAAGACAAAGATCCCCCATGCAGCCTTAACAGACTGTTGGGGCAAGTGCTATTAGCAAGTAGCGCCTATGAAGACTTGCACGGCACACGAAGGGGTGGGTGGCCAACACCACGCCCAGCCGCCTTTGTCTCCCCAGTGGTGATGTTTACACACCACACCAGGTACACATTTGAGGGTGAGTCGACCGAGGGGAGGCCCATGACTGGTTCAGATAATCGTCACTGGTGTTGGTCGTGAGCGGGAATCGAACTCGGGTCAACGGGTTTGTAGCACAGTGCACTAACCACTGCGCCACTGCTCCCGATAACGGAGATACACACACAAAGGAACGGCCGCGTGAATTATGGCGCAGCAGTTGAGAGAAGTAGCAGGAGCCATGGTGAGGTGTGGTGATTTATCGGTATTGGCAGTGATGACCTCTTGTTAATTCTCGACTCGGCGTCACTCATCTTTCACTGCAGAGCCACAATTCATCAAGAGTGCATGGAGAATCACACTCACCCTGGTCAGAGATCAGCTCACTTCTCCATGCTGGCCTGAGTGGACACACACAAGCACGCACAAAAGCACAAATACATACATGTACGACCACGTGTACCCAGGAAGCGCGCACACACACACCTCTCTCGGGTCAGGCCACTTTCCCAAGATGCGTTTCTCAGAGCCCAGGAAATTTTGTGATGAAGTTACCAGATTATTGCGCATTTGACTGCTAGAGATCCAGGCCGAATCCATGTGTAACACTCGCGGCTCACAGGAAGAAGGCTCTGGGTTCGATTCCTGACTCGGGCGCCTCTCTGTGTGGAGTTTACAGAGGACTGGAAACGGGAGATGAGCAACAACTCAATGCTCATTTGGAGCAGATCGACGACTATTGAACGTCATGAAAGAAGTTCAACGCACATACATGATACATGTATTCAATCTCGCGTGCACAAATCCACGTGTTTTATTTCTCAAGGATGTATGTACAGGCAGGCCTCGCTTAACACGACGCCGTAGAATGCCAATTCGTTATAGCGCTCTTTATCCTGGAGACATTATAGCACATAAAGGACACACCTGTCCACTGACGTGCATTTACTCCACATTGATCTCGCTCTGCCTCATTTATTTTCGCGTGTTCTTGTGAGCATTTTAAACCCATAACATCTAAACAAAGGGTTGCTAGTGTTCGTGTCGGAAATTAGGCCAAAGTGTGAAGGAAAATGATCACTTTAGATGTTAAAATTAAAGTGATAAGGCTGGTCGAGGCGGGTGAGTGTCAGATGTGTTGATGCACGCGCGAGTACATTACATAATACTGATGTCATATATTAAAAATTGTGATTTTTTAAACATTATTTTATTTTACTACATTCACCACAATATAAAGGAATCAAGTCACGGCAATTCGGAGAAGCAGTTTCGCAGAGCGCACAGGGTGTGCCGGGCGGACTGGTTGCCCTTCACGTGCTGGAGGAGGAGTCTGTCACATGGCTCTGTGGCTACATGCGCTGACGTCTACTCACATCTAAAATGAACAAACATTTACTTATTTTTCTTACATATCTGGCGCTCTAATTGTATATGACAGTCGCGTGTAAAACCATTTTCTAAATAAAAACAAAATAGCACTGGGGGAAGGCGGTGTGGATCGCAAGACCCTTACACGTTGTCGAGCAGCGCCTTTGCCAGCAGCGTCCTCAGGCCGGCGGGGAGCTTCTCCGGGAGCAAGCGGAGGGCCTCCTCGGGGCCCACGGGGCACACAAACACGGCGCGCTTCGCCAGAGCCGCGAGCGCCAGCACCAGCTGCACATACAAAGACAAAGATAGGATAGCCTTGACTGACTGTTTGAGCAAAGTGCTCTTCGCGAGTAACACCTGTGAAGGCCAGCACTGCACATGGGGGGGTGGGTGGCCAGCACCATGCCTGGCCACCTTTGTCTCCTGAGTGACGATGTTTATATACCGCACTAGGTACTCATTTGAGTTTGACTCATCCTAGGGGACGCCCAGGAACGTTTAAAATATCCGCCACTGTTACTGGTCACGAACGGGATTCACACTAGGGTCGCTGGGTTCGTACCGCAGTGCGCTAACCACTGCGCCATGACCCCACACAGCTGCTCTCACACACAGTGATGGACACAGTGAGACGCACAGCAAGATTCAAAGTGAAACGGTGACAGATACATTGAGGAAGAGTGAGACACACAGTAGCGAGACTTCAGACAGTGCGATTCCCAGACACAGAATCACACAAGACTCTCAGATGCACATCGAGATTATAAGTGTGAGGCACTAAGTGGGACGCACTGTGGGACACACAGCAAGACTCACAGACACAGCGAGACTCACAGACACACAGTGCGGCTCACAGACACTCCGATACCCATAGACTCAAAGCAATAGACACAGCGAGAATCGCAGACACACAGTGACAGACAGAGCGAGATGGACAATGAGCCTTGCTGACACACGATTACATTTACAGACACCAGTCACAGATACAAATATCCCCCGTATAGCCTTGACAGACTGTTATGGAAAGTGCTGTTAGCGTGCATCTATGAAGACCAGCACGGCACACGAGCGGATGGGTAGCCAGCACCACAGCCGGCCGTCTTTGTATCCCCAGTGGCGATGTTTACACATCACACCAGGTACTCATTTGAGGCCGAGTCGACATAGGGGAGGCCCAGGACCGCTTCAGAAAATCTTCACTGTTGTTGGCCGTGAGTGGGAATCAAACTCGAGTTAATGGGTTCATTTCTTTAGAACTGATTTTTGTGTTTAGTTTGTTGTCCTTCCCCGAAGCTCCAATTAACAAGGTTATCTACGTCCGGTGCAAAAGAAATTCAACGTATAGTGCATACATACGTGGAGCAGCACGCTTCCCGTTGCACTACCACTCCCCAAGAAGATTCACAGACGACCAGTGAAAGATACAGACGCATTGTGAGACACGGTGCAAGAGAGGCACCACAACACCGTGGGCACCTCGGTAGCGAGATGTTAACTACCTCGCCTAGTATGCAGGAGTTTGCACGTCTATATTTGGAGTTTGCACTCCCCGTTGTAACATGGATTTTACTCCGGGTCCTCCGGTTTTTCCCTCCATATTTAGAATCAACATCACGGGTGTATTTGGCTAATATAAATTTCCGCGTGATAAAACCACTTCGTTGAGCTATCATTTGTGGCCAGGTCGCTTCTAAAAACGAGATAGTTCAGTGGGCCTTACCTGGTAAAATAAAAATAGTTTATAGTTTGGTTTATAGGCCACGTGAAGTGTCAGAACGTTCGCTGACAGGTCACGGGACAGACCCAGGTGTCATGGGTTGACCGAGTTGACCGGCAAGATGCACCACCTCGTGCCACATAGTGAAGACGCACAGGGCGCACTCACCTGCTCCGCGTGCTCGATGCTCGCCAGCTCGAGGGCTCCCATCACCTCCTCCTTGAGCCCCGTGCGAAGGGCGGCGGAGGGCGACAGCGCCCGGGAAACCACCGCTCGCAGAGCCTCCTTTGAGGGAGCCTACAGAGACAAAGACCCCCCCAACACCCAACCGCATAGCCTTAGCAGACTGTAGAGGCAAAGTGCTGTTGGCGAGTAGTAGCACCTAGGAAAGCCGGTTTGAGTGAGTTAGTGTGGGCGAGTGACACGGGCGAGAGAAAAGATGGACTGATGGGTGAGTGGGTGAGTGTGTGTGGAGGGGTGAGTAGGTGAGTGTGTGTGGAGGGGTGAGTAGGTGAGTGTGTGCGGAAGGGTGAGTGGGTGAGTGTGTGTGGAGGGGTGAGTAGGTGAGTGTGTGTGGAGGGGTGAGTAGGTGTGTGTGGAGGGGTGAGTAGGTGAGTGTGTGTGGAAGGGTGAGTGGGTGAGTGTGTGTGGAAGGGTGAGTGGGTGAGTGTGTGTGGAGGGGTGAGTAGGTGTGTGTGAAGGGGTGAGTAGGTGAGTGTGTGTGGAGGGGTGAGTGGGTGAGTGTGTGTGGAAGGGTGAGTGGGTGAGTGTGTGTGGAGGGGTGAGTAGGTGAGTGTGTGTGGAGGGGTGAGTAGGTGTGTGTGGAGGGGTGAGTAGGTGAGTGTGTGTGGAAGGGTGAGTGGGTGAGTGTGTGTGGAAGGGTGAGTGGGTGAGTGGGTGAGTGTGTGTGGAGGGGTGAGTAGGTGTGTGTGAAGGGGTGAGTAGGTGAGTGTGTGTGGAGGGGTGAGTGGGTGAGTGTGTGTGGAAGGGTGAGTGGGTGAGTGTGTGTGGAGGGGTGAGTAGGTGAGTGTGTGTGGAGGGGTGAGTGGGTGAATGTGTGGAGGGGTGAGTAGGTGAGTGTGTGTGGAGGGGTGAGTGGGTGAGTGTGTGTGGAGGGGTGAGTAGGTGAGTGTGTGTGGAGGGGTGAGTGGGTGAGTGTGGAGGGGTGAGTAGGTGTGTGGGTGAGTGACAGAAGAGATGGACAGATGCAGTGCAGGAGGATGTGGAGCCTCGCGAGTGGACCTGCCGATGACCGGTACCAGCGGTGTCAACATTGGCCTCTGGCGGAAGTCGCCCTCCAACAACAACGGAGGGCGGAGGAGCGACGCTCACAACAACGAGCGGAGCACCGGGCGGATAAAACATAGCAAGTTGGCACAGTAGGGGGCACGGGGTGGCGCATCGGCCAGTCATCTCAGTCAAGTCAACCCATGGCACCACCTGGTTCTGTCCCGTGACCTTCCTGCCAGCAGCGAGCCTAGCGACACGTGGTGGCGCCTCAAGGCGCACCTAGCCTGGCACAAGCGCCGCGGCGACGTCACCGCCACCGCCACCTCTCTCACCTGCAGGAGCAGCGACAGCGCCGCGGCGTCCTCAGCTGTCAGCTCCGCCATGATCCCGGCACCGACAGCACCACGTGATCACCCCCCCACCAGACTCCACCCTCCCTCCACGAGACTCCACCCCCCTCCACCAGACTCCACCCTCCCTCCACCAGACTCCACCCCCCACCAGACTCCACCCCCCTCCACCAGACTCCACCCTCCCTCCACGAGACTCCCCCCCCCACCAGACTCCACCCCCCACCAGACTCCACCCCCCACCAGACTCCACCCTCCTCCACGAGACTCCACCCCCCCTCCACGAATCTTCACCCCCCCCTCCACGAAACTCCACCCCCCACCAGACTCCACCCCCCCACCAGACTCCACCACCCCAACAGACTCCACCACCCACCAGACTCCCCCCCCCCCACCAGACTCCACCCCCCACCAGACTCCACCCCCCTCCACGAGACTCCACCCCCCCTCCACGAATCTTCACCCCCCCTCCACGAAACTCCACCCCCCACCAGACTCCACCCCCCCACCAGACTCCACCACCCCAACAGACTCAACCACCCACCAGACTCCACCCCCCCCCACCAGACTCCACCCCCCACCAGACTCCACCCCCCTCCACGAATCTTCACCCCCCCCAACGAGACTCCACCCCCCCACGAGACTCCACCCCCCCTCCACGAGACTCCCCCCCCCACACCCTGTGCCTACCCCCACCCCACCACGAGACTTCCCCCCCACCCACGTGACTCACCCCCACCACCCCCCACGAGTGATCAGTGGCGCGCCCACGTGACTCGCCAAGAAACAGGGTCACGTGTGGTGCCAGTCCGTCCCACTCCGCCACTAGCCCCGCCCACACTGCCGGTGGCCCCGTCCGCTTCTAATCGGCCCTGCCACTGTGGCATATTAATTTGATTTTAAATACGATACAGTTGTATAATTCATGCTGCTTCTTCTTTCGTATGGCTGCTGATGTAGATTGCAGGGCAACAACTACAATTTCACATTCAGATGGTCAAGCCACATTATTAAAAATTAATTGTCACGCACAACGAGTCTGTGTGGAAAATGTCAGCTCGATTGGATCACGGGAAGTGGGTTAAAAAACGACCGAAAGATGAGCACGGTCGTAAGCACGCAAGCAAGCGAACTTAATATAAAAGATTTAAATAAAAAACGACCGAAAGATTTGCACGGTCGTAAGTGCGCAAGCAAGCAAGCGAACTTAATATAAATGATTTTTAAAAAGTGATGACAACAGAGAAAGTAGTCCCCTAAGTCTCAACATCCCAGACCACAGCCCCAACTTCTCACTCACAGGAGGAGCAGTAGTAGTGGAGGGGCCACAACGTTACCACTAATTTAGACGGATAGGTCAAACGCCAAAAATGTGATTTTCTATTTATAAGTGTATGGCCAAATGAATAAAAATGCCTTTAGTTCGTATTTTAATACCACTGTGATGGAGTCGCTTTGTCAGATGAATCAGCATTGTGGACATTAAGGTTCAAGTTCATTTGATTATTATTACACGCTTTTATTATTACAGTACACGCTTTTATTTAACTCACTCCGTCTGTTGTCGTATCCTCAAAAAAATCGTGTAACTCAATTTTACCCACTTCCCAATGTGCTATCGACTGCAAACTTGGAATACCTGTCATACTCATGACAAGACTATATTCTATCATAAAAAATCCAAAACATATACTGTATTTTTTAACATTTTACACGCTTGAATTTAACGTACTCTATGTGTTGTCGTATCCTAAAATCTTGTAATTCAATTTCAACCGTCTTTTCAATGTCGTATCGACTGCAAACTTGGTATAGGCAGGTCATACTGATGACAATACTATATTCTATCATTAAAAATTAAAAAAATATTTTTTAAACAATCTTTTTTACGGCTCTAATTGTCCACGCTCAACTCACGTTGGCTGTAAATCACCACGGTTCCTTACGTCACGGCAAGCCTCGGGGAGCCACGCCGAGGGGCGGGGCATGTGGAAGGAGGGGAGGGGCGATGGGGAAGGGGGCAGGGGGAGGTGCAGCTCGGACAGTACATTTCATTAAAGCGTGTTTAAAAAAAAGTATTTTTAAATATTTTATTTTTTATTTGTTTTACCTTTTCAGGCTTTCAACATAGGTACGTCAGTAAACCTCTCCGTATTGTGGATATCTACAACGTGATGTGCAGTGTGCTGGAGATCGAGCCAATGCCAAACAATGGCTCGTGGGAGGATGTGCGAGACATGATGAAGAGCGATGCCCTGCCAGTGAACTTTGCAAAAGTCGAGACTGTGTCACTGTTGCTATGCCTGTTGTGTTTTGTGATGTTCTCACTTTGATCGCTAATTTGCTGAACACACGCGTTGATTTGTGAGCAGGTGTGAATATAATTGCGTCTTAGACATGAATCTCTATGAATACAGTCGCGTGTAGGATTATAATTATGATCACCAAGCGTAATTACCCATACAATTTGATAGTTTTTCCAATCTATATTCACATAATAAGGGGCGATCATCACACCCCGTTGTTTGGAGTGTCCTGAGTGAAATATTTGATTACAAAGTCATCGATTGTAATTTCTAATAAATGATATTTCTGTATAATAAAAAAGCCTCGACTCAGTCAGGTCGGCCAGGCAGATTCTGCTTGGGATGTTAGGCAATATCTTCTTGTTGGTCGTAATTAATGGATTGTAAATATGTAGCTCTTACCAACGTTGATGTCTTTATCATATAATTGAAAAAATCATTGCTAGATTCCGTATTTTAACACGTAGGCTTTCGCGAACAATATATACAAATGTAATACAAGAACTGATATCTGGTATGAAACATGATTTACCGAAGCTATCAAAAATTGGTATGTATAGGATGAATAGCTCCTGTGGCGAATGTTATGTTGGTCAGACGAGAAAAGTACATAAAATAAATATTTAAAACTCACAAACACAACTGTCGGCAGTTGCAGCACATGCTTGCCTAACTATTACTGGCCAAGACTAATGAGATCATCTATTTAAATTGTGAGAAATTACAATGTTAACCGTTCTAATAGCTACAGGCTTAGTGTTCCTTGGAGGCATATTATTAAGTGATAACACCTTTTAATTGCATGCATATTCAGGTCTTCATGTTTTAACTGTGACTAATGCAACTGGTAATATGTACTGTACTGCATATTCGCAGATTAACATAACCCAATGTATGTTGATAAACTGACTTAACCCAGCTGGTAATAGGTACTGAATATTCTCAGATTAACATCAATTGTAATTCATGATTACATTAGCCCCCCCCCACTCTGATCTTCGTACCAAATAGGCTCACAGCGGTGACATCACATTTACTTTATTTAAGACCATAACAGAAAGACTTCTTCGCAATTCTGTAAAAAAAAAATCGCTCGATGAAGCTGGTTGCAATCACCAGAGAAGCGTCGTACTCAAATTGTGGTGTGGGTCTCCACTCCAACACGCCGGTGTGCTGTAGTAACTAATTGCCACGTTTTGTTTAGGTGACAAACCTTACTAATTGGATGTGTCAGGTGGTGCTGGGATAACGACACTATTGTTTTAATGCAAATCAAGCAAAACATTATACTGTGCTGTTTATAGCAGGGGCCTGCCAGGTATATTTGATTTCCAGTATTTGCGGTAACTGATGCTTTCAGCTTAGGAAATAAATCGGCCCAAGGGAATCAAACACATGGTTCGGAGCTCACAGGGGCGATCGCATGGATGGGATATCCCCCCGACCTGTCAATGTGGAATGTCCATTCCTGGCTTGGATTCGCCACCGCAAATCAAACGAACAACAACAACGAAGCCCCTCCCAAGACGAGGGGTACATGAACACGCGCGCACGTGTGTGATGCCGCTCGGGTAGGGCAGCCACACAAACTTCCATGATCGTAACATAAAAAAATACTATTATTCTTGGTTCTTTCGGTAAAGACACGTAGAAGGGAAATCATAAAAATAAAACAATAAAATTCTCACGACGTTTCGCCACTTTTTTCAAAAAAATGTCTTGCTGTGGTTTTCACACCTGATGATGATTGCTTGTGTTGCAATCGAAACGTCGTGAGCATTTCATTGCTTTATGTTTATTATTGTATTATTTCCCTTCTACGCGATTTACCGAAAGAACCAAGAACATGAATCCCTGCAGCCACGAAAGCTTCACATCGACATTTATCTGAATTCTGATGAGATTCCGAGTCGTCGTCGACGACGCTGCCGAGAAGGCGCCGCGTCACGGCCACGCCCCCTTCCCGGAACGACGCGTCACGCCCCTCCCCCCTCCCCCTGCGGCCCCCACGTGGATCCTCTCAGTCGTCCCCAGCCGTCAACCGCAGCAGGAGCTGCTGCTGCTGCTGCTTCTTCTTCTCACGAGTTGTGGCGGCGGTGTGAGAGAGGAGCGAGCGAGGAGCGAGAGGGAATCGTCCAGTGTCGTCGGTCTACGCCGGGCGGGGCGGGCGGGGGGGTCAGAGTCGAGGCGGGAGGGCGCTGCCGGAGACGTGGAGAGTGCGCGGCGCGATCACTGCAGGTGAGGTGACACTGCAGGTGAGGTGACACTGCAGGTGAGGTGACACTGCAGGTGAAGTTATACTGCAGGTGAGGTGACACTGTAGGTGAGGTGACACTGCAGGTGAGGTGACACTGCAGGTGAGGTGACTGTAGGTGAGGTGACACTGTAGGTGAGGTGACACTGTAGGTGAGGTGACACTGTAGGTGAGGTGACACTGCAGGTGAGGTGACACTGTAGGTGAGGTGACACTGTAGGTGAAGTTATACTGCAGGTGAGGTGACACTGCAGGTGAGGTGACACCATCACTCACTGCTGACGAGGTTACCACCACTCACTGCTGACGAGGTTACAACACTCACTTCTGGTAATAATAAATAATAATTAGCAAGGCGCCTTTCATCCGCAGTTCTAAACGCGCCCCGTGTATGTTAAAGCCGGACATAAACAGAACTTGCATGGTCAATGGGCAGCAAGAGAGTGGCCGAGGCATGTTCTTTGGGTCTTTCGGTAAAGTCACGTGGATAGAAATAATAGCAAAATAATAACAATAAAATTATAACAAAGTAATAATAAAGTAATAACAATAAAAGAATAACAATAAAATAACAATAAAATAATGAAGTAATAACAAAAAAATAATAACAATAAAATTATACAAATATCACGTTTCGATCGCAACACAAGCAATCTCCTGGTGACGTCACCCGATGACTGCTTGTGTTGTGACCGAAACTTCGTGATTTTTATTATTATGTTTTCTTCTATCTACGTGACTTTACCGAAAGACCCAAATAATATGAATTGCTGCAGTCACGAAAGCTTTAAAAAAAGTCAATATTTTGCCGAGGCAATTCAATCTTTTATTTCTGGGACACTACTTTTTCTCCCAGGGGTGAACTTAACTCCGCGACTGGGGTACCAATCAATAGTAAAAAAACGTGATCGAAAATTCAACTTTGCATAGTGCATCGTGTACAGCTCGTCGAGATGAGTCGATTGCCGCATCGCCGACCATCAACAGACTAAAGGTGACTGCATCACGGACATTATGCGAGAGCCGGGCGACTATGGTACCCTGGGGTACCGCCATGAGGTTCACTTTAACAACAACTCTAACGACTCTGGCTGTCTTGTTAGTAACGCCAGAGCGATGTTCCGCAGTCTGGGAGCGGCACAGTGGTAACAGCCCGATAACCCACCCACTGACCTGCTCGCTCACCCACCCGCTCACCCGCTCGCTCACTCACCCGCTCACCCACTCACTTACTCACCCACCGACTCACCCACCCACTCACGCACCCACTCACTCACGCACCCACCCACTCACTTACCCACTCACTCACGCACCCACCCACTCACTCACCCACTCACTTACTCACCCACCGACTCACCCATTCACCACTCACCCACTCACTCACGCACCCACCCACTCACTCACGCACCCACCCACTCACTTACCCACTCACTCACCCATTCACCCCCACTCACTCACGCACCCACCCACTCACCCACCCACCGACTCACCCATTCACCACTCACCCACTCACTCACTCACCCACTCACTTACTCACCCACCGACTCACCCACCGACTCACCCATTCACCACTCACCCACCCACTCACTCATCCACTCACTCACCCATTCACCCCCACTCACTCACCCACCCACTCACGCACCCACTCACTCACGCACCCACCCACTCACTCACCCACTCACTCACTCACGCACCCACCCACTCACTCACCCACTCACTCACGCACCCACCCACTCACTTACCCACTCACTCACCCATTCACCCCCACTCACCCACTCACTCACCCACCCACTCACTCACCCACTCAATCAAGCACCCACCCCCTCACTCACGCACCCACCCACTCACTCGCCCACTCACTCACCCATTCACCCCCACTCACTCACTCACCCACTCACCCACTCACTCACGCACCCACCCACTCACTCACCCACTCACTCACCCACGCACTCACCCACTCACTCATCCACCCACCCACTCACGCACTCACCCACCCAGTCACGCACCCACCCACTCACTCACCCACTCACTCACCCATTCACCCCCACTCACCCACTCACTCACCCACTCACTCACTCACGCACCCACCCACTCACTTACCCACTCACTCACCCATTCACCCCCACTCACTCACCCACTCACCCATTCACCCCCACTCACCCACCCACCCACTCACGTACTCACTCACCCACTCACTCACCCACCAACAAGACAGGCCTTAATAAGTAATATTTAAAACAAAACTTTTTTTAAAACACGCTTTAATTAAATGTACCGTACTAGTAATGGAAGAAGTCCACGACTCCAGGAAGTGGCCCCGAAGCTTGCCACAACGTAAGGGGGCGTGGTGATTTACAGCCAACGTCAGTTGAGCGTGGACAATTGGACCCAAACCGAAACATAACATAAAAAATAATGTTTAAAAATATATATTTCTTATAGAATATAATATTGTCATCAGTATGACATAAGTATACCAACTTTGCAGTCGCTAGCACATTGGTCAAAATTGAGTTACAAGATTTGAGGATACGACAACAAGAACAGAGTTAAATACAAGCGTGTAATCATATAAAAAATAGCTCTCACAACTCCGAGTGTCTTATTATATATCCACGCTGCTGTGAACACGCCGCCATGAACCACTGCACGGTGGCACCCGTGCAGAGGGGGATCCAGTTGCGGGGGGGAGGGGGACTCAGTGGCGGGTGCCCTCAGCGTGTGCAGGCGGTGCAACTGCGCCATGGCTGGGGGCCATGGCAGCAACAGCAGTAGTTATTATTGTTGTTATTCCTCTTGACGCTTGTTTACCCAGCACAGTCTTATCGAGTCTCAAGACTGTCTCAGGAGGGCCCTGCCAAGTTTCCGCAGTAGGGGGGCGATGTTGCTGCTGCTGCTGCTGTGTGTGATCCCAATTGAAAAAAATGCATTTTCAAAATTGGGATCTTCTGGCCATGACCTGTCACTGTACATTGTAAGTGTATTTAGCAATGGGGTTGTTAATACGCAGAATGGGGAGGGGGACCGATGCAGAATATGCGGGGGGGGGGGGCAGTGCCGGATATTATCCTAGTAGCTAAAGTAGCTACACGTGTGGTAGTAGCAACACGTGTAGTAGTAGCAACACGTGTAGTAGTAGCAACACGTGTAGTAGTAGCTACACGTGTAGCTACATGTGTAGTAGTAGCTACGGGCCACGCACTTTCAAGGGCCCCGCACTAAAAATTTTCAAGCTATCAATTCCGGTTCAGTGATTCTGCACTTCACAACAAAAATCTAACTAGAAAACTATAGACAGACATACAAGCAGACAGACATCACAAGGACACACAGAGAGAGAACACATCAGCACAAAGAGAGAGGTCGTTTCTGTGACGGTTCCTTAAATATAGAGAGGGGGGCGGGGGCGGAGAGAGGAGTTTTCTAGTTAGATTTTTGTTGCTATTTCTTTTATGCCTGATGATAATTGCTTGTGATGCAATCGAAACGTCGTAATATACTATTATTTAATTTATTAGTTTATCTTTAGACGTGACTTAACCGAAAGAACCAAAGAATAATTAATGCAGTCACGAAAGCTCCAAAATTAAGATTGAACCACTTCTACGGGGAATTTTTAAGCTTATCTTTTTTCTCTCTCTCTGGCTATTTGTTCTCTCTGCCTGTGTCCTCTCTTTGGAATTTTCACACTTAAATTATAACTTAGCAATCTTTGAAATACGTAATCAACCGGGCTATGCGTTAATTGTGTATTGACCGACTCTCTGTGTTGCATTACATTATATTTCGATATTTTACTAGGTTATACTGGTAGGAACGAAGTGGACCAGACCACCAATAGATTAATGTGTCCGTCCGTCCGTCCGTGTATCAACATCGCCCCCTACTGCAAACACTTGGCATGACCCTGTCCGACAAGATGGCCGCCCGCTCCCCCTGCGATGTGAATTAAACAAAATGGCCGTCGCTTCCGGTGCATCACGGCAAAACTTTAAACTTCGCTTCAAAATTACTTTACTGAAACGCAGCACGTTTTTTAAAAAAATTACTTTACTGAAACGCAGCACGTTTTTTAACACAGAGACAAGAAACATTTATTAACACAGAGACGACATACATTTAATCGCCTTATTTGTGCACGAAAAGCACGGCGCGAGGCCTAGTGCGGCAGGCTTCGCAAGGCCTAGTGCGGCAGGCTTCGCGAGGCCTAGTGCAGAAGGTGGTGGTGGGGGCTGGTGGTGAGGGCTGGTGGTGGGGGCTGGTGGTGGGGGGTGGTGGTGGGGGGTGGTGGTGAGGGCTGGTGGTGGGGGCTGGTGGTGAGGGCTGGTGGTGGGGGGTGGTGGTGAGGGCTGGTGGTGGGGGGTGGTGGTGAGGGGTGGTGGTGAGGGCTGGTGGTGGTAGGGGCTGGTGGTGGGGGCTGGTGGTGGGGGCTGGTGGTGGGGGCTGGTGGTGGGGGGTGGTGGTGAGGGGCTGGTGGTGGGGGGTGGTGGTGGGGGCTGGTGGTGAGGGCTGGTGGTGGGGGCTGGTGGTGAGGGCTGGTGGTGGGGGGTGGTGGTGAGTGCTGGTGGTGGGGGGTGGTGGTGAGGGCTGGTGGTGGGGGCTGGTGGTGAGGGCTGGTGGTGGGGGCTGGTGGTGGGGGGTGGTGGTGAGGGCTGGTGGTGGGGGCTGGCGGTGGGGGCTGGCGGTGGGGGCTGGCGGTGGGGGCTGGCGGTGGGGGCTGGCGGTGGGGGGTGGCGGTGGGGGCTGGCGGTGGGGGCTGGCGGTGGGGGCTGGCGGTGGGGGCTGGCGGTGGGGGGTGGCGGTGGGGGCTGGCGGTGGGGGGTGGCGGTGGGGGCTGGCGGTGGGGGGTGGCGGTGAGGGCTGGCGGTGGGGGCTGGCGGTGAGGGCTGGCGGTGGGGGCTGGCGGTGGGGGGTGGCGGTGAGGGCTGGTGGCGGTGGGGGGTGGTGGTGGGGGCTGGTGGTGGGGCTGGTGGTGGGGGGTGGTGGTGAGGGCTGGTGGTGGGGGCTGGTGGTGGGGGCTGGTGGTGGGGGCTGGTGGTGGTGGGGGCTGGTGGTGGGGGCTGGTGGTGGGGGGTTGTGGTGGGGGCTGGTGGTGGGGGGTGGTGGTGAGGGCTGGTGGTGGGGGCTGGTGGTGAGGGCTGGTGGTGGGGGGTGGTGGTGAGGGCTGGTGGTGGGGGGTAGTGGTGAGGGCTGGTGGTGGGGGCTGGTGGTGAGGGCTGGTGGTGGGGGCTGGTGGTGGGGGGTGGTGGTGAGGGCTGGTGGTGGGGGCTGGTGGTGGGGGCTGGCGGTGGGGGCTGGCGGTGGGGGCTGGCGGTGGGGGGTGGCGGTGGGGGCTGGCGGTGGGGGCTGGCGGTGGGGGGTGGCGGTGGGGGCTGGCGGTGGGGGCTGGCGGTGGGGGCTGGCGGTGGGGGCTGGCGGTGGGGGCTGGCGGTGGGGGCTGGCGGTGGGGGCTGGCGGTGGGGGGTGGCGGTGGGGGCTGGCGGTGGGGGGTGGCGGTGGGGGCTGGCGGTGGGGGGTGGCGGTGAGGGCTGGCGGTGGGGGCTGGCGGTGAGGGCTGGCGGTGGGGGCTGGCGGTGGGGGGTGGCGGTGAGGGCTGGTGGTGGTGGGGGGTGGTGGTGGGGGCTGGTGGTGGGGGGTGGTGGTGAGGGCTGGTGGTGGGGGCTGGTGGTGGGGGCTGGTGGTGGGGGCTGGTGGTGGGGGCTGGTGGTGGGGGCTGGTGGTGGGGGCTGGTGGTGGGGGCTGGTGGTGGGGGCTGGTGGTGGTGGGGGCTGGTGGTGGGGGCTGGTGGTGGGGGGTTGTGGTGGGGGCTGGTGGTGGGGGGTGGTGGTGAGGGCTGGTGGTGGGGGCTGGTGGTGAGGGCTGGTGGTGGGGGGTGGTGGTGAGGGCTGGTGGTGGGGGGTAGTGGTGAGGGCTGGTGGTGGGGGGTGGTGGTGAGGGCTGGTGGTGGGGGTTGGTGGTGGGGGCTGGTGGTGAGGGCTGGTGGTGAGGGGTGGTGTTGAGGGTGGTGGTGAGGGGTCTTTAAATCTCACAGCGTTTCTTGTCAAAACAAACACTTTTAATTAACGTTACACTAGAATACAGTAATTTTGTCTTTAACTCCTCTATACCCGGTCGATATCCCTGTACCGGTACTAAGTATTATTCCTACCAGCCCACCCCGCAGGGTCCTGTTTTAATTTTAGTGTGTCTTTCTCCTGATTTTCAAGCTTGCGTTGCCGTGCCGCGTCGTCATCTTACTTGCAGCATCACCTTTCCGTCCACTCATTGATATGCTAATTTTTTTCTCTGCCCCCTCCCTCTCTCCGCCCCCACCCCCCCTCTCTATATTTAAGGGACCGTCACAGAAATGACCTCTCTCTTTGTGCCGATGTGTTCTCTCTCTGTGTGTCCTTGTGATGTCTGTCTGCTTGTATGTCTGTCTATAGTTTTCTAGTTAGATTTTTGTTGCTATTTCTTTTATTCCTGATGATGATTGCTTGTGTTGCAATCGAAACGTCGTAATATGCTATTCTTTAATTTATTATTTATCTTTAGACGTGACTTAACCGAAAGAACCAAAGAATAATTCCTGCAGTCACGAAAGCTCCAAAATTAAGATTGTTTTTGAGCTCTTTGCGTTTCAAGCGGTTTGAATGAAAAGATACGCATTTTATGATGTTCACATCTGAACAATTCAAAAACGGTAAAAGATAGGAGAGCTTCCCCTCAGAGTATTCAGTTAATTATTTTTGGTTCTTTCTAATAAAATAATGGATTGTTTAGATTGAGCGGTTTCCTATGGGTACGTATTTAAATATAAAAAGTTTAATCGAATTATCAACAATTTTCGTGGTTTTTGTTTGTGGAAAAATACAATTTATTTTAGTAGTTAGTGTCTGATCGTAGATAACAAAAATGTAAAGAATCATCAGGTTCATTATATTATTTAAAACTTTTGCCTGGCGAAGACAGACTTCATGAACTAGTTTTTAAATACTATATAGCACAACGATGATTGAAGGATATGTAAATAACAATACATTAAATAGGGCAAACAATGAGGTTTTGTAACAGTAGGTCTACGAGTTGAATGAGTTGAGGTGGGCGATGTTTGCCATGCCAATTGTCTGCAGTGTGGATGGTTTTTGGTGGGAATTTGGAAAAGTGGTCGATGGAGGTTGAAAGTAAAGGTTTAGATGTTAGAGGTGCATCCCTGCAATTGCTTGCTCACGGCCACTGTTGGTGGAAGGGTGCCCACTGCAACAGCAAGATCTATCGCCTTCTGGAAGGTATTTTGGCCTACTCTTCCACGCTGGAGATAAGAGGGTCAGGAGGATTGTCCATGTAATGACCCACAGTAATCATGCTTAAACGTGTGCTCTAGATCGGCAGTGTACATTTCTGAATGTGGAATAACAACATTGGAATTGTTCGCTTTGTTGCAGGAATGCGATGAAGTGCCCAAACTGTCAGACGATCTGTCAAGAACGCCAAAAGTTTTGTGGTGAATGTGGGAACCCGTTACAGCCTGAATGCAGGCCAGGTCAGAATAACACAACAATAACAAATATCATTCTTGTTTTCTGCTGTCATTTTTATTACATACCACGCCCACCATGCAAATATTACAACTTTGAACAATACATTTTGAAAAAAATGTTGGGCATTAATCTGGTTTTGTTAACCATCGTGTCTCACAAATTAGTACATGTGGAGTGGTCATAAGCCTAATTTCCTTAAATATTTCAACCAGACAATAATACCTCGATATGCATATATTCGAAAAAGTTCCAGTGCAACAACCTTTGGATATTTTACCGTTATTTTACACAAAAGGCAATTATTTAAAAATACACTAACAGGAATAAATAATACTTTTGTCGCTATACAGTACTATCTTCACTATGCGTCTGTTATTTGTCAGTTTGTAATTGTAATACTGTACAGTATAAATATATGTTAAATTTAACGTCTTTGTTTACAATATGAGTAGTGAGTTATGAAGTGTTTATATATGAAATGCTAAGTTACGAAGGCTGGAATGCATCCCCGTAGTACGAATGTTTTTTTGGAGAACGCCTCCCGTTCATAAATCGAGGGATACCTATATTCTTGGTTCTTTCAGTAAAGTCACGTAGATAGAAAATAAAAATAATAAATGTTATTTTATTATCGAGGGATGCCTGTATATTTTCTTTCATTCACCTGTTTGATGACAGTTGTAAATGGAGAGGACATATGGGCCTAGTATTGCACAAACACAATATCATGCATTTCATAAAATATTGCATTTTTACACTATTAACAGCAATTCAATCATGGATTTTGTAATTGCACATACCTGAAGTAAACCTAATAATTTCATTGATCTTGAGCTCTCATTCTTGAGACTTTGAAGATGTTATAGTTTTAACAAAATTCTGTTTTCAGCTGCTTTAGGGCAGCATGGCTCAGCAGCAAGAGGGACTCTGCTGCAAACCAAGGGGCAGGGTGACGGAGCCCCAGCAGCTTCCCAGGCCTCCACTGGAGAATCACAAACATCTCCTGGACAGCAAGGGACACTGGGCAATAAAAAAAAAAGAAATAGAAATAGAAAGAAAAAAGCTACCGGAAGGTAATTTGATGTACATGTAGGTTTTGGCGACCAATATACGCAAGTCTCGCTTTACGAGCATTCTTTCTGTGAGATTTTTGCTCTAATGAGCAATTTTAATTTAGACCAATTCATTCGCAAAACAAGCAAATGTTCATGTAGAAACGAGTGGAGAGATCAAATTTGTTCTGTGGCGGCAGGGGCGCACCACCACCCGCAGTTGTTTGTTGAGTGCTTTCAGATGTTTTTCTGCGGCTGTCTGGAACGCTCTTCCGATATTCCGAAGCCACTGGAGCTATGCACTTTTAAATCTAAATGGAAAACTAATTTCTTTAGAACTGCTTTTTATGTGTAGTTTCTTGTTCTTGCCCCTGCACCTCTGATTAGCACGGTTGGCTACGTATGGTGCGAAAGCAGTTCAATATACCTACCAGCTCTGCTGTGCTGTGTGCGCACATGTGGGTGGTAGGGCGGGCGCTAATTCATTGCAGATGCTGAGAATAGGCACCTGTATGAACTGTGGTTCTCCATGTATCTTAATTGTTATGTTTGATGTTTTATTACTTAAAAGTAATATAATCATTTGTATTTCTCACGGAATGAAGGTAGTTTCAAGAGTTGAACATTTTTGGGCTAAAACGTAACTCAGCTTTTAACATGAGAGTCAATGGAAAAATGATGATGAGTGCGATCCCTCTGTAGTTGGAGCACACTCTCTAGTTCCCATTATTAAAAATGGGTACTATGACCCCAGTTGGCCAATCCAGAGGTACTATACCCCCCTTTCATAAAACATTGAAGAGGCTGTTAACCACGATACCCCTACATAGTCCAGCGCTTTCAACAACTGGGCGAATCTCGTCCACCCCGCAGCTTTGCCACTACGAAGGCCCTCACCCACCGCAGCGACTTCAGCAGCCGTGATGGATCCGACCCCCCAAGCTGTTTTATTTGGCTGCCTCCTGAGAGGAGGGCATGTCCGCCTGGTTGAGAAGCTCCTCAAAGTGTTCCTTCCGCCTCTCGACTATCTTCTTAGTTGAGTTCAATGTTACGCCACCCTTACTGAGAACAGCCTGGGCCACGTCCCGTCGACCCCTCCTAAGGCATCAAATGGTTTGCCAGAACATTTTTGAGGCTGCCCAGTAGTGCCTTTCCATGGCCTCTTAAAACTCATAACCTGCCTGCGCTTTCGCCTCAGCAACTGCTGCCGCTGTTGCTCTCTCGGAAAACCAGTACTTCTCAATTGAGTTGGGTGACCTTTTTCAGAGCATAGCTTCCCTCACTACTGGTGTCCACCAGCGGGACCTAGGGTTACCACTATGACAGGCACCAACTGCCTTCAGGCCACAGCTTTTCACAGCTGTATCGACAATCAAGGTCCTGAACATCGTCCACTCTGACTCAAGGTCCATAACCTCCCCTGGAGTGTAGGATAAGTTTTCCCGGAATCTTTCTGCACTGGGTCTTCCACCAGATGTTCCCAGCAAACCCACACTATTCGTTTGGGCCTTCCACGTCTATTTGATCGGTGCCCCAAGCATAAAATCTAACTTACCACCAGGTGGTGATCAGTTGACAGCTCTGCCCCTCTCTTCACCCAAGTGTTCAGAACATACGGCTTTAGGTCCGATGATACAACTATAAAGTCAATCATTGACCGTCGACCCAAGGTGCTCTGGTACCAAGTACACTTATGAGCATCCTTTGGTTCAAACAGTGTTTATTATTGACATTCCATGACTAGCGCAGAATCCCAATAACATCTCTTTGTTTGGGTTCAGATCAAGGGAGCCATTCCTCCTAAATCATGCTTCTCTAGGTTTCTCCATCATTTCTCATGTGAGCATTGAAGTCGCCCAGTAAGACTATGGAGTCAGTAGGCGGCACTATATCGAGCACTGCACCGACCGTCTCCAAGAAGGCCGAATACTCTGAACTGCTGTTTCGTGCATAATCACAGACAACAGTCAGCGTTTTTCTTTCTGAGACCTGAAGTCTCATTATTGAGGCGACCCTCTCATCCACTGGGACAAACTTCAACTGAACAGCACCCAGTCGGGGGCTTGCGAGTATCCCCACACCCGCCCGGGGCCTCTCGAGAAGTTTGGTTCCAGTGCCAATGCTGTGTGTGGAGGTAAGGCCGACTGTCTGGTCGATACCTTTCCACCTCCTCCACCAGCTCCGGCTCCTTCCCCCCCCAGTGATGTGACATTTCACGTCCCAATAACTCGTGTCTATTGCCAAGGCCCAGTTCGTCCGAGACCATCCCTCTCCCTGCCATACTAACTGATTAATAATTATGAATCACATGTATGTTGAACTTATTTTGCATTCTACGTAACCAACTGTACATAATACGATGTTTGAGTTTTGGTTTCATGTCACAATGTATGACTGAAATGAGAAGTTGTTTGTAAGAGAGACTTATTGAAGTTGTTGGTTAAAACTGGACTTTCCTTAACACTTCTTGTGAGCCATACCTGGTGACTCCAGTAAATTAGCCTACTTGTTTCTGAGTTTTAATCTGAATAAACAAAATTAAACAATTGGAGTATTTATTTAATATACGTAATGTTACAAAGCAATTTATGAGAAATATTGTTTGTTGAGTTCTGTTCTTGTGAATGAACATCAGTTTATTTTATTCATTATTTAGCAATGAAGAAAGTGTTGCTGCAGCAGCTGGCGCAACAATAACTGTCAAGGAACACAGAAATGATGGTGTTGGTCGGGAAGAAGGCAGCAAATCTACTGGTAAATAAGTATTCCTGGAGTTTTGTAACAAACGTCTAAAAAGCTCAAACAACTGTCACTATAGCACAGTATGTAGGCATACATCAGTTTCCCTTCATAAGCACATACACATGCACACAATTTTAGTAACATAGGTTAATTTCAACATTGTTTTTTGGCAGTAACATATCCAGTACTAAGTCCCATCAATGAGCTATGGGTAGGTTGGTGTAAAAAAGCACATTCATCATCATGAGATGAATTGCTGAAACGTGACTCATCCAAGTTATTGCAGTCCCTCATGATCCTCGCAATCCCAACTGGCTCCTGCACATGAGCTGACTTCATCGCTTTATCACCACAGTGGCTATCTTCTCATCCCTGTTCCCTCCTTTGGCTGTCTCTCTGTTGTTAGTCTTGACCATCAGCCATGAATACTTTTAGAAACATGTCCTGCCAAAGCCAATTCACTTGTGTATTAACATTCAAGGTGATGTCAGTAACCAGTGGTTGTTCTCGCTGTGCGTTACTACAGGTTTTACTTGAATTTTAACAAACTTGATGAGACACGCGTACACACGAGGCATGTAACTAGTCACCCTGTCGGTTGTGATTCAATTCAAGAATTGTAGATTTTTTGTCACATTTCTTTCCATCGCAGGTCTATTATTTGTTGTTCCATCTCACTTGTACAGGTTTGGTCACGTCTTTACACTTCGTGTGCTGCTGTATGTATAATTTGATTATTTCATGAACTATTTTCATGCACAAATCATATGTGTATGGAATCTAACAGTCAATCTGAATTGGTGAATTGTTATCGGCCTTCTATTCACGCAGATGTACAGATACGTAAATGTGCATACATGTATGCATTGTGTGCATGTGCAGTTGTGTTAATATTTTTTCTCGTGATTTCTAAATAAACTACTGAGGTTACACCTAATACTATATAAACAGAATTATACATTTACAATCCATATCTAGTTTATTGGAATTCCCCTTAACTTTTTAAATGCTCTTACATGATTGTGCTATGAAGTAATTACGAATCATTGTTTTCAGATGGTGACGGTGATGGCCAAATAAAAGAGACATTGACCATCGTGGAAGGTGAACAACCAACTGTTGAGCACATTGACCAAAGTGACGTTTGCACTGATGTCACCCCGATGCCTGGTGCAACAAGCACAACTATTGCTGGTAGAAAACTATTCTGGATTTAGTTGTTTTTATCATTTTGCACCCATTTTTACAGCTTTCTTTTACTCTAGATATAAATTGTGCTTTTAATGGTTGCTATGAAGTCATCACTACTGAAGCGATGCGTTTCCTTAAAATATTTCAACCATTTTGTTTATCATTCAATTGTTTGACAGTTGTTGTCAATGGAGTGGACATTGCACATGTGTGCCTAATATTGCACAAACCTGATATGGATTTCTAAAAATATTCATCTTTTGCATAATTAATAGAAGTTAAATATTACGGATTTCATTATGTGCTTACGTCTGTAAATATATCATCTCATTGATCCTGAGTTCTTATCCTTGAGACTTTGAAGCTGATAGAGTTTTTACAACATTATTTTTTCAGCTGCTTCCGAGCAGCATGGCTCAGCAGATGCTGGGACTCCACTGCAAACCAAGCAGCAGGGTGACAGTGCCCCAGCAGTCTCTCAGGCCTCAACTGGAGAATCACAAGCATCGCCTAGACAGCAAGGGACACGGGACAATAAAAAAAAAGATAGAAAAAAGAAAACTACTGGAAGGTAATAGGATTTCCATGTAGGTTTGGCCACCAATATTATGATTCATAATTAGGGTTTTTGGTTATAATGTGCAAGTATAATGCTAAGAATGTTTTGTTTGGCAGTGTCAGTTGGAGAAGGGTATGACACGATTGGGATTTGCACTTGCACAATCTAACCCACAAGATGTTGAATCGCATAATACAATGTTTGACTTTTGTTTAATATCACAGCTGAAATTTGCTGTTATTTATAGGGGGAGGTTTATTGAAGTTGGTTAAAACTGGAGTTTGTTTTAAAACTTCTTAAAGCCATACCTAGTCACTCCTGAAAATAAGCCTCCTTGTTTCTTATCAATTTTATTCTGATTAAACAAAATAAAATAATTGAAGTATGTATTTAATATATGTAATGTACAAACCAATTCATGATAAATATTTAAAGTTCTGTTTTTGTGAATGAAAACGCTCTGGATCATTATCAGTTTATTTTATTCATTATTTAGCAATGAAGACAGCGTTGCTGCAGCAGCTGGCACAACAATAACTGTCAAGGAACACAGAAATGATGGTGTTGGTCGGGAAGAAGGCAGCAAATCTACTGGTAAATAAGTATTCCTGGAGTTTTGTAACAAAAGTCCAAAAAGCTCAAACAACCGTCACTATAGCACAGCATGTAGGCATACATCAGTTTCCCTTCATAAGCACATACACACAATTTTAGTAACATAGGTTCAACATTGGTTTTTGGCAGTAATAGATCCAGTACTAAGCTTCATCAATGAGCTATGGGTAGGTCGGTGTAAAAAAGCACATTCATCATCATGAGATCTATTGCTGAAACGTGACTCATCCAAGTTATTGCAGTCCCTCATGATCCTCGCAATACCAACTGGCTCCTGCACATGAGCTGGCCCCATCGCTTTATCTCCACAGTGGCTATCCTGTCATCCGTGTTTACTCCTTTTGCTGTCTCTCTGTTGTTAGTCTTGGCAATCAGCCATGATTGCTTTTAGAAAGATGTCCTGCCAAAGCCAATTCAGTTGTGTATTAATAATCAAGGTGATGTCAGTAACCGGTGGTTCTTCTCGCTGTGCGTTATTACAGGTTTTACTTGAATTTTAACAAACTTGATGAGACACGCGTACACACGAGGCATGTAACTAGTCACCCTGTCGGTTGTGATTCAATTCAAGAATTGTAGATTTTTTTGTTACATTTATTTCCATCGCATTTCTATTATTTGTTGTTCCATCTCACTTGTACAGGTTTGGTCACTTCTTTACACTTTGTGTGCTGCTGTATGTATAATTAGATTATTTCATGAACTATTTTCATGCACAAATCATATGTGTATGGAGTCTAACAGTCAATCTGAATTGGTAAATTGTTATCGCCCTTCTATTCACGCAGATGTACAAATACGTAAATGTGCATACATGTATGCATTGTGTGCATGTGCAATTGTGTTCGTATTTTTTCTCGTGATATACAAATAAACTACTGAGGTTACATCTAATACTATATAAACAGAATTATACATTTACAATCCGTATCTAGTTTATTGGAATTCCCCTTAACTTTTGAAATGCTCTTACATGATTGTGCTATCAAGTAATTACGAAGCATTGTTTTCAGATGGTGACGGTGATGGCCAAATAAAAGAGACATTGACCATCTTGGAAGGTAAACAACCAACTGTTGAGCACATTGACCAAAGTGACGTTTGCACTGATGTCACCCCGATGCCTGGTGCAACAAGCACAACTATTGCTGGTAGAAAACTAACCTGGATTTAGTTGTTTTTATCATTTTGCACCCATTTTTACAGCTTACTATTACTCTCGCGATAAATTGTGCTTTAATGGTTGCTATGAAGTCATCACTACTGAAGCGATGCGTTTCCTTAAAATATTTCAACCATTTTGTCTTTCATTCAATTGTTTGACAGCTATTGTCAATGGAGTGGACATTGCACATGTGTGCCTAGTATTGCACAAACCCGATATGGATTTCTAAAAGTATTGCTCTTTTGTATTATTAATAGTAGTTAAATATTATGGATTTCATCATATGCTTACGTCTGTAAATATATCATCTCATTGATTCTGAGCTCTCATCCCTGAGACTTTGAAGCTGATAGAGTTTTTACAACATTATTTTTTCAGCTGCTTCGGAGCAGCATGGCTCAGCAGATGCTGGGACTCCACTTCAAACCAAGCAGCAGGGTGACAGAGACCCAGCAGTCTCTCAGGCCTCAACTGGAGAATCACAAGCATCGCCTAGACAGCAAGGGACACGGGACAATAAAAAAAAAGATAGAAAAAAGAAAACTACTGGAAGGTAATAGGATTTCCATGTAGGTTTGGCCACCAATATTATGATTCATAATTAGGGTTTTTGGTTATAATGTGCAAGTATAATGCCAAGAATGTTTGTTTGGCAGTGTCAGTTGGAGAAGGGTATGACACAATTGGGCTTCACACTTGCACAATCTAACCCACAATATGTTGAATCGCATAATACAATGTTTGACTTCTGTTTAATATCACAGCTGAAATCTGCTGTTATTTATAAGGGGAGGTTTATTGAAGTTGGTTAAAACTGGAGTTTGTTTTAAAACTTCTTAAGCCATACTGAGTCACTCCTGAAAATAAGCCTCCTTGTCTCTTTTCAATTTTAATCTGATAAAACAAAATAAAACAATTGAAGTATGTATTTAATATATGTAATGTTACAAAGCAATTTATGAGAATTATTTAAAGTTCTGTTTTTGTGAATGAAAAAGCTCTGGATCATTATCAGTTTATTTTATTCATTATTTAGCAATGAAGAAAGCGTTGCTGCAGCAACTCTGATAATGTGCACTGTCCTTGAAGTTGATTGGTTTTGTTGCCAGATAGAAGGGTAAAAAAAACATCATATTTTTACTGGCAAATGAGGTTCCAATGGTGTATATGTAATGTTACAAAGCAATTTATGATAATTATTGTTTTGTTAAGTTCTGTTCTTGTGAATGAACGTCAGTTTATTTTATTCATTATTTAGCAATGAAGAAAGCGTTGCTGCAGCAGCTGGCACAACAATAACTGACAAGGAACACAGAAATGATGGTGTTGGTCAGGAAGAAGGCAGCAAGCTTACCGGTAAATAAGTATTCCTGGCGTTTTTGAACAAAAGTCTGAAAAGCGCAAACAACAATCACTACAGCACAGTATGTAGGCGTACGTCGGTTTCCTTTCATATGCACGTACACATGCGCACAGACGGACATTTATAGTAACAAAGATTAATTTCAGCATCGGTTATGGTAGTGACAGATCCAAGCACTAAGTCGCATGAATGAGCCACAGGAAGGTGATTGTAAAATGCACATTCATCATCATGAGATCAATTGCTGAATGAAGACTCCAAGTTATTGCAGTCCCTCATGATCCTCGCAATTCCAACCGGCTCCTGCACATGAGCTGATCTCGTCGCTTCATCTCCACAGTGGCTATCCTCTCATCCGTGTTCCCTCCTGGCTGTCTCTCTGTTGTTAGTCTTGACCGTCAGCCATGATCTCTTTTTGAAACATGTCCTGCCAAAGCCAATTCACTTTTATTAACAGTCAAGCTGATGTCAGTAACCGGTCATTTTTGGCACCGTGTGTTATTAGAGGTTTTACTGAATTTTAATAAATGTGATGAGACACTTACACACTAGGCATGTAACTAGCCACCCTGTCGGTTGTGGTTCAAATTAATAATTGTTTCATTTTTGCCCGATTTTTTTACACCCTATTTATATTATTTGTTGTTTCATCTTGTTTGTATTGCTTTGGTCACTTCTTTACACGAAATGTTCTACGAAATGTATAATTAGATTATCTCATTAACTATTTGCACACACACACACATCATATGTGTATGAAGTCGAAGAGTCAATCTGAATTAGTAAATTGTTATAGGCCTCATATTCACACCGATGCACGAATATGTAAACGTGCACATGTTTGTTTTGTGTGCATGTGTAGAGGTGATACGCGCTGGGATTAGGGATCGTATGCCAGCGCGTGATGATTGGCTGTGTAGGTGGTGACGCGCGCTGACGGTGGAGGATCAGGGGTCAGCGCGGGGTCGTGGGTTACGGGGTACCGATTGGCTGTGGGCCGGTGACGCGCTGAGAGGGAGTGATCAGGTGGCAGCGCAGTGTGATTGGTGGAGTAATGTTAACACGCGCTGGGGAAAGCGGATCGTAGAGAGAGTGCGTCGTGATTGGTTCATTAAGGAACGACGCTCACGTCGACGTCCGCATCAGCTCCGTCTCTCGTGAGCAGGGGCTATAAAAGGGGATGCACACAGGCGTAAGGGCAGTGTGTAACCAGCGAAGAATGAAGACGGGGATGAAGACCTAGAGCCCTGCGGTACCTAGCCGGCTGTCCTAACGGGACCGGGACTCTGTGTAACCCAGAGGCGAGTGTAGTGTGTGTAGCCATAGGCATAAGGTCTACACGAGCCGAATGCATTGTGTGTAGCCAGGCATAGGGTCTACACGAGTCGAGTGTATTGTGTAGCCAGAGGCATAGGGCTTACACGAGTCGAGTATATTGTGTGTAGCCAGAGGCATAGGGTCTACACGAGTCAAGTGTATCGGGTGTAGCCAGAGGCCTAGAGTTTACACGAGATTAGTGGAGTGTGTCGTCGGAATAAGGAAGACCACACGTTGTATTGTGACACGTAAAGATTTAATAAAAGTGTGTTACCCGTCAAGAAGTTCCTGCCGTCAATTCCAATACTTCAACTGGCGTCAGAAGTGAAAAGGTACTCCAAGCATGGATACAAGGAGGAGCCGTCGGACCCACGGGATTGACCACGGGGACAACCTCGACGACGGGGGCCAGCTGGCATCGGGGGGTGAGGAAGAGGAGCTGCCCACGGGGCAGGATCCGCCGACGGCGCCGGACGAGCGACGGGGGACTGACACCGTGCTCCGCGAGGCACACTCCCGTCTGGCGGAGCTGCTGCTCGCCGCCGCGTCCATCCTGGCGGAGATCAGCTCGTCGGGAGGAGCGGGGACGGCGGCCGACGTGCTACAGGGTCGCCCTGCAGATTCCCGCCAAAACTATTTGGCGATTCCCGCCATTTCATCCGCACCAACTTTTGGCGGGAACGGCCATCACCACGTGGCAGCGGTTCTCCATGCGCGCCCGCTGACGTCACCAACGCGCGCGGCGGACCGCCATCACACACCCGCCACTGGGGCCGCCATCTTACACACCGACGGGGCGGCGGAGAGGAAGCACGAGGAGGAGGACGACTTCATCTTTCAGCAGCGCCTTCCCACGTTGTCAGCCTTCAAGGCGGAAGGCGGGGATTGGAGCCAATTTCAGCGCAGATTTTTGGCGCATCAGGAGATGTCCGCCTGGTCCGACGCTACGGCACTGCGGGCACTGCCTGCCATGCTGGACGACAACGCGCTCGCGGCCTTCACGTCCGCACGCAGGTCGGACCGCTCCACGCTCAAGGATGCGCTGGCTCTCATGGCCAAGGTCTACGGTCCTCCCTCGGCGTGCCGCCATCATTTTTATGCAAGACGGAAGGCGGACACGGAGACCGTGCTCGCCTACCGCACGGCGTTGCTTGCTCTCGCCGACGCCGCGTTCCCTCGTATGGACGAGGAGGGCCAAGATGCGATGGTTTTGGAGCAGCTGCTCAAGTTGGCGCAGGACCTGGGGGTCCCCATCAACACGGCCGACGAGACCGATATTTCTTCCTTACGGGTCGCCACGAGCATACAAGCGCACAAGGTCCTTCTACGTAAGCAGGGGGTCGTCTGCAACGCTGCAGTGGCCTCAACTCCGGGTCCGGTTGTTACCGTGCCCCAAGTCGTCAGCCCACGAGAGGAGGCGTTCATCGCGGGACGAGCGGGGGACTGGAGATCGGGGGGTCGTTCGCCTCTGCGGGCGGCCCGCAAGCTGGAGCAACCGAGATCTCCGACGACTGTCATCACGTGCTATAACTGCGGCCTCCGAGGCCACGTGGCCTCCGGTTGCCGCGCCCCACGTCAGCGCGCCATGGGACCTCGGCTGGACGACGAACAAGGCCCCAAGTCATCACTGCAAACCCCGGCAAGTCGCGGCACCTCACATGCTTGGCCCGCATACTCGACACGTATGGGTCGTCGCGTTGCGACGGGGGAGAGCCGAGTAGAGTTCGGGGATTCGGTTCGGAGAGGGGGGTTCGGCCGGGACCGGGGAGACGTTAAATGGTCGGAGTTGGGGCACAGAATAGTGGCTGCCTCAGCGGGTTCATCCGTCGTTACCGGATCTATTGATGGGGTCGAGGTCAGGGTGTTAGTGGACACGGGGGCATCGGCGACTATTATTTCGGATCTCATTTATAATATTCTCCCGGTACAATGTCGTCCGCTTCTTCCGGTGGATGTGCCATTTTACGCCGCTAACGGGGGATCGTTGGGCATTATCGGTCAGATTAGGGCGTCCATTTGCATTGGTGATATCAAATTGTCGGGACCCGTTTTCGTTTCGTCTTCCCTGGCGGTTCCTTGCCTCTTGGGCACTGATTTTTTGGCAAAAATGCCCATCAAAATTCTCATTGATCAGCGTTGCATTGAACTACCATCGGGTCGCCGTATTTCATTTTTGACGAGCCCTAATGTAATTCGGACGGCGTGCGCTACCATACAGGCGTTAGCGACACAGACCGTGCACGTGCCCCCGGGTTCACAAATGTTAATTCCCCTCCGGTTGCGGAAGCCATGGGGGAAGGAGGCCTTGGAACAGGGCATGCTTTTGGGTCCTTCTAATAGGGCTGTTGGAGGTCTCGATTTGTCGGTGGCTCACACTTTGGTTGGGGCGGACAGGGATCCGTTTGTGATGGTTTTAAACGCTGGGGCGCGGCCGGCCGTCATTCAGCAGGGCACCGTGCTAGCTCACGCGGCACGGGTCCCTGCGGAGGAGAGGCTGGTTGCGCAGGCTGATCCGAGCCCCACGAGTAACGTAACATTGAAGGAGGACCTCGATTGGATTGATATGCTGTGCGCGGACTCTGACGATCTGTCAGCGGTACAGTTGGGTGCGCTGCGCGGGTTGCTGATTGAATTTTCGGATGTCTTCAGTAAACATAAGTATGACATTGGGTGCACGGACCTGCTACGCCACCACATTGAAACGGGCGATGCGGCACCGGTCAGGCAAAATCCCTTCCGACTGAGTCCTGCTGAAAAGGAACATGTTCAGTCGGCAGTTAACGATATGCTAGAAGCCGACATTATTTCGCCTTCTTCCAGTCCTTGGGGAGCACCTATTGTGCTCGTTAAAAAGCAGGACGGGTCCCTGCGATTTTGCGTCGATTTCCGTCGCCTGAATAAGATCTCTGTGGCCGACGCGTATCCGCTCCCCAGGATGGACGAGTCTCTCGACGCATTGTCCGGTGCGCGATACTTTTCGACTCTTGATTTATTATCCGGATTTTGGCAGTTGCCACTCGACGAGGAGTCTAAGCCTAAGACTGCATTCCGGACTCCAGGGGGCCTGTTTCAGTTTAACCGGTTACCCATGGGACTTCACTCCTCTCCTGCGACGTTTCAGCGTCTTATGGAATTGGTTTTGTCGGGCTTGCAGTGGGATACGTGCCTCATTTACCTTGACGATGTCATTGTTTTCGGTAAAACGTTTGAAGAACACCTCCAGCGATTGAGAGGGGTGTTCTTGCGAATGCGATCGGCTAAATTAAAGTTTAAACCGGCCAAATGCCATCTTTTTCGTAAATCCGTGAGGTACTTGGGTCACATTGTCGACTCTTCGGGGATTTCTACCGATCCTGCGAAGACGGACTGTGTCAGTTCGTGGCCGACGCCCACGTCGGTGTCAGACGTGCGCAGTTTCATTGGTTTTGCTTCGTATTATCGCCGATTCGTTGAGCACTTCGCCACCATTGCAAAGCCCTTGCACGCTCTAACGGCAAAAGGAGTGAAGTTCCGGTGGGGACCGGAGGAGGAGGCTGCATTCTGCTCCCTCCGGGACGCCTTGGTAAGGGCCCCACCCTTGCGCTATCCGGACTTTGCGAGTCCCTTCTTGCTAGACACGGATGCTAGCAACACGGGCATTGGGGGAGTGCTGTCCCAAGTCGTTGGAGGGGTCGAACGAGTGGTCGCCTATGGTAGCAGGGTGTTGTCGCCGGCAGAGCAGCGCTACTGCGTCACCCGTCGCGAACTGCTTGCCATTGTTTTTTTTGTACAACAATTCAGGCCATATCTCTATGGTCGTCATTTCACGGTCCGGACGGACCACGCGGCGCTCCAGTATTCATTACGGGTTGCCCAGCCCTCGGGCCAATTGTCGCGGTGGTTGGAAGTCCTCCAGGACTATCAGTTCACGACTACGTACCGTAAAGGGTTGCGACACACAAATGCCGATGCCCTGTCGCGGTTGTTGCCTTGTCACAAATGTGCGTGCTTATCGGGATCGGCGCGCTGTAAACCTCCGGTTACGGAAGGTAGGGAGGCGTTGGTTGCGACCGCGAGCACACCAATTGGAGATGGTCCCGCTACCCCAGGGGGTCAGGACTCGCTGCTCTCACTGTCGTTGATTGAGTGGGGCCGTCTCCAAATGGCGGACAGCTCCCTGCTGGCATTGCGCCGAAAGACGGAGGGTTCCGAAGGTAACCATGACCGAACTGGCTCCTACGAGCTTAAGCAAGGCCTGTTGATGAGATGGGACAGTTTGTCCCGGCGGCATGCGATTGTGGTGCCTTCTGCTGTGAGGGGGAAGGTTGTCTTGGCTGCACACGAACGCCTCTTGCATTTGGGAGTTAACAAGACGCTTGCCCTGCTTCAGCGTGACTATTATTGGCCGGGAATGGGGGGTGACGTGGTGAATATTCTGAAGGGTTGTGTTGAGTGCGCCAGACGGAAACCACCGCCCGTGGCAGCTAATCCACCGCTGCAATCTATTCAGGTCTCGCGCACTAACGAGCTCGTTGCACTCGATATTCTGGGGCCCTTTCCGGTCACGCCTAGGGGTAATAAGTACCTGTTGGTGGGGGTCGAATATTTTACCCGGTGGCCTATGGCGTGGCCACTCGCCAACCAGTCGGCGGCGGCTGTGACGGACGCCTTTGTCCAGGGCTACGTCCTGGACAAGGGGGCTCCCGAACGCTTGCTGACTGACCAAGGGAAAAATTTTTCGAGTAAATTACTGCAAGAGGTGTGCACCCTGTTGGGTACCAAGAAGGTGCGTACCTCCCCGTACCACCCGCAGACGGACGGGATGGTGGAGAGGCTTAACAGGACATTGACCTCTATGCTGTGCCAGCAGGTATGTGAGTCACATGTTGATTGGGACCTGCAGGTCCCTGGGGTCCTTGCCGCGTATAGAATGGCCCCCCATGCAGCAACGGGATTTTCCCCGTTTTATCTAATGTACGGTCGGGAAGCCGACCCGCCCATGGAAACGCAGCTGGGTCTGCCCGCACCACGAACTAATTCGAAATTGGCAGAGCATATTAAATTTAATATTCATAAGCTCACAGAGGCAAGGGAGGCCGCACGGCTTAATTCGCGGGCTCGCCAAATTGCAAACGAGCGGTTGCGGGCACGGAAGGTGTCCGTGCACAATTGGGAACCAGGTGACAGGGCCTGGCTGCATTGCCCTCAGGCACCTTTGGCTACGTCGCCTAAATTGTTGAAGCCGTGGCGGGGACCCGTGGAGGTCGTGCGGGTTGCACGCCCCCAGTGCGTTCAGATAAAATGGGGAAAACGCCGTTGGTACGTCCACCCCTCCCGACTGAAACCGTTCTCGCCTCCGTATGGCCTCCCCTTGTGTCGTGAGGGCCGAGCATGTGACGTGACCGACGACCCTGAGGGGGAATTGTCCTTGCCTGCTCCTCACATGTCTCCGCCTGATCCGCTCCCAGGTGTCTCGAAACTGACAGCTGCCGACCACCGGCGGCCGGATCTTCACGGCGGGGCCGGTCCTTCCAGGCCCGATCCCCGCCGTCTAGAGCTGCCGGAGCCACCGGATGGTCGCCAACGTCCCGTCCCATACGACGGACCGGCCAGACGGACTCGCGCTAGGTCGCGCTACTTTGTGTAACCTACCACGTGAGGAGTCGAGGCTGCCGGAGCGCCTCGGCACTGCGTTGGTCACAGTGACACTTGGCGCGTTCGTTTTACGGTGTTCGCTTTTATTGTGTTGTTCGTCGGGCTGTATATTGCTTCGTATTTAAGTGTTGCGTTGTGTTATGTTGTTGTTGTTGTGTTACGGGGCACACTCGGATGTGGAGTTCTTTATTACTGCGTTGACGTTAGGTTGTGTTGTTGGTTAACAGCCGGGCCGGCTGCAAGCTATGTGGGAGGGGGTGATGTAGAGGTGATACGCGCTGGGATTAGGGATCGTATGCCAGCGCGTGATGATTGGCTGTGTAGGTGGTGACGCGCGCTGACGGTGGAGGATCAGGGGTCAGCGCGGGGTCGTGGGTTACGGGGTACCGATTGGCTGTGGGCCGGTGACGCGCTGAGAGGGAGTGATCAGGTGGCAGCGCAGTGTGATTGGTGGAGTAATGTTAACACGCGCTGGGGAAAGCGGATCGTAGAGAGAGTGCGTCGTGATTGGTTCATTAAGGAACGACGCTCACGTCGACGTCCGCATCAGCTCCGTCTCTCGTGAGCAGGGGCTATAAAAGGGGATGCACACAGGCGTAAGGGCAGTGTGTAACCAGCGAAGAATGAAGACGGGGATGAAGACCTAGAGCCCTGCGGTACCTAGCCCGCTGTCCTAACGGGACCGGGACTCTGTGTAACCCAGAGGCGAGTGTAGTGTGTGTAGCCATAGGCATAAGGTCTACACGAGCCGAATGCATTGTGTGTAGCCAGGCATAGGGTCTACACGAGTCGAGTGTATTGTGTAGCCAGAGGCATAGGGTCTACACGAGTCAAGTGTATCGGGTGTAGCCAGAGGCCTAGAGTTTACACGAGATTAGTGGAGTGTGTCGTCGGAAGAAGGAAGACCACACGTTGTATTGTGACACGTAAAGATTTAATAAAAGTGTGTTACCCGTCAAGAAGTTCCTGCCGTCAATTCCAATACTTCACATGTACAGTTGAGTTTAGATATTTTTTTCTCGTGATATACGAATAAAGTACTGAGATTACGCCTAATATGCACAGTATTCAGTTATAAATCAGTATGTAGTTCACTGGAATTTCCCTCAACTTTTGAAATGCTCTCACATGATTGTAATATGAAGTAATTACGAAGCATTGTTTTGAGATGGTGGCGGTGATGGAAAAATAAAAGAGACATTCACCGTCTGGGAAAGAGAACAATCACCAGTTGAGCACATTGACCAAAGTAATGTTTGCCAAAATGTCACCCTGATGCCGGGTGCAACACGCACAACTATTGCTGGCAGGACACTAACCTGGATTTAGTAATTGCCATTTTCCTCCCTTTTTTACTAATTATTGTTGCTGTATCTGTAAATTGTGCTATAATGTTACTATGAACTTTTCACAATTGATTGTCACTGACCTGGAGAATGCTATGAATTATTTAGGAAGATGTTGGGTGAGTTGACTCATTATTATTGAAGAGTGGGATTGCTGGTCTATCTAGGAATCAAATTTTATATTGTGAAAAAACTGGTGACACCATATATGATGTGCAAATATATATATACAATGATTAGTGGAACTCATCTATAAATGTAAATGGATAAATATAAACCATCACAGATTGTCTGATGCAGTCATTATAACTACCAATGGAGATGAACTACAGGAATTGATAGATTAAACTTATAAAGTGAGCCTCAGGATAAATGAGTAAAGCAAGTGATGTATAACAAGTTCACTAAACAAAATGAAGATATCTGGCAGAGGGATACACCTGGAAACACGTCACAGTAAAAAAAATTCACGAAGAAAATTTAAGAGGTTCATGCTTGGTATTACATTAAGAGACAGGAAAAGACCATGGATTCGATCAAATATGCAAGTTAGACATCACATTGACTGCAAAGTATAGAAGTTGGCTAAACAGTAAGTGGGCTTGTGCACGACACATCACTAGCAGGGTTGATGGCCACTGATTGATATTCATGACTGAATGGCTGCCAAAAAGGAGGGAATTCCCTGAATAGATGTCCATAGCAGAGATAGAACAATAAAATTGGTTCATATGCAGGTGGTGTATAATTTGTTTCATCATGAGACCAGGACGGAGAGTGACAGCTTGCGGAACTGTTTAGCCATCAGTTAATAATGGTTCATACTAATGATTGCACTTTTTTTTCATAATTTCATCACAACTACTATGTATAACTTTTCTCTTAGATGCTGGTGACATGAAAAAAGCCCCAACATCAACAGAGAAAGAAAAAGGTAAGTGTAACAAAAACATCTGCCACAAGTGTGGCTTTTGGTTTCTCTCTTTTTTATGTATCAGCTCTGTGTTAAATGTGAAATTTGTGGCACGTATGCATCTGTTTATAATGTAGTGCATGACATCTTTACTCATGAACTGCAGATTTATATGCCGACAGTTCCATGACTGAGGACAAAAATGAAGGAGATGTGGAACAACCCACCGACGGTAAAAATTGTGAAAACACTGAATCAGAGAGGCAGATAAACTCTCCCAGTTGGGATTTCTCACAAGATCCTTCTCATCAGAAGCCCGAAGCTGCAACTGCGGAATTCCAAGTTGAGAATAGTGCAGCTAATGATGACAATTTGTCTTTAGAACTCAATAATAAGGATATCACTATCAAAGATAAAGAAAAACAAATAGATTTTGAGCAAAAAAAAAACCAGGAACAAAATAATGAAGATTCACAACCTGGAGATATTTCTCAGTCGGCAGGATTGAGTGCTCAATCTGCTGGTAAGAATATTGACGCAGCTCCTGAGGACCCTGCAGGACATTCTACTTCTGCAGCTAAGGCAACAAGCAATGCAGGTGCTTATAAAGAGAATATGCCTGTAAAAGACCTGGATTCCGATGCAAAGAATAAAATATCCTCCAAAGACTCTGCAGCACATACCACATCTGGAGTTCAGACCAGAAGCCAGTCTTCTGCAGAAAATATTGAGAGCCAAGAACAAGGGAAACAGGTAATTTAAACCATCAACACGCACATAGTAAAAGTGTTATATAATGAAAACGTCTTAAATCGTGAGTGAAATATTTCAACCGAAGCTTTATTAAACGCACAATTGAAGCTCGACTAATGCAATGTTTATGTGCACGCTTTCAATACTAATGAATCACTGGTTCCATTCTGTGCTTAAGACACTTTGACATGGCTAGCATGAGAATGTAGCATAGCAGCCTCAAATTGTTTTTTTTTCAGCCTGCTCTATTACTCTTATGGTGGGTTTTTCTCATAATTTACAAATATGATCATTGTTGTTTGCTTTAGCCAAGTTAATGGGCCCCATAGTGTGGAATTGGGGACTCCAGATATATGGTTTCCAGAGACAGACTTTGCAGCAGTGAGCTTTGTGACTATGCCGTGCTGGTGAGTCCTCACGAGGATGAAGCCGATCCACAGTTGTCTATCAATGAATCGCAGCTGCTGTCAGTTGGTCACATTTGTTCACATGTATTGTGATGGTGGCCTTAAACAAGAGGACCACAATACTTTTCTTTAGGAAATGCTGATGATGTTTGCATATGCACGGAGGCTGTGTGCTTTTTATACGTTTCTTCATGTTTGAAAGATATATTTTGCTGCAGATTTCACACTTGTGGACACTACAACAAGCAAATATGGCCCACTATTTGTGTTTTATGGTCGAAGGGAAAAAATCAATCCAAGATTTTTAAAGCGCCATATTAAGCAACAAGCTGAGATGACAGCAGATGGGATTAAGCAGACTAAGTTGTCTTGTGGTTGTTGTTGTTTGACTTGCATCCCACTGGGATTTTTGCAACTCCTATGACTAATTGGGAATGGGACGCAAGCGTAGGATTGATCACCCTGTCGCTGGCCGCCTTTGGGGAGGGTGTATAGTATGAAAGGCCGAAACACCCTAGGAACCAAAGGGTCACTACTGACGATGCGCTCCCCAAATTTCACCAGGCTCACTGTTCATGAACTCTTGGAAGTGCTTGCACAAAGGATAGTAACATCTCATCCTGTGTTCTTTGGAATCTGAATATGTGTACGGTGCTTTTTCTGCAATATTTTGCTGTCTTTTCTTGGATTTTCTGTTTGCACATAGTCACTTTAAGATGTTTTCTTGTTCATGTTTTTGTTTTTTTTTGTTGCGGTTGCACCCGATTCAAGAGCCGAATGGCTCACAGGGCTCTACCTAATAAATTAACTTGAACTTGAAGCAAATTAGACTAAATGTGAGGAGCAGAAGAGAAAATGTATCTTTTTAGTCCAGTCTTAAAATCACTGGTTGTCACGGCTGACTGGACTTCAGTTGGTAGACTTTCTGCTGATGAAAATCTCTGTTCTGCTGTCCTAAGCCAAGTGGATTTCACACACAAACTGGTGTGGATTTGTTTTCTTTGTACAACACCCTGTGCCCCCTGGGTGAAAGGTGCTTTCGAGGTGTAAATTATTAAATGTGAGGCTTCACACAGTGTAAGTAGTACAATTGTTGATCTAACATTTGTCACTTTTCTTTAGGGAACAAATACAGGTAAAACTAAAAACAAAGATTCAAAAAATCTAAATCAAGGATCCAAACAGAATGAGTTGAGGTAAGAAACAACCATATATTTACAAACAAGTACTTTTATCAGGTGTAGTTATGAATTTGTGGAACAATACAGGTTTAATTATTTTAATGATTGAATATAAACTTCACTTGTAAAGCACACAGTACAGGTAGTCCCCGACTTACGATGGTCCGACTTATGATATTTCGATCTTACGATAGCGATAGCGATATGACAAAATTGTAAAATATTTTACATTTCGCGCGGCGGGCAAACGCAGCAGCGTACGAGGTACGATATTGTACGTTGGGACACTGCCGGGATGTACTGTACGCATCTCCCGCCTTGTGTGGCGGTGCCTCTCACTCTCACCAGCGTCTACCGTGTAAGGCCCACTGAGCTAATTAGTTATTTTTCATAAGCAACCTGGCCATAAACGATAGCTCAACGAAGTGGCTTATGTGGATATTTATAATAGCCAAATACTCTAAACGCATGTTTATAAAATGTGGAGGGAAAAACCGGAGGACCCGGAGAAAAATCCATGCGATCACGGGGAGAATTTGCAAGCTCCAAAAAGACAAGTATCAGGGTCGGGATCGAACCCACAACCTCCTGTATACTAGGTGAGGTAATTAACAGCTTACCACCATTGCTCCCCAAGCATACGAAGAGGCAAGACTTATTTCCATACAGATGTAACAGATGGAGATAATCTTCTTGGTTCTTTCGGTAAAGTCACGTAGAAGGGAAGTAATAAAATAATAAAAATAAAACACAATAAAATAATTCTCACGACGTTTCGGCCACAACGCAAGCAGCCGTCCTCAGGTTAAAACCAGGTCCGTCGAGGCGACAGAGTCTGAATGAAACAGCACACGAGCTTGGAGCATATATAAAAGCTGGTCGCCTTGACAAAGGAATTTGCATATCAAGAGGAATTTAGCATATTTATGGGAAATGCAGGAATGTGATTAGTACTACATATGCATGTGCATTATGCAGGATTATGGAAGAGGTACGTAGATGACATTTTTGTCATCTGGCCACGTGGCCGGCCTGCTCTAGACCAATTTCTCGACCACATCAATTCCATACACCCAGCCATCAGATTCACCATGGAAGTCGAAAAAGATGGCAAGCTACCCTTTTTGGATGTCCTAATTAAAAGGAGACCTGATGGTTCAATGAGCCACTCTGTCTACAGGAAAGCCACCCATACGGATGCTTACCTAAAACCGGATTCCCACCACCATCCATCCCAGAAGAATTCCCTCATCAAGACTCTATACCATAGAGCCCAATGCATTTCCGACCAGGAACACATTGGCAGTGAACTCAAACACGTACGCCAAGCTCTTAAGGCTAATGGTTACTCTGACTACACAATCCGCAAGGCCTTCACTCCAACCATCAAGAAGGATCCTGTTGAGGAGCCTTTCAAGACCATCACCATACCCTACATTGCTGGGGTCACAAAAAAGATCTCCAAAATCCTGATTAAACACAAGATCCAGGTCCGATTCAACACAGTACATAAAATCCGTGACCTGGTCCCGTCAGTAAAAGATGTGGTTCCAGACATACAGTACCCTGGCGTCTACAAATTAAGTTGCCTCTGTGGTAGCAGTTACATTGGAGAAACCAAACGACATGTCTCGGACCGCATCCGTGAACATAAAGCAGACCTGAAACACGGTAGGACAAACACCTCAGCCGTGGCAGATCACTGTTACAATTCAGTGGGCTCACATGACATTGACTTCTCCAAGACAGAGGTTCTCTGCAAGCCATCTGGCTATCATGAGAGATTCGTTCATGAGGCGATCCACATATACAAACACAGAGACAATTTCAACCGAGAAGATGGATTCTGGCTTAGCAATCATTGGAAGGACGTAATAAACCATTTCGGATCTTAACTGATTGTGTTCACGTTTATGGTGACTTTCAGACCGCGTTCCGCTCACTGGCATTGTATTCTCCGCAGGGAATGGATTCTTTGCTCCGCTGCAAGTTTCCTCCCACCACTCACCCATTGACACGACGGTCAATGGTACAGTGTATAGTGGCAGATAGTGTGGCATTTGTATGCTTGGTGCAGTGTGCAGAGTAATGTATGGTGTCGTAATTGTATAGTAAATATATAGCAGTGTGATACACATTAGGGTGGGTAGAATAATACATAGTGTTGTATTAAAATGGATAAGGCAGCAGCAGCAACTGCAGCAGCAGCAACTGCAGCTCCCTTTGATGCTGTTAATACTGCATAATGCACATGCATATGTAGTACTAATCACATTCCTGCATTTCCCATAAATATGCTAAATTCCTCTTGATATGCAAATTCCTTTGTCAAGGCGACCAGCTTTTATATATGCTCCAAGCTCGTGTGCTGTTTCATTCAGACTCTGTCGCCTCGACGGACCTGGTTTTCACCTGAGGACGGCTGCTTGCGTTGTGGCCGAAACGTCGTGAGAATTATTTTATTGTGTTTTATTTGTATTATTTTATTACTTCCCTTCTACGTGACTTTACCGAAAGAACCAAGAAGATGAATCCCTGCAGTCACGAAAGCTTTAAATCGAAAGATGGAGATAAATCCACATTTTGCTGTACTTTCTACTGGCAAGCCAGGGAGGGTATGGCATCTCGACAGCCACAGGATGGGAGTTTCACTGCATTTGTGTGGTCCGCCAACCCTCGCCACCAGTGCTGGATTATAGTTGAGGGCCATCACTGTCACCCGGCTCAAATCTACAGTGATGTGTACCACCTCCCACAGCCAAATTGGCTACTCAACTCATGCCAACAACCAGGCCACACTGTTTACATGTAGAGACCATCCTAGCTTGTTTTATATCAAACTATATTTGTTCAACATCTTTAAGCATTCAAACATGTCGAGGTGATGCTATCCAACTGTGGCAAACTAGTTCTTACAGGCAGTGTTTCCATAAAAAATTTAAAAAATATTGCCGTACAATTTTAAACAAAATTGTGATGCCAACGACAAGAATCTAATTCTGAGCCAGATAAATTATTATAAAACCATTTTATTAACCACTTGAGTTTAATAGAATACAGGAAGCTGTCAATTGGTTGGATATATCCTAGATTTGAAGCTTTCGTGACTGCAAGGATTCATATTCTTAGGTTTTTTAGGTAAATTTTTTACCTACGTGACTTTACCGAAAAAAACCTAAGAATATGGATATATCCTGTTTTAACATTTGTCTAAATTGAGGACGTTTATATGGAATGCTGAATCTCGTATTTTTTTAATTAATCAATTTGTGTGATAACATACACTTATTAATCATTTGCTTATTTACCCAGTAAAGCCTCACCGAGTCTCATGACTCTTTTTCAGGAGAGTCCTGCCAAGTTTTTTTGCAGTAGGAGGCGATGATGGATATGTATATTCCAATGTAGTTATTTGCAGGTAATTTTTTCAAATTTGAAAAATTTGGACCTTGATGCCAGCACACAGTGGCCTACTCTTGTGTATGTCATGGTATCTTTAATATCTTAACTTTGGAGCTTTCGTGACTGCAGGAATTATTCTTTGGTTCTTTCGGTAAAGTCACGTATAAAGAAAAAATAATAAATTAAATAATAGCATACGACGTTTCGATTGCAACACAAGCAATCATCATCAGGTATAATGAAATAGCGACATAAAATCTAACCAGAAAAAATGATAGACAGACATATAAGCAGACAGATATCACCAAGATACACATAGCGGACAACACAGGTACAGAGAGGGGTGATCGTCTCTGTGGGGTGGCCTTAAATAGACAGAGGGGGGCGGAGGCAGCGAGAGGGAGGGGTTAGAGACAAAATTTACATGTCAATGAGTACAACAAAAAGAAGCGAACAGGCTTAGGGGGAGAAAGAAACACACTACGTCGTATGCTATTATTTAATTTATTATTTTTTATTTATACGTGACTTTACCGAAAAAACCAAAGAATAATTCCTGCAGTCATGAAAGCTCCAAAGTTAATATTGAACCACTTCTACGGGGAAGTTCCAAGTTTACCTTTTTCTCTCTCTGTGTTTTTTATTCTCTCTCTCTGCCTGTTTATTTTGTGTAATTTTTTCTGTCTACACTCGTTTTTTGTCGTTCTTAGGTTCTGCTCTGTCTGTGTGTCTCCGTTCCTCTTGTTTTTATGTTTTGTCTTTCTTTGAAATTCTCACACTTAAATTCTAACTTAGCAATCTTTGAAATACGTAATCGACCAGGCTATGTGTTAATTGTGTGTTGACCGACTCTGTGTCGTTTTACATAACATTTCGATACTTTGCTAGGTTATTTAATTTTAGTGTGTTTCTTTCTCCCCCTAAGCCTGTTCACTTCTTTTTGTTGTACTCATTGACATGTAAATTTTGTCTCTAACCCCTCCCTCTCGCTGCCTCCGCCCCCCTCTGTCTATTTAAGGCCACCCCACAGAGACGATCACCCCTCTCTGTACCTGTGTTGCCCGCTGTGTGTATCTTGGTGATATCTGTCTGCTTATATGTCTGTCTATAATTTTTTCTGGTTAGATTTTATGTCATTATTTCATTATACCTGATGATGATTGCTTGTGTTGCAATCGAAACGTCGTATGGTATCTTTAATGTCCACTAAAATAGCTGCCACGTAGTTGTATGGTTAATATACTGGGCAGTATTAATTAGGGAGGCCGCTGGATTTCAACTGTGATCTTCTGCAACAAGCACCGAAAGTGCTACCGCTAGGCCACGTCTACTGTCCTTTGTAAAGGAAATGAAAGTAAATGTCCCTGCATGGGCATCAGCATTAGTGTGATACTAGCAGAGGGAATGGGTGCTTTTATTGTTTGGGGATAAAGCAACATTGGAGAGCATTTAACTATTTTTCACATTATCGATTATTCACTCTGGTTAATCCTATGGGTTTCCAGATATTATTAAGTCTGCTGCACTGGAGTGCAGTTGACTGATAAAGGTTGTCCTCTTTCCATTGTATCGTAGTAAAATGAGAGCTGCTGCTATACACTATGATATAGCTTTAGAATATTTAGTTAGACTGGGTGCATCCGATGCGCTATGAAGCTATTTTTCACAGGGGCGGGACAGCAAGTTACAACAAACAATAGAAAAAGAAACAATCAAATGATCACTTGCTACTTTAAACACATTCACAAAATAAGTATCTCAACCTCATCAGAAACGTCCCTATTGGGGTTAAAACCTCATGGCCTTTCCAGGGAGGCAAATACATTATTCCAAAGTTCATTGTTATAGCAGAACACACCATTATAGCCAACTGGAAAGAGCATGCTCCACCAACACTGCAGGAATTGGCCAATACATTGTCAAAAATTTCCGCTTCAGAGCATCCAAGTGCAAAATTAAGCTTACCACCAAACATGGAAACCGTTCTTCACTACCTCTCCTCAATCGTGGGCACTGATTCTTAAGAGCATTCATGAGGACGTTTAGGCACTTCCCCTTATTTTCCTATTGGGGTATCTGAGCTTAGGAAGACACCAGGGTTCTAGAGTTTATTGAAACAGTTTATTGAAACATGCGGTTTAGACAGGTTTCTATTGCACTGTAATCCGTAATGTGTTTGTCAACCTCCTTTCATATCCTCTGTGTTGTGTACCTGAATCGGTTTGTTAATAACTACTTTTGGAGAACCCCCCCCACACAAAAACGAATGATAGGAGTGCAAAATAGAGAAATGGTAAGGAAGTCATGAGAAATAAATAAAAATCAATCAAACATGGAAGTCCAAATTTCATAAATACATCAAAGTCTTGCCGAGTTTTCAACACTAAATGCAAGCTAGACCAAGGCAGCAAAACAACAACAAAACAGTCCCAGACCACACAAAGACAACACAACGTGCTTCAATAAAATTGTAGATTGAAATGTAACTATCGATATATGGATGGTAAGGAATCAAATTTACAAAACACATTTGCAAATGTCGTATCTAGCATCAATATTCTGCCTAAGGAAATTTTTTGAAGGAATATTTACGATGTTAAGGGAAGAAACAAGGTTCCAAAATGTTGGTGCTGCAACTGCAAAGGATTTGGCACTTATTCCAATTTTTGTTCTTGGGATAGTTAAAATGGAATTAGATGGACGTCTTAGGTTTATTGCATTTAACATTGGGGTTAATGAATTAGCTAAGTATAGTGCATATTTTCCAGGGCCCATTGTAGATGTATTAAGTGATGTGAGATTGGATTTTAAGTGGAGATCACAATGGAGGGTCCTGTATGGCACATGTAGTCCAAATCTGAGAGCAGAATGATAAAGCGGGTTTAGTCTGTTCAGTGTTGCCATTAGCAGCTGATCTGTAAGCAGCATCGTAGTCATCAAAAAGTGCAAAAATTATAGCTTCAATAATTTTCAGGTCTAATCGAATGGGAAAACAATGTTTGTTTCTATCTAAAACCTTTTTTTTTGAGATGTGATCAATTATGTTGTTGGAATGTAAAATTTGAATCGATCTGAAAACCAAGATATTTGAAGCACTACATTGATATTGAATTAAAGTCAATAAAACTTGTGTCGGTGGCACTTAAATTAAATGTATAAATCTGCCTAACCAGCATGTGGTTTGTTAAATGAGCTTGGCAGTGTGTATTGTGTTTCATATTAATGTATTGTTTCATTTTAACAGGCCTGATGTTCTGGCTGAAAAAGACGACCCAGATGGAGTGGATGTGGTGTTCTGGGCCGTGCTTGCTAAAGAGTTTAAATTTGATTCAGAAAAATCTGATGTGTATGTAATGATGCAAGGTCAAACATTGAGTAAAATGATGACATTCAGGTAATTTATTCTCGTCATTATTATCATTATCGTCTTCATTCGCAAAGTTAACTGTAGCCTCTGCTTGAGTAATGTGAACAGTGCTCCTTTTTTAACTCACAGATATTGCATGCATGATCAATAAAAGTTCCCAGCTAAAATAAGGAATCATATGTTTTCAGTTGGGAAATTTAATTCAGGAAAATCTCACTTGAATAGCAACATTTGGTTCTTGAGAGTTATTTGGGAATTTTATTTTAATATTGACGAATTTTTTGCCCACTCTTATTGCAGGTTGGAGAGTGAAGTTCATGTTTTGGAAGGTCATTGTCGCCTTAAGGGTTCTGCAGTAAAGAAGAATGCATTGACTTACAAATATGTTTGTAAAGTTCGGGATAAAAAGAAAATGAAAACTGAGTTCATCTACAAAGCAACATCTTCAGAAACTCCATATGAGCGAGCCTTACACATTCCAACAAATTTTGTAGAAAGTAAGTCATTGAGTGTTTTTAAATTTTTATAAAGAAATAAATTTAAAGGTTCAAATAGCTACAGGCTTAGTGCTACTTGGAAGCGAATCATCAAATAATACAGTGTTTAAATGCATGCCTATACAGGCCACCTTACATCAATGGGAATTACCTGTACGCAAACAATAACAGGTATTGCTATTTTATTGCACGCAAACGACAGGAGGTACAAGAGCAATGTGCATGCCACGTTGATTACTATATGAATAGCCCAACTGGCAATGGATACCTTTTGTATTGTATATGCTTTCATTAACCCACCCCCCCACTTTGCACGTGAAGGGCTCACAAGTGATGTCATCACATCTATCCCTCTATCTAAGAAACGAAACCAGAGTATTCTCCACAAATCTGGCTATCACCTGATGATACTCATTGTAATTACTGGCGAAACGTCGTACTCGGATTTTAAATGTTGTAGATTTGCTCTCCAACACACTGGTGTGATGTACTAGTAACAAATTGGCATGTTCTGTTTACGTGACAAACTTTTCTAATTGGCTGTGTCAGGTGGTGGTGGGTTTAACAACACATTTATATTTACGTGATCTACATGATATCATACTTGTGATACTACAGTTGTTAAAAAAGGTGCTTCAATATAAGCCAATAATTACATCGGTAAAACAATGTGGCTGACTGGCATTTGCCTCAAAAGTAGTTAAATGACAGCTTCCACTCCTACTTGAATTGTTGTGAAGCTTTTTATCCCATTATCATGTTCCATGGTTAATCACTGCTGGATGAATGCCTCCCCAAACCGCCACCACTTATGATCTTGTGATGGGACAATCCATCGAGCATCTGCACATGAACTAATTTCATCACTATCCTCTCAGGGGGCATCCTCTTGAACATGTTCCATTAGATGGCTGCCACGCCATAATTTTTCTTGACTATCGTCTATTGTCCTTTCCAGCGATGTGTCCTACCTAGGCCAACTTACTTTTCGAAATAGGTTGGATTATTTCATTAATCTGTGTATATTCTCTCATTCATGTGTTCCTTTTTCTGTCTCAAAGTAATTCCAAGCATGTAATTGTGCATTTCTTTATATATTTTTTATAAATATTTATAAACCATATGTTACAGCAGATGCTACACACCATTTAAAAACTTGCCTCATTCAGTTCTTCCTTCTAAAGGCACTCCACCCTGCTCTTGTCTGCTTATTTATTTCAGCATTTTAATTCTGCCCCACATTGAATAGCTGTCCTAGGTAAACATACTTTGATTTGTTTTTAAGTTGTGTCCATCTTGACCGATATCTGCAATTATTGAGTGAACTTGTTGTCGATGACCTTTGCCTTGCTCATATTCATCTTAAGTCAAAGTTTGCAGCCTTCACTATTAAGTTTAAACATTTTCCTGCAGTAAAATTTCGTTGGACATTACAATGACTGTTGTCAGCAAAAATGAAATTGGTAATATTGTCTATTTATATGTATAGCTTGTTATTCCAATTCAAATTTGGAAAATATATTTTGATGTCACTGTGAATAACTTTGGTGAAAGCGTGTCACCTTACCTTGTCCGACTCCCTTCCTAAGGCGTTGTTCATGTAATCTTAGTGTGGCTGTTTAATTTTATAGTCTTTACTCTCATATATTTTTTATTTAGGCCTTAGTTTGTGAGAGCTTGGATCACTTAATATATTTTGCCCGAGTCAAATTATTATTATTATCTATATATATAAAAGGGAAATTTGTGAATGTGTGTCTGTTCAAAATGTTTAACATACTTCCCGACATGCAACAAACTTGAAATTTGGCATGTGGGTAGCTTCCAGACTGTACACAATGCAAAAAGTATAAAAATAGACTTTTGTATTTTGGGGGAGGGGGCGCAATAATGCATATATTTTGCACGCAAGTGAGCGGTGACATCACATCTGTGATGTCACCGCTCACTTGTGATGTCACCTGCATGCGGCAGCGTTACGCAGTGTGCCTGGTGACGTCACGGACCCCCCCACCCTCCGCGTAGGCCGTGTATTAATCCAAGACAAGAATCCAAGTCCCGGGCGAAGCCGGGTAGTAAAGCTAGTTCATCTGTAAAGGATAGGTAAAATGGTAATTGGAATGCATTGGCCTTTTCCAGAATCTAATGTATGGTCTGTATGTGGTCGATGGGAGAGACATCTTTCCTAAACCCTGCTTACTCCAGCAGTTGTTTGGCCTACAATTTGTTCATGATTCTGTCCCCACTGGTCTTCATGAATAATTGTACGTGAGATGCGTGGCTGATGGGTCTGTAGTTCTTAAAGCTAGTTTTTTCTATCAAAGTGTTTGAATATATAAATTATTGAAGCATCGTTGCATTATTGCAGTTTCTTATTTCTCTGTAAAAATTATTAGTCCGTTAATTTTGGTCTCACATTTGGTCCCGCTTTTTTTTTATGATGCTCACAATTATACCATATGGTCCAGAAGCTTTCCCTTTTTTCATCTTGTTATTCTTCTATCGTCAGTAATAATCATGGTAATTTGAATGATTCATCCGTGGATAATTCATGGTCACCAAATTTTTTTTCAGAGGGTGCTATATTCGGATGTTTGGTGAATGCTATTTTATTGAGCGATTTGCATGTGGGAGTAGACCAGAGTACTCAATGAAAACCCACTTATATGTATGTATTTTGAACTTATTTCGCACCCTATGTAGCCAACCGTGGTAATCGGGGGGGATAATACTCAAAAGTCTACACAGCAGTGTTCACAAACCGACTTGCTATACTTTCATCTCCTAGCCAATGGGTTTTCCAGTTTCACAAATTAAATCTACCTGGCTCCAAAGTGCTGGATTGCAGGCGTGTGCCACAATGCACGCCTGCATTGGGCTGTACTGTGGTATCTGTTGCCACATTTACCCTTTATATATATTAAAAATGTATAAAGCGCTACATATCTCAAATAAGTTTCACAGCACTTTGCAGTATATGATATATTATTTTTTTCAGGTAAAAGAAGTGACTGCCATGTACCTCGAGTTTTTTGTTGTACACCACTGCACACAATTGTGTCACCAATCAGCTCATGGGCATAGCAATAGCAGTTGTGATGCTGAACCTTGTTCCTACAAGGAATTGGGATTCACATTTTTATATTTTTTATATTTTTATTTGCAACTGTGTTTTTGTAATTCATGAAATACCTCTATAAAATGATGTGCGAGATATATAAAATGCGGACTTTTATAAAAAAATGCTTGAAAAAAAAATGTCATGTTGTATTTTGCGATTGCACAAATGTACAATTTAATTGCAGTAAAAAAATGGATGTGAATTGTTTAAATTGGTGCTTGCCTACATCGAATGATGCAAACTTACTACAATTGTGTTTTTTTGTTTTCTAGGTGTTTGGCACCAGTTTGATGATGTGATTTGTGCCCCACCTGCGGCGGGAGCCAAAAGCTTTTGGCAACGTGTAGCCTCAACAACTCGCTATTTTACTGGCATTGATTCGGATGAAGCAAAAAAAAAGAAAAAAGGCAAAGAGTGGGCTGGCCAACTTATTTTGGAACACATCCTTCATAGCCTGAGAAACAAGGAGATGAAGATAAATATAGAATACATCATTATACAGCTAGAGTGTCTAAAATATTGCTTTTTAAACACCTTTTTATTTCATTGTGGGGCTCATGAGGTGTGGAATTTAGACATAAATGAAAAACAGGTAAAACTAAATATTCAATTTAATATTTCTCAATGCACCTTTATCAACCTGTGCTGACCAGTACGGTGAAGTATAAAATAAGCGCTGTTATCAACGTGGTTTGAGGAAGCCACAACCTGAAGTGATTGACAAGGGACAAGAAATCTAAATACATAAAGGACATTTTAATTATTGCACATTATCATATTTTGCATTGCATAAAAAAATGCGTTAACCTAAAAAGCAAAGGTCAAACTCCATTCCGTATCCGTGACGATGCAGGTTTATTTTTTTACCTGTCAGTGCAATGCATAAACAAAATCAACTTATATTTAAATGTACTAGACCTTGTTGGCTCAGTGCTTACTTCAGCAGCCTGCCCTGTGCCCCATCTTCCTATTGCTTGCTTCGGACTGTCAGCTTTGGGTATTTGTTGATCTGCTGCCTATTCATGTCTCATTGGGCCACTGTCTATTTTGTTTGGACCTCATTGGCCCAGGAATTGATCAGTGCACTTTTACTGGCACTACTGTTGAATGATGTGTTGGACTGTGATTTTGGGCTGTGATCATGGGCTGCCTGCTTCGTCAGCTGTCTTTTGCTTTAATAATGTTGATATCAATTGAGTGCATTTGCACCATTCTTATAGCACAAGGCTGTCACGAATGTGCAATGTTTCACAGATAGTCTGCATTTATTTCACAGCAGGGGACAATGTTGCCACGTGCAATCTCAATTGACTACTATTCAAATTTGAAACATGATACCCGCACACAATGGCCTACTCTTTTTGAATGACATCGCAGGGTCTTTAGGAGCCACTGAGAATCAGACGATGCATATTTTACAGTTGATACACCCGCAGTATGAACCAATATGCAACAAGAGCTGAAAGCGCTACCGTTAGGTCACGTGGCCTTTTATTTGGATTTGAATATTTTATATTTGCTTATGTTTTGATCAGCCTTGTAACTCCATTGTCTATGCTGATGTGTTTGTGGTGGTCTTTTTTTAGTTTCTCTTATAAATTCAACTTATTATTTTAAAATCAGTATCGATGAAATAGCAAAATTGGGCATGAAATAAAGTTAGAAAAGTGCCAACTGTATAGACTACACACATAGGAATGAGTTTATTTAGTAATACTGTTTAAACTATTTTTATGCAACATCTACCCATAGGTAACTATACCAGTTTAAAAGTGTTCATTAGGAAATGTATTAAAATGTACTTATTATCAGACCCCCATGGTTTAAAGTGCAGTCATTAATGTTTTTCCACTCTCTGACCTCTATCTCTGGCCGCTTTATGTGCCATGAAGATGGGCCATTGCCCAAAATATTACCGATTTAATATTTTTCCTTTTAAGGCAGTGTTACTGATGAATGTGTTGAGTTTAAACATATTTTTGTCTTGATTTCTATACCTACAATTGCAAGTTAGGAACTGCTTAATTTTATCTGTAATAACGTGTTTTCACCATGCTTATGTTTTGATCAGCCTTGTAAGCTATTATGTCCTGTTTCATTGTATGTGTTACATTGGCAAACTGAATATTAGGTACTATTTGGTTTTATTTTCCAATATTTATCTTGTCAATTAAAGATGTAACAGCTGTCAAATGACATTTTAAAAATGCATTTGATTTTTCCACCTAGAGAAGAAGTGACGCAAGTCATATTGCATCAATCTTTAAACGGCCAATGGGAAGTGCTCAACTGCTCATTTCCATTGGCAGCCAGGAGCCAGTGGTGGGAAATTCCACATTTTCATGTTGGTTGTCTTTCGAGGACGATCACTGTTTAATTCTCATCGAGCGGCACTCATTTCATCAACTGATGAGAGATTGGCCAAGTCGCTCTAACTGGGATTTTATTTTTTTTTAATGTGAAACAATTCTTAACAGATACTTATTTTTTCAGGTTCAAGAAATTCTTAAGAAATTTGTGGACAACCTTCAGAAGATGATGTTTGATTCTGAATTCATGTCTGAATCAAACAAGTTAGCTTTTGCAGTACTGTGGGTTTGCACTTGCAACAAGTTTAATTTAAATTTCCTCGTGAAACCCGCATCAATGATCTGCAAGGCATTGATACTGCCATCAAATATAGACGATGACATCTGGAAACAATTTCGACGAAAGAACGAGTACGTGCATGAAATATTTATGCTTTATTTAAAATGTTTTAATAGAATGCTATTGTAATTCAATTTGTATAATGAATAGCAGTCTTAAAATAGATCATTGAATGTTTCTGAGTTTAATTGCTGAATAACATTTGGTTTCGTTTACAAGACAAAACTTGGTTGTAAATATTTCAAACGGTCTCTTTGTGTCGATAAATTGCTGTACACCCTTTAGGATTGTGCTCGCTGCATTGAAGTGGTTCTGTGAGAAGTGCTTGATGATGTATCATCCAGTTTCTGAGTGCTTGCTGGCACTGCCTTTGCTGGAGGAGTTGGAGAGGCTGAGTGGTGGTCCAGAAAGCCATGTGGCTGCATCCACTAAACAAGCAGTGGGCACGACTGTACAACAGTTTCAGACAAAAGCTTTGGAAAACGAAAACATTCAAAAGTAAATACACATGGTGTTTTCTCGCTTATGTTTTAAATGTTTATATTTATCTAACATCCAGTACATGTCAATGATAAACATTGCGTTCACTGACATCAGAGTGAGGTAAAAATCAATCTTGGTGTGTTTGTTTTCAGTCAAGCAACCCTTAACCTAAGACTAATACATTGGTTAATATGTAAACTATGTATGTATGTTGAACTTATTTCGTTCCGTACCTAGTCAACCATGCTAATACAACTGATGATGGGTAGAAATATTGTTTTTGATACCAAAATGTAAAAATACTAATTTATTGTATATTAAATGTAAATTGAAAAAAATAATTGCATTAGGCTGGTGATTTTTTTGTTTATCTCATGGTAGTGGTTATAGGCATAGCAGTTTATAATACATTCATCAATTTAAATGCGTATATGTTTGCATTGTGTTTTTCACATGCAATGGCGTGTACTGGATTTCTGTCTTTATAATTGCAGAAGTGTGGTTCAAATGCTGCGTAGTCACCAACGACTACTTGAGGGCAACCCACGTCTGTCCCATCTGCTGCTCAAGATGCTGACAATGAGCAGTTTAGCCATCTTCACTGAAATGGATGTGAGCTGGACACCAGAGGACATGTTTGCATCGCTGTATGATTTTCTACACAGATATGGAATTGCATGTTTTACTCAACATCCTCAAAGACGAGTAAGTTAACGTATATGCTCATGATATAGAAATATAATGTTCAACATTGTTACCTTCCATGTAAAATTACTTTAATATTGTTTCACTGTGACATGGATGGATGGCTCAGGCGGTTGTTACTTTGTAACAGCTCTGAGCCAGGCCTAGATATCCTAGCTGTGAATCTAGGCTACCTGTCATGGTTAAACTGGGTTCTCAAATGTGGCAAGTCTTAGGCTGTTCACCATTGACTGCACACAAACAACATCATGAAGTTGGTTTTAAGTTTATTTTGTTAAACCAGGTGAGAACTAAAAAGACGATGAAAGTCACATTTGCAAGAGTGACATGTGTCACCTAAACAAAGTAAACGAAGCAAATAGAAATGAGAACCAAAATTTCTAGCACATGAGAAATCCAAAATATCGCACAAACATAAATCACCATTAAATCAAAGTTAAATATAAAATTCCCTGTGGTGCAAGTTGGCTTGGCCAAAATAATTTTAGACTAATCATAGTATAATTATAGAATAAAGTTAAATAACATGAAACAGATATACTGTAGAGTGTGTTTAAAACTAATCTGAGAATTGACAAGTATATATATCAATTGCAAGTGAAGTTCTAAAAGAATCGACAGCTCAGAAGAAAATGGTGATTTAGAGGAGAGAGTAACCAGGGAAATGTTTTAAGCGCTGTAATTCGAGTTTGGGGCATGAACAGAGAATAAGCGTGTTAGTGCAATACAATATGCTTTTCGTTTGTCACAATACATATATCTCGATATTAGATGCTCATGTATGTGCAATTGATCACTCTGCTTTGCAGACTCTAAGTTATAAATGTGTTTTGACAATTTCATCTACCTCGTTGCTGTTTTGCACCCACTATTTTCTATATATGGGATGCGTTCTACTAGCCTTGTTGTATTCTACGTGCTGTTGTCCCATGTTGATGTGTGACATTGAAATTTTGAACTTGGTCATGTACAGTTATTGTTGGATTATTAATGGGTTTTTTGTGTCACGAGGTTTCTATTGTGTAAGCGGTCCCCATAGAAAATGAGCATTTATTGCCCAATGGGAGTTTACCTGTGCCAGAAAAAAAGTGCAGCGCCCATAGTGTGGACCGTAATTTGAAGAAATGTATATAGTCATTTTCTTATGCTATGCTCCAGAAGCTGTTATTGGACAAGGGTTGACTAATTGATTTCTACGTGGGTTTGGAAATACATTTTTTCCATTTAATTACATATGCTGATAGCAGGATTGGAATAAAGATTCTGATATCATTAGGAAAAATACAAAACTAAATGGAAGCCAAAACAACGCAACATGATCCAGGAATGGATTTGGAGGCAGTTGAGGCATTTGAGGATGGGGCAGTGTGGTCAAGTGTACGTGTGCTGTGCATTGGCGAATTTATAATTAGATTAAATGAGATAGATGAGGGTTTCCTGCATGCGTTAAAATGTATTGTGTGTAGCGATGCATTTTCATGAAACCATTTTTTTTATTTAGGGATTTTTGCAGGTCTGTGATGCAATATGCAAGAAGCTTCATTTTGACAGTTTACAAAGGTAAACTCATGTAAAATAAATGTCAATCAACAAACCATTAAAAACACGTTCTACCCTTTCTCACTTTACACTGTATGTTATGTGTCAGCTTATTAACTCCATATCATTTGATTATAATCTTACCCCAGTTTTCTGTCTAAACGTGCTATGTCTTTATTCTCTATCAAATCACTTTCATTTTTCTCTAGCTCATTGATACAAAGACTAACATTATTTGTGTGAAAAAAGTAATCCCTTGGTAAAAATATCAACTTATTACATATCAATTCATAATAGATTGTTGGGTAAGGCTACATTAAGTTTATTTAACCCGGTGAGATCACCTTCGTCCCATTTGCAAGAGTGGCCCAATGAGCTGAAACATCTTGGTAAGAAACCACCACCAACCCACAGAGCCAAACATTTATGGTCACATACATATTTAACTAAACTTTTTTTATTTACTAGTAAAGCTCTTTTTCAGCGGCGATCTGGCCACACAGGATAGCCCATTGAAGTGGGTTTTCATTTGTGGGAATTTATAGTTACCAAATAATTTAAATGCATTTTTATAAATGTGGAGGGTTGGGATCAAACCCACAACCTCCTCCATACCAAGCGAGGGAGATAACATTTCATCATGGTATCTTATCAGTAAGTTGAACAATCCTCACAACAAAATTTAGCAATGCGCTACAACGTTTCATTTAAAACTTTGTCTAACATCAAAACAAGATCCATAAAGAATAATGATCCAGGAAGTCAGAATCTTAGGGTTAGGGTGTTTGGTGGTAGAGGATGTTTAATAACAGATTTGGTCAGAACATTACATAGCATAAAGCAAAAATCTATTGCAAATCATAACATTAGCTGTGAAAACCTACGGATCCTTTTTTCACTGGTAAATTGCTGTATTCTGATATTGAATTTGCTTAGTAGGTGCAATGCCTTTGAGTCATGTTTGATTTTGAGTTCTTTGTTATGCCTCACATCTCTAAAGTGGCCAATCCCTCCCACATTCGTTAATCTTTGACCCCCTCTGCTGCTTAGATCTTAATTCATCCTCTTGTGGCATCACTGGATGTTTACCGTCCACTGCCACTGGGAAGTAGATCGTGCATATTTTATGGTTAACGCTCCCACAGTGTTAACCGAGGCGGCCTGCGCATTTGAACCCAAACCTCTGCAACAAGCGACGGAGGCACTTCTGCTGCACTGCACTGAGTCATCCGTGGTTTTGTGTAAACCAGCACGGGGGGCCCTAATTAACTCACACCAATTTTGGGATATTTTCTGTGTTGGCTATAGGTTAAGACTATGAATTGACTCTGCATGAGAATCGGATTTCGTAAATGATAGCCCACGATCGGTCTTGAAGTATAATTTTAATTGTACTAACAATGCATAATCTTTACACATTAAAGATATTTCATGTTAACTTGTATCTGTGTGTACAGTGGTGGATCAAAGCCTCAAGCGTCAGATTCCACAGGTGTACGTGAAAGCAACAACCAGACCTTGCTTCCAGAAACCTTGCTGGTCTCGATTAAACAATGCCTTTCTCTTCTGGGATTTTGTAAACAATTTGCTGTTGACCAAGACTGGTTGTATGATGTTGTATTTGCCTGCCTTAAAATCCTTGAAGTTTACTTGCATTTACTACATAAACACACCGAAAATCAGGTGAGGAATTTGACGAAAGTATATGGGTTTTAAAATCAATGGATTTGAATTGAGATCAAACTTAGGTCCCTTAACTGTTTTTTATTACTAATATATAATTTCTACCAAATGATATATATGTAGAGATCAGGTGTATATGATGATATCGCTTATATTTGTGTTACTATTTATTTGTTAAATGATAGTATCTATATTACCTAGATGTAAAATATATATAAACATGAAACCTCACACTCAACTGAAATACTTAAGTTGGTGTTCCATTTTTAAATGTGATAAGTGGGATTTTTGTACGAGTAGTTAATGCATTAATATGAGGTCTGCCAGTATGTAGTTGTATACATGCTCTTGCTTGATGCTCATTAGGTTTGCACCAAACACCATGCATCTGGCTCCAGCAGATATCTGACCATTTACTTTACTTACCATTCACCTCTTGCATACGACTATTATGAAACCAGGATAGCCTCATGTACGATGTGCATAGCAATTCCAACAATCATTTTAATTGCAGGCAGACCTCGCTTAGCGCTCAAGATGCGCTCTTGGAGAAGTGAACGCTAATGGAATTGGTAATAAAAGTGGTTATAACATTGTATATATGGGGATGCATTCCTGATAGTGCTATTTATTTTGTATGAGCAATATATTAAGGCTTCATTGGGGTATCGATAATAGCACTAATAATAATACAGAGGCTAAACATAATTTAACATATAAAAATAATGTATTGCACCAGTAAGTATTATGCACTCTACTCGAGAGAGTGCATTCTACTGTACTACAAGGCAGCGGTGGGAGAGGAGGTTGGAGGTGCTGCCCTCCCAATCCGTGTCTTAGTGATGCCCTCAGTCTAAATGTCTGTGGTGAGGTTTCTTTTAGGTGGAGCCCGATACTGTCAGTCTCATGAGTTCTCAACTGTCTAAACCCACTGGAATAAATTTGACCACAAATTGTTATAATCGAATTGCGGATGAGATCCGGTTGGCTGAGAGTGTTTGTTGCACTCATTGGCTGAGCGTTTCTTCGGCCGCCACTGCTGAATGTGCTAGCTCAGAAGCGCTGTTAAGTTATACATTTTTTTCAGTTCACGTTTTCTCCATGACAAAGAGCGCTATAATGAATTAGCGTTCTATGGGGTCCCGCAAACCGAGGTCTGCCTGTATTTCACACAAGTCTGTGAAAATATTAAATTAGCACAAACGTACATGGTGTGTTTTTATCTCACTAAATCTTGTACACATCTCGAGTCTACCTCTTATTTAACTACATCGCTTTGTCGGGCGTAGTGGTGGCACACGTGGCTTTTAATCTAGCATAAGGTTACCATACCCAAGCTCACCAGGAGATGCCAGAATAGCACATGAATTTATCTCCATCTGTTTCCATGTGTATGGACATAGAGTGTTTACCCCTCACATGCATAGGTGTTCTCCGGATACTGTGGTTTCCTCCCATATGTATAAACAATTAATTGGCTGAAAACATCTTAATATAATTGAGGAATGCTGATTTTGTGCGATTGTTTGTGCCGGCTCATTACCTAGCTACTTTCTTCCAGTTTGTCTTTTGTTCCTCGTGCTTCTGAGTCATTCTCTGTCTGAGAGCAAGGAAAACTGCATTGCCATTCTAATGAATGTTCTTTACATCTTTTCACTCCACTATAATTCAACCTCTTATCTAAATCTTTATTCTCTCATATCATTTATATATTGTCTACATTTATATCATTATATATGCTTTGTCATCTACATTTCTCTTCTCATATCACGAGCACTTTTAATCTTGCATACCTTTCATTTCAAATAAGAACTCTCTATGTAACGTTACTCTTCTCTTTCACATCTCACATTCTCATAACTACAACTCCTCTCGCCAATACTAAATCTCACCTCGAATGACTCGTCATGTCTGTATTATCCGTCATCTGAATTGTGTTACTGCGATCTTGTTCTTCTTACCTGTTAACTATTCCCTTCCATTTGCAACGGATACCCATTTAATATTCTGGTGTTACGATGGAAAAGAGTGATATTCAGTGCATAACTTTAGTGTATTTCTCCAGAAGTACTTTAGATATGGTATTGAAATTGCATCTTGTTCTTGTGTAGGAAATGAATAGTCCAATGACTGAAAGTCGTCTGGAAGGCTCAAAGTGCATACTTGATGCAAACGCCATCATCTTGCATTGGCTTGAACCCTTATTGCCCACCTACATTTTCAAACCAAGTATGTGTCATTCTGAAGTAATCTTCTTTGTTAATCAACATGAACCAAAGGTAAACCATTTAAATATATTATAATGGAATGAAATGTATTTTCCAGATAGCTAATTACTGAAAATCAAAAGCAAGCTGAAGATGTCATCAGAACCATTACCATTACTTATCATTCACATCATTGCCATCATCTTTTGCAACTACAACATCATTGTCATCATTATAAGCAGTAGTACGCTGTCTGGCTCAGCAGCTCAGCACTCTGGCATAGCCGCATAGAGGGTGGAGCATGCATCATGTTTGTATGTGTGTGTGTTGTCCGTGCGTGATGGACAGAGCTGATTTGACTGGCTTATTCCCATCAATGGGGCGAGCAAGCTCATGTGAGCATGTACGACCCTGATTTCTATTGTCACTCCCCCTGCTACTGGTTTGACTGCGAGGCTTGTTTGCACAATGTGGCTTCACCCATTATGTACAGCGAATCATATCACAAACCCACCATTCCTTTAGCAGAATCACTCTTTGCAGAAATTTTTGATAACTCTGGAATTGTGCAAGTGTGAAAACAAACTCTACATGATTTGGGCCCTTGTGATTACGTGTTTCACCTGATGAAATAAAGTAAAATCAAAATTTTTTTGCAGATCTGGCATGATGTTTTTTCAATTAAATTTGAGGCTGAAGACTTTAACAAAATATGGAATACACAGACCATGACTTTTCTCAAGAACAGAATTCAGCAGGTATTTAAAAATTAAACATTTGATTCTGCATTTTTGTAATGTATTTCCTATGAGCAATACATTTTTTAATTCTTCTGTTGTGATTTTCATGAAGCAGTGGATAGATAATGGCTGATGATGCATGTTTGCTTTAACATATATTATTTTGATGTTGTCCAGTTTCATAACACATCTTAATACGTTGTAAATATTCACATGATGAAAATGCAACCAACATATGTGAAGAGAAGCAACTGGCTCTGTCTCATGGAGAATTCCACTTTCATATCTAAAATGTACCAAATGAAATAGAACTATATCTTAGTTTGACCCATAAAAGGAGTGATGAGATTTATCTCTTCCAAGCTCCTTAAATGGCAGGGAAGTTAGCAATAACCAGATATGTACATAGTTGTCTTTAACGCTCTACCATAGAGAAACATCACTCTTTTACCTACAGATCATATTCCATTTAGTTATCCAAGCAATTAGAGATATGAGGCAGTTATGGTGCTCGCCCAAAACCAATTACGTGACTATATTTCTCCGGTTCTCTTATCATTACACTGGTCTTGAAATGAGTAGAGTTTAAGAGCCTTCTACTAGTTTTTCAAGCCTTGCATGGGCTGGCACCACTATATATTCACGAGCTAATCCATCCTTACATCCCCTCAAAGGCGTTAAGATCTGCAGACTCTGCCCTTCTGTGCGTACCTTGATCCCGGCTGCGTTCCTGGGGTGAGCGGACATTTGCTGTGTCTGCGCCTCGGTTGTGAAATTCTCTAACATTGGAAATTTGTTTAACCGACAATGTCAATACTTTTATGTCGTGTCTAAGAACACATTTTCTTATGTCAATTTATTATATTTAGCTATCCTCTCTTGGCCTTAGCTTAATCTTACAAGGCGCCTTGAGACATTAGTGGATGGCGCCTTACAAATAAATGTAAATTATTATTATTTTATTTCAGATCATTTGTTACATTTCAGTGCATTTGTGCTTCAGAATTACACATGTAACATTACATGTACAAGTACCTCCATTTTTTCAATCGACTGCTGGCCTCCCCATGGTGTGTGGTTCGTGGGGATTATTTGACCATACTTCATGCTGTCCAGTGCAGATTGGTGAAGTGGGGAGCATAAAAGTATAGCACAGCAATAGATTTGCTGCACTGCCCTCTGTTGCCCACAATGTGGCCCCACAGCTCTATAACAACTTGTTTTTGTGTGATCATCACCCATCAAAGCACCGTCCAGGCTCACCCCTGCTTAGCTTCCAAGAATGGGCACATTCCAAGTAATTTGACCACAGGCCACCTAAATATGTTTAGTTGTATTTGTAGTTTGTTGGACCGCATGTTAGATGATGTCCGCTGTGTTAATGATTTTGCCTTGTAATGAAACATAGCGGCCGTATGTTATCATCACCTCATGCAGGCAGACAGGAAGCAACAAATCAAGGCCTACTGCAGCAATGCAGAATATCTAAAAACATTGAGCCCTTCCCTGGAAAACTGCTTTGCAGAATGCGCTATCCAAGCAGTTCATTACGTGTGTGAGGTAAGTTTGTAATGTATGTATGGTAAGTCCTTGCTTAACGCGTGGTGTTCATGCAATACGTTTTCGCTATAACGTGGTTCTTCCATTTTTTTGCACAACACGAAACGCGATCGTTATAATGTGTACATTTGTAGGGGTGTTAAAGAGAGGGCCCGTTATGCATGGCAGCCTATGGAAAACAAACACAGTGGGCGGGGCTACGTAAGTGCACGAGGAGGTGCCCTCTACGACGTCCGAGCCAGACACCCTGGGGGGGGCTGGTTCGAACGTTATGATCCCCCGGGGCCCCACCCCTCAGGGAGGGGTTGGGTATAAAAGGGGATGTTCAAAGGGCTCGAGTTCAGTTATGTTTAAGCTAAGGGAAGAAGACTGAAGACGTCTTAGATAGAGCCCTGGACTCCCCTAGTTCGATGTCCTTTTCAGGGCCGGACAGGACTGAGCCAGCGGCGTGGTCCCGAAAGCCAGAGCCGGTGCTCTTGTAAGAGCTGGTCTGGAACTCCGGGTACCGGGCACGACTTACCAGTGTCGGGCCAGTTAGCCTCCCCTAGCCCATTAGTGGAGGATTCGGGGCTAGGACAGAGTTAGCTAGGGGTGTATCCCGAGTTATACGGGTGAGGGGGCCGATACCCCCTCAAGTGTTATATGCCCACTGTCGTATTGTGAAATAAATATACGTGTGCCTCAACCTCGGCGTCAAGCGTCCTCACCGGTACTTCACATTGATTCAATGTTTGTCTGTTTCCTTAGGCAAAGGAAGAGGAGGAAATTCTCAGATATGTACAGACACATGCAGCAAGGCTCGGTGGGCTCCTGTCCAGCATTTTGGAGAATTCTTGGCCTAAACATGAAGAAACATCCAATGAGGACATCGTCAAACACCTCCTGACATGGCAAGCTTCGGCTACATTCCTGCAGATCTGGGGTAAAGCTGCACAATAGTTTCATTATTGTTAAGCTTGTTTACCCAGGAAAGCCTCACTGAGTATTTTGACTCTTTTTTTAGACGACAGATATGAGTGCAAAATACTACAAATAAGTATATAAGTACAATCTCCACGTTAATTCCTGTAGATTTGTCAACACCAAATGCAAGCTTAGGCAAAGCAGCAAAACAACAACAACAGTCCCAGACCACACCAATTACATTGTACATAAAAATGTAACTCGGATGCACAGGTCAGGTTAAAATTTACAAATGACATTCATGAATTTGGTTGTATCTTGCACTAATGTGCTTCATAATATTTAAAGGCAGATTTACGATGTTAAGGAAGGTAATACGCCTGTTCTAAAACGTTGGTGCTATAGATATTACCAGTGAGTAACATGCGGGTAGTTGTTCAACTTTGGAAAATTTGGACTGATGCCGGCACACAAAGACCTACTCTTGCGTATGACCCCACGGGGATTTGTACATCCGCTGTGGAACAGACAGTACTTGTTAATACACCTGCAGTGATAATCAGGGCCACTGCTATATTTGAACCATGAGCCTCTGCAACAAGTGATAACCGAGGTTGTAAGAGCTGCACATTCATAAATGTACTTACTTACATTACGGTAGTTCCTTATGGGTTTTTGTGTCAAGTTTTGCTCATCATCTCCATTTTTCTCTTGTGCAGGAAGCAACACGAAGCTACATGAAACAATGACTGACCAAGCTCAAATCCACATTGGCATAGCTCAGTCTGTACTTGACACACTAATTCATGAGCTCATTGATGGGTCTGTCGTGTATAAGATCCTTCATCTGGCCATCAAGCACAAGGAAAAACTTTTGGAATGCTTCAATGCTATCAATAACAACGGTAAGGAATTTGAATATGTCTTAACTATTTCCCTGTTACCACAAATTCAATATGTACCTTGAAAATATATCTAACTATGCAGGGGTCCGCATCGTAGTGATGACAATTACAGCTGCCCTGTAAATATAGTTATCAATGTACAAAATATGTATTTCATAATCAAGTGTATCACCATTTTGTCTCCAGACAATGGGGTAGGAGATCTGCGGGCACAGTCGTGGGTTTTCTTTAATAGGCCCCGAGTTCAAGCTTCTCACACTGCACAATTCAACTAGCAATGACCCCTATGGTTCTCTGGGCATCGTGTGGATTCTATCCGATGTACAGTAAGTTCTCGTTTAATGCGGTAGATGCGATCCTGAAAAGTGCCGCATTAAACAAAAAACGTGTTATGTGAAAATAATTTCCCTATAAATAATGTAATGATAAAGTTTGGCTAGATACAATGTACTACGCACACGATGTGAGATGACGCAACAAATATCTGAGGGTATGCTGCCGCGTGACTATCATTCGGCGTACTCTATCATTGTACTGCTCAGCCTTGCAGCTCAAGAAGTTCACTGTCGACCGCTCAGGTACCACGTTATAATGGTGCACATTCTGCGTTTTAACAGACGTGTTCTGCAATATAACGGTGCACGTTCCGCGTGATAACATTGCATGTTCCACGTTGTGCAAAGCGTTCCCTAATGGAAGAACCTCGTTAATGCAAAAAAACGCATTGTGTGGACACCGCGCATTAAGTAAGGACTTGCGGTATGGGCTAACAGTTGAAACCCCCAATGCAAATATGAACAAATAAAACATATTTTTATGCATTTCCATTGTTGGGCTAGACCAACAACGGGAATGCTGTGGTAAGCTTACCCCTGGGGATATGCCTGACATCGCTCGGGGGTCGGCGGTGGTCACATTGGGTATGGTCACGTGGGGTTAATAAGCAGTGTTACTGTATGTGTGTACATTAGCAATTCTGAAGGAACATACTTATTATTAAGTGTAAACTAAATGTCTTAGCTCTTACTTAATATGTAAATGTAACTATAACTATAATTAAGTGCTTTCTTTTAATTATATAATGAAACCTAAACCCTGTATGCTGGTAGGGGTACACTTGTTGATAGGTTTGGTAAAGCTGATATAATACGAGGTTTCGGACCTCAATAGTTTGATTAAAGTATCAAAATTTACATTGAACTGGATCCCATGTTCCAGTGATTTCCTTGGTTTTTGAAAATTAAATAATCTTTTGTTTTGCTTTGCAGATTCCAAGACAACAAAGGTCACACGGACAGACCTTGAGATGGTGTTGGGCTGGCGGCAAAGTGAGATTGACGAATTTAAATTTCAGAGAATCCTCGTCAATGAGCTGCTCTCAAGATGTGAGCTTGTCAAGAACAATATGAATGGTGGGCGATGCAGGAAACTTTCTTTTTTATGTTTAAATATTTATATTTCAGAGGTGTTGACAAGCCATTAGCATTTCTAGGTCCAAGCTTTAGAAAATTCACATTGGTTCAGTCAGTGTTCTTTAGTCAGTGATTGTATACAGGGGAGTTAAAAAAAAAATTAAAACAGGTTAATGTGTTTTGGCTAAATAAGGTATTCGAGTACAGCAAACCCTTCCCACTCGTGGGTTTAGCTATTACGGTTTTTTGGTTTCATGCCCAATTTATTGAGATATGATGCTGCCGTGGAAGAATCTTGTCTCCCAAGCGGCCCATTGCGGGTCCCAGGCCACTCGGTGTTCACAACTGCCAGTGAGGAGGCATTGGGGTTCAGCCACATTATTTTTCTTCCTCTAGTGTACAGTACTATACATGAATGCGTGTACATGTAGTATTGTGCACTACGTACTTTTTAGCATGCTGTACATTTACTGTGCAAGTTATATTTAACATTGTAAAATATATTTATCATATTTTACATTCAAAATACTTCCTGTTTAATGTTTGGGTTGATGTAGGGTAACATATATCAAAAGGAGGGGTTGGTGTCATATTACAAACCGTGAACCAAACCATAATTTTCCCATATGCCTTTGAGTTTACGGATCACGGATTTGACGATTGCAGTCGTTTTCAAGAACGTAACCCACGTGATGGGCAAGGGTTTGCTGTACAATGTGTATAAGGTTCAGTAAAAGTGTTAATTCCACTTAAAATTATAAATATATTACAAATATTTCACTTGAAGAAGAGGGACTATAATAGGCTTGTAGAGGAAATGGAGATAATTGCACAAAATTTGATCAAAAGTAAACCATCTTACAAAATATGTAATAAGTGTGTTTTTCTTTTATAAACAGATGACTATAAAAATCTACAAAATAATTATGAAGAGAGTCTAAAAGCTGATTCAAAACCTATCAAAACCCTCTGGCTTGCCAGAGTATTGGGCAAAGAAGAGATGCTGGGTCAACCATTACTTTTTCTCGAAACGGAACAACAGGAAATGGCCAAACAACTTCTCAAACTGAAGGGATCTTTTCTTTTTTCTGAATCGTGGAAGAACCGGATGAGACACATGACAGACTCCAGGAAGCTTTACAGTTTGTCAGCCTTTTCTCTGGCCCATGTGTTTGAAGAAATATGGAAACCATCTTATAGCAGCCTTGAGACGCTCTACAATGATGTAAAACATGGCACAATCAGCCTTGGTGAAGTTCACAAAAAATTCAGAAACAACAGTGAAGAATGCTTAAAGAAAGAGTTTTATATTATTGCCCCTGCATTGGACAGGCCTGACTGTTCAAATAAAGATATGGCTGTCTGGATAGAAGAGAGACTTACCCAGATACGCCACTACAGGCAAATCAGCGAGGCTGCAAGATCAGCAAAAGCTGTCTCAGAAATAGTGGACTGCCTTGGACTGACGGGAGATTTCCGGCTTCTCAGAGAGTTGTCACATCACGTAAGTAACCATGAATATTTCAAAGTCCATCGCATGCATTGGGTTGAAAGAGTACTATGGCTGGTTAATATATTTAATAAAAGGACACTCAACCTGAGAGAGGTCTGGTACAAATTAAGTATGGATTTGTTTTGATTGCATGTGATCTGAATGATCGTTTGGAAGGAAAGCAATAGGTTAATTTGGTGTGGATCATATATGAATCATGTAAGCAAATTAATCTATTAAGGAGCGCAAAGTGCAATTAATTTAACTTTCACTTTTAACCACAGAAAATAGTATATTTATGATTGCTTATGAAAGGTAACACCACTGCGACTACATTATTAAAGGTCAGTAATATTAATTTCAAAACTATTGAAAACTAAAATTTTCTCGAAAGTTTGTTCAGATATGATCTGATCAGATGATAAGGAAATCGGCATATGATCTGAATACAATTCATCTCATCCAATGCCCACGACCTATTTGACCAAACCTGATTGGGACCGATTACATTTCTCATCCGATCCAATCCCTATTCAATGTGTTCTAACATCTGTACAAAACAATCTATGTGTACCTGATTTTATACTTATGTAGTATCATTGATTCGGAGACGAGGTTTGTAGGAGGCACCTTTTATTTAGAACATTTACAGTCTCGCCTGCACACTCTCTACAGTCGCTTAGCCTCGCCTATACACAACACTAGCCGTCTAACACTGACGGCGCTGATTGAGACGGCCAACAACTATCTGGCAGCGCAATATCAAGCAAAGACGGCAGCGACGACGACGATGAAACGAAAGCAACGACGAGACGAATCCAATCCCAGAACCGGCAGCCTCAAGCTCCCGCTCTCTGCTCCTTTTATCCTACCAGCGCGGCCTGGCTCCACCCTGCCCACGTCTCCCTTCTCGGACCCACTAGCAGGTTCCAGGGGCTTCCAGATGGGGTCCTCTGTGACCCTTGCCCTAGTTCCTCCACCCTGCCAACACACCCATGCACACGCTCACCGGCGTGTGTACTGTCTGTCCACCACAGTTGCCGCTGTCCACCAGCTGGCGCTATTACACTACACTTATTTTAACAACCCTTCAAAGCATCATTACTTATCCGAGTTGTCATTCATAAAAACGTATGATATTGATTTGATGGTATTGATTCCATGGTGTAACTGATATCTTACTAATACTACTAATTCTTTCAGTAAAGTCACGTAGATAGGAAAATAAAATAGATCACGACGTTTCGATGGCAACAACAAGCAATCGTCTTCAGGTGCGAGAGAGAAGCATGCCGTCGTGACGAGGCATTATATAGATGTGGGAGAGGGAGGGGAGGCCATAACTGGCGAGAGGGTGGGGGTGAAATTCAGAGGGCTTAGGTGAAAGAGAGAAAAGGAAAAGGAAGCTCAGATATCAGACTTAACAAAATTTTGAAATGTAATGAAACTCAGAGAGTCGGTTAACACAATAGTTAATACTTTACCTGGTTGATCACGTCCTTCCAAAGATTGCAAAAATTTGCATCCATCTTCTCGGTTGAAGTCATATCTTAGTTGTGTGGAAATCCTCCCCTTAGAGGCTGTTCAATCTTGATTTGAAGCTTTTGTGACTGCAGGAATCATACACACACAAAACCGAGAGACACACACACAAAGAGGCACACAGAGAGAGAGAGAGACACACAACAACATCACAGCCAGTTATAGTCTGCTACAAAAACGAGAGCCACCGCCACATCGAGAGAAAGGGGCAACATTGGCTTTGTTAGTGAGACATTTAGCCCGTTAATGTAAAGACATTTAACTTGGTAATGTGAATTGGTAATGTAACTCAGAGAGTCAGAAATAACTACTGACAATGGCAGGTAGGACAATGATTGCTCAATTTGTACCCATTTTCTCAGTTTAAGTGTGTCTGTGTTTATATATCTGGATGGCTTCATAAACAAATCTTTGATGGTAGCCCGAAGGTTTTGCAGAGTACTTTGGTCTCGGAAAAAAACAATGTCGTGTGAGCCCACAGTGTTCTAGCAGTGAACAGCTATGGCAGAGGTATTGGTTCTGCCGTGTTTCAAATCTGCCTTGTGTTCGCGAACACGGTCTGAGATATGTCGTTTCGTTTTCCCAATGTAACTGCTACTGCAGACACAACTTAGTTTGTAGACACCAGGGTATTGCATGTCAGAAAATATATGCTATCATGGTCCGCATGCAATGATTGATCGTCGTTAAATTGAGAAAGGGACCTTTGCTATCTATTTCTATTATCTTAAGTTAGAGATTTCCACATATGCTTTGCACATCATAACTACATTACTTTACATAGAGTAAACAAAGTATATTTTGGCTAGATTTTGGGCAATTATAAGCAATGTATAGTTTTTTTCCTGATGCCTATCAATGTATGGTATGTTCACAAACTATAATGTCTTGCAGGATCAGGAAACATTCAGAAAAAATCCTCTCAATTCCATAAATGAAGATCTTGTTAAAACGAAAGACATTCTAAAAGGACTCAATAATAATTTACAGCAAAGTTCGGATGCTTTCTGCAAATGCAGTGAAAAACTATTTATCACATGGATTAAAGAGACTGTAAAGAGTAAGTTTCGGACACAATGAACAATCCTTGAATAGACTAAGAGCACCAATTTTGGGGAACAAATATATATTTTATACTCATATAGAAAATACACTTTTGAGCTGCATTGAAATCTACAGGTTTGTCCAGTTGTCTTGTGACCCACAATTAATTGACCCCTAAATGTTGTGCCTTTGCATATTCGTTTCTGTTCTATAGTAAGTTTTAGAGAATTATATTGTGGTCACATTAACATCTGGACCACCCTCAAATAGGAATAAAGCCAATGCATGAATTCCCCAAAAAAACAACGTTTTCCTTTTGTAATTGTGCAGATGGTATTTGCTGAACATTTATTCTAAATATTAACGTTGCAGATGTTAAGGAATTGAAAGTCTTTGTTGACTTGGCTTCCATTTCGGCTGGTGAAAATGACATGGACATTGACAAGGTGAAGATCTTCCACGATGCCGTGCTGGGTTATGCACCCTTGCTGTACGAACTTGAGGCAGATGTGGGCATTGATGAGCTCCTGCAGGCCCTCCAGCAGCTGCAGGCCACAATGGATACCGATTGCAATATTCCCCGAAAGCTGGTGAGTCTAAACTTTCTTTATAAGTTACGTGATTTTTAAACCCCACTATCTCTGTATTTATCTTGTGTTACAATGCTAACAGATGAGATGCAGGGTACTGTACTTCAATATATTTTTTTATCAGCCCTTCCTTATAGCACTGTGCCCGGCGTTTAATCAAACCTCAAACGAGGAAGAAACGTTGCGTATGCATGATTTCGTTAGTGATTTCCAACATGACTTTATCTTGGAATTATTGTATTGTTATTAAGGTGTATTACTTTCTGCGCTATGGTTCATAAACAGCCATGCATAAAATATATAGAACAAACATTGAAAAGTACCCAAGGAAGCATGAGGAGATGCTCTCTTGGAATTGTATTGAGAATCAGTTACTAAGACGTGGATTAGAGAATATACTCAGGTTAGTGACATTCAAAACTGTTCATCAAAATGAGTGGGGCTTGGGCTTGACAGATCACAACAAGGGATGATGGCCGGTGGTTAAGAAGGACCAGGTGGCAGCCAAGGCAGGCAATGTCCCTGAGAGGACATCCTCCGAAGAGATGGATCGATTTAATTAGCTTGTATCCAGGTGCTTGGTGGATTGTTTCATAGCAGTCTGTGGGGGATGGTGGAGGCCTGAGGTGGCATTTATACAGTAGTGGATTGATCAAGGTTGATCATGATAAATAATGTTTCATCAGGTGACGTCACATGGCACATGACGTCACACGGCAAGCAGGTGTCTCCAAGTGGGGAGCGGGAAACAGAAACAGGCAAATGTTGGCCATCACGGGATTGGCTCAAATGTAAAAATATCATAGATATTCCTCCTATGTATCTGTAATGCACACATCCCACTGATTAACAGCTTTGTGCAATGCATCTGCATTTTAGTTGTAACTATTATTACCCTTGTTTTCCAAAGAAAGCCTCACTGAGCCTCATGACCTTTTCAGGAGGGTCCCTCCAAGTTTTTGCAGTAGGGGGTGATGGTTTCTGCGTGTAATCCCAACTGAATAGCAGAAAATTTGGACCATCGCACTAGCACACAATGGCCTTCTCGTTTCGACTGACATCAGGGAATCTTTCATGTCTGCGGTGAAGCAGCCGGTGAATATGTTAAGGTTAATACACCTGCAATAATAACCAGGAAAGCCTGCCGGATTCTTACCATGAAGCTCTGCAACAAGTGGATGAGCACGAACGTGGTACTGCTATGCCATGTCCCTACCCCTAATGTCAGTACTACATTTGGAACTTACGTTTATTTTTAAACCCACCGTTTAGAAAAAAAGTTTAATATGTGAAAGAACACTTGTAAAATGATAAGTGCTTTTTAACGGTGTTCTTCCTGAGAGGTTTTTCGGTTAGATCAATTCGAGCACGACGTTTCGCCAGCATGATCATGCGATAACTGTCGCCTGATGATGCTAGTTGTAATTCCTGGCGAAACGTCGTACTCCAATTGTACATTTTGTGGGTTTACTCTCCAACACATTGGTGTGCTGTACTAGTAATGAATTGGCATATTTTGTTTCCGTGACAAACCTGACTAATTGGCTGTGTTGGGTGGTGATGGCTTTAACGACACATTTATATTTACGCAATCTCACCCAAACACCTCTATTAGGGATAATTTTGGTCGCGAAAGCCTGCATGTTAAACTGGTGTTCTTCCTGCTTTACAGATTGATTCTTGTGCAAATAAAGAGTGGCTGCAAGCTGTCCATGAGGCCCATGGTTCAGTGGAGAGGTCATCCTTTGTGCAGGCGAAAACCATCAACCAGAAGGGCATCTTTCACATTGAACACTGTTCTGAGCAGGGGAAGGTACCCTATGCATTTCATAAACCTCATTTTCATCTGCATGGGTGCAGTGGGAAATGCTCTCACAATGTTAAACATTAATAATGTGTTAAGGAACTAAATACACAGATATTATCCTTCTCAATGCTGCTGAACTGAGCCATTTGTAAAAGAGCACCATTGCCTCTAAGTATCTGCCAGTTCAACACTGGTTTAAACAAGGCTGACTGCTGATGAGATTTCGTACAAAAAACTGGCCCAGAGTTTGTTTTTGTTGATGTGCTAAACAAATACTTAGAATGTTTTATGTAAAGGACAGGTATATAAAGGAGACGTTCTCCTTGTTTTTTTTTCTGATGTTTTTCACATTTATCCTAATAGTTATATATGTTTCAAGGTCAAAACATAAGAATTAAATAACAATTGTGTCAAGTCTAGGTAGAAAGTTTGAAGATTACATGACAAAAACATATTTCTTGGAAATGTTACATTTAAGTTACAACTTGTGTAAATACATTTCATGTTAATAATGTACTGAAAGTTTAATTATATTGAACTTATCGCTGTGTGTCGTCGTATACCATTGGATATCATGGGAATTTTGCTGAGTAACTGAACTCTAATCCAACATTTTGTTGATTCTAGGGGTGAGAAACAATAGACGCTTCAAATTGTTCATTATCGTAACGTTTTCCCGTGAACATATTTCACTTGCATTATATTTCCCCACAGCTTACACTGAAGTCCATAGTCAGGCTGAAATGTGTCCAGGACAACGAATGCAACCATGATGGGACAGGCAGTGATAGGGAACAGGATGAGGTGATGAGGACGTACAGCCTCGAGAATTTGGAGGAACTTCAGAACAAGCTGATGCTCATTGCTGGCAAGGCAGAGCAAGGCAAGGAGGAGGTGGACCGCTTCCTCGAGGTAAAGATCCCGTGCTCAGCGAAGCATTCATTCTGTGTCCCACGGTTATTTTTAACAACGAACCATGCTGAAGCATGCCAAGCCTCGATTAACTCGTGTTCACCAAATGCTTTTTTGCAATAACGCGGTTCCTCCATTAGGAAACATTTTTCGCACAACGCGGAACGCGCTCCGTTATAATACAGAACGTGCACCGTTATGGATGCGGTTTCTGATTGGTGGACGACAATCTTTCTTAAACTGCGTGGCTGAGTGGTATGATACGGTATGCGGAATTATACAGTAATACAGCGGCGTGCCCTCAGTTATTAAACCTGCGATCTCACTGCATGTGCATGGTACATCATATCTCGCCAAACTTTGTCATTACATTATTTATGGGGAAATTGTTTTCGCTAAATGCATTTTTCACTTAACGCGGGACTTTTCAGGAACCGCATCTACGCATGAGGACTTATTGTAATAATTTTACACAACTTTTATTGTCGTTTGCCCCTTTTCACATAATTTTTTAATCATCAGCTACATTCTATTAACTGTTGGATGAAAGCCTTCCCATGTCATTGGCATCTCTCAATACTGTGATGCCAGAAACCATCTCGCTTCTGCTTATGCGCTGATCTCATCACTCCATCTCTGTGGTGGTCATCTTCTCGGGAGTGTTCCTTCCTGGGGTTGCCAATCCTCAATTAGTCTTGTCCATCAGCTATAATCCCTTATAATCCCTTATGTGTCCTGCTCAAGCCCACTTACCTTTCTTAGCAGTTAACAAGATGTGTACAATTTGTGTTTGCTGTCATATCCATGGGTTGCTCTGTCTCTCAGTGTTATTCCCAGCGTGCATTTCCCCGTGATTCTTTATTTACTTTTAAGATTCTTTGCATATTTTTGCGAGTTTCTGAACCATGTCATGACAGGTAATATGCATCGGTTGAAAAATGTATTCTTTAGGCACAATGGTATTTTGCATTTCATTATAAAATTACATTTTCCAAAAGCACTCCACCCTGCTCTTGCTCTTTATTTCATAATTCTGATCCTGGTCTGCCTTCACCAAACTGGGAGCAAGTGGAGGGATTTTAGTATTGGGGGAATGTGGTCAAATTTAAGGGTTCAGGTGAAAATGCATTTTGGTTTAATGCTAAATAAGTACAATATTATTAAACAGACTTATGCAGATTTTACGGAATTCTTAACTGCAAATTTTCCTCATGAACTTTTCATTCTGTTTTTTGTCTGCAGTTGTTTGATGGCGTTACTCGTCTGGGCAAGGCATACATTCAACTGTACAATGCTGGAAATGTGTTGTTTAGAGGTTGGAACGCCCTGGTATATTGCGATCCAAATCGGAAAGTTAGTGTGGACGTGGACTTCCCAGCACTGGGTCTAAATGTGCAAGGATTCCGTCCGGTGATTGGTGAGCTGAAGGACCTATGTAGGGGCATGGAGGGCTGTCTGGATCAGTGGCAGCAGTATACAAACCAGAAGAGGACAGAGTTCAGCCACCTAAACTGGTACACTTCAGAGCAACTGGTTTCACTGTGCTCCAAGCTTGCTGATTTACTCAAGACACAGCAGTCGGACCCACAAAGTCTCACCATGCTCTCCTTCATCAAGTCAGAGTGCACGGGTGACCATGTAACTCTTGCATTAAAGAGAGCGATTGATTTAATCCGCAAGAAAGAAAGTGAACAAACAGAGAAAACTCTCACCCAGCCACCATCAGAAGAAGTCATTGAGGAAAACACCCGAAAGGAGGAAGACATGAAGGATAAAGCTGAACAGATTAAACAGTTATTGAAGAATCTCACAGAGCAAGGGATACCTGAGAAACATGCAAAAGCAGCGATCCAGCACTGTGGAGCAGTAGATGAGACTGTCCTGCTTGGTTTCGTATTTGCCAATTCGATGGATGATAATTCTACTGTCAACACACTCTGTCAGGAATTTGATGATACTTGGCATAATCCACAGCTGCATCACACATCACTAAACGATGTTCCCCACCCATCATTTTATGATGTGGATGTGAAGTTCTCAACATTGAAGCGCAAAACCCAAGAGGAGTTTGAGCAAATGCTTGACTGGAAATCTGTGGGATGTGAGCAGAAAGTAAAACTTATTTGGAATATCTATGAAAAAAACCTGTCTAACTTGATATGTGAAGAGTATTTGAGTTTAGATATTTTAGGGACAGCACTTGACTTTCTCATGGAAATGGAAACAACGAGGATCCAAAGGGAAATTCCACAAGGATTCCTGATAGGAAAACCAAACCTCATTGTTTGCCCAGAAGCTGAGATATACACTCACATTCTTCACTTCTACATTCTTTCCAAGAATCAGCCACTTCCAAGTTATGATGAAGTCCTAATCTGCTCACCAGAAACAATGGCGGAGGAATGCGAGATATTCTTGAGGAGAGTAATGGCAAAGGACGTACACAAGAGCAAGATATATTGCCTCGCAAACGCAGACCAGCTCACCTATGCGGTTGCTGCCAAGTTCCTGGCGTGCTTCAATAGTTTGGAAAACACGGCCGACTACAAGTTGGCTATATTTTGTAGCTCTGAGCGAGAACACAGCCACCTTCCCACAACATTTGACAGCTTCAGGATCAGCACCACTCTGTCATTCACAGACAGCGATTTCAAAGCTTATCTTAAGTCTCATTGTATTGTTCCACAAGGAACGGCTAGTGTTTTTCCAGATAGGCGCAACATCAGCCTGGTGTCATCCAAGCGTGCTGGAGTAGGTAAGGCTTTAAATGACCTGAGCTCACACTATTATATTTTACAACCAAAGCGCTCAGCTTTACGCATTACCATCTATAAAACCGGGAAAATTAATCAAAGGGTTGCCCAAATCTCAGCCTTTACTAAATGGTTGAACTGGTCAGAAATAAAGTAATCAACAAGGTTCGTAATGGTTGCAATCAGCTTTAATTGCATCTGCTAATTTTAAGTGTTGCTTGTGTTTCGTTTACAGGGAAGTCATTATTTGTGCAAAAATTGGTAAAACATTCTGAGGACTTGCTAAACAACCCAAACATGGATTATGTAACTGTACGACTCATGGACTCCAAGATTGATGAGACATTTCTTGTGGAGACATTTTTGACACGCCAGGACAATCCGTCAGACTGTACTCCCCGTGTTTTCCACGTCGATGTCACACCAGGGGTGAGGAATCCAAACACAATTTGGGCCACACGTGTCTCCATATCCACGTTTGTGTTTTGTTACTGTGTTCACATTCCGATTTTGCAGACATGGAAATTATCTCTGCTAGCCATACACCTCATGTTGCTGCACATTCAGTAGTGCTTTCAAGGGACTGTTAAAGTAACAAATGCCACATTGATAGAAATTGTATAATACAGAAGTCGGTGTAAATATGACATGAATCTTGACTTAAAGCTTTCATGAGTGCAGGAATTAATATTCTTTGGGTCTTTCGGTAAAGCCACGTAGATGTGGCTTTACCAAAAGACCCAAAGAATATGACATGAATGTTAAAGACATAGGTATAAAATGTGTTACATTATTTTCTATACTTGCGGTGGATGTTGATGTGAATTTTCAGTTTGAATTACCGGAGGGATGAACATAGTTGCTGAGTTTTGCATCAGATCAATGTGAACAGCATCGATGCTGACCCAATACGCCCCCTCTTCTCAACAGGTGAAGAAGGGATTTGACACGCTGTTAATGCGTCTCTTCGTTTTGGGACATCTGCAATCTATGGATGGCCGAGTGTGGAGATGCAAGAAGTCTGATGTCTACGTTGTAGAGTACCTGGACTGGCATCCAACCAAAGAATTGGTAGACCAGGTGGGTTTAATAAAAATTATACCATGAGGGATGCTCTTTGCTGTTACAATAACAGATCTAGCCGATCTCCTTTTCTTTACTTCACTTCCACTGGAAACATCTCTCTCACCTGCTGTGCATCTCTATTGGCAATGTTTCTCTACTTGTTCTATTTTTGTGCTATCAAACACAGCAGCACCCCCTGAAACACTTAACACAGAGGGAATCACACAGCTACCGTAGTAGACATTTGAATCATTTAACAGTTGCGCCCGTGCTCTATTTAGTGGGAATTGTTTTTACTATAAATTACATAAATTCAATCATTACACTGCTATTCAACCAACAACGAGAACCGTGTGTGTTGTAATATTTTTATTGCAAATAATAACAAAAATAATGTTTTAAATGTATGGCGTTTTCGCATTTTCTTTCTCATTTTAATCAAACTGTCTCAATATTTCTTTTTTTTTAAATCCAATTCAAGAAGGTTTGATTCACATGTACATAGCAATGGCCAACTTCAAAAGGTGTTCCTGTCGATACACAGAGACTCTTAGCACCCTCTGCTTCTTCACTGGTGGGATCAGAGGTTCTTGGGCTGAGGGTTTGTTTGTGTGCGACAGGCAGGAGGGTATGTCTTTGACCATACGTCGCCATGCTGTTCAGTGCGGGTTGCCAAAGATGTAAAGCTGAAGAGGGAATGCACCACAGCCACACAAGCCACTCCCCACATGCAGTTCACAGTTCTGTACTATAATACTTACTACAATACTATAATAATAATAATAATAAAAGACTACTGCAGTCGCACATGCAATCACTGTGCCATAAATACAACTAACACTGAAGAGACACTTCCATACTAGATGAACAATGTAACTGCACAAAGTACAAATACAGGTAATATACTCCAATCACAACCAATATAAATACTATGACAATTAACTATAACTCGTATAAAAAATACTATGTATAAACATATAATGACAATTTACTACAGCTGCATTGCAACCACAACTTTCCACAGCAACAACCACAATTACCACACCGATAACCCACCACAACTACGATTCCCACAACAATCAATCACCACTGAAAAAAAAACGATTGACAATTTACTGCAAACTCTCTGGTTCTTTCGGTAAAGTCACGTAGATAGAAAACAATTAAATAAACACGACGTTGCGGTTGCAAACCAAGCGTCCGTCATGAGGTGAGAAAATGATCTGCTGTTGTGGCTTTATATAGGCACAGGAGGGGGGGGGGGGAGTTTTGTAGAGTCGTGGCTGCAGGAGTTCACGGGGGGAGAGGGGGGAGGGTTTGTTCGATGTTAAGGCACTGCCGTACCAACACTTCACCTGAAATGGTACTTTATACAAACAGAATGAAGGTACCCCATTGGGCTCTTCCCTATCACCAGTGGTCGCGAATATTTTCATGGAGAAATTTGTGACAGATGCCATCCAGACATCCACCCGACGTCCTTCCTTGTGGAAGAGATACGTAGATGACACGTTCGTGATCTGGCCACATGGCCTGACGGCATTATAACAATTTCTCAACCACATCAGTTCTATACACCCATCTATCAAATTCACCATGGAAGTGAAAAATTATGGTAAGCTACCATTCCTGGATGTTTTGATCGAGAAGAGACCTGATGGCTCGTTGGGACACTGTCTATAGAAAAGCCACCCACACGGATTCCTATCCAGAGCCTGACTCCCACCACCATCCAGCCCAGAAGAATTTCCTAATCAAAACACTACACCATTGGGGTTCGTTACATCTCCGACTAGCACCACCTAGCCAGTGAGCTTGAGCACGTACGCCAGGCTTTCAGGAGGAATGGATATTCTGACCGCACAATCTGCAAAGCTGCATCCCCAACCATAGGTAGAGAACCATCTGAGGAGCTAATTAAAACCATCACCTTACCATACATAGCAGGGGTTACCAAAAGGATTTCCAAAATCTTGAACAAACAAAAGATCCAAGTTCGGTTCAATTACAGTACACAAAATCCGTGATTTGATCCCATCAGTAAAGGATGCGATTCCGGACATGCAATGTCCTGGTATCTATAAGCTGAGTTGTGTCTGCGGCAGCAGTTACATTGGTGAAACGAAGCGACATGTCTCAGACCGGGTTTGCGAACACAAAGCGGATTTTAACACGGTAGAACCAACACCTCGGCGGTGGCGGATCATTGTTTCAACGCTGTGGGCACACGTGACATTGTTTTTTCCAAGACCAAGGTGCTCTGAAAACCCTCAGGCTACCATCAGATATTTGTTCATGAAGCCATCCAGATATACAAACACAGACAAAACTTTAATCAAGAAGATGGATTCAGATTGAGCAATCATTGGAAGGACGTGATAAACCACAAAGTTTTAACTGCTGTGATTTTCACTCACCCACCCATGCCGTTTTAGTTTTTTGTTTGTTTTCGGTTACGAATTCAAGCTCATTGACATAATTTTTCCAGCTCCACTCGACCCTGCATGCCACAAACCCTCCCCCCTCTCCCCGTGAACTCCTGCAGCTACGACTCTACAAAACTCCCCCCCCCCCTTCCCCCCCTCCCGTGCCTATATAAAGCCACAACAGCAGATCATTTTCTCACCTGATGACGGATGCTTGGTTTGCGACCGAAACGTCGTGTTTCGTTTATAATTTTTTCTACCTACGTGACTTTACCTAAATAACCAGAGAATATGGATTCCTGCAGTCACAAAAGCTTCAAATCAAGACTGAATTTACTGCAACAACAATTCTATCACCACCATAACTATTGTATGTTATTGCTAGTAAACTGGATGAAAAAAACAAAAGTAGCTTTTAAAATGAAGGTGATATTCATAACAATGCTTGTGAAAAATGTTAATTCAGGTGGTAATTTAGTTATAAGGCAAGAAGGGGAGGTGTTGTATTGTCATTAAAAAAACACCATGTATGTCTCTCTTTGCAGAGGAAGCAGAGAGGCCCTATCCTACTGACCCACGTCTTGCCAACTGTGACCTGCATCTCTCCCCTGGAGGTGCTGCAGCTATACAGAGAAAAAACTCCAGAGAGGTTTGATCTTCCGTTGATGGACAAAGATTTGTTTGAACACGAGGTTTACCAACGGCCGTTGCAATACCTCAGGAGATTTACAGACGGAGCAAATCTTGACGCTTTTCAATTTAATTTGGGGAGAGTGGAAGAAACCCCCATGCAATGTCTTGAAATTCTGCTGCACTACTGTGGTGTGTCAGACCCATCATGGGCTGAGCTTCAAAACTTTGCCCGCTTTCTAAACGTGCAGTTGCAAGACAGCGAGACGTCTGTGTACTGCAATGCAAACATCGTAGGAGACACCCTAGTTGGCTTCAAACATTTCATTGTGAAATTTATGACAATCATGGCGAAAGACTTTGCCACACCATCTTTGGAACTGTCAGATGAAAGTGCTCGGTTACATAATAACCGCATGGAGGATGTGTTAGAAACACTCGAAACGTACAGCATCCGGAAACGATGGGAAAGCCAACCCCATCCTTACGTCTTTTTCAATGCTGATCATACATCCATGACGTTCTTAGGTTTTCACATCAATGCAACATGTGATGCTGTGGACCCAAGTACATCTAATGTGTTGCTGAAAGCTGTTATGACTAAACAGCTTCATGTTGGCCTCAAACTCCAAAGAGTGCCATTCAACATTAATTTTGACAATTTGCCCAGACTGGAGAAGCTAGTAAGGCTCTGCCGGGTATTTGGAATTGAATATCCAGAGGACCCTGATGAAAACTATGAGTTGACTACCGACAACGTCATGAAGATGTTAGCCATTCACATGCGGTTCCGAAGTGGGATCCCCGTGATCATCATGGGGGAGACTGGTTGTGGAAAAACAAAGCTCATCCGCTACATGTGTGACCTGCAGAAGTCGGGCCGAGAAGCTGAGAATATGATATTGGTGAAAGTGCACGGTGGTGTGACACCCCACTTCATCTATAAAAAGATACAGGATGCTGAAGAGCTTGCCATACAGAATGAAGAATTAGACATGGACACTGTCCTCTTTTTTGACGAAGCCAATACCACAGAGGCCATTTACGCAATCAAGGAGGCTTTGTGCGATTCGACAGTGGAAGGCCGGGCCATACGCACGCAGAGACTCAAGATCATTGCCGCGTGTAACCCTTACAGGAAGCACACAGATCAAATGATAGATCGACTGGAGGCTGCTGGGCTCGGTTACAGAATACGAGCAGAGGATACGGAGGAGAGGATGGGGAAAATACCCTTGCGGCAGTTGGTGTACCGGGTGCAGCCCCTGCCCCCCAGCATGCTGCCCTTTGTCTGGGATTTTGGCCAATTGAGCAACCTGGCTGAGCAGCTGTACATAAAGCAGATTGTACAGAGACACTCGCGCACAGGAAATATCCCCACAGAGAGCACTCAGCGGATCTCTGCTGTCCTCTCCGCCTCCCAGGAGTACTTGAGGACTTGTGCCGACGAGTGCAGCTTTGTGAGCCTCCGTGATGTGGAGCGCTGCTTGAAGGTGCTGGCTTGGTTCTACGAGCAACGAGACACGCTCTTCCAGCAAATGGAACAAATAAAAAGTGCTAAGGGTGAAGAATTTGTAGAAGAGAGAGTGGAATCAGAGGATGAAGAGGTTGAAGAGGAGGATCAGGCTGAAATTGAGTTGGAAGAAGAACAGGAGGAGGATGAAGAAGAAGAGGAGGAGGAAGAAGAGGAGGAGGAGAAAGAGGAGGAGGAAGCTGATGCTGACTGTCGTGTTGATGATGTCACCAGGGCACTCATCCTCGCGCTTGGTGTCTGTTACCACGCAAGTTTGGAAAAACGTCAAAAATACAGGAAAGCAATTGCACCGTTTTTCAATTGCTCTGCCAAAGAAATCTTGAATGAGATCATACTTTGCCAGGATGTATTTTTGAAAAGTATTGATTTGGAGTCAACAATAGCAAAGAATGCAGCTCTAAAGGAAAATGTGTTCATGATGGTTGTGTGCGTGGAGCAAAGAATTCCCCTCTTTCTTGTTGGCAAGCCTGGAAGCTCCAAGTCCCTCGCAAAAACTATTGTTGCGGATGCCATGCAAGGAAAGTCTGCACGCAGTGACCTCTTCAGAGGATACAAGCAGCTGCATTTGGTTTCCTTTCAGTGTAGCCCCCACTCCTCATCAGAAGGTATCATATCCACATTCAGGCAGTCTGCACACTTCCAACAGAACCAAAATTTCCAAGAGTATGTGTCGGTGGTCGTGCTGGATGAGGTGGGCCTGGCTGAGGACTCGCCACAGATGCCTCTCAAGGCTCTCCATCCGCTGCTCGAAGACGGTTGTGTCGATGAAGAGAAACCAGAGCAGTATAAAAAGGTCGGCTTCATTGGCATCTCCAACTGGGCTCTGGATCCAGCGAAGATGAACAGGGGGATCCTCGTGTTCCGTGGTGTCCCCGATGAGAAAGAGCTCATTAAAAGTGCCCGGGGAATTTGCTCATCTGATCCAGTCATCTCTGATATAATAGAAATTCTCTTTTCAGGATTGGCCAAAGCTTACCTGAGTATTTGCAAGGCACAGGAAAAAGAGTTTTTTGGACTGAGAGACTATTACAGCCTTGTGAAGATGCTTTTTGCGTTTTCCAAAGAATCAAATGAATTTCCATCTCCAGAAGAGTTGCTTGAAGCAATACTCCGTAACTTTGGAGGGCACGCAGATATGGATGCAATTTGGTTCTTCAAAGATCATTTAGCTGAGGTGGCGTTCGAATATGATACAGCATGCATCAGCTCATTAAAATTTATAAAAGAAAATATTAAAAAGGGTGATGAATGTAAAGAGTCAAGATATTTGCTTCTTCTCACAAGCAACAGTGCAGCTCTGAATATTCTCAACACAATTGGGAATCTAGACATGGAAGACACCATTTACATCTACGGTTCTAGCTTCCCGAAAGATCAGGAGTACACCCAAGTATGTCGCAACATTAACAAAATCAAAGTTTGCATGGAGACAGGCAAGACCGTCATCCTCCTTAATATTCAGAACCTGTATGAGAGCCTTTATGATGCTTTGAATCAGTACTACGTGTACCTCGGGGGAAACCGATATGTTGACCTTGGCTTGGGGTCACACAGGGTGAAGTGCAGGGTGCAGAAAAAATTCCGACTGATTGTCATCGAGGAAAAGGCCGTTGTTTATGAGAAATTTCCAGTTCCTTTGATAAACCGTCTGGAGAAACACTGTCTGGAGATGAACACAATCCTGGAACCTGAGCAGAGAGCTCTCACCAAGCAGTTGCAGGATTGGGCAAGAGACTTCGCCTCTGGCTCGCAGCAGAATTTCAGTGCTGCTGATGTGTTCATCGGGTACCACGAAGATGCATGTGCCTCAATTGTAGTGCAACAATGCGAACGTCTTCGCAGTGACATGGATGAAAGCGAATTCCTATCGCATGCCAAAGAGGTGCTTTTACAGTGCGCCACACCTGATGCGGTCCTGAGACATACATCAGGAGCGGCCGGAGGAGCAAGGAAGGTCATTGATTTGTACTTTGAGAAACAGAAACACCGCAGCCTGCTGGAGCTGCTTCGCTACTGCCTACAAGATGTGCACATAGCCTCCAATGGAATCCATCTGGAGGTGAGATTCCAGTTACTTCTGCAGAAAATGTAAATTTGGTACTCTATGAAGTTAGATGTAATCACTGTGGTCAGTGAAATAATATTGGAATTCTTCACTGTATTATTCCCACATAAAGTGGTACATTTCACGTAACTCTGTTACTCGCTAGAGTGCCCTTCTCACTAGAGTATGAGTGCCCTGGACCTGAAGTTTGTCAAAAAAGTAAATTTTAGTTAAAAGCCATTTATTAGCTAATAGTTTATCTCATAATAATTACACAAGACATATTACATTAATATAACATATTTTCTCCTGATTTCTAGTTTATGGCAGATGTTCATTACAAATATGCGTTTAATGTTCACAGATTTCTACTCACTCAAAGCTGCTGAGCCAATTGGATGCTGACAATATAGGAAACGACCTTAAGTTTGAAAAGGAAACTGTTTGCTTGCTAACTCTCCAGCAATTTGAAACCGAGCAAGAATTTTGTCAAGAGCTCAGGTATGCATTCTTCAATTTAATTACTTTGCAAAAGTTATTTATAGTCACCTGTATTTATTTAAATAAGGGATGGGGAAGTATTTTCCACACATTTTCCAATCTTTTTTTTTACAAAGAAACATTTTGTTTCATTGCACTCTGTTGTAGTTATAGTTAAATGTTAGTTTTACTCCCTTTACAGCATGAAAAATATATTCCTTAAAGGTGACAGCTATTTTAACACCACACAGAAAATTAACATCACTTCCCATAAACAATTGAAAGGGTTTTGTGTGAGGGTATCTGGTGCTGTCTTCAGGTTAGTGCTATATTTAGTTTCGTCTGCTCTTGGTTACATTTCTCTGTCTCTCATTCGGAGATTTTTCCATGTTTTGAATGGGCTCCTATCGACCCCTGGGGAAGATATTTCTGACAAAATAAAACTACATCTGATTTGTATTGTGTGTGTCAAAGCTTCTGCTTTGCAGCAGAAATAAAATTGTTACTTTAAAATGCAATTTAAATCTCAGTGTACCATCGGAAGTCGGGTCATGAAACAAATATGTATTATGATCTCTCAGAGCAGTGCAACCCTCTGTGTTAGAGAATGGCCAATAGAAGCATTTAAATGGAGCCAATGAAGCACAACAAACTAAAGTGTTGTTTGCTTTGTGGTCTTCATTGTTCAACATAATTGCTTTGATTAAGTGTGTTTAAAAAAAAAAACCTGTGTAAGGGTTAAGATGGAATGATTTATTGCTGATGGCTGCCGGCGATTCGCCCTTGAAAGCTTTGTAGGTCATTGGGCTTTACTCCGTTAATACAATTCTGATCCTTCTAAATGCACCCAATAGGCACATATGTACAGTACTTCATCATCTTACTAGCGGGAAGTACCCGGCGTTGCCCGGGCAAAAAATACACACACATCGACTTACACACACACAGACATTGACCCACACACACAAACACATCGAGCCATACACACACACACACACATCGACTCACACACACACACATATTGACTAACACACACACACATGGAATTACACACACATATTGGAACTTTGAGAGCACGTTGGCAGCAAATGGGTAACTTAGAACGCCATCAGGGTGGTATCTTGTGGAGCCAGGGCCTGTTGTTGGTCATTTTCTTCGGTGAAGTAGATGCGTTGACCATTTTCGAGTTGAAATAGCAAATGGACGACTGTGGGGGAACGCTCACGGATGGGGGAGCCCATAATTATCCAAATGGCCTAATTGCTGCTGATGTATCTTCCTTGGACAAAAAGTTTAAGCTCATTTTGCCTCTCTTTTTGTAAGGCAAAGACAGGCATGTAAGAGCCGTTGTTGATGTATTTTCAAACATATTTGATAGCTTGCACAGAATTGCAGAATTCCACATTAATGTGGGGCTCGAAATCTTGCAAAGAAGAGGGCAGTAGGGAACGATCCACTGGTTGTCAACCTTCATTCCAGAGTTAGTGGCAGGTCTGAGCGTTGTTTCAAATCTACCATGCTCAGTATTTCTGCGACGATATAGAGGATAGCCATCAGGGCCTGACTGAGTGTCTTTAAAGAAGTTGCGTGAATACCTGTTGGTACACCTGCGGTCTTGCATACATGGCGAATTTGGATTGAACTGCCCACATGGGCCATGGACCATTTGCCTGTAGGCCACATCAAATAGGGCAGGGTCTTGATGGGGGTCAGGTAGCTGAGCACTGACAAATGTGTCAATGTTACTTGCATGCATTTTTTCTGTCATCCATAGCAAAATGTGAGCATGAGGAAGAGCACGTTTTTTGCCACTCAATGGTGTGCAAGTTACATGCTGTCTTTCCAAAGACTCCGCCTTCCTTAGTCGTAATAAGCCTCATGAGTTCATCAACTTTGAGGTTGAAGACCCTTGCAATGATGTCATGTCTGTCTATTGCCTTTTGGTTTCGATAAAGCTCAACTTGGATGTCCTTCCATTTAGGATAGCAAGTGAAGGTGATAAAGAGATGAGGCCTGCCATATTGCCTGATGTATGTCATGGCATCCTGAGTCTTCTCATGCATGTATATTGGTGCACCTGTGAAGGATGAAGGCAAAATAACTAATCTGCCCACATTCTGAGTGTTCGCATGTACGTCAGCATTGATAGTGTGCCTGAGATGAGCATAATGTTCTATACGCAGGCGTTTTTGATGAAGTTGAATGTAAAGAAGGCGCTCACTCTCAATTTTGGCATACTCATCGAAAACATACTTAGTTGAAGAGGTTGGCACACCGTAATATGTGGTTTCCTCCTTTGTCCATGAGCATGAAGGAATAGAAGTCTTTAGAGGAGATTGTTTTGTGAGGATGTCTTTGTCATGTAGATTTGATAATTTGAGGGTCATATGCTCTGCTTGTCTCAGGAAATCGTTTGATGGTGTTGTCTTGGTATCGAAGCACAATGTCTCATACCGGCTGTGGTGGTACCTGCTTTCACTACAGCAGTGCATACTGACTGTGGTGGTACCTGCTATGATTACAGCAATGCATTCTGACTGGTGGCACCTGCTATGATTACAGCAGTGCATACTGACTGTGCTGGTACCTGCTATGATTATAGCAGTACATACTGACTTGGTGGTACCTGCTATGATTACAGCAGTGCATACTGTGGTGGTACCTGCTATGATTACAGCAGTGCATACTGACTGTGGTGGTATCTGCTATCACTACAGTAGTACATGCTGACTCTAGCAGTATTTATCGACTCTATAGTACAAAGTACTCACCTGACAGAGTGGCGTGGTGAGGCCTAGTCCCGTGCAGAGCCTCCGGCCTTGCCTAGATTGTCCAATTACTGGCGAAACGTCGTACTTGGATTGTAAATGTTGTGGCTTGGCTCTCCAACACACTGGTGTGCTGTACGAGTGACGAATTGGCATGTTCTGTTTACATAACAACCCTTACTAGCTGGCTGTGACGGGTGGCGGCTGGTTTTAGCAACACATTTATATATTTACGCGATATAACCCAAAAACCTCTTATGGATGATATTGGTCATGAAAGCCTACGTGTTAAATTAACTGGAGTTAAAACACCATAATTCATTTTCTGATTGCAGCTGTTCTACTAATTGGTAAACATTGTCACAATTAATTTGGTTGTTACCGTATTACAGAAAAATATACTGCACATGAACACCAGGATCATGCCCCATTCACCACACGTTTTCTCAAAAAATTGCGCTTACATAGGTTACATCATTTTTAATAGTCTCCTTACATATTGAAACTCACTCATACTTTGCATTATTATTATTGAACAATCTTGATTTGAAGCTTTCGTGACTGCAGGAATCCATACTCTTTGGTTTTTTCGGTAAAGTCATGTAGGTAGAAAAATAATAGATCACGACGATTCGATCACAACGCAATCAATCGTCATCAGGCGGAAGAAAGAGGAGGGAAGCTGCTGATGCAGGCTGCTTTTAAAGGTTAGAGATGGGCGTAGCCCTAGAGTCATAAACGAAGTGAGAAATTTGCATGTAAATTTACTGTGTAAATGTGGTTAGCATGTCAATGTAAGCACGCAGCACGCCGTCACATCGAGGACTGCATGTTAATGTAAGATCGGAAAAAGCTCGGAAAGAACCACAGCCACATCGGAGCAAGCAAACGACGGTGGCTGTGTTAGTGAATGGAACTCAGAGAGTCGCAAATAACTGCTGATATAGGCAGGAAGGAAGGGAACATCACGTCAGTTATGACCTAAACTGATTAATAACGTCCTTCCAATGATTGCTCAGTTTATACCCATCTTCTTGGCTGAAATTGTGTCTGTGTTTATATATCTGGATGGCTTCATGAACGAATCTTTGATGGTAGCCCGAAGGTTTGCAGAGTACTTTGGTCTCGGAAAAAATAATGTTGTGTGAGCCCACCGCGTTCAAGCAGTGATCAGCCGTTGATGACTGGGGCTACGTCCATCTCTAACCTTTAAAAGCAGCCTGCATCAGCAGCTTCCCTGCTCTTTCTTCCGCCTGATGACGATTGCTTGCGTTGCGATCAAAACGTCATGATCTATTATTTTTTTGACCTACGTGACTTTCCCGAAAGAACCAAATAGTATTATTGAACACTTGTTTTCCCAGCAAAGCCTCACTGAGCCTTAACTCACTTTCAGGAGGGTCCTGGGGGCGATGTCTAAAGGCGATGTGTGCCTTAACACGTTTGATGCATGCATTTGTGTGAATGATTGGTCAAGTATAAGGTTTGCCTCACTGAAGGCCTCTGTCTGTGTTTTGGCCATTGAAACTCGGCATTGCATTTGCTTAACCTGCATACATATATGTACCACAGGTCTCCTGGTTAATATAGAAATTATATTTTAGCACAGTTGGCTATGAGAACTAGAGTTTCAAAATCCAAAGATATGTGTATTACATTCTGGATGTAAAATATGTTATAATTGTCACATATTGTGATCTTTTATGTAGTAATTTCTTCAAAAAAAAGGGACGGAAGTTGCTCCTGCTGCAGTACATCTTTGATGACCCTCATATCAGCCCCAGGCTCATCTCCTGTGCCAAGTGGGTTCACTGCATCGCATATTTTAGCATTTTAAATTAAAGAACCAAAGAGCATTTTAAATTAGTTCCTGCAATGTATTTTTTTTAACTTGCCAGTAAGGGTGTGACAATGTTATCTTATATTTGGATTGATATTGATTCTTAAGCTTTGCGATACATGTAGAAAATGATACGTGTTATTAAAATGCGTTATGTGTAATGAGTTTATGCAACACCTTCAGTCACTGGAGGCACTATTCACCACAATGTTAAAACAATGATTCTTGAATATAATCGCAGCTATGAATTGTAACAATTTGTTGAATAGTGAAGGGGGTGAATAGTTACACCCGTTTCTCAGATTGCATTATGGCATAGTCTGTTATGTAAAAGTCTTATTTAAAGCATGGTTAGTTTGCGAACTGTTAATGTTTTTCAATGCATTATGAAATACCTTGGATGCATTTTTTGCGGACTCTTGGCAGGTACTGCATCTTGAATCAGAAATTGGAGGACAGTGTTGAGAGGAGCGAGCTCTTTGTGGCGTTCATCACTAAAGTGCCACGAGTTCGTAAAGGCTGTGGATACATCGGCTTTAATGGAGGTCAGCCATGGGAATGCGAATCCCAGTTTACCACAGTAATCCACAACACTCACCCCACTGATTTTTCGATCTCTGAGAAACTGTCGTGAGTGTTTTTTTTTGTAGGCAGGAAGACACAGTAATTTCACAGAATGGAAACAGTGGATGTATGTGAACTGACTTGGCCTTGTCTCTTTAAAATGGTCATTCAGCTCAGTGGCATAACAATTTACTTAAACTGAATGCTATTTTCTTATAATAAAGTTGGTCTTATTTTACTTCAAGTGCAAAGCTGCTGCACGTAATATCACAAGTGTTCCTGGAATGTTGTTAATTAATATCAGCCGCGGCGAAGTTGGTTTGTTAAATTGCAGGACAATGAGGAATGGTGACAAGGTGTGGAGGCCTTCATCCAGCAGTGAATAGATAATGGCTGATGGTGATAATGAATATATGCTTGGGACTTGCATTCACTCTGTATGACCAGTTTCACCACTCTAAAGTAAATGGAATTTAACATTTATGTCTGTGGAATTATATTTGATTGGTCTGATTGAGAGTAAAAATAAAGTAATGAAAAAATAAATACAGTGGTACCTCGGTATACGTCGTTAATTAGTTCCAGAAGGTAGGACTTATACCGAAAATGACGTATACCAAACGAATTTTTTCCATAAGAAATAATGGGAAAGGAAATAATCCGTTCCAGACTATAAGAAATTATATTTTTCTGGCATATTATACATTAATGGGGTTGTATAAAATAATTTAGACACTACTTATTACTAAAATGCATACATAAACTAAAATAAATGCATAAATAAATAAAAATAAATTGAAATATAGCAAGGGTTGTGCACTGAACGAGATCTACTGTACAGGCAGAATGAGGAGCGGCGCTTTGTTTCAGTCGTGAAAGGGGTATACGCAGGTACGCGGTGACTCATCCCGACCCATACAAGTTCTAGCAAGCGCGTGGTATCCCAAGCAAGACGTCGTATCCCAAGACATTTTTTCTTGTCAAAACACGACGTCTACCAAATTCGACATATTTCAAAGTGGTCGTATACCGAGGTATGACTGTATAGCCAACCATTCCCTTTTGCGGGTTTAGCTATTGTGGTTTTGCGGCAGAGTGCCCTTCTCGACCCATCGCGGTTGACCGCGAGATTTCTGTACGCGTCGTAACTCCGCTGCTGCGGAAGAACACACGTGGTGCCGTGTTATCTCCATCTTGTCTCCCAAGCGGCCCACCGCGGCTCACAGGTCACGTGGTGTTCCTAGCCTCCAGTGACCAGGCAGTGAGGTTCAGCCACACGATTTTTCTTCCTCTAGTGTTACAATACTGTACACAGATATGTCTACAGTATTGTACACTATGGGTTTTTTCATTTTATGCATTTACTGTACAATTTATATGTAACACAAGAAAATATTGATCATATTTAACATTCAAAATACTGCCTGTTTAATGTTTGGGTTGATGTAGCATAACGTACAACAAAATGAGGGGTTGGTGTTGTATTACAAACCGTAAACCAAACCCTATGTTACCCATTTGCCTTTGAGTTTGCACATCGCGGATTTGCCGATTGCAGCAAACTTAACCCACGCGATGGGCAAGGATTTGCTATATATATACACACACGACATATTTTGTCATGCAATATTTTATAATACGAGGGCGAAAGAGAAATGACTCCGACTACCCATGTCTGCCCAGGCGCGTGGTGGTCCATGCATCTGGATGAGCTGGTGCCACCAGGCTCATTCCTCGTGGACATCAAGTCCCTATACAGCTCCTCCATCAGCAGCCTCCTCGTCTCCCCTGTGTTGAGCCAAGGTGAAACAAAGCATGTACAAGTTATATATCAATAATGCTTGTTTACGTGTCATTACATGTTTGCTATGTATGTGTCAGTCGGCACCCTAGACACCCTTACAAATGAGATATTCCACCTCAAGGGGTTACCCAGATGGAACTTGCTTCTCCATGGTTAAAACTGCTGCGCGATTCATATTGGTAACTGCATTTCACCATGAGCATGGGGCTTTGTTCACAAAGACAAAGATCCCCCCGATAGCCTGAACAGACAGTTGGGGCAAGTGCTGTTAGCGAGCACCTATGAAGGCCGGCATGGCACACAAGGGGCTGGGTGGCAAGCACCATGCCCGGCCGCCTTTGTATCCGGAGTGGCGATGTTTACACACCACACCAGGTATTCATTTGAGGCTGAGTCAACCTAGGGGAGGCCCAGGACCAGTTCAGATAATCATTACTGGTGTTGGCCGTGAGCAGGAATTGAACTCGGGGCGCCGGGTTCATAGCGCAGCTCGTTAACTGCTACACACTACCGCTCCCCATATATCCAGTTTGTTCACATATCCAGTGTCACATGCACATTTAACCTGGTCGCATTCCAGTTCCACTCTTTGCATGGCTGCCTTTTGAGGGGGAGATACATTTTTCAATCGGCTTACTAGCTTAAACCCTATGGGGGGAATATGACACTTGTCTAAATAGATAAAACAATGATTGAGAGTAGACATGAGAGAAAGCATTATAGAATGCATCAATTTAGCCAGACTTGGATAGACAAAAGTTGGAAAGTTAAACTGAACATTTTTCTGCCATAGTCTGTCACACACAACACTGTGAGGTATCATGCCTATTTAACTTGTAACTTTTGTCTTCATTTTCTTCTATAGTTATTTGTACCCAGGCTTCCCTTGCGGAATAAATCATCCATCTGATTGGGCATTTACCTGGCTAAATAAAGGAAAATAAACATATATATGCTGTCGGCAGTATGAACTATGGATAGAGAATGTAAAAGTGGCTGGGTCGATTTGTGACTCAGGCGCCTCTCTGCGTGGAGTTTGCATTTTCTCCGCTGTTCTGCATGGGATTCCTCGAGATTCTCTGGTTTCTTCACATTAAAAATATGCATTTGATGCAACTTGTATTGGCCTAACATCCCAATGCTGAAAAATTACCTGCAAATTATTAATTTGGGATTAGACACAAAATCAACATTGGCCCTGAATGAAAAAAAATGGCAGGACCATCCTGAGAGACTCTTAACACTCAGTGAGGCTTTCAGGGGTAAACATGTGTAAGAATAATACATCTCCTAAGAGCACGTGAAAACTTATGAATAACATCCCCTTCCTTATTTATTTAATCAGAGGATGGGCCAGTAGGCCTGGATGCAAGACACCTGCTCTCCCTATGCCTGCAGCCTGCGGCCGCCATGCTCGAGGACAGGGCAGACAATGTCCAGCGCACCATGGAGAGGATTCCTATCCTCCTCCGTCTGTTCGGAACCCATAGTGGTGAACAGAGTGGTAAGTACTCATGATACTGTGGTATTAGCTAGTCGCTGCTCCATACATGCAGCTGTGTGGTTGTCTTTACACCGAAGTAAATTACACCATTATGAGGTCCTGAAAGTGTATTAACTTCATGTGAATGTACTGTTCTGTGTCAATCCACTGCTGGATGAAGACATACCCATGGCTGTGTCGCTCATGGCATTTTTCACCATGCTGGACAGTATGGATTTGGGAAATGGGATGGGGGATGATCCCCCAGGACCAGTTCAGATATCATTGGCTACTGATGTTAGCCAATGCTAGGAATCAAACTTAAGTTGCTGGTTTTCCGAGTGCAATGCGCTATATCCTTTGCACCACGGTGCCAACGTGGTGAGATGTTATCTCCTTTGCCTGGTATACAGGAGGTTGTGGGTTCCATCCCAATCCTGTATATTTGGAGTTTGCATATTCTCCCCGTGGTTGTGTGGATTTTTCTCCAGGTCCTCCGGTCTTTACCTCCACATTTAGAAGCGTGTTTAGAGTATTTGGCTGCTATACATTTAAACATAATAAGCAACGTCATTGAGCTTATCATTTGTGTCCAGATCGATTCTGAAATAGAGTTTAATAGATCAGTGGGCCTTACCTGGTAAAATAAAAAAAATTGTTGCAAGGTGGAGTCCCGTTCACTGCTGAATCTCGGAACACACAAGTGGTTCGTGTTCATTTTATTTAAAGAGTCATAGAGCCATTGTTTTTAAAGACATTGTAGTCACCATAGAGAACTCCAGCGACACGACCGCACTCTATGATAGCTGGCGCCAAACTGTGCCAAATGCCCTCCCATATTGCCTTGTAAGAGGCTCGGCACCGATAAAGTTATTTTATTGGAGTTTTTCTTCAGGTTCCGTTCCGATGATGTATGCATATGTATGTCATCAGAATGGAATCGGAAGAATAACTGATGATGTACACATCTGCTTCACAGTGGATGTAAATTTTCAGTTGGAATTACACATAGCAAGCATCGCCCACTATTGGCAGGGTAATGCCTGATTTCACATGTGTAGTGACGCACTCAGAGACACTAGGAGTAGAGGGCACTCTATTTATGAACAGCCTTCACAGTCCAACTACAGCTTCCAGTCAGGACAGCTGGGAGACTGCCTGATTGACGACGCCGAGGAGGAGAAGATGTTGATGGCGACGAAGACTCCAGCAGCATGACGGGATTCCACTCCAGACAACAGCCTTCGCTCGGGGTCCACTTTTATCCTCCCGGCGTGGCCTCGCTCTGCCCCGGCCACGCCCCCCTTCTAGAGCCTACTCCCGGGTTCCCGGGCTTACCTCACATGCCCCCTCTGTCACCTTTCCCCTACATCCCTCTCTCTGGCTTAGCACGTGACCTGCTGACAGACAGGGCTGCTGCACCTGCAGATCCCCTTCTCTGCCAGCAACCAGCGCTATGCTACGTAGTGACCCATTCTATGTCACTACACATGTTTTAGATGGCGTGATGTAAGTCGCTTTTCGTTTGAAAAGCACTTTAAACGCCCTGGAGTAGAGGAGGGCGGCTTTATCAAAAACTAATTATTTTCATTCATTTCAAAATTACATTTTATTATTTTCTGCACGCAATTATAGGGGAGACTATTTGGATGGAATCTGCTTATAGGTAGTGAATAATCGTAATTGCACTATTGGGATTAATAATGTTGATAAAAATAAATGTTTAACCTCTTTTGAGATGTGTTATTGCTGTGGTTCTGATCCTATAGAAAAGGACCCTTCTGGTCCTGTTTCTGGTGAAGCGGAGTTTGTGACTGCGCTCCAAACGAGGGTGGCTGGGCTCCTGAAGGAGCAGGAGATGCTAGTGATGTACAGAAATGAGAGCTGGACTTTACGCCAGGCCTCCTCACTAGAGTCCATTCTTCACAACGGAACATTCAGGCAAGTTGTCAACACGTTGTCATTCTACCTTCATCTGAAGACAAGCACAAGTTTCAATGCATTCTGTTTAGTATTTCACAAAGCATTCTGAATAGTATTTGGTTCCGCAATAGTGTTTGTTTGTTCTCACAATCATTATTGTATTTTACAGAGAACACCAATAAAATGTATGACCATAGGAGCAACTGAAACTCAATTGCATTATTTATGTAGCTACTATGCAAAACAGTTGAAATGATAAATGAATATTGCCAAAGACAAGCATTTATAAAATGATGTTTTTACCATCTGCTGAATGTTGATAATGTTCTGTGCAAATTGTTTCAGACAAGCGCTATGGCAGCATCTGCAGAAGGTTGTGTCTTCCGCTCTGGCCAGTGTTCTGGCTGCTGTGGACCAGGACAACAACTTGGACCTTCTAGTTGAGTCCAAGCAGTCACCTCACATCATTGAATTATGGCTGCAGATCCTAAGCAATGAGAATATCCTCCCATTCCAGTCCATTGCAAGGTAAGAGAGCAGTGAGCTCAATGTGTTGGTTGTGGTGTTGAATGGTGTGGCCATGCCAGAAGCATAGCCTATAATTATTATTTACTGTTACTCTTGTTTACTCCGGAAAGCCTCAAAGAGTCTCATGACCTTTTCAGGAGAGTCCTGCCAAGTTTTCACAGTAGGGGGCAATATTATAACGTGTAATTCAGGAAGTTTTTTAGCATTGGTATGTATTGGCGAATACATGTTACATTGTGTGTGCATTTGAATTACGGGAGGAAACCGGAGAACCAGGATAAAAACCGTGCAGAACAGGGGGAGAGAACGTACAAATTCTACAGAGAAAGAGTTGGATATTGAATCCAGGTTCTTTTTGCCATGAGGCACAAGTGTTACCACTGTTCTGCCTATCATGCATCAAGACCATGTTTATAAGCAGGATACCATTAACCTTGAACATCAATCAACCTCATTTAGCCATTTAACTGGAGTTCAAATTGAAAGATTTCAAATGCTGTGAACGTGTGTTACATTAACATGGGGATGCTGCCCTGTTGTGATGGTTAGAAAATTAGTGGAAGGTTAAACAATGGGCAAGTTTATTATATCCCTCTGCTTCTCAGGCTCTATTTCAGCTGGTAAGGCCCATTTAGTTGAACAGCTATTTTACACGGATGACAACAGCCCAAGATTGTCGACAGTGGTGGAAATTACAGGACATTGCATAGTGGTAATGTGCAAACTAACGAGAACAAAAAATACAATTATTTACACGGAACCCTGGCCAGATCTTATATCAAACATGGTAAACAATAAATAGTGCTTCCGACAAGTTAAAAACAGTATTAAAATATCGTGTGACAGACATGTGTAAATAAACCGTGTGTACAGCCTCCATTACAATTGAGCTTGGTTGTAGTATTCATCATGGTCGGAGTTTGCCGGGGGACACGGGGAGGGCAATGCCCCCCTCCCCAAACTGGGCACCTTAATTAATTTATTTTCATTAGTTACAGTAACAATTAAGATTTAATATACACAAATTGATTCTTAATGTGAGGGACAAAGTGAACCCCTGCCCCCCTAAATATAGAAGTCAAACTCTGCCTATGGGATTCATAGCAATTGTGCATAGGTAATTCTGCAGCATGGTCTTAGCACACGTGGCTAGAGAAGGTTAATGTGGAACATTAAGATTGGTAACAAGAACGTTCTTAATTTGGATGCTGCTCAAGAAAAGGCCCTGGAACCAGTCTTGAGTTCTTGAGCTTAGTCATGGTCAACCTGTGCTATGCATAACAAACCATACATGAATTTGGAGTGATTTAAGCTTATATTGTGTATGATTAATTGGTGAAATGTCTTTTGAAGTCATAATTCATCAGAGATGTGGCATTACTGTGAATGAGAGAAACTGTCCAGAGTCTGGAATTGATGTGGAGAATAGTTTTGTATTGGGATTGTTTGACCGAAAAGCATTGTTATTCGGAATTTGAATGATAACAGTCTAAAGTGCTACACTATAGTACTATATTTTAGAAACAAGGTGCTATTACCATCCATATTTTTTGTCCATAATGAGAATATTCAAGTTGCCTGTGTTTGGCAAGCGACCGTACCGCTGATCAGAGCGCTTGAGGTACTCGCTGTGTTTTGTGATGCTCTCACAGGGAAGCGAACGTGCAGATTCCCGTTCCTTGTTCAACGGACGCAGCACTGCCAAGACACTCAGAGCTCCCATTCAGCTGGTTGTTCTATGAGTCAATCCAAACTCTGTGGATCAAGATCCAGGACCACCAAGGCAATGGCCAAACACATTATATTTTAACATTTTTCACTACGTTTGGCACAATACAGCATAGAGCAAAATGTAAAAGAATTAGCTTTCCTCGAAATTTTCCCGGGATGGTGATAGCTGCACAGAGGCATATCTGTATAGATGAGCCCAAAGGTTAATGTCATTGCCAATAATTTGTTTGTACAGTAAATTTAAAATGAATTTTAATTTAACGTATATACAATAGCCCTCAATGTAATATAAATATTTTTTTCCACTTGCTCAGGGCAACAAACCCATCCATTCCTTTTTTTTAAATCAGGGAAACCCTGACTTATTATAGAATGGCCATGTGCAGAGTATGTTTTATATGTCATGGCTGTAGGCCATGTCATGGCTGTAGGCCATGTCATGGCTGTAGGCCATGTTTCACTTGGGAAGTGTGTGACCCTCCCCTGGCTTCCTGCAGATACGCTGGGCTCCTGCCCAGAGAAGATGCTGCAGAGGCAGTTTGACTCGACTCCGCTCGGCCAGCTGCTTGCCTCTCTGCCTGGAGACTGCTCAGAGGATCTCCTCACTCGCTACAGCAATGATTTTGTGTGCATGGCCTTCCAGCCACGTAGACAAGAGGAACTCAAGGTGACTGAGAAGTTGGAAGTGCCAGAGTTATTTATAAGAGTCGGCCATTGTGTGCTAATTTAATAGCTTGCATGAAGCAATTGTTCAGAAGTCATATGTTGCTCTGTGGCCACAATTACCCACATCTCCCTTCCAAAATATGTAAGAAATCTGGACAGGCTGTCAGTCAAATTATTTAAAACATTTTAATGGAGCAACATGGCAGCTATGGCTTGGAAACCATTTCTCCAACTCCTCTTGGGATTTTTGATGAGTTTTAGTTTTGAGGATTGAAGGTACATGCCTTCAGAGTGTTTGCGTGAACACTGAATCTTAGAAATATGAAAATTTTAAAACATGGATTATGGTGACGTAGGAAAATTTAAGCGACCAATCTGAGTTATATTTTCGGCTACAGCTAACATCAGTGGTGAGCGATATCTGAACTGGTCCTCCCTCTTATTTATAATATATGTTCATCATTCTCCTTGGTTGATCATGGGGGTGACTGTGTAATACATTGTGTGCCTGTGTGGGAGCTGAGCTGCGGTGGTGAGATGTTATCTCCTTTGCCTGGTATGGAGGAGGTTGTGGGTTTGATCCCAACCCCGAGACGTGTATATTAGGAATTTGCACGTTCTCCCCATGGTCACGTTCATTTTTCTCTGGATCCTCAACTTTTTTCCTCCACATTTAGAAACATGCATTTATAGTATTTGGCTGCTATAAATTTCCACGTGATAAGCCACTTCGTTGAGCTATCATTTGTGGCCAGGTCGCTTCTGAAAAAGCGCAAATAACTAAAAACTTAAACTATTTTTATCTTACCTGGTAAGGCCCATTTAGCTATATAGCTCAGTGTGCTTTCCCTGGTAAATAACATAGTTTAGTTTAGAAGTATCTGCACTAACCCATTGCCTGTGTTTATAATGCATAGCTGCTGAGCTCGGCTCTCGTTCGTGCCATCCACTGGGTTCACCACGAAGAGGAGCAGCGGTCGTCTGTACCACCCGTGGTTTGGCTGCATGTGGTGGCTACGCGCGCGCGCACCCGCCTCGACTGCTTCTGCCAGCTGGCCCGGACCCTTCCGGATATCCTGACTCAGCTATGCCGGAACACGGACCCAACGGCGACACTCCCGCATCAGGAAATGGTATGGAGAGTGTGGGCTGTAACTGATCCATGCGAATGGCATTGATGGCATGTGGAACTGATGCATCAAATGGTTTGCTGTCTGTCGAAGCAGTTGTTTTATTTCATTGTGATCATTGTCATGTTTTTAAATTCAACATTTTACATGTAAAGCTGGTTTTGATAATTTTTATCCTAGAATTGTGATTCTTATACTGATTTATATGAGGCCAATGTTTGTTTTTGCAGATTTATTTTACAGCTGTCTTCATTGTAATGATTTAACAAGCTGTGGAAAATTGCTTCTAAATCGATGCAATAAGCACATCTTATAAGTGTAATGCGGTTGTAAATGGCCCTCCGGAGGTGCCGTCATGGGGGGAGGAGTTAGGTCACGTGGGGGGAGAGGGGTTGAGTATAGAAGGAGGGGAACCGGAAGAGGAAAGGGAGTGACGGGGAACCAGGAACAGAGGAAGGCCACGTAGGGCGAAGCGGGGTGTGGCGAGATCGCCACGAACACGGGGAGGAACGAGGATCGGCACCGTTGGCCAGCGGTGACCGACCCGAGGCAGCAAGGAGGGCTGCAGTCGGCAGCGGGGCTGCAGAGAGAGAGTGGGCAGCGGGTCTGCATACAGTGGCAGCCAGAGGGTCTGCACATAGGGGTAGCAGCGAGTCTGCAGGGAGGAGGTTACAGTAGATGAAGCAGAGAGTCAGAGGGGAGAGGAAGCTATAATAGCAGTGAATAGCCGGGGGCTACAAATACAGAGTTATAACAGAGTGCCGTGTGGGTGAAGACGAGAACCCAATAAAAGACACGAAGACAGAAAGAAGTGTCCGAGTCCTTTTATTACACTGGAGTCAGAAGTGAAACGGCATGGCGAAACAACTGAGGAAAAAGAATATCCCATCTCCGGCGTCGGCTTCATCATCGGACGACGACGAGCTTCCTCCGGAGGTCGGCTTCACTTCGGCGGAGGGAGAGATCCGTGAGGGCCCGGGTGTCGAGGAGGTTGCCGCTGCGTCCGCCCCGTCTGCGTTGAAGGACGAAGATTTAAGATGGACCCGGATGGCGGAGCAACTGGCAACCCTAAAAACCGTCATCACAGAGTTGTGTGACCTTGTCACGCCAAGGGCGGCGTTGGAAGGTGATGGGGGTGATCGGCAGGAGCCCGGGTCGTCTTCGATGGCGCCGCCATTGGCCACGCGGCGTGAAGACGCCATCTTGGGCGTGGCGCACCACGGAAGGCGGGAAGCCGCCATTTTGGGGCCGCCGCGAGGATCGTCCGCCATCTTGGCGACACAGCGTTGCGACGCCTTGCTGAACTTACCGCCGGAAGAGTCAGCGACGGACGGAAGCAAGCCAAGGAGTCGCAGTCGCCACCTTACAACCGTCAAAGAGTTCTCCATCGGGGGCGATTGGAGTGCGTTCGCCTGTAGATTTTTGGCGGCGGTACGTACGGCAAGGTGGACGGACGCTGAGGCACTGGAGGTGCTTCCGACTCTTCTTGATGATGAGTCCGTTCGTTTTTTTCGCTCTATAAAAGCTGCGAAGAAGAAAACTCTGCGAGGGGTGTTCGATGAAATGGCGGACGCGTACGAGCCACCGGATGACGCCCATCGCCGATTCGTGCAGCGGCAACGCGCACCTGAGGAGTCACCTGTAGCGTACAGGGGCGCCGTGTTGGAACTCGCTATGGCCGCTTACCCGGAGACGGAGCCAGACCTGCTGGAACCACTCATCTTGGGGAAGATGTTGGAGTTGTCCCGAGATCTCGGCATTCCTATGCCGGCGTGCGGTCACGAAAAACTCACGTCCCGGACCGCGGCCAAGTGTTTGGACGCCCAGTTCAATCTCCGCCGCTGGAAACAGGTGACGGCGTGGACGGGCGGTCCTGTCGTCGATGGGGGGGCCGTAGGGTGGGACCCTACGAAGGCCGTGTACGTGCCGGATGCGACCGGCCAGAAGGAGTTGTCGGCTGCCTCTGCTCCGTGGCCGGCCCGGAGCGGGCCGGGGCCGCGGGCTCCGCCGCCGGTGCGGCCGCGTCGGGACGGGGTGCCCGCTGCGCGCCGCCCCGACGTCGACTGCTTCCGCTGCGGCCGTCGGGGCCACTATGCCAGGGACTGCTGGGCCCGGATTCCGGGGCCGCCCCAGCAGGAGGCCTCGACAGCGGACGCCCCAAAGAAAGACCCTCCGGCACAGACAAGCCGGCCGTGACAGCGCAGGGAGGGGGACCTTCCGCTTGTGGGACGCCAACCGGAGCCGCAGAACCCTCGGGACCTGCAGCTCTTCCTATCCCTCCGCGGACGCGAGTACGGGATGTCTCTGGACGCGGGCGGGACAGTGGCGGGCCTCCAATGGCGACGGAAGAACTTGCGCCCGTCGCCCCTAAAACCCTTCCACGTCCCCGCTCGGCGGGTGGGCTGCCGACCGTCCGGGACGGCCCGGCTACCCGTACTCGCTCGAAATCCCTCACGTTTCGTTAAATTGTGTTGTGTTGTGTTCATTGTTATATTGTTCTCCAATGCTTCGTGTCTTTTACGTGTTGGCCCTTTACACCCGCATTGCTTTTCAGGTTGCAATTCAGCCGAGGTCGGCTGGATTTTCTTTATGGGGGAGGGTGATGTAATGCGGTTGTAAATGGCCCTCCGGAGGTGCCGTCATGGGGGGAGGAGTTAGGTCACGTGGGGGGAGAGGGGTTGAGTATAGAAGGAGGGGAACCGGAAGAGGAAAGGGATTGACGGGGAACCAGGAACAGAGGAAGGCCACGTAGGGCGAAGCGGGGTGTGGCGAGATCGCCACGAACACGGGGAGGAACGAGGATCGGCACCGTTGGCCAGCGGTGACCGACCCGAGGCAGCAAGGAGGGCTGCAGTCGGCAGCGGGGCTGCAGAGAGAGAGTGGGCAGCGGGTCTGCATACAGTGGCAGCCAGAGGGTCTGCACATAGGGGTAGCAGCGAGTCTGCAGGGAGGAGGTTACAGTAGATGAAGCAGAGAGTCAGAGGGGAGAGGAAGCTATAATAGCAGTGAATAGCCGGGGGCTACAAATACAGAGTTATAACAGAGTGCCGTGTGGGTGAAGACGAGAACCCAATAAAAGACACGAAGACAGAAAGAAGTGTCCGAGTCCTTTTATTACATAAGTATGGGCTCAATGATTCATTGAGCAATGCTGTGTCATGAATCTTACTTTTGTGTTATCTTATATTTCTAATTGGAAGCTATGGATAATGTTTTTGAGGTTTATTTTCATTATGACTATGTGAATGGTTCACCTCCACCTTGTTGGTGGGTGTTGCTATAGGTTCTGGATTTAGATGCAGTACAGGCGTGCCTGGAGCTCCTCCAGCCATGCCAAGAAAAACTACAGCAGCGTGAACAACTGTGGCAATGGAGCCAGCAGGTAACGTCCTTAAAGCCGATGATCAACTCCTGCATTGCTGCCCTGGCCAACTCACCGAGGAGCACTGAGGCCATCACAGCGAGCCTACAGAAGATGCGGTGCGTCTTGGCTCGCACGCACACATCACGATACACTTTGCGAGCGGCAGGGTAGAGCCTCGCAGTTAGAAGGGCCTCGGTTCAATTCCCAACTTGAGCGCCTGTCTCTCTGTGAAGTTTGTATGTTCTCTCCCTGCCATGATTGCGTTACCTCTGGGTTCTCCCAATTTCCCCCCAATGATAAAAACAAATACATTGCAACTAGTATTGGCCAAACATCCCAATGTTAAATATCTACCTGAAAATTACTAAATTAGCATTACACCTAGCAACATTGCCCCCTACTGCAAAAACTTGACAGGACCCTCTCTCGTGAAAAATTGTCTTGAGACTCAGTGAGGCTTCAATGGGTAAACAAGTGTAATACCAATAATATTAAACGTTTCATGTACAATAGCATGCTGACATTATGGCCTGTGATAGTTGTGAAATATCCATGGATCAGAATCATTCAGACTGACAAAGGAAATTTAACAAAAGTTGTTAAGTGCGCAAAGAAGTGTGGAGAGGCGTATACTTCGAATGACGGTGAAAAAATTTACACATGGATCAGGAGACACACAATCAAAGACATCGTATTGACAAGGAGAGTAAATGGGCTGGAGCAGGACACATTGCTATATGGGATCATAGCCGATGGGTGAGAATGGAGACGGAATGGCAGCCAAGGGAGAAAATGTGTCCAAGAGGATGACCACCAAGAAGATTGAAAAAATCGATTATGTAGGAGTGAGATGGATGGTAGTAGCAGTTGACCATGAGGAATAAGGATAGCATGGGGAGGCTTTAATTCAGCAGTTGATATACACTGGTTGATGATATGTCTGAAAATCAATCTACAGTCATGAGTGTCTCACTGCTCAAATGAGCTACAGGGGCTCATTTCTATTGGTAATCTGAGCCAATGGCAGTTTCCACATTTCCCTGCTGGAGACCAGTTCCTCCACAAGATGCCCTTCTTGACTTCTGACAGAGTGGGGCACGCTTTATTGTCCCCGGAGGCTTGTTAGGCTAAACTACAGTAACACCCCTATTTATGCCCGTTTTACATACTATGGTACCTAGCCATAACGTACCCGAGATTTACGAACTTTACGAAGGCCCACATTTTTTACGTCGCACGGCAACATTCGGATGCCAGATGGCGCCCAAGCGTTAGCGTCCCTGACTACAGTCGTCTCTTTCATGTGCTCTAATCATAGATTTTTTTCCCACATTAACATATTCATGGTGACTTTTTACACAAGTGCAAACTACTTTTACATGATAAACAACTAATAATAATGCATATAGTGTAATAGATAAGGTCATATATCTTATATCAATAATATCTACAGGAGACCCTTGAATATGTCGAGGGTTAAGTTCTTGGAAAGTTCCATGAAAGCCAAAACTGTAATATTCAATAATTAAGCATTACCTAAATAATGGGGTTAGGTACACGGCAACCAATCATAGTCACATCACAATTGAAATAAGTACTGTACTGTATGCCAAATAAATTAAAAACGAAATGATTGAAATATACATGTAAACCCCCTATACAAAGAACATTCCTAGACAATAAATAGTATAAATACTGAATAAATACTGTACTTACCGATGATGATGATCCAAAGCTGGTGTGTGTGTTTGTCTGCGAGTGGGGAGCGGTAGTGCTACGGTTAGCTTGCTGTGCTACGAATCCGGCGACCCAAGTTCGATTCCTGCTGACGGCTAACACCAGTGACGATTATTTTAACCCTCTGTTTAGATACTGTACTAGATTGCGATCCACCATCCATTCTCTTTGCTTCGGTTTAAGTACTTATGATTTACATTCTGGTTTTCAGGAACGCATCTTGGGCGTAAACTGGGGTATGCCTGTATTCCATTTGAGATATGAACTTGTAATCTTCTGATTACAAATAGAATGGAGTACCTCAGCAATGCCAATTCCAGCCAGATGAGAGTAATTTACATTGGTAAATTATGGAAAGGATGGTGATGAAAATATTACTCCAGAAATGTTCTTGTTTTTTCCTCTGACAAAAATGCTACACATTATTTAAAGACATGAATGACTTTAATTTTGTATATGTGTCTATCTGAAAACGACTTTTACAATCGCATTAAATCAGTGACAATGTTCTACAGGAGCCAATGGAGACGCTTGCTGGTGATTCACATGTATATGGATCGTTTGAGTGACGTCACCGATCCAAAAATCTTCGGCGTGATAGTCAATCATTTATTTCTTATTTGGAAGGTAACCTTTACATTTTCATAAAGTTACGTTTGTTCTGTATGCATTTATTCACAAAACTGCAGTCTAGTTGTAATTGGTAATACCATATTGGAAATATCAAATCTGCCTTTTATCACTAGCTAAGTATCACGTGTTTCAAATCGATTAACGCCAACGCTATAGCGAAATGTGGTGTGTTGTTTGGTGCTGACCAGACCTTGTTGGCCTGGCAGATTATCTTCAAGTTGTGCGTAGGAGAATCTGTAACATTCATTTAATCTCTGTTGCTTGTATAAGGACAGTGCATGGTTTAGTGGGCTTGGGGGATGGTCGTTTAACAGGGGAAGGAAGGGTCACACGAGGTGACTTGGTTGTGGTGATAGGGGAAGGAATGGTCACATGAGGTGACTGCAGAGCAACCGAACAAGGCTGGGAGAGTTCGAGAGGAGGGGCTTGGCCAGGGGCGGGGCTTCGCCAGGGGCGGGGCTTGGCTAGGGGCGGGGCTTGGCCACGCGAAAGGGGTTATAAGGAAAAGGCTGAGAGGGATTCGGGGCTGTTTGAGGAGTCGGGGTCCGGATCGTCGTCGCAGGGATTGTCGTTATCTACATAGTTGTGGTCGTCGCTGTTACGGTCGCCGTCATCATCTGCATCGACACTAGCGTGGACGGCTACACCGACGTCTTGCTATATAGTTGACCAGCTATATAGTTGACCAGCTATATGGAACGTTGTGTAGCAGCTACATCTCACCTGTTAAGTCCGCCAGCGATATCGAATAAATACAACTATTGGGCAACGTCTCCTTGTGCTACATTAGACTTGTAATGGGTTCACATGACTCCTGCAGTCACGAGACGTGCTATGTTCATCACAATGTAAAAAAAAAGAATTGATTATTGAATCAAATCGTTAAAATACATCGACAAGCAAGGAAGTGAACCATTACATTCCAATTTTTTTTATGGAAGACAAACCAGCATCATCTCGGTATTATTGTTTGAAGTCGGTTCAAATATCGTTTTCATCTTATATTTGATGGTCTATCAATAACATAATTTAAAATATTAATCTTAATAAATCATTGTAACGTACAGGGCTTGACTGACATCATGATGAGTTGGCTGAAACACAGTGTTGGAGATTGCCCCCCCATGTTTGCTAGGGAGACATTGGTTTGTTTTTGGCAAAAGAAGAATATTTTCCAACCCATAAATTTGCTCCATAAGGTTCATTTAATGAATTCATGTTTTAAGGCAAGCTCATCATCTAAAATGTTGGCGACAATGTAAACGTGTTTTTTTTTGTCAACAGATTTTGCAAGTTGATTCTGACCTCTCGAAACAAATGCCAATGCAATGCATCATTAACTTGTTGAAAAATTGCAACAATCAATCCAGCACCCTTTACTTCAAGTAAGTTGTATCATCATGTCATTTAAAAGTATATACCATTTGTATAATGTCTGATTTGCTACAATTGTATATATATGTTCACAAGACCTGATTTTCCGCTTGCTGTTTATCTGATTTGCTGATTAACTGCGAACCAGAGATTTTGACAAATTAACAACTCATGGATTTTCCCTTCAGCTCAAATTAATCATCAAAAAATAGCTATACATTTTGTTCTTGAAAATATTTATTACAAGTCACGTGCTTAAACTGAACAAAGATGTGCCCTGGTTAATCCGAAATCCACATGATCGCCTCTACAGGACAGTCGTTGCACATCTTTACAATGGTGGGCAGAGTTTACTTGATGTTGATTGGCGTGGCTCTGCTCTCCACTTAGTGGGTGGAGTCTCCTGCGCAAGACCAGGAAAATATCACTGAGCACGTACATCAATCAGTCGATCGTTAGTATTCGTTCGAAATCGAAAGAGTAACAATCGAAATCGTTAGATGTAATTAAACAAGATCTTTACTACACATTTTTGTCTTGTTCATTAAAAAACGAAATTTCTTAACTTAAACATAATTTATATCTATATTTCTGGTTTTGGCATAGAGATTCGCGAAATATGGATATTTTTGGATTATCCGCGATTTTGAATTATCCGCGGCCATCCTCCCCATCATTAGCGCGGATAATCGAGATTCTAATGTGTATAACATTAAACTCAAGGTGAAAAGTTCCACTAATATTAATTACAGGAACATGTTTACTTGTACAAATTTATGAGAAAACGATGCTGTTGACTCTATTTGCGAGGGATTGTTGCAATGTGTTGTGAATGTCACTAAAAGTCTAAACATTTGTAGCCATCTCTTTAATAATGGTTAGAATCTGGAACACCAGCAATTGAGATGCTGGGTGTATTCTGCATAAATAATAAAATTGTCAAAATAATGCTTTTTAATTAATTACTTAATTATACGTTCACATGTGTGTGCAATTGGTGCAGTTTGATACAAATTATTACATAGCATCTTTGTCACTTGGATTGCCAAAACTGGCAAACCCTAAGGAAACACTACATTACAGTAAAATCTGTTAATGTCTGAAACATGGTAATCAACTTCATTATAAATGTGGAAAGCATTACCACTGTGACCTCTATTGCCCCATGGCTGGGACAATGTCCTTGGACTTGAGAAGACATTATCACTCCAGGGTTATTTTCATTTACAAGGCCTGTAGATCTGCTCTTTATTTGTATGACCTGTCATTACCATTAGACAATCCAAAAATCTGTGACGTGCATATGATTGTCTATTAAATAGTTCCCATATTTCACACACAGTTTGGATTAAAAGCATTTAATGTAGCTGCCCCAATGTTTTGGAACCACCGAGTTGCATCTCTTTGCATTTCCATTTTGACATCGCTGTCCTCATTTAAACTGACTCAATTGATGTCACGAAAGTTTAAGTGTGAATGTAATTTTAGATCATAATTTATATTATTTAATTTGTGTTTTTTATTTGTAATTGGGGAATGCTTTGATATTATCTGCCAGCCAGAGGTAAAGCTGTGGGTCGTGGTGTTTTTCAGGGGTGGAGTCAAGGAATGCCGGCTGTGCCGAGAGGAGATCACGGATCCTGCAGCACTGCCCTGTGATCACGTGTTTTGCATGAAATGCCTGGTCATGAAGTTGCGAATGCGCAATACTTGCCCTACATGCCAACAGGAGACGTCACAAGACCAGATTGTCCGCACTGAGCATGTCAGGTAAGACCAGCACTGCCCTGCATTGATATTCACTGCCCTTTCTAAAGAGAAGCAAGCGTGTCCACCCTGTTATGTGTAAAGTTTGACTTTCATGTCTTCCTCTTGGCTCTGACTATTGAAAACAATACATGCCATTTGTGTTTCAATGAGTATGTGAATGCAAGCCAGTTTATTCAATCGTCTATTAATATCTGTACTCTACAGATAGTTTCACATCATAAAATACGAATAACTGCATAGTTGGTAATGCTTACTTTTGTGTTACCCAAAACACTCTCGTAAATTAGTTTATCCTGGTATCTTTATTCAGTGTCTCGTCATCAGTCAGGCCTGCTTGAACTACTGCTGGTTCAATACAAGCAAATCCTTGCCTAATGTTGATATATATATGAACACCCTTGCCTAGTGTTGATATATATCATATATGTTGATATATATCATATATCAACACTAGGCCAGCGTTTGCTTGTATTGAACCAATGTAGCTGAAATTATTCACTCCCAGATGGCTGTGTGACTGACAGGATGTGTAGAAGATAACTTTTTTATGTAGAGAGAAATATATGTGAAGGAGGTGTATTGTTGTAATGCTAATAAATCCAACGTTCGTTATACTGAATGTTTTCTATCGAATATCGAGGTATTACAGTAATTGAATCGCGGGGGGTGGGGTCTGGTTGGTTCGAAGTGTGCGTTGCTCTCATTGGCTGAACGAATGATGGGGGCAAGTACGCTTTCTCTGGCAGTGTTAAGTCATCTTTTGATTTTTAAAAATTCAATAACGAATCCGCGTTCTATGGGGTTGCACTAAGCTAAGTCTGCCTGCATTAATGTTCAATACACTGATGTGTTCTGTATCCAGGTGCATCGTCGAGCAGCACAATGGATTCAGGAAGCGACTGACTGCATTCTTCGTGGACATTGTGGCCCAATTCTGCTTTGGCTCTGGAGACCCTCCATCTCAAGAAGTCATTCAAATGCTGCTTGATCTATTGTTCAGAGATCCCAGCGAAGGGACAAGATATTGGTAAGCAGCACACTACTTTTGTAATATATAAAAACTTTTCAAGTAATGTGTTGTGACTTGTAACGTCACTACCGTGTGGGCCTACACACACACACGCATGACATCACTACGTGGGGGGAACATTACTCCCGTGCGGGTCTACACACACACATAACATCACTACGTGTGCATGCGGGAATGATGTCACGGCCGGGTCAGGGGGTCTGGAGGCCGTGGGTCAGTACCGCGGGGGTTGTGTGAGGCCGTGGCACTCTGGCTGAACCCGAATGGACGACACGTGACCGGATCAAGGTGGGGGCCGGGGGCACCTTGGGGGTCACGTGGGCAGAAGAGCCTTCTGGAGAGTTCTCCAAGGTGGGCGTGGCCGGGGTGTGGCCTGGACACGCCGAGGCGCATATAAGTGGGCTCCGCACCTGGTGCGGGGCTGCTTGGGTCCGGGATAAAGATGCCTCGTGAAGACGCCTCATGAAGAGAAGAGTCGAGCCTCAAGTCAGCGTGGCCAAACAGTAGCCCTCCTGGGTTGGTCACGCTAGTTGTATCAGAGTGTCAGTGTTAGCGGGTGTTAGTGTGTGTTAGCGAGGATAGGTCAGTGGTCACCACACTATGTGCAGTGTTATTACATGTTGAGTAAATAAATAGTGTTGCCTCCCTAAATCAGTGTGTGCGCCTCTATCGAACCATTTCAAATGTGCGCATGGTTTCAACAGATATATCCAGCTGAAATGTATACCACTGGCTCAGGGCTATTAAAAGGAGATGAGCACTGCCCTAATGCTCATTTGAGCAGCGGATTGGTTTGACTTGTTTGTTCTTTTCCATAGTTTATGACAGGTATGAAATTCCTGTTTTGTATTGAATATTGTTTTCTACATTTGATGATAACAATATAGTCTCTTTAACATGAACAGCGATTATAGTAATGTCTTTAGCAATAATTGAAGCAACTGCTGATTAAAAAATGACATGGACAAATTCTTACAATTGTATTAACAACACACAGGTGCATGTATGTATGAATGTTCAACTTCTCTCGCACTATACATAGCTAACCATGCTAATCGGAGGTGCATCATAAACTTATGAAATTGTGTGAACTTACAAAGTGAATTATATGATGTATCCTTCGATTTGCATCTCCATGGTCCCTGATATATCTTTTTTACATGCGGTGTATTTTCAAGTTTTGCCTTTGCGTATCTTTAGGAAAAAGCAAGACGCGGGGATTGTCCCCATTTGAGGAATGTATGGACCCCAACCCAGTGATCCGTTCCCTTCTACTGAAGCTCCTTCTAGGCTACAGGTGAAGGCATGCGGTTACAGACCTACCTTTACAATGCATATTATAGCATATCTTGCTTTCGAATTTTTACGAGTTGTAAAGGTGCTGCATTATGTTTTTTTTGGCATTAACTAAACCGTTTTAGTACCTAACGGCCAATGCATTATTCTTTGCAGTCGCTGCTATATCTAGTGGAGAATTGTAGAAATGCACTTCCTGCTGTAAAAAGCATGTCACCTTGTCATAGTAGGCCATTGAGTTCCATAGTTATATCTATGGGACCCCTTTGCCAGTATAAAAATAATTAAAATGAGTATAGGCTTTACCCTTTCTGACAAAACAGGTGTTAAGATTCTCGATTTTAAGTTTTCGTGCCTGCAAGGATCCATACTCTTTGGTTTTTTCGGTAAAGTCACGTAGGTTAAAAAAGAAAACAAATAAATTAAATCACGACGTTTCGGGGGCAACACAAGCTTCCGTCTTCAGGTGGAACCGTCACAGCGAAATTACTGTATCAAGTGAAGAGAGCTCTAAGAGACACGACCTAATATACTGGTTTAAGGGGAGGGGGGAGGAGCCAGGATGGGCCGTGGGGGGGGGTATAAGCTGGTGAGGTGAACGACCTGTGCTGCAGCTGCGGCTACGCCTGGAGCTTTGTGATGTAGATGGCGGAAGTAGATAAGCAAGCTAGGATTAAGCCGTCTTTTGTTATGCTCGCCGGTGGGTTGTATTCCAAAGCATGCAAGCAGTGTGTGAAAAGCTAAAAAACTACTATGGCTGTTGATGACATCTTTCCAATGATTGCTTAATTTAAAACCATCCTCTCGGTTGAAGTTGTGTCTATGTATATCTGGATGGCATCATGGACAAATCTTTGGTAGGAGCCGGGAGGTTTGCAGAGTACTTTGGTATTGGAGAAAACAATATCATGAGAACCCGCTGTGTTGAAACAATGATCAGCTACGGTCGAAGAATTCATTCTGCCGTGTTTCAAATCTGATTTGTGCTCGCGAATTAGGTCAGAAATGTCGTTTCGTCTCCCCGATATAGCAGCCACCACAGGTACAACTCAATTTGTAAACACTGGGGTACTGTAAGTCAGGAATGACACCCTTTTCGGATGGGATCAGATCACGGATTTTGTGTACTGAATTGAATCGGACCTGGATCTTGTGTTTGTTTAGAATTTTGGAAATCTTTTTGGTAACGCCTGCTATGTATGGCAACATGATGATTTTTATCGGAGTTTCAGGTGGTTGTTTCTGCATGGTGGGAGAAACAGCTTAGCGGATAGTACGGTCAGAGTATCCAACATGGACTGAACCCGGATGTGCCTGCGCTGGTTAGGCACTGCCTCACCAACACTTACTTTACCTGGAATGGTATCTTCTACAAACAAAATTAGGGTAAATTTCGATTTAAAGCTTTCGTGACTGCAAGGATTCATCTTCTTGGTTCTTTCGGTAAAGTCACGTAGAAGGGAAATAATAAAATAATAAAAATAAAACATACTAAAATAATTCTCACGACGTTTCGGCCACAACGCAAGCAGCCGTCCTCAGGGTAAATTTCGATTTAAAGCTTTCGTGACTGCAGGGATTCATCTTCTTGGTTCTTTCGGTAAAGTCACGTAGAAGGGAAATAATAAAATAATAAAAATAAAACATAATAAAATAATTCTCACGACGTTTCGGCCACAGCGCAAGCAGCCGTTCTCAGGTGAAGAACAGGTCTGTCGGAAAGACAGCGTCTGAATGGGCACCACCAGGCTTGGCAGCGTATATTTAAGCTGGGTTGGAGGGGGCACCTTGACAAGGGAATTTGCATATCAAGAGGGATTTAGCATATTTATGGGAAATGCAGATATGGGATTAGTCACTACTTGTGGAATGCGTAGGAGGTGGGGGGGGGGGTTTCAAAGTCATATTATGCCCGTGCATTATGCAGTATGCAGGATTAGCAGCATCAAAGGGAGGGAGTAGGGTTAGCAGTAATAGAGGGAAGGAATTTTTATAGTAAGGAGCTGAAGCAGGTAAACCACCACGTAAAAAACTAAAATATGAAATACATCAGTATTATCAATATACTAAATATACTCTCCAATAAGCTGAGCTACTAACAGTAAGTTATACATTACAATTCTATGTCGCAAAAAATATAATATGCCTCCAGCTAAACTTTTTTCTCTTACATCACACGGGTCTACCCCGTACTATATACTGCCATAGACAAACCCAACATTAAATTATATTCTGCATTACTATACAACACCACCCTATACCTTAGACTATACAGAACAGTGTCTGTCTTTCCGACAGACCTGTTCTTCACCTGAGGACGGCTGCTTGCCTTGTGGCCGAAACGTCGTGAGAATTATCTATAATGTTTTATTGTTATTATTTTATTATTTCCCTTCTACGTGACTTTACCGAAAGAACCAAGAAAATGAGGGTACCCCTATGGGTTCCTCCTTGTCACCAGTGATAGCCAATGTTTTCATGGAAAATTTTGAATCAAATGCCATCCAGACATCCACCCTTCGTCCTTCCCTGTGGAAGAGATATGTGGATGACACTTTCGTCATTTGGCCATATGGCCTCCCAGCATTGAACCAATTCCTAGACCACATCAATTCCAGACACCCATCCATCAAATTTACCGTGGAGGTGGAGAAAGATGGCAAGCTACCATTCTTGGATGTTCTGTTTGAGAGGAGGCCTGATGGCTCTTTGGGACGTTCTGTTTACAGGAAGGCCACCCACACAGATTCCTACTTGAAGCCTGATTCCTACCACGACCCGGCTCAAAATAATTCCCTCATCAAAACTCTATACCATAGGGCTCATTGCATCTCAGACCAACACCACCTGGCCAGTGAATTAAAACATGTACATCTGGCCCTCAAGATGAACGTATACTCTGACCGTACTATCCGCCAAGCTGTTTCTCCCACCATGCAGAAACAACCACCTGAAACTCCGATAAAAATCATCATGTTGCCATACATAGCAGGCGTTACCAAAAAGATTCCAAAATTCTAAACAAACACAAGATCCAGGTCCGATTCAATACAGTACACAAAATCTGTGATCTGATCCCATCCGTAAAGGATGTCATTCCTGACTTACAGTACCCCGGTCTTTACAAATTGAGTTGTACCTGTGGTGACTGCTATATCGGGGAGACGAAGCGACATTTCTGACCGAATTCGTGAGCACAAATCAGATTTGAAACACAGCAGAACAAATTCTTCGGCCATAGCTGATCATTGTTTCAACACAGTGGGTTCTCATGATATTGTTTTCTCCGATACCAAAGTACTCTGCAAACCTCCCGGGTACTACCAAAGATTTGTCCATGAAGCCATCCAGATATATAAATATAGACACAACTTCAAATGAGAGGATGGTTTTAAATAAAGCAATCATTGGAAAGATGTCTTCAACCAAGCCAAACTCTAGCTGCCTTATAATTGTACAGCCATACTAGTTTATTAGCTTTTCACACACTGCTTGCATGCTTTGGAATATAACCCACCGGCGAGCATAACAAAAGGCGGCTTAATCCGAGCTTGCTTATTTACTTCCGCCATCTACATCACAAAGCTCCAGGCGTAGCCGCAGCTGCAGCACAGGTCATGCACCTCACCAGCTTATACCCCCCCCCACGGCCCATCCTGGCTCCTCCCCCCTCCCCTTAAACCAGTATATTAGGTGATGTCTCTTAGAGCTCTCTTCACTTGATACAGTAATTTCGCTGTAACGGTTCCACCTGAAGACGGAAGCTTGTGTTGCCTCCGAAACGTCGTGATTTAATTTATTAGTTTTCCTTTTTTAACCTACGTGACTTTACCGAAAAAATGAGAGTATAGGTTTTAAGATGTTCAAACACCAAATAGATACCTATTGCAAGGTATCAAGTCTGCATTAACCACACATACTTGTGGCAAAACATGCAAACAAACATGCTCTGAAAATGTATATGCTTTGTCTTTGAAGCTAATTGGCCTAAACCAGAGACAGCTTGCTTCATGGCCTTGTCTCACCAATGTTAGGCCAGACAACGCCAACAGGCAAACAGTTCAAATGCAATGTATCAAAGCATTAATTTATCGGGTTGAGCATTTAAATCTATAGGAACTTTTTGCCAGTATTAAAATCATAGTTATAGTCTAACTCCAAACTTGAAATTTCCCACATATACGTTGTAAAAAATTACATCATGTACCAATGACCCACAGTTACACTTTGGAAGACTTTCATCAGAAGTGTTCTAACATGGTTACTTGAAAGTTTTAAGTTGTATTTTTTTATATGTTGTGGTACTTCAAGATGCGCTGCATGGGAGGTGCATTAAAAATATTAAATTATGAAATGAAGATGATGACTTTATCAAATGCTTTGTATTTGGAAGCATGTGCCGTTACATTAGTGTTATGGCTAAATCTCCCACGCATGGATGAAGGTGATTCTTTTCAATCGTGTACTCTTGCTTAATCGCACAACAATGCATTCGTTCTACTCAGAACAGTGTGATGAAACCTGTATGACCTTTGCTATTTGTCTTGAAAAAAGATTTGAAGATGTAAGGCAGTACTTGGACACCTACTTGCACAAAATGGGTGAAGCTACCAGCTTGGAGCAGGGAGACCAGGAGGAGCTGTGTTACATGGTCATCCGCTGTATTGAGGTAGGCATTGACCTGTCTTGCCAACTTACTACATGTGTAGTGTAATAGCGCCGGCTGGTGGACAGCAGCGGCAACTGTGGTGGACAGATAGTACACACGCCGGTGAGGGCGTGCACGGGGTGTAGGCAGAGGGAGGAACTAGAGTAAGGGTCACAGAGGACCCTGTCTGGAGGCCCCTGGAACCTGCTAGCGGGTTCCAGAAGGGAGACGTGGTCAGGGCGGAGCCAGGCCGCGCTGCTCGCATAAAAGAAGCCGAGAGCGGGGGCTCGCGGCTGCCAGTTCTGGGAATGGACTCATCTCGTCATTGATGTCATTTCATCGCCGTCGTCGCTAAACGTCTCCGCTAGATATTGTGCTACGAAGGATAGTAGTTGGCTATCTCAGTCAGCGCCGTCAGTGTTAGATGGCTAGTGTAATGTACAGGCTAGGCTGAGCTACTGTGGAGAGTGTGCGGACGAAATCGTGAAAGTTGTTCATGAAGAAAGTGCCTCCTAGAAACTGTTTCTGAATCGTTGACACTACACATGCACAACCGTGGCTTAGCGTTCTTACCTGGTTAAATAAAGAAGTCAGAGATTTTGAGAGTAAAGGCAGACCTCTTCGAACGCGGGGGGTTACGTTCCTGTAAAATGCAGTGTTGGGAAAAACCGTGTTCGACAGATCATAGACCACATAGTAAAAATAGTGTTGTGTTCCTGGATCAGAAATTATCAATCCCTCCCTCTTTGTTTAACTATTTTTTATGATTTTCATCCTTGTTATGCTATGAAAGCAGGGGTCGGCAACCAAAATAACAAGAACAGATATTTTTTTGTATTCAGTAAACAACTCAATATTTCAAGAGCTGCGAATGCATGTGCATACAAGACGGTCCTTAATAAATAATGTCACGAAGCAGTCCATAAAGAGCCACATGTGGCTCCGGTTGCCGACCCCTGTACTGAAGGATGTTGAGTCGCTCGCCATTTCTGGTGTGCGTGTCACCACCATCATCATCATCACGATCCATGGGCAAATAGCCCGTAGTTATCCACTGCACATTTCGTAATTTGCTTCCACTTTCCTATGCACAATTCTCTTGATCTGTATTCCTATACAAATCACTGCTAGACTCAGTCCATCTCTTTTTTGTTTCTTTATTCATCAAGATCTTACCGTCCTTGCCTTTTATCACTGTTTGCCTTGATTTCCACTTTCCATTTTTGCTCTTGACGAGTTTGTACACCTCCCCGGTCTTGTATTCTTCAGTATAGTATTCAGTGCTGCGACATTGTTTTTTCAGCCATTCCTGCTTTTCCATTCTTGCTGATGTCCTTTCCTCATTGCAGAGCTTTTTGTACTTAGTCACCATCGCATTGGATTTCTTTATCTTCAGCCATATCTTTATCTTTTCCTGTGATAGTTCTAAGGATTCCTCAGTTAACCATTTTATTATTGTTTTCTACTCTTTCTCCACTATCTTCAGTGCTAATGCCTTGCTGCCTATGCTAAGGTGTTCTGTATTTGCGCCCCTGATTCCTCTCGATATTTCCTCTTCATATTTCCTCCTTGTCTCCTCGTTCTCGAGTGCCTCTATGTTCCTCTTCTCATATTGCATTCTGGATATACGTTTTAGTTTTAGTAGTACGTTGCATAGTACCAAGCTGTGGTCTGATGACACATCAGCTCCTTGGAATGTTCTGTATAGTCGCACTGATGTTTTCCAGCATCCGTCGATCATTACCAGATCTATTATTCGCATGTTTTCCATTCAGTGCCCTCCATGTCCATGTTTTGCAGTACTATTGGTTGAACTTAGTATTACATATGAGCATGTGATGTTTTTGAAGCAGTTTCTCACCTATTTCATTTATTTCTCCATATCCATACCTTTGCATGATGCGTTCCTATCCGGTGTTATCCTTCCCAATTTTTGCTTTCTAGTTTCCCACAATTATTTTAATATATTTCCTTGTCAGTTCCTTTCACATGCTTTCCAGTATTTCATAGAACTCTCCAATATCCTCTTCTCTGTTATCTGATGTTGGTGCATATATTTGGATGACAGACATGTTTAGGGGTTGTCCATTAAATCTCACTACAATTACTCCTGAACTAACAGGTCCGTATTCCAATAATTACGCTTTGGCATTTGCGCTCAACAAGAACACTACTCCTCTGGTGTGCACTTTTTCTTCCCCTGACCAGATCACTCCAATCCCCATTTATTTCCCCTGTTCTTTCCATCGCATTTCTGCCAGTTCTCGGATGTCATACCTGTGTACCTTTCCATTTTCTTTCTTAGCAGCTCTAACTGTCCTGTTGCCCATCGTGTTCTCACATTCCATGGCACGACTGTGATCTCTTCATTCGCCATTCTCAGCCTCTTCGCTGCTTCGGAATGTGGCTGCTTTGTTTCCTGACGGTGTCGTAGCTTCTGCTGCTGATGCTGCTGCTTTCCAGTAGCTCCATTTTCGATCCAATCCCGGTTACTTGATTGGGGACATGGACTTTGTTGACCCGGGCAATGTTCGAGCCGGTATCCTTCTTCTGTGGTCGTCATGTGCATTTGATTTATTTCGTCTTTTTTCTTCACGGCTGAAGTATTAGGACCCTTTCACCCAATCCTTTTTTTTATCGTCCATTTTTACTTCATATGTACCTGTAGTCCACTCGTGTATACATTTTGGCATAAACGAGTCGACTGTGAGGTCCATTAAAAATAATGCGAATGCAATCAGGGAAAGTGTTGCGGCTCGTGCTTCCCAGGGGGCTAAAATTATAACTGTGCGTGATCAAACACCTGCATTTCCCGAGGAGTCATCCTCCTGAATTCCTTACCATCACCATTACCTCCATCGTCATCAAATCATCATCAAAGGTAATTAAAAAGCACATTGTTATTTTAATGCGTTACTATTTATTGCAGTCATTGTTTTTAAACGTTTACAAATTCCCCCCTATTTTAATCGTACCAGGAACATAACCCTATTTTTCCCATTGGAACAAGGTTTTTGCATTCGCGAATTCTGCATTCGCGAGCGTTTTCAAGAGTGTAACCCTTGCAAATCGAGAGAGTGTTTACCGTACTTGACCATACATCCCAAACAGACCTATGCTGAGTAAAAAATAACTATATCTTTTATTAATACTATTTAGAGAAATGCCAATTATAAACATGTAATTGCTTGTTTGCATAAATAATTTCAAAATTTACAATAATTTAAATGACTTGTCGTGTTTCAGAGGTCAATTATATAATTATGATGAATGTTTGCTTTCCTTTGTTGGGTGACGGGCTGAATAAATGTGTGATCTTCGTATTTAGAGCCTGAACTATTTAAAAAATGCAGCGATTACTGCAAGCCAATTGAAGTTTGAATGATCTAATTCAAGTTATTTTAGTTGAAATTATATGTTACAGTAAATTTGATCAACATTTAACAAATATCTGAACTGGTTTTGGGCCTCCCCTAGGTTGGCTCGGCCTTAAGTGAGTATGTGGTCCAGTGTCTTAACATTTCCTCTGGGGAGAAAAAGGTGAGCAGGCATCATGACGGCCACACTCCCTCGTGATCGCCGTACTGGCCTTCATAGGTGCTTGCTCACAGCACTTGCTCCAACAGTCTGTAACAGGTTGTCTTTGCCTTTGTATGCCTTTGTATGCATGTATTTATGAATTGTATGAACTACTCCGTTCACAGGATTCCCTGCATTCGGAAGGGCTTGACGAGGACATGAGCAGAGCTTTCGACCGTCTCTCCAATCTGCAACTACCTCTGCAGGACAGGGCCGAACAGGATCGCTCCATCGCAACCCTCATCTCTATCGGCCACATTCGCTTTTGCCTCAATGTAGCAACTGCAGTGCTCTACCAAGAATACAGCGGAGAGAATGAGAAACGAGCCGGTAAATACAGCAGTCGATAATGTGGGTCCTTTATTCAACTTCTTTCAGGATGGTCTTTTTTGGGAAAATAAACCAGGTCATGAGCTGGTCGACCAGATAAAGACGTGCATTAGCCCCGATACAGCTCGAAAGTTCGTGACGTTCAGTGTGCCACATATGAAGTTCAGTTTGCCATGTAAAAATAACAATACAATATTTCAAAGGAAACCTGAAGATGATATAACACATCATCTTCAGGTTTTTATTTGAGAGTTGGTTTCTGCTTTTCAATCTGAACTTATGCAACTAGATTCCTGCAACTCTTTTTCATCTATACCTGGCATCTTCTTCACCACAGATGTGCTGCAGTGAACAATAGAGGTTTAGAAACCGATTCATGTTTTAGCAAAAAGACAGTTTTAGCCAAATGGCAAGAAATATTGGCAAAGGAAAAGAAAAATAGCAGTGATTTCTTTACCTTGAAATGTTGGTTTTGACTTTTTGACACTCGTGTATTAGATTCTCATATTTTTTTAGGTTAAATAACAAATAATAATTTAGTACATTAAGTATTTGTGTAATTCTTATAGCGCAAGGCTCTCAGGAAGCCGATATGTTGCAAAGACACAGTCTGCAGTAGTTTCATAGTAGGTGTGATTTTACCATGTGTAATTCTTCTTGATTAATTTTCAATTGATTAAAAGTGTTGTTTCTTAAATTATATAGATCCATGTAGCGCCTTAATCCGAGGCACTTTACAACAACATTGTATACAAGATGATAGTGGTTGAAGTAAAGAGTGGCGTTATTTTTTTAAATGGTGGTTTAGTTATGGGGACAGGAAAATAGGTGGGAGAGGTTAAGGAGGGGTTGGGTGAGTGATAGATGTAGCGGTAGTAGCTAGGATGGGCAAGGGAGCAGAGATGAAGGTTGTTTTAAGAGAGGAACAGAAGCAGATGGGTGAAGATGGTTGCTTTGTGTGCTGCAGGGGGGGTTGGTTGCAGTGAAGGGGAGCGAGAAGGGAACGGCAGGGCAAGAGCGTGAGACTGGGCACAGCAGGGTGAGGGAGGCACAGAGAGACATGGTAGAAACTGGGAGCATAGATGGCGGGATGGGACAGAGTAGTAAGAGATGAGAGAAGCAAGATTAGGTTTGTCAAAACTATGGAGAGAGTTATGGACTAGAGTGATATATTTAAACACAGCAATAGTAGACCGGGAGCCAGTGGAGTTGGGAAATAGAGCAGAAGTGTGGAAATTGTAGAGGAGGTTAAAAGTGATCCCAGCTGAGGCATTTTGTATCTCGGAGAGGAGTGAAGGTGTCGGTAGAATATTCACGATTTAATATTGAAAGTGTGTAATGGTGACCAAGCTGAAATAAGATGACTGCGTGTGACATGCACAGATGGGGAGACAGAGGGTGTGCCCCAGGGATTGTCCCTGGTTGGGCAGAGGAGCGAGTTCCTTTCCCGTCTCTCCGAGGAGCTGAGGCTGGAATGCAGCCCCCTGCTGCAGAACTTTCTCATCCGCAGCGTGTTCCATCGCTATGGCTACGCCTTCCTCCTGAACCTGCTGAGTGAGCCACAGCTTGGCTGGGCCTTCCCAGCCTGCGTGCTGCGCTCCCGCGTGAGTATCTGACCACATCAGACGACAGTTGTGTGAAGGAGATGGATTGTCTGCTTGCTTATTTGATTAATTGTGTTCCCCACAGCGACTTAATAATATATAATAATGTATCTTTATGAGGCATATTTTATCTGTAGATCCCAATGCTTTACATATGGAAAGGAAATAACCATAACCAGGGTACATGGCTAGAGCTAGGGGACAAAGGTCAGTTTAAAGAGGTGCTTTTTCAAGGCAGACAAATATATTGATTCTGTCTTATGTAATCGATTCTGTATTATAAGCAAAGGTGAAGGGTTCTAAAGCTTTAGAGCTGCACTGGCAAAAATCAGATCACACCAGGAACAGAGCCTTGATCTCGGAGTCCTTAGAAGAAGGTGATCTGAAGACTTCAGGGACTTCATTGTAAAATATAAACATGGATCAGTTCCTGTAAATATTGCAGGGATAACCCGTTGAGTGCTTTGTAGGTCAACAACAGGATCTTATAGTCCACTCGATACTTCACTGGTAGTAAATGGAAAGTCAAGAGAGCAGGTGTGTGATGTGCTCGCAAAACGGTGTGTGCATACGGAATCTAGCAGCTGCATTCTGAACGATCTGGAATCTACCCAGCACCTCACTCAAAACCCTAAACAGTAATTCGTTGCAGTAATCAAGTCAGGCGAACACAAAAGCATGAACCAGTCTGTCAGGAATCGACTTGAGTGATAATTACTTTGTCTTATTTGTTTTAAAGTTTTGCGTCAAACTAGAACCAATGTTTAACACAGAGGGTCCTTGCCTGTGGACATCTGGCAGTTCACTCGCATTGGTTCAAGCAAGCCTGACTGCTGATGAGAAAATACGTAAATTTGGTTCAGAGTTTGCTGAATTGATGCACTTCTAGGAGGTTGTGTGGCTGATTGGGATGAGTAAAAGTAAAGATGTTTACATGGAGGTGACAGATATGTGAAGAAGGCGTATTGTCTGCTATTATTTTGTTTCATCAGGCCAGCGATCATCCCCAATACCCGCCTTGAGCTTGACTCCAACTCCCTCCTGCAATCCCTGAACCATCCCTGCTCACTCTGACAACCCTCCCTCTCGCACTGCCTCTCTTCACTTCCCTCTCACCTTGGCCTCTCTCACATTGCCCTGAGTTCCCATTCTCATTTGTATTTCATCAAGTTGCTTTAACCACAGAGTTTGCTCATCCACCAAAGGATCCTATCAAGTTATTGGGTTTAATTGTGATTTTCATGGATTGTGTTCATCTTTGGTAAGTTGTAGAATCCTAGTGTTTGTGTTTTAGTGATAAACAGCTATACGTATTCAATTTACAACTGCATTTACTTGTGACTGCATGTGTGACTTCGTCACCACTTGTTGCTCGAGTTGCACACCTCCATAGACGAGAAAGGTCAAACAACAGATTTGGGGTTTGCCTTGGGGTCTACGGTGACTGGGTGGATATAGGAAAACTTAAGCAACTACTCGCGGCACCCACGCACACAGTCATGCCCAAATACAGTTGTAATATGATTTTTAATGAAGGCTGCAGAAACCTAAAATATAACCTGTCAGGATATTGCCATAACGAATGATTATATGTCAAGCTTTTAATAGCAGTGATTCGTAATATTTTCAGGGCTTTTTTGGCAGAAGAGACTTTAACTGTGCATTGATGACCTATTTTGTAATCGGGATGGTGCAGGAAGAAGCCAAGATGTTGCCAGATCGCTTCCTGGTGCATGGTGCCCAGTACTGTGATTTGAGGGATGCCTTTGCTGCAGTGGCCATGTCAGAAGACAGCGGAGAGCTCCACAAGTGTTTGAAGGTGTCCTGCAGATTTGTTTGCCACAGAGATGGTCACTTTAGGATGTGTGTTCTTCCCCATGCATCTTAAAGATATGTACAGGAGAGGTAGTTGGAAGATTTTAGCTGCTTGCATTGTCAAAGAAATGTGGTGTGAGTAAATAAGCATGGTTGTAAATAATTATATTTGGATTCAATTAATCTTTGGTAAAGAAAGGCCATATTGCTGCTTTTTGCACAGATATCATCCTTTCACCAAACATGAATCGACACATGAATGCGTAAATACATTTTGTTAATTGACTGGTTTTAGCATTGGTCAGAGCTAACAGTACGATAATGTAATACACATGAAAGTGTTCAGCATGCGATTTTGAAAACCTCATCTTATGGGCAGTATTCGTGAAACTTTTAATTCAAGGTATTATATTTACACGAGCTTGTTTGCCCATCCAAGGACGGGTGTATATTGCAGTAAATATACTGTAGCACTGTGAATGGAAGTTATTCTTGCGCAAAACTATAGCATAAAACACCTCACTTAATGTCACTGTAGCACTGCATTTAAGTCAGTGGTCCCCAACCTTTTTGGCATCAGGGACCAGTTTTATGGAAGACAATTTTTTCACAGACCGGGGGTAGGGTTCATCATTGGGTCTTTCCACCTTTTTAAAGAAGCTCTCCAGCGACGTTTGTTTTTTACTCATTTTGGCTACTAGGGGTTAGCAGCTTGTGGGCTTACCAAAACTGTGACTGAGACAAGTGCGAGTGCGGGAAAGAGGCGTGGACGTAAGTGGTAAATAATAAAATAATGGGCGGGCCACGCGCGGACTCACCGCTCTCACCTCCTGCTGCTGTGCGGCCCGGTTCCTAACAGGCCACGGACCGGTACCGGTCCGCTGCCTGGGGGTTGGGGATCCCTGATCTAAGTGACCTTCCATTTCTTCAAATTAACGGCTCTGGTACTTTGTTATCTTCTTCTGGCGGTCGGTGGGCTTAAAATAGATGTGAATGAGATGCACTATCTGGCAAATAGCCGAGCAATTTGTTTTTTACCATAACTTAGAAGCATAAATGAGACTTACCTGTTGTTTCAAGAGCTGAAGAAATAAGTGAAGAAAAGTAATGTACTGTGATGCTGCGTAGACATATTTATTTCCTAAATTTGAACGTATTTGAGTAAAAGTTGTTTAATGCCCACGCGACCTTCTTGTGCGTTAGTGTAAATTTCCACGTGGGCATGAATATTAATTAAGGGGGAGGGGCCTCATGTGGAATGACGTCACGCGCGGGACGGACAGACATTTCTGGGTGATTATAGTAGGTAATGACTAGTTTTGCATACTTGCTGAGCACTACTGATTGTTGGCAATGGGGCTGTGCTGGTCGCTGATGTTTCTCGATTCTCATTGCAGGATTCTGGGCAGACGGCCTCCCTCCCCCTGGCAGTGTTCAAAGAGGTGGTGCTGCCCTCCATGAAGCCTCACACACAGCCCACACAGCAGACCTTGGTATGGAGATTACCCAGACCTAAAAGATAGCACACACATACATTGCGGACCCCTGATCTAAGTGAATATACCCAGTTGTGACAAAATGAGTTTAAGTTTGTAATTTATTAATGCAATTTTTTTTTATTTAACGAGTCGTAACTTGTGATAAAATTTGATTAACTTCATGTATATTTATTCTACTATGAAAAACGAGTCCGCAGATTTCACACATGAAAACATTGTGGATGTTATTTCAAGAGCAAATAGATCATCAGTCTTGAATTCTACATTTACACCTTTACAATCATGCTCATGGACACAGCAGATATTTTGTATTGTACCACCTCAACATACCTTGTAACAAAATGCATTAAATATCCTCACTAAAAGTTTCACTCTGTTGAAGCCCATTCAGTCATATGTTGAGCTCGTTAAATTATGAGCTTCCATACAATACAATAATACAATTTAGATATACATGCAACCATATTTTGAGAAACTATACAGACACAGCAGGCATTGTTTAATCGAAAGACGAAGATATAGGGAAAAATGTGTGTGGCCTTTAGACTGGACTTGAATAAGAGCAAGGAGTTGACAGGAAGGATGGTTGGGAGATTCTGCTTTCAGACCATGTGGACATCTTATGAGAATAAATTACATCCCGCTGAGAGGCAGTAGATTGGGGACCTTGACAGGAACTCTTGGTTGCTGAGAGTAGACAGTGTGTGGAGCAGAGAAGAGCAAAATGAGAGGACAGAGGGAGGAGTGAATATATGGTGGATCTTAAAGATGGTGAGTTCAATCTTGACATTTAGGAGGGACTGGGAGATGAGGGGTTTTGGGGGAGGCTGTAGCGGAGAGGGTTGCAGTAGTGAAGTCGTGATACGATGTCGGCATGGATGAGGATCTCAGGGGGTAGCTGGGGAGAAGAGATGGTGGATGTGAGAGATGTTGTGCAAATAGAGGTGTGAGGTTCTGCAGAGTTGACATATGGGAAGAAAATGAGAGTTCAAGATAAATACAAACTTTTTCACTCTTTTTCCACAGTAATCTAAGAGTTTAGGATGTGAAACTTAAACAGTGCAAGAGATACTGTACAAATGGAACAAGCAGTACAGATAGATATTGGAATTTAGCTCCTGAACATACTTCCATATGCAAGAATAGTACAGAAAATACAAATGAGACAGTGCAGGAGAGTGCAATGAGGCCAGTGTGTGTGGCACGGAGTTCAAAGCAGGGTGGTGGAGAGTGAAGTGGGCCCAGAGATGTGAAACCCGAAGCAGGGTTTTGGATGAGGCTGTGGAAACAGCAGCAGCTGGGGTGGGTCGGATAGTTGACAGGAGGTGAGGGGCAGTGGGTGGCAGGCTGGGTAGTAGGAGGGAACTCACGTGGGTCTTATGTAATGTAAGTAAGGGGCAGCAGCACGAGTGCAATTTATTGTTTGTTTCAGAATAACACAAGTTAAATATCTAACAACGAAAAAAATGTTGCAAAAAAACGTTACCAACAAACCTCAGTTGTTCTCATGTGTTTTCTCTCTGACAGAAAACGATTGTGAGTGCACTCAAAGGTGTTGCATCTCGGAAAAACTCATCATCCCTGAGCCTTTGTCACATCTTATTGGGGATGGTGGAGGTGCAAAGAGATGAGAATGAAGCAGACCCCACTGCAATTCTTAAAAAGCTGGGAATGTTTGAGAATCAGGAAGCAACAACAGAAATAGACTGGAGCTTTCAGTCAGCGATGTTGAAGCTGGTTGTCCATCTGGCTGCTGTCCTGCTCTGCTCCAAGCCAAGCCCACTGCTGGGACCACTCCATAACCTCGCTACAAATACGGCCAGCATGGCAGTAAGAACACCCTGTCATGTCCAAACATCACCTACGCATCATAACCACAAAGACAGCCAGCATGGCAGTGAAAGCACAATTCCATAGGTCATACGTAATTGACATTTACCTCTGTGACTTAACAATAAGGGTGTCAAATATGGTAGTAAAGTCACAAAGCAGCATATTATATTATGATCCTTTCACTCGCAAAGTTATTATATACAAATGGGTATATAAAGTGACTTAATAAATATAGTGGTATCTGCAGGTGAGATTTGGTAAAGTTCTCCCATTGTGGTTAACATACAGTGAAGTGTTTCTTGTGAGTCATTCTCTAACATCCTTGACAGCAAAGGAGATTAATCGAGTTTTGTATTCAGTTTCAATTCTGCATTTTGAATAATTAGTGGTATGAATGAGTTTATGTGTCATGTACCATCTTTTAAAATAAAACTCTACAATACAAATGTGTAGAGGGAACTAGATGAGCTAAGTCTACAATTTGAAAGTTGGATCTGTATTGTATCATCAAATGCAAAACTGGTATCTCTTGGTTGTGAGCTTTTGCCAAGTGTTCCATCTCTCCAATTGAATAAAGTATGCAGTATGTATTCGATACAGAGACAGTGTAGATTACTCCTGCCTACAATGCTTTCAACGCTATGTAGATTGTAATATTGTGTTTGCAGCAGCCACATTGCATTATTTAAAACAAATTATGAAAAAAAATTCTTAAACATAACGTAGAAATGTCCTCCACTCTTTAGACTGCATTCCTGCCCACGATGCCAGATGATTTGAAGGCTGATTCCTTCACCTGGGAAGGAATGCAGCAAGGGTGGCGTTATGGTAAGCCACTATATCTCACGTCATTCTTTTATTTGTTGACGGCTGAGGAAAACATAGGCGCAGTAATGATGATTATAAAGTGGTGACTGGTCAATGCTGTTTAGTTGTCTGAAAAAACCTGGTTAAATCCCTGGGTCTCAGAGATGCTGGACCAGAATTTTGACCTCATTTTTACTCTAATTGAGCCTCTTATCCTACGTGAATAAGCATCATGTTTTTTTTATCCATATAAACCATAGCATAACCACAGCTCAGACTGTTCACATTTTATAAGTGGAGTTGTGCAATGCAGTATCGAAATGTTAGTGGTACTGAAACATTTATATTAAATCTGCATTGATTTTTCAGTCTTGATGTTTTTTTTTTGTAATTTCTAGATTTACATAATTTTATCTATTAATACCGATTTATTCCACGACTGCACTTCTCTACCATGAAAGCTCATTTCATTAATTTATTTATTAATCGTCGAAAAAACATGAAATTATGCATTGTACTTATTTTGCAGAATGTCCAAATGGTCATGTATACGTCATTGAAAATGTGAGTAGTCTTTTACCTATTTTGTAAATAAAAGTTTAGTTTCACCTAGTTACTGTGCTATTTTCATTATCTAAACACATTACACCAGATGGTAGTTTTGATGTTGAATTGACACAAGGGGTATCCAGGTCAGCCTTCGATTATAGAGTTGGAATTATTTTGTCGCTGGTGATTTGATGCATTGCATTGATAAGGTGTGGCAATTTGATTGAATTCCAGTGAATGGGTGTGATTTGTTAAGCCTTTTAAAATCCTTATTTATTTTCGTATGTATCGTACGTGTAGCCATGGAATAGAAGATGTCCGAGAAGATGTCGACTGAAAACACGGGAGTCCTTAAATCAGCGCGCATGCAGGGGTTGGCAGGATTATAACCAAATTCAGTGCATAACCTAATTGAAGGTGATGGTTGTTTGTCTGGCTGAGACCATCACCTTGCTGTGAGTACTTGAGAACCTGGTTTAACCACAAAGCAGTAGGTGGGGCTCATACCTAGGACTTAATATGAATTGTTGTTGTAACTTTATGATTGTTGGAACTTGCTGATTGTTGTTATAACTTGCTGATTGGTGTTGGAACTTGCTGATTGGTGTTGGAACTTGCTGATTGGTGTTGTAACTTGCTGATTGGTGTTGTAACTTTCTGATTGGTGTTGTAACTTGCTGATTGTTGTTATAACTTGCTGATTGGTGTTATAACTTGCTGATTGGTGTTGTAACTTGCTGACCTGCCCCTGTTGGACATCTGTGAAAAAGAGCTTCGTAGCTCATTGGATTCCTCCTGCAGTCTAAATAAAGATTATAATCCTGAGCTGGTGACCCCACCACCTGCTCGTATGATGCAGCATCATTCTTCATAATGGTTCACCACACGGGTTAAATGAGGGACTTTTCCATACATAAAAATGTAACGTTCGTGGTACATGACTATGAATGTGTACATATGGGGTGTGGGTAGTTATGGGCTTGAATACAGTAATTCCTCGTTTAACACAGTAGTTGCGTTCCTGAAAAGTTATGCGTTAAGAAAAAACAATTTCTGCATCAGAAATAATGTAAAAGGTGTAGGTTGCAAGATACGATGTACGCACACAGTAAGATGGCCGGACAAAGGGCTGAGATGGGGGTACGCCACCGACTCTATCATTCTGCACGTTTACCCAGAATTCCCATACCGCTCAGCCACGCAGCTCAAGAAATTAATTCATTGTCGACCGCCCAAAAATCGCGTTATAACGGGCGTGCTCCGCATTGTGCAAAAAGTATTCCTTCATAGGAAAACTGTTATAGCAAAACGTATTGTGTGAACACACATTGAGCGAGGACTTCCTGTATATATGGGTATGTGTATATGTGTGTCTTCTATAAAGCCAAACAGGGAATATTTCCTTCGTATTTGTGGCTGTCCATATTGGTGGGTTTGGATGTTTTTACATTCAGAGGAGCAGTATTGCGAGCTTCAGATATCTGCAGCACAAGGTGCAATTGATAATATCACGTCTGCTTTTTAAATGATTATCTTGTTTGTTTTTATGTTTAGTGTGGCCGGCCTGATTTTGTGGGCACGTGCAATGAGTGTAACGCTGATATTGGAGGTTTAGCACATAAGCTCCTTGAGGGATCCAAGAGGATTGAGAGGTAAGTCAACAGTTGGTCTAATAACAAAACAGCAATGTGAATTGTAAAATCATAAAACTACATTTAATCAATATTTCTTCTACAGTGACATATTTTAGAATTACATAATAGCCATAACTAACTTGACTTTGTATTGGTATACAGATGGATTAGTAAATAAGGCATTCCTGTGCCATTATATATACATACATATAACTATTTCAGTTTTATCATGATGAAGACACATCCTTGCTGCATATTTTCAGTGAGCAATATGTAACATGGGAATGGCCCGTGGAAGATGCCACTAAGGAACTACTTGTGAAGTTCCCTCAATAGGCTGTTAGTCTAATACCAGATTACTTTTCGTCAAGCAATGCAAATGTTGTTCATCTCATGCCAGCCATCTAACGTTGTAAAAATGTTGGTTTTATTCGCTGAGACATGCAATTTGTTTGTTTGTTGTGAAGCAATTAAGAACCAGACTGAGATCATCAACTCACTGCACGAAGTGCCTGTTCCTTGTCGGAGTAAATATTTGTAGTTCATGATATGAGGTTAATTCCATGGAATATTCCCAATGTTGTGTTTATCATTACAGTATTCCCTCGCTGATCATTAACTTGCTATCCACAATTTTGGCTATCCGCGAATCACATCTGGAATGCTACATGACTTCACAGAAAGAGCGAGAAAGAAAGTGATGAAATAAAGTGATGAGAGAAAGTGATGAGATAAAGTGATGACATCTTGTCACGGATTTAATCACTTATTCACATTTATTTAACGTAATTCATTTAAAAAAAGATAGGTTTTCGTAAGCCAATATCATTATTCGAAAAATTTGCTATTCACAAGCATCTTCGGAAGATAATTGGCTGCAATAGAAGATGGCACTAATTTGTGTCCAGTGCTGTTTACTCATCACTGATACTGATGCATTCTGGGTTTTTTCATGTTTAACGTGATCATGTTCATGGTTGCATTGTTGCACATTCTTCCTCCGGTCTCTCTTGCAAAAAGTATCTTGCATAAGTGGTGTTCACTTTATCTTTTAAAAGTTATGATACGTTATATTATTTAAAAAAAAAACATCTTAATTTATTTCACCAGTGTAGTTGCAAAGGTCATCAGTACACATTTCCAATATTTGCTTTGTTATAACTTGAATATAAAAGTGTCAATTTGTTACCAAAGATACCAAGGTAGACCCCACTGAGTCTCAAGACTCATTTTCAGGAGGGTCCTGCCAAGTTTTCACAGGAGGGGGTGATGTTGCTATGGATAATCCCAATTGAGTTATGAAAGCACTGATGTGTGATAGCAAATTAAATATATAGAGATGTGAAGGATATTTACATGTGGAAACACATAGAGTTGATTAACATTGCCAAAACTACACAGAGCATGAATACAAATCAATCCCTTACTATGTGCGAGTGTAGCGCACACAGTGCAATATTGTCCTGTGTTTTATTGTGTTTCTGTAGCGCGGTGGATCAGACGCAGACTGGACATGTTCTAGGAGATCCTGATCCCCGCAGCTCACTGATCCCAGAGAGAAATCTGCCACCAACTGCTCAGTGCCTCATGCGTGCCCTCACCCACTCCGCCATGCTGTGGGGCTACACCCAGGACCCACAGGTATCCCAGTATACCCTGACACTTCTCACTCTTTGAAGGCTCATATTGCACTCTTATCACTACAAAAACATCTTGGGGCATAGATGCCCCTGTGTTTTCGCAGTGGTCCCTGTGTGGCTCATGGTGACTCGGCACCTGGTTCGGCAGTGGGCATTAGTCTGCTAGTAGGGGGCGATGATTTCTATGAGGGTAATTTGTGGCTAGTTATTCAAATTTTTGCAATTTTTTATCGAGATTGACATTATACGTATTTTAAGCTATGAGGGAAACCCAGAAGAAACCCATGTAGAATAGGGGGAATAAATACAAACTCCGCACAGAAAGGCACCCGAGTCTGGAATCTAACCTAGGCCCAATTGCTGTGATACCGCTTGTGTCACCCTGCCTCCCACTAGGGTTAGCATTAGGCATTAGAGTTAGTTTCTGTGATATATAGTTTATATATAGTATCTGGAAAATACATAATTCAAATAATTTTGCTTTAGTTTATTTTCCTACAAAAAATTCCAACAAATGATAAGCCACTTCTACGAGCTATCATGTGTGGCCAGACCGCCTCTAAATAAGAGCTCGTAGCTTTGTAGGCGTTACCTGGTAACATAGTTTAGTTTAGTATAAGCCCTGGAGCTGCAAATCAGTTTTACCGTTAACAATAGCGTGGCACTTGACCCGAGTCTTGTTTAAAACTCATACAATGCAAACACACAAGCCACTCCCACCTGTTATCCAGTGTGTGGTCGGGAGAGGTACCACAGCTCTAAAACTGCTGCTCTCTTGCAAATGTTACACTTGCCTCACACACCTAATTTTACACTTTGTTGTAATAGCATTATTTTGTTGTTTTTGTAATTTGTTTCGTATTCATGATATACAATTTATCAAATCGTTGTGGGGTGAATAAACTCCCTCAAAATATTTAACTACCTTTGAAGTTCAACGAACTTCTCACTCGCCCCCTTATAAGTGTTGAGTAGTTCCGACGAACGTACTCTGAGACGGAGGTAAGTTAAGGGCTTTCGCCAGGGTTTATTAACGCTGTTACAATATTATACAGGGTACACAACTCCCAGGGGCTAGGGGTCCTACTCTGAGTCCGGGTCCCTGCCGGCTAGCTCCGGTCTCTCTCTCTCGTGTCGGATCGGGGACTCTGCCGACTCCACCGACCGGAGAGAGAAGCACCTCTACGGCTACCACCGGCTTCTCCCCAGACTCCCTATTCGATCCCTCTCTCTACCCCTGGTTCCCTCTTCACCCTTCTAACTTTACCCGTTCCCACAGTGACCCCGCTTACGTCACGGGGTATCCCTTAAGTACCCTAGGAGACGTGACGTCATGTGCACTGTCCAGCGCGCGTGACCCCACGTCCCGTGACGTCATCGCACTGGACAGCGCACACGACGCCACTACTCTCCTCTACTCCTCTACATAAGGAAGATTCTGAAAAAGATGAGATGAAATTAGTATTATTATGGTTTTTTTACCCAGGAAACCTCACTGAGTCTCTTTTTCAGGAGGGTCCTGCCGAATGTTTATATTAGGGGCAATATCGCTACTGCTGTGTGATCCTAATTGAGTAATGTGCAGGTAATTTTCAGCATTGGGATGATTGGCCAATACCAGTTACATTGTATGTTTTTGTTTTTTAAAATCACAATGAAATCACAGCAGTGAGGAGATCATGAGACGACTCTTCACATCTTCTTCCCCGTGTTTATGTGTGTGTTTTGGCTGGCACCTGCAGGTACTGAAGCAGCTTATTAAACCGGCTGTGGCTGTGGAGGATATTCCCGCGTTCCTGTTGGGCCACCTGCAGGTTGACCTGACTCAGCTGGGTCTTGCCTTGGGCCGGAATTGGGACGATGCCCTCACGACAGCACACCTCCTGCTCACCTCCACAAGCCAGAAACCCGGTCGGTACCCACAGTCTTATGGAAGCCCTGGAGTAATGTCAGCCTAGTTTCAGTGAAAATAATCACTGCCCCTATAGGTAGTCGTTTTGGCTTGGTACATTGCTGTTGTGAGAGATATTGATATACAGTTAATTTGACCCAGAGTTGTGTGTTCTATATTAGATGAAATTACATTGGCATCATTACACAACTGTTAATGCACTATTCTTATCATCATGATCACCCACGATCTCTCCACTACTAGATGAAAGCCTTTCTAAGTCACCATCTGTCATGGTCCCATGATACAATATTCTGTCTCCTACACATGAGCTGATCTCATTGCTCATCACCATGGTGGTCTTCCTCTCAAGTCTTTCTCTTCTTTTGCAGCCATACCATCACCATTTACGACCATCGGCCATCACTTCTCCTAGTTGTGTCCTGCCAAATCCCACTTGCTTTTCTTGACAGTCAATACCATATATTATTTGTGTTTCCTGCCTAATCCACACACCGCGTCATGCTTATTTTAACACTTATGAGGATAATACCATCAAGTTTAAATAATACAAAAAAATGTTTACCAAATATGGCATGATGTTATAATCCTATGAGTTAGTGGGTTTTGTAACAATACATAAATGAGTATTCCCAGTTCCAGATGAGTTCAGTTTGAACTATGTGGTTGTGGTTGGTGTTATGCGAAAGATAAATTGCAAACTACAAACTCCAGTCACGGCCGAGGTGTTGGTGAACACTTGGGACTCAAATCTTATTTTGAGATATGCTGCCGACTATCAAGTGTGTTGATGATTTTAGTACCAGAAAGAGCTTGGCCAATTGTTGTCATCATCTGTGGTCCCTCATGCCTGTTTTTTTCTCACAAAAGCTGTGTGCAATACAAGTCTAAATGATGATTGTTGTGTATATTTTTAAGAGTGGATGATGGATGCCTTCACAGATACTCTGGAAAATATACATACCACACTTTAGTTTGACCAATCACTTTGTGAAAATGTAGAAAAGGGTTTGACATCTGAACTGTACAGTCACATCATGCGCTCGCCAGATGTAAGCGGCTGCTAAAGTTCCACTTTCACTGCTCCCCAGGGCAATGGTGCAAGTGGAACCAGAATCTCAACTCCCAAAAGAGCAGGACTGAGTGGGAGACTCACTTTGTAGACGAGTGCATTAAGCCATTCCTCGAGGTAAGGCGTTGGTCATCGAGACCCTCGTGTGAAAGGAATATGGAAGTTTTACCTTATTGTTAAACAATGAGGAAAGATTAGAGCACGTTCCATCATTCCATTCATCAATCAAATGGCTGGATACTCACTATGCTCCACCGTACAGTTGTAGCCATATTAGCATTCTTGATTTGAAGCTTTCGTGACTGCAGAAATCCATACTCTTTGGTTCTTTCGGTAAAGTCATGTAGATACAAAAGACGTTTCGATCGCAACACAAGCAATCGTCATCAGGTGAGACAAACAGCATTAGAACTGCTGACGCAAGAGAAAGAGTTGCTGCAACATATTAGCATTGTATGAGAATGTTAGCTGAGTACTGTCCATTGTGTATTTATCGCTAAATAGGATATATTGTATATCACCAATAATAGTATGCAGACACATTTTATTTAAACCATGAAATGGTAAGTTTTACATTCTGTCAATTTCAGCTGACAGCCTACTACTGAGATATAAATTCACAACTTGGGATAAATGGCCATCTTTCGCCCACTTAGGAGCTCATCAGTGAGTCATACCCAGATACATGCTGTTATTAAAGCTCAGACTCTTACAGCTGAGGAGACCACTGTGGAGATATGAAGGCACTAAAAGTTGCAGAAGCAAAGCGATAATTTCCACGAGGTATAGACTTGCCTATTGTGACTTTTAATTTGTGTAACACATAATGACTATACTCTTTGGTTCTTTCGGTAAAGTCAAGTAGGTAGAAAAATAAATAATAAATCACGACGTTTCGATTGCAACACAAGCATGCGTTATCAGGTATATTATACAACAGTGGGACTGCTGAACACGAAAGGGCTGTTGCAACAAGAGGTTATATATAGGTTTGTGCAGTCAATTGAAACATTGAGCAGAATTGTGTCAGCAAGTATAGGCTACCATTTAAAATATTTTACATATTTCTGTATGTAAATGATCAAGCATTTCATTTCACTTTTTTCCACAATGTGTGTTTTTCTCTATTTCTGTGCGTCTACTTGTTGTTGTGTCTCTGTTCATAAGCAATTGTGATGAACTGCAGCTCCAGAATACCCAAATCTTACTTGTATTACGTAAATAGCGCTTATGCTATCACAATATGCTTTGCCTGGAAGGACCATGTAGCTGGTTGCTGATGCTGTATTAGAATCGTGGCGTTTCATGCATTGCTTTATTGACTTTTGAATTACGTTTATGGAAAATAAAAATGTAGCTTGACATGAAGAATGAATAACGGTAGCATGTTTGGCTTTCCAGGGCTTGGATGGAAAGCTCCAAGATGTGAATAAGCGCATGAGTAGAGACCACCAGATGCGCGGCAATGTCCTGGTGAGGCTCATCTATGCGGGCAGTGACGTAATGAATGAGAGTGAAGCGGCAGAGCTTCCGTGTAATGAAGGGGAGCTCATGGAGACCGGTGAAGAGGCACTCGACCACACAGGTGCAGAAGAGGAAGAAGAAGGGGAACTCGCAGAAAACCAGGATCCAAGTGAAGAAGAAGAAAACACAGACTCAGAGGAAGATGAGGAGTGTGATGGAGTGCAAGTGGTTGGGCACACAGCCCGACAGACAGACACGGCTGTGGATGAAGGGAATGGCGAACACCAGGACACGGAGCAGGAGGAGGCAATGGAGAGAGCAAGTGCTCCGAGTGCTGTGCCTCTACCGAGCAGCCCCGTGCTGTGGCGCTATGAGGCCCGACTCACACCCGGGCGTCTGGCCCACCTGCTAGAGAAGGAGGGAGGCCGAGAGGCTCACCCTGTGCTGTGGCATGTGTTGATGCAGGTAAGCACTTCTCAGAGGATGCACAGCTCCCATATCTTGACTCGGTTGCTGCTTGCAGGGAGTAGGAGAGGCCCTTTTAAGGACTCCAAAAGTAGTTATTTGTTTTTGTTTCCTCTGCCATTCCCCAATAGGATGTGATGTCAGGTAGATCTAGAAACTCCCAAGGAGGTGATGGTCCCAAAATGCAATTTTTTTGTCTTTTTGGGTGCAGGAGCAGAAGCTCAAGTTGTTGCGATTCCTCCCTGAGCTGCTGCAGCTGCAGCAGAAGCTCATCTCTTACTTCCGACACCGACCCAGTCTCAACTACACCACACTTTCTGTCGTCAGCTTCCTCGAAAGATTCAACGATGGTAATAATGGAAACATGGAAAATATAAATGTGAATTTCAGAGTGGATGAATAGTGTATCATTTTCATCTTGGAGTGAGCTATGCTTCTTCTTGCTCCTTCCCTGTGGTGGCCTGGTCTCCCGAGTCTAAGAAGCCATAAGTCAAAGTGTCTGTTTGCCTCTGGAGCTTTATTAATGTATGTACATGTACAGCCCTTTGTTAGTCCACTGCTGGATTAGGGCTTAATCACACTTAAAACTGGCCAGTATGGGTTGGTGGTGGCTGGAAGAATAGCATAGATGTACGGTACAACAATGGATTTTGCTGCATTGCTCTCTGCTGGCCACAATGTAGCCCCACAGCAGCCTATAACACCTGTTCTATGCAAGGTGGACACCCATCTAAGCCCTATTATTCAGGTTCAACCTTGGTTAACTTCCACAATCTGATGAGTTTGGTTGCATTCCAGATGATCTAGTCCTATGCAATATTTGTTTTAAGTACAGTAAACCCTTGCTATGCGCGAGTTCTGGATTTATGAGTTTTGCATACCTCACGTTTAGTAACGTCAGTTATTGAATTAACAATCACATTGCTTATTCTGCAATATGCTTATTAATGTTATTGTCAGGAAGCCCTCAGAGTCTGGAGAGTTGGGGGAGATGGATAGAGTCACAGGGGGTTCACATGCATGGGTCGCTGTGTGATGGTCAGTGTATCATCATCATCAGCAGCAATTGTCTGTACACTGCTGGATGAAGGCCTCCCAGGCCATCGCCGTACCTCACGGTCCAGAGATGCTATAATCCATCTCACTCCTGCATGTAAACTGATCTCTTGGCTCCATCTCCACGGTGGTTGCACTTCAGCACGTGGTTTTTCCTTTGCCTGCCATTCGCTGTCATTGCGTCTAGCAATGTCTACCTTGAAGTCGATTTGCTCTTCTTAATTGTCAATACGACGTGTGTCTCGTGTTTGTTCCATTATATATGTGTGTTGAATGAACTCACTCAGCTCAATATGTATAGTGTGACAACGTTACAGCACTTTAGTGCTGTAGCCACAGGTACACACAGGAATGAAATGTTTCATAACGTCTTTTTAAAATATATTGGGTATTTTGAGCTGTATTCTGGGCATAGACTGAAGAGAGTGCTGCAAACTAGCGTCTTACCACAAGTGCTAGGTTGCATGCAAAATTACTGTCACAAACTTCTGCCAAGAGGCTGTAGCCTCTTCCCTTTTATTTTTACAAATAAATTATTGGTGCCCCAGCCTACATTGCCTCTGTATGAGGGCAGAGTTTGTGGTCAGCGTTGGCTGCTGCTATCTGTATAAATGGTTGTGTGGTGAGCAGAGGGGGGGTATGGGTGATAAAAAATTAACACCAAGTGGGAAACAATATGCTTTGCGGTAACCAGACCCGTCTCGTACACCTGTAGCTCGGTGTAGCATAATCGGAGTGATGCTGTTGTTTTTGTGTCAGAACGGGAGCGGCAGGCGTTGAGTGCACAGATCGACACGTTTTGGAGATTATGGAACTCGGTTCAGCTTCTCATGAAGGAATCTGGTGAATCCCTAACCTGTACACATCACTGTAGAATTAAAATAACTCCTCATCAGTTCTGCATTCAAAGAATCACATATGAACAACTTGATAGCAGCTTGATGCCCCTGTTTGCTGCAGGATCCATTTTGCCCGAGGCACTGGCTACCGCAATCGCCGGTGCTGCTGCCCCCATGAGCCTCCTGCTTCCCCAGGAACACGGCCTAGGGTTGTGTGCCCGCACAGTCAGCAGGATACTCATCGGGCTGCACAATGACCTTGTGGAGATGGTGCAGCGCTTCTCCGGCCACCGAGTGAGGTAATCGGTGCATGGAGATGTGGGGTGTCCATTGCTTGTCGTTAAAAACAGCAAACTCGAACTCACCGCAAAGCAATGATGACAGACAAAATAAACAGCATTCTCTACTCTTAATTCACACAAAATAGACATTGTTGAGAAGCCTTATCCAATGCACACTTTAGCCGATTCCTGCCTTGTGGTCCAAGATAACACTTGGAATGGTCTACGGAACTGTTGCCAGAACTACGATTCTTTTTCTCTCACAAAAAAAACCATTCCTTCATAAAAAGTAGTTCGGAGATGGTCACTGCATCGCGCGCTTTCAGATGCGCTTCTGCGGCCATCTGGAGCACTGGAGCTATGGACTTTTTAATCTAGATAGATAACTAATTTCTTTACAACTGCTTTTTGTGTTTAGTTTGTTGTCCTTCCCTCGCACCTCTGATTAGCCTGGTTGGCTGTGTGGAGTGAAAGAAGTTCAACATACATGCAGAAGTTTTAACTTAGAAATATGTTGTCTGTTTATGAGCGGTTGACAGTGGCCCATGGATTTAGAAAGTTTGGGAAGCACTGCTTTAGTCGAAATTAATTCATTTGGTGCAACACTGGAAGGACAAAAACTAATATCAACGCTTAGTGTTTGGTAGCAGAGGCCTCTTCTACATACTGGCGTACCACTTGGTGATTAAGAAATATGGTTACCATCTTCACACAGACTACTGTTCGACTCATTAGGCCAGGGTGTGTTATGTTTTATATGTGGAACTTAGCTCTGCAGACCCCTCTCACGATTCTGCACGCTTATCTGTCAAAGCGCTTATCTAACCTCTCTTTAAACTGGCCTTTACTCTAGTTCTGGCCGCTTACGCTGGCTCTGTTTATTTCCTTTTCCGGTGCTAACACTGCTAGTGCAGTACAGGCAGTGTGTTGAAAGTGCAAGGAGTCCTATTTATTGCGGCCAGTTCAGCCATGCCTATTGTTGATAAATCCCTCTTCAGGAAAGAAAGAAATGATGATACGCTGTGGCAGCATGAAAATCTTTGGTTACGGTGACCTCATGACCCTTTTCTTGATCACGAATACCTATTAGAGGCAATGTGTGCAGGCATATACCATTACTTTGAAGCCAGAGGGTAGAGGATCATTGCGTCATTCCTATTTAATGTATTTGCAAGGTCATATCTGCAGGACAATGAGGTGAAGTTTGACGTGAGTATTTTGGGGTATGCTGGTGTATTCCCAAGTAAAATGTTCATGAAGGAGTTAGTCAAACATCTCAGTCCAGGACCCTTTTGTTACCTGGTGCTCGGTGAGGATTTCCTGGAGAAGCAACGAGCTCTTACGTTGTTGCTATGGCTGTCCCCGCCATCCCGTCGCCTGAACCCTCTACACGCAGGTGCGTGGGGCCAGCAGAGGTGACGGCGGTGGACGCTCTGAGCGTGGACGTCGAGCGGGACGTGCTGCCCCTGGCTCTGTCCACTTGCGAGTACTGGCTGGAAGGGGGGCGCCCCACAGTGTGCGACTACGCGTTCCCTCTGCTGGAGCGACGCCTGGTGGACCGATTCCTCCTGGGGAAACCACGCATAAAGGTGGGGCTGGGGCACGGGGCTTGGATTTGGCAGCAGCGTGGTGGTGGCACAGTGGTGACACTCGTGCCTCACACAAGATGTCCTACTCAGGCGCCTTTCTATGTGGAGATTAGTCTGTTCTCCCCTGGTTTGGAATTGGGTTTCCTTTGGGTTCTCTGGTTTCCTCCCACAGCCTCTCTTCTTCATTGCCCATTCCCTTCCTCTTCCCTCCCTTCACCTCTCCATTCCATCCCGTCCCTTCCCTGCCCTTTCATGGCCCCTATGTGCCCTCTGTTCCTCGGTCCTTGCATGTCTCTGCCATCTAAATCACTCTATTTTTATACTGGACAAATATCCCCATACTGGAATATTACCTGAAAATTACTCTATTTGGATTACAAACAGCAACTTCCCCCCCTTCTGTAAAAACTTGGCAGGACCATCCTGAAAAAGAATGTTAAGACTCTGGCTTTCTTGGGTAAACAAGTGTAGTAACAATGTTGTTCCGTGTCAGGATACACCTTGCTGCACGCAGGGAGTTATGGCCCCTCAATCAGGGGCCATTCATGGATAAATAAATGCCATGGGTGATGCATTACATATCGCAGTGAAATCTTCGTGCATTTTGTTTACAAATGCTCCTGTGTTTGTCTCAATAATATTAGTAATTGAGTAAATTTGCATAGCTTTGTGATAACTGATGAGAGTGAATGTGCAATATATGTACCATACAGACAAAGTTTAAGTAGATCAAATTCACCTGTGCTAAATTATAGACATTGGAATGATTTGTCTTGCAGAAAAGGTCTTCTGACCATCGGAACCATGTCCATGTCAATTTTATATATTGCATCGAATTAATTCCGTTTAAAAGTGACTGCACACCTGCTAATTGTTGTGTGTCTCTACAGGATATCCCTTCTTTTTCTGACAAACAAAATTACAACATCTTGACGGTGTTGATAACCCTACAGAAGAAGATCGCACAGGTTCACAAGCCATTTATTGCATGCACATATAACATTATCACCTGTGTTACAATGATATCATTTGTTGCTCAATTTGTGAAATGCTGGGCCTTTTCACATTGGCAAGATTGTAATTCAGTGTTTTAAACAATTGCATTTAATGTCAATTTCCACAATTTCTTAAGCTATACAGTGAGGCTGTCCTGCTCAAATATATGTTATGCTGCTCTATTTCATATAGGATTTAAAATGAGGTATTTGAGTAGTTAATTGAAGTGCAACATGTCCATGTTGCCAAACATCTTTTCTTCTTCTTAAATATTGTGCGTAAGTTCTATAAAAAAAAGTGCTCTGAAAAAGTGTAAAATTTAAACAAATGTACATTTGACAACCCTCAAATATTCTTAAATCCATTTCCATATTCATTTTAGTGCTCATAACTAGGATGGGCCAAATTAAGTGAAAAACTAAAAGACAGCAATAGGATTGTTGCATATTCATTGGGAGACCAATGAAATTGTCGATTCTCTGTATTTCATAACCTGGTTTTCATCATAGGTGGCTGCCTAGATTCAAACTCAGGACCTCAGCTGGCTTATTGCTCTCGTGCTAACCTCCGATTAGCCCCCCTCACCTCCAATTATCACGGTTGGCTACATATGGCGCCAAATAAGTTGAACATACATGTATATAACATAACTCCTTTAAGCGCCTCTTATTCTGTTGCTCCCATGCATATATTTTGTGCTAGAACAGAAGTATATCTAATACCAAGTATAACACATATGTTGAACTTCTTTCGCACCATACATAGCCAACCGTGCTAATCGGAGGTACAGAGGTGGTGTTGGGTAGTGGTGGGTTAACGACACATTGATATTTATGCAATCAAACATAAAAACCTTTTACTATGAATCTAAGTGCAAAATTGTATGTGTGTCAATTTTGTAAAAGACCATGGCCTTCCGAGTTGAGTTACCGATAGAGAGAGGGACGGTGTCCCCTCCTCCTTGCTGCTGCTGTTGACTCCCGTGGCCACTCTCTCATCAGGAGCCACTGTCGGTCGCCACCCAGCGCCGCGTGATGGACATGCTGCGGGTGGTGAGCGATGTCTCCGAAGTCATCTTCACGCTCACGGTCGCCGTGGAGTTCCTGGCGGCCGTAGGAGGCGATGGAGAGCAACCCCTGGCGGATTACGTGGTGTCTGCGCTGCACATGGACTACGCCGGAGGGAATGCCGGCACGCAGGTGCCAACACACACTGCGCTTGCATGGCCAGTTTGTAGCTGGGGTTCTCAACTCGGGCGCTGTAAATACCTTATGGTTACAGATGTCATTATTATATGGGCTCCACGTAAATCTTACACAACACTCGTCGCTACTAGAGCTGCCACGGTGTCATTCTTTCCTCCGCCACACTGCAGCCTGTGTGCACCTAGCAGTGTCAATTGGCTCACCGTAGTTGATCGGCAGATCACATTATGTTGGGGTTAAGTGTGGGTACGCCCACATCTGCAGACATGTGGAAGAGTAGACCAAATACCGTCTAGAGTTTGCATAAGTGGAGGCTCGTCCGCCGGCAGTGGCGTGAGTGGTGGCGGTGAGTGGTGGGGTGAGTGGTGGGGTGAGTGGTGGGGTGAGCGGTGGGTGGTGGGGTGAGTGGTGGGGTGAGCGGTGGGTGGTGGGGTGAGTGGTGGGTGGTGGGGTGAGCAGTGGTGTTAACGAGCAGTTGCAAGGCTGCATCTTTCCCTGTTACCTTGACCACACTGTTCACAACTGCTTTTTTATATTTTTTTCACAAATGTACCTCTACAAATAAAATTGATTATGGTTTAATATAAGAGCATTTGTACAAATGATTTTGTACATCTTAAATTTAAGTTGTATCTCCTTACCTAAGCAAGCATTAGGCAATGCTCATATTGGTTCGTCCTGAGTAAGAACTGACTACAATCCGAGTGGGATGGTGGGCTGCTGAGTTGACTATCATCCGGGTGAACTGCTCGCACAAGTGTGTTGTGGGTGAGTGTGTACGAATGCATCCGAGTTTATGAAAAGTGTGCGTGCATTTGTCTGTAGGTTCTACAGTTATGTCGCATCAAGCAGAGCATTTCCCTTTGGAAGCTGCTCACTGCCTGGAGAGCAGAGCTTCTGCTAGAGCTGAAACAGGTAAATTCGTGCAAAAACAGTTCTGACACTTTCTACAAATGATGACAAATTCATCAGACAGAAATGTACATGCCAAGTACTATTTTTGCCAAGCATTTGAAGACAAAGAAAGAGGCATTTGATTCAGTGGACATTATTGCGTTTGTAGAAGCACAGTGATGACATCACATTACTCTATTGAACACTAAAAACAGGAAGACTTCTTCACTATTCCGGCAATCTGACAATGCTGGTTGTTGTAATCACCAGTGAAACGTCATTAACTCAAATTATAAATGCTGTGGGTTTGCTCTCCAGCACACTGGTGTGCTTAAGTAATAACTAATTGGCACGTTTTGTTCACGTGACAAACCTTACTAGATTTGAAGCTTTCGTGACTGCAAGGATTCATACTCTTAGTTCTTTTGGTAAAGTCACGTAGGTAAAAAATGAAATTAATAAAAAAAAAATCTCCTTTGCCTCATATACAGGTCATGGATTCGATCCCGACCGTTACCTATATATTTCTCTGGTTCCTCAGGTTTTTCCCTCCACATTTATAATCAATGTGCGTTTAGTTTATTTGGCTACTTTAAATTATCACGTGATAAGCCACTTTGTTGATATATGTGGCTAGGTCGCTTCTGAAAAAGAGCTATATGGCTCAGTGGGCTTTACCTGATAGAACAAAATACTGTAGTCTAAAAAAATATTTTATGTTGCTCCCCGCTTCCCCCGGCAGGAGCCAGTGCTGCTCATGCTCGACAGGTTCCAGAAAGATCTGAACGACGAGCAGCAAGAGGCGCTGGAGCAGAGGCTCTCGGGCGGCCGCCTGGACGGGCTCATCCTGGAGCTGCACGCGTTCGTGCTGCTGGAGCTGCGGCCCAAGCAGCACAGCAACATCTACAATCACACATGGAGGTGAGCCCCGCACGTACACGCGCGTGGAGGTGAGCACCGCACCTACACGCGTATGACGCAGCACGAGCCGGCCCCGAACAGACCCCCGGACTGTCACTATCACGCTCAGTCACGCCACCACAAAGTTCCTCTGATTAGCCTGAACAGGAGGCATCCGCACCACCAAGATGTAATTCGGCTGTGTCGCCGATAGAGCTCCCATGCGATCACAGTGTAGCACTGGGTGATCCTGAAACAATGCACTGATCTCCCGATGCAACTCCCAAGACACCCAGCGACCTACATGTCAACAATCACCTCAGCATCTTTAGCTGACAGTGAAGCCATTTTGTATAGTATTGTTTATACTTGGGAACACTGTTTTCTCCTCTTAGCCAGAAACATTCCCTTAAGTACCTTCGTATATCACGAGTCAATATCATCTTTGTTTTCCACACAATCCCACTGCAGCATAACATTCGCTCTTCCTTTTCACCTGCCATCTGATATCTTCTCGTTGTACAGCATCTTGACTCCAAATTATATTGAGACGTTTCTGTTGGCTTGTGTGTGTCCCCGATGTTGCGTGCAGCCTCGCGGACACGCTCAGGGCACACCTGGAGAGGCAGGGCGAGCGGGATGAGGTGGTGGGCAGCGTGTGTCGCCCGCTGCCTGACGATGTCACACTGGGCCAGGTGCTTGCAGTGTGGAAGGCGGCGGTGGAGTGCCGCCGTCGCACCACACAGCACAGGCTGGTCTGAGTGACTTGGCCATACACTGGACTGTTCCAGTTGGGATCCTTACCCTGAACACCATCAGCTAACAGCCCCTCCCAACAGCACTTGCTTTGCCACGCCCTCTCGATCACGAGCTCCACCCACACTGAGTGGCCATCTAGCTCTTCCGTTATCCCTGCCCACTCCTCCAACCCTGCTCATTTCTCAGGTAGCGCTGCCCTTGTATTATGAGTCAAGGATGAATACTTATGTTAAACTGAGATAAAATCCTGACTTTAACTAAAGCTTTGGGGAAAAGGGAAAAAAACAGCCTTTATAATAATGGGCCAAACCAGGATGATGTCTATTTCACGACATTCTGTCCATCAGAGTGTTATGTTATGAGCTTCGCAGACCCTGCAACACGCAACTATACCCACCTAACCACGGCAAGGTATAGACCACCCACCATATACCACAACCATGTAACTATCGCCATCCACCACGTGTATATATCATTAAAATATTGATAGTTTACTTTTAGTATTGTTGCAATGACATCCCTGAAAGAGGGTTCTTATTACTGAGTAAACACATGTAACCATAATAATTCCATAGTTTAAGGTCAAGGGAGCAAAGTGAATGAATGTTGACATCCAGTTTACATTGTGCCTTTTACAATTTCCACTGGGATTCAAGTGTTTACAAACTACGAAGCTAATGTCTTACACGGTGTATTTCACCATACTGTAATAATGTTAAACCATAATTAAGGTGTTTTGGTAAGATCGCGTAAGTATGTGTCGTAACTATCCACCACCCACCACAGCCAGTAAGGTTTTAAATGTTGTGGATTTACTCTCCACGCACCAGTAATTGGCACGCTTTGTTTATGTGACAAACCTTATTGGCTGTGTCGGGTGGTGGAGAGTTACAACACATTTATACTTATGCTTACGCGATCTAACCAAAAAACCTTTATTATGAATATTGGTCAGGAAAGTCTACATGTTAAATTTTTATGGCACTTGGGCCAGACAAATTCATTGCATAGTCTCCATATAAATGACTGCCATTGCTAGTTTTGATTGCTTATTTGTCTCCAATCCATACTTTTAATATTGCTATAGGTAAATGTATAAGTCGGGCGAATGTATAACAATCCCCAGGAGCTGTTGATTTTTTATGTGATCGAATATATAACCAAATAAAGTGAAATATTAAAATATTGCCAGTTGGATATATGCAGTAATGTTTTGTTCTGAAATATTTTAGTGGAAACATTACAGGAGATGTGAATATGATTATGGCAACGAGTGATTATTTGTAATCTTAAGAATACGCAATCTTAAATCTTTATAACCAAAAATGCACATCTTCACATTTAACCAGTAAACACGTTTATAAATTAAGAGGACATTCCCAGAAACTTAATTGCATTCCAGGATTGACTGCTTTAATGTGGTTTGTTGCTTCGATTAAAATATTTAAGACAAATTGGCTGAGAATTAATGGACTCTGGTATAGCATTCACCAGGGTTCAATTGGATGGGGGAGGATTTCCCCAACTGCTTCTTTAATCCCCAGGACTGCATTTTTCTGTTGTCACCCCCGATGGCAGTACATATATATATCCCACCTGGATAAAAGTGGAATTGCCAATGCCATGGTTGAGCCTCAGGGTCGAACCCACGACCTCCTGTGTACTTGGCGAGGGAGATAACATTTCGCCACCGCAGCACCCTAGCTGATGCTGTAGAGTTGGGGCTGGCTACGAGATGGCCAGATGGCAGCACAGCAGGGTATTTATTTTTCGATCTGTGCAGAGTTTTGAATATCAGCCGTCCTACAGGTTCAGAATCAGAATCTTTATTTAGGCTGGAGAAATCCAATGAGCTATGAAGCTCTATCACCGATGCCCAGGTTCTCCAGTTTCATCCCACAAGGCGGCAACCTCTCATGAATGTATTTGTTCAATTATCCCAATATAGCAGCAGGACCCTCCTGAAAGTGACGAGACTCGGTGAGGCTTGCCCATGTAAAATGCATTATTTGAGCACATACAAACACATGAACACAATATCGTATCTCAATTGTTATTTCAGTTATTTGTAAGTCTGGTATTAGATGAGGGCCTTCTCATGCCGTGTAAGTCATGGGGGAAAAGCCTTTCTATTTTATCCCCCCCATTTGAAATTGACCAAATCGCAGCCTTCATCAGCCCTATTGACCTTCTTTCAAGTTAACTTTTCCTAGTTGCATTTGTTTAAGCACATTCACCCAGGATCAGTTTCAACTTCATTAACTCAAACCTCAGAATGAGGCGATTGGGCACTGATGTTACAGGCAAATGCAGCCTCGCACGGTGCAGGGCTGTCACCTAGTTCTTGGGGATTATAGTAATGTTACGAGCAACGTAAGGTACTGTAGAAGACATACCGCTTTACGTGTTGGGTTAATGTTTACATATAAAAAATTCTGTTATCTAATCGTTTAATAAGATTTTAATCCATATGCCTCCACTCAGGGAATACCTTGCAGAGATGCTTGTGCTGGATGAGAGCCAGGTAAAACCAAGTCGAGCAGATAATGAAAGCTTGAAGAGTTTATATAACAAAAATATGAATAATCCCCGTTTCACGTGACGTTCACACGACGCGTTTTTGCTTTAACGCGGTTTTCCTTTTAGGTAACGTATTTCGCTGAACGCGCACCACGCCTACTATAACACGAGTCTAGCGCATGACGGATTACACGCCGAGTGCCAGGGTAACGCTACATTAACTACCTTGCCTCGTATACAGCAGGTAGTGGGTTCAATCCCGTCCCTGATGCCTGTATATTTGGAGTTTGCATTTTTTTCCTGTGGTCGCGTGGATTTTTCTTCGGGTCCTCTGGTTGTTCTCTCCACACTTAGAAACAAGCGTTGAGTATTCGGCTGCTATCAATTTCCACGTGATAAGCCACTTCGTTTAGCTATCATTTATCGCCAGGTCGCTTCTGAAAAATAGCTATATAATTCAGTGGGCCTTACCTGGTAAAATAAAAAAAAGTTTAGTTTTGATAATGCGGGTCTAGCATGTGACAGACTACTTTTATGAGCAACGTGGGTGTAGGCAGCGTTATTCAGTGATGCTGGGAGCTGGTACTGGAGTACTGTATTACTGATATGTGCATGCCATGTTACACGGCATGCCTTCCTCAGTCTTTGTTCCAGCATCTTTGTGCACGTCGCAACATCCATGGTCTATTGCCGTCACTCCCTTATCTTTCAACTCACCATCTCTCTCACTCGATATTTCAATAAATGACTGTCACACATAGCATATTTATAGAAATATAGAAATGCACATCACATGTAAAAAAACATGTAAACTGAAATAAAAACAATACAATTACAGGCTGGAACGGCACACACACACACCTTCACCGTTATTCCTAACGGGAAAATCACTCCCACCTAACGCAAATTCACTTTAATTGGCAATTTTCAGGAATGCAACAGGAAACCAAGCAAATGAAAAGGGGGCTGCTATACGTTATTTACAATGAGCATTACCATTAGACTATTTACTTCCATATATTGATATCTTCATGCTGGAGGGCCCCAACTACATCATTCCATTGATAGTAAAAATATATATTTGGCTTTAGACAGGGTCTCTATACAATTATGTCTTAAGATGCTTTTATAAATTTTACAATTTAAAACCCCGACTTGGATGTAACCTGAGAGAATGTATTTCATAGCTCATTGTACAAATACCTACGTTTCAAATGTACAAGTTTCACTTTGAATAAGCATGATTTGTTTATTATTCTTGACACATTGCATATAATTCACGAGGCATTATCACGGCAAATATACTGGAACTTATAAGAAACAACATACAAACCATATACACCCAACCCGCTTGCACAGAGCCCTTGTGGCTGACTGCTCACGAGTCTGGAGTAAACCACGCCATCATCTGCAGTCTTTCAGAGCTCCAGGATGCCCAACAGCCAAGGCTTCCTGCTCCATCTCCCGCATTCAAGACCCCTTTTTTGGCTTCTTGGCTTTGAGAAAGGGCTCATGAAACACACTGCTAAGACTCCGAGCCTGAATTTGCACAACGCGATAAAAAACACACACACGCATGCCGCTTGTCCAGTTTGCTTGTATTAATCCAATGCTCCTAAAAAAGTACTGCCAGAAGGCCGTGGCTGATTGGATGCATTAAAAAGACAATAATTGTTCTAAGTGCCAGGGTTAGATAACAGGAGGAGTATTGTCTGCTTATTTGTTTTGTTATTCATGAAATTGGCTGAAACAAAGTACATTACATTATACATTATAGTACACTTTACGAGGGACTCAAAATATATACGAGTCTTAGATCCATGAGCGACTGCTGAAGATAAACATTAATGATTTCTTGCGACATTCGTTATACATGACAATGTGAAGATCACCTACTCTGCCATCCTCACCTTGCGAGGTCCCAGTCCGGGACAGAGTGACAGATCCTCTTTCGATGCCTCCATGATGTTTGCCAGTGACTGGGAAAGATATTGAATAGCAAAAAAAATACGTGAGAAGATGCCATTGTCACATGATGGGAATAGCATTGTTGGAACATATATTTTTTATTTGTTTGTCCATATGTATCAATAATATAGTCCTTTGTCAATCCACTGCTTGATGATGACCTCTCTCCACACCGTGTTGGTCATGGGCTTGTTTGACCATACTTCGCAACTCTAGTTAATGCATGTGCAGTGTAGGTTTTTTATTTATATTATAAAGAGAAAATGTAGTTCATCTCTGATTTTGCTTTTCATTGAGGCCATCCCTCCATGCCATCACAGCTAGGAGGAGCTATTGCGTATTACATGTTTCTAACACGTACTATGCGTAATCACAATATTTTTTGTTCTAATTTTCAAAGAGCAACAACAGTGAATGACAAAATGCTGTGAAAATAATCTTACCCCAAAAGTGTTCAATAGGGTGATGACGTCTGTCTTATTCACGGACTTGATGGTGGTCAGGCAGTCGGTCATCTGCAGAGACGGGGCACGCCACAGCAATCGTGTCACTGCACTGTTGCAGTGGGGGATTTGGTGAAGGAAATCCCATTGCTAGGCTCCGATGCTGATCGTACCATTGGTGTTAGATGTGTGCTGAGATGAAGGTTCATACTACTAGTATACTTGTTTACCCAGGAAAGCCTCAGTCTCATGAAGTTTTCACAAGAGGGTCCTCCCTCCAAAGTTAATGTAATAGGTGACGATTGCAATGTACAGTATATTCCAATTGAGTAATTTGTGGGTAATTTAACAAATTTGACAATTCTGGCCCATTACGCCGGCACACAATGGCCTACCCCCTTTCGAATGACATCGCCATGGCAACTTTAACGTCCACTGCATTATCTTCCTTGCTTAACCCTAGCCCTAAGGACAGACGAGTCTTGTGTTTGGCCTCAGTCTGAAACGTGCAGAGCAACTTTCACCATATTCTCTCACCCCCAGCCGGTGTTTCTGACTGCAGAGGCGTCTTGCAGTGCTACTTTCACCGTGTGTGATCTTTACGGTCAATACACAGGCGGTAATCATCGCGCTGGTGTCACCGTCCGCGCAAGTGTTTGAGAGACGCACGCGAGACAAGTAGTCCTGCTCCACACGCTCCTTCAGCAGGTCGGCCGGCTTGTTCTCGTACGCCTTGTACGTCTCCAGGTAGCGGGCCACCTCCTCCGGGCTGTCGGCGTGCGTGCAGGGAAAGTATGAACAATGAAAACAAAAAGGTGTTGTTTTCTAACCTTAATTTATATTTGTACAGCGCCTTCACTCAAGGCGCTTGACAAAGCGTACAGAGCAGTGACACAGAATGGAATGATGTAGTTGACAGGGGTAGATTGAGGAATAAGTGACAGCGATAGAGGGTACTTAAGAATCACGAAAGGGTAGGGGAGGGATGGGAAAGTGGAAGGAAGAGGAAGGGAAATGGAGAAGAGGTGTGCTTTAAGAGAGGAATGGAAGGAGGTTAAGGAGGGGCTCTTGCTTAATGTACAAGGAAAGATTATTACGGTGGAGGATGCAAGTAGGGAGAAGGACTGAAAACGGGAGTGGGCACAGGGAGAGGGAGGGACAGAGAGACAGAGAAGATTGAAAATGAAGAGAACAAGAGGCGACACGGAGAAAATGGGGGCGAGAATACTCCTTGGAATATTTAACCCAAAAAATAAGCAACTCTTGCAGCTACACACAGAGGCTGTGTGTCCCGGGTTGTACAAGCTTGAACAGTCCATCATCAGCCACGGTCTATCCACTGTTGAATGAAGACTTCCCCAAACCCTCGCCATCTCTCGTGGTCCTGCGATGAGGTATTACATTTCTTTGTATAGAATAAATGTCTACTAATTTTGTTCCAACAACTGGCCTTGCTGCATGATGTCCAGTTATACATCTCGTTTTTCACACTGTGAAACTTTTAGTGATGACCAAAAAAAAATACTTTAACATCACATTTTGGAGCACTGGAGTGATGTCAGTGACTTTAAGTTTTTTTTATCTTTTCCCAGTTGTGTTCCCAGTGTTGCTGTTGGCATCATGTCTTGAGAAATATAATCTGATGGGGAAACCTCTGGAGCAGCACGCCCCATCTGGCAGAAAGGTCCGTCGAAGAGATTTTTCACAGGCCTTCAAGTCTTTTAATTGGATTTTTAAAATTTACAGAGTAGGAAGCTTACTTTCTCAACTGCTTGGGAATGCAAATCTATTTGTACATGAGTCAAAATTATGTTAAATTTTCCCGAGCTGGAATTCATCCAAATGGAAATATATGATGGGATTTTGTGCAGTCAACTCACTACCCTTGAGAAAGCAGTTTAACCATGGGCACCTTCCTGCATTAGAACCCGGAACCTCAGTAGTGCAAGCTTAGCTCTCTGACCTCTGAACCACCCAGCCACCTGTGCACTAGTTTCAGTAACATCACTGTGGTGATGACGGATTGTCTATTGTAAGCTTCAGGAACAAAACCGCCCTTTTAACAAACATTAACCGTGAATAAGAACAAAACCCTTACAAAGAAAACACACCATGAACTCAACATTAACAAGCTCCAAGCACTATATTGCATCCCTTCACATGTGTAAATGCAGAGGCATATGTGGGTATTGGCACAGCGGTTAGTGCACTGCCAAATGATCCTGGTTATCTGAATTCAATTCAAACGCTGCCAAGCTTCCTTTATTAAAGCTCTTACCTCCAGGCCAGAATGAGAGTGCACTCTGCCAGGATGCACATCTTGGCCAGCTCCTTGAGTGCGTGGTGTGGGTCCTTCTGCTCGCACCACACATGAAGCAGCCCCCTGATCAGCAGCAGCGACGCTCTCTCCAGCAAGGCGTATGGGGATGATTTCAAACACAAGCTCGACAATGCTCTACGGCCGCCTTATGCGAGCTCCTGTGGAGGGCTTCTCGGCACTTTACAACACAAAACCACTGATGTCCTTTTCTTGCCCCCCCCCCCCGCCAATGTGTGCAGATACTACCGACCCTATTGTATGTCTTTATTGGAGGAGGGTGGAGTCGACAATGTTTGGAAACCTATTGGATCAACTTAGTTGACGGACAAACAGAACGCCGAGCTTTTATAATAGATAAATCGTGACTGAGTAATGTCAAATCTAATGATCGTCGAGAAGATGTAAACGATGGACAACTGGTACATATTATTATCACCGAGTTACAAGACTCCGGTGCTCAAATGAAGCGAGGTGCTCAGCTTGCATATCGGGGCTATAGAGATTATCACACCACCGTGAGAGATACGACGGCTTGGGAAGGCCTTTATCCAGCAGTAGGTAGGTCATGACTGAAGATAATCAAATTACGATGTGCTTATCTGCTCGAAGCGCGGACATCGTAGATTCTAGGAAGCAACCTAGTAAACGTACTATGTTGGGGTAAAAATATTGGCGTGCATTTGGTACCGCTGACCCAACATTGGTCCAATGTTTCCGAGTTTACTGGGAATTTCCACCAATTTTCAGGTTATCCACATTTCCACACTGATAATTATAGGATGACATTGCTTTCAATTCTGGGTTATTCCTCTCGTGCATGCTCCTCGGTGGATTGCAGGCATGGGTTTGCGTGCTGCCATTGCACAGCGCTTCTGTTGCACGGCGCTGGTGCAGAATCTCACCACGTCGACCTGCACCAGAAGAACGCGGAGGTCGAACGCCTGACCCAGCTGCTTGAGGCGCTCGTGGACGTAGTTGGGGTTGAGGTTGTGATACCGCAGGCTGCGGGGGACACGCAGATGGTCACTGCCGGCGGCAACAGGAACTCGTGCGTTCGCTGGCACCTCTAGGCATTTGCAGCATGGAGCCACTTTGGTGGCAGCAGCGGATGCCACAGATCCAGCTGATCGGAAGTTTTAGCATCTTAATCAAGGGTGCTACTGAGGTTGAAAGTGGAGCGAATACCTGCGATATTTAGACCATGGAATCAAAATAGATTTGTGCATTTTTCTCATTTCCGTTTTAGTAATGGATGCTAATTTGTACATAAAGGTTTTGACCGTTGAAAATCATCCCTTAATCTTTTTCACCACCAATGTCTCTTAACTTGTGGCATGATCTCTAATCTCGCCACTGTGCGGCACTATGGTGGTGAGATGTTAACTACCTTGCCTGGTATGCAGAAGGTCGTGGGTTTGATCCCAACCTTGACGCCTGTATATTTTAAGTTTGCATGTTCTATCTCTCCGTGGTCGAGTGGATTTTTCTTCCGGTTCTCTGGTTTTTCCCTCCACATTTAGAAATATGCGTTTAGATTTGGCTGGTATAAATTTCCACATGATAAGCCGCCTTTGTTGAGCAATAATTTGTGGCCAGGTCGCTTCTAAAAAAGAGCTGTATATCTCAGTGGGCCTTAGTAAAATATTTTTTTACAGTTTAGTTTAATCCACGTGTTCCTCTTCCTCTGTAATAATGCAGCGGCAGCCAACGGAGAATAACACTTAAAATTATATTCACCACAGAGATGAGGGGATGAAATCAGCTCGCGTGCAGGGGCCAGATGGAGGATTGCTTTGCGAGAATGTGAGAGATAGCGGAAGCTTGCAGGCGCCTACATTCTGCAGTGGACTGATTGAGGCTCATGATTACGGGTACCCTTGCAACGCGAGCAAGAGCAAGGAAATGTTTCTACACCTGGCATTGGCGACTGATGGGAGCTCCTCCTTGGCCTGTGTGTCTCACCTGAGGAAGAGTGCGCAGGAGGTCTGCCCCATTACATAGTCTGGGACCACGTCCGCAATCTCCCAAGGCACGTTCCGCACAAACTTGAGCACGGGGTTCCCACGCTGCCAGTATCACCGCAACAGCAGCGGGATGCAGCACAATGTTACCTTGCATTAGAATCTCCTCTCTCACACGCCTCTTACTTCCCCATCATTTCAATTCCCCATGTCATAAGACGAATACACATTTCTTACACTACTGCTGAAGTAGTATAAGATACTGTATCACGGGAAATAACATTTTCAGATTAAGCCAGAAGTTAATGAAAAGAACACAAAGTTATATTTTTTATGAATTGAGATTTGAGTACCGTGGACGTTATAAATGTTTCACATTCATAGCTGGTGGTAGGTCCTTGCAATCCCAGTCACAAGGAATCTAAAGGAGTTTCCATATAGTAATAGGTTTTTACCCTTTCAACTGGTACAAAAACTGACACCTTTATACAAGGGATCATGTTTGCAATAACCACAACACAAGCAATCAAAATGCAAACAAAAAAAGAGTTTCCATATCTTCCATTAACCTTGTAAGGCATTTGTCCAATTCCCTAATGGACTGAACTGTTTCGTTGCCTTTAGGAAGCTGTGGGAGGAACATTTGGTGAACACACTGCCTGCCCCGCACTCACCAAAAACAAAGATTCCCCGTATAGCCTGAAAGACTGTAGGAGCAAGCGCTGTTAGTCAATACCAATGAAGGCTGGCAAGGCACATGAGGGGGTGGATGGCCAATTTCATGCCCGGCCACCTTAGTCTCACCAGTGGCGGTTTACATATCGTACCATAACCGGTTCAGATAATCGTCACTGGTGTTGGTGGCCGTGAACGGGAATCGAACTTGGGTCGCCGGGTTCGTAGCACGGCACGCTAATGACTTCACCACCACTCCCCGCAATCACCTGTCGGGGGTTCACCAGCAAGCTGTTGCTCTTGCCGGCCGCCTTGGGGGCCACAACGGCCATGACATCGACACCACCTGCAGCTCTACTTGCACCCGAAGCCTCACGTTTCCCCACAGCCTCTCGGCTTCTCACCACCTCGACGAGTGGACTGTCAGCAGCTTGGGCAGGCATGCTGGTCTCCTGGTCTGGGCACCCTGTGGGAGCAAGGTTAGTGCGCGTCATCGCGTGCACACAGGGCAGAGCGTATCAGAATGAGGGAGCCCACTCCCAATGTCCGTGTCACTGAGCTCAGCATACTTTACCTGTTTACACACAATAGCCACCCTAAATCAATTTCCATGTTTCTATAACTTAATTTTACTATGAATGGTTTCTAATAGTAAATTGTCCAAGTCATTGTTTGATACAGGACATTTATTTGGTTTAATATTGACAACCTATGTGTGCTTATATTTATTCTGCTGTAACTTGGTTCTTTTTACTTCAATTTTAATTGTTTTTGCTTCTATCTACTTTTGTTCATCATTGTACTTGGTTTTGTGTTCTTGCTTTGGTAATTTTGGTGACCCAGGTTACTCTTAAAAAGGAGACTATCCTAGTCTCTTGAGTTCCAACCTGTTTACACAAAAATAAACTTGCCTGGATTTCACCCTACAAGAAAAGAGATGGGATGAGTGAAATACTCTCAGGGGATTCACTCCATTTCTACTTATGCCAGCTCACGAGGTTATTGACAAGTGTCTCCTAGCCCATCAATCAGGTTACCTACAGAGGGTTACAAGGTGACTGCCTCATCATCGACAAACATCAGATAGCCCAATCATCCAAAAGACACAGAGGGTAATGACACCATCTTCTCAAGAGTGAACAAATATACTCCCGTCTAGCACAACAGCTCTTTGTTTAGAGTTATAAAGGTGTAAGCGCAAGGTCTAGCAGTGGATTGATCACAGCTGATATTAATCATCATTAAAAAAATTGGAATACCAAATAGCACTGATGTCGTTCATTCCAGCCAAGAATGAAAACTTGTGTTATAAGGATCGCAGCATGGTTCATTCTCTAACCACTGTGCCAAGACGCTCGCTAATACCCCAACCTGATGACACGGCCCAGCGGTTGGTAGCGCATTCGCCGCTCATTGTAGAAGTTCCTGGTTCCCAGGCTGCCCTGATTATTGCCGGTGTCATGGTACAGATTTTACAAATTTGAAATATTACCTGCAAGTTACTCAATTGGGATTACACACAATAGCATCGCCTCCTACTGTTAAACTACTGCAAACTACTTGAAACCCAGCAGCGCCTTCCTTCGTGACAGTCTTACGCGATACCAGGGGTCGGGCAACCAAAATAACAAGGAGCCATTTTTGTTCGAATTCGGTGAAAAACGCAAACTTTCAAGAGCCGCAATGCACGTGAATACTAGACGGTGGTCCTTAATAAATAAAATCACGAAGCAGTCCTTAAAGAACCACATGTGGCTTCGAAGTCGCAGGTTGCCGACCCCTGCACCATACGACTTACACGAATACCAAAACATACAAAATTATAACCACCATTAATAGAAACTGAACGATATAAATCCACAGGCTGATTACAGGACCTGTGGAGTCTGTTGCTGCGTCTCTGTCGAATGCCTTCGACGCTTCTGCTGGAGTGGCCTTGTCCGCACCCCCGGCCTGTGGGCCAGGTTCACTGGGCCCTGCGGGGTTGCTGCTAGCTGGCTCGGAGGGACCTGGCGGCTGCTTCTTGCTCTGCTCCATGACGTAGTCGGCATAGCCGCCCTTATGTGGCCCGGGTGGTGGCCTCTCCTCCACGCTATCTTTTTCAGCTGTCTTTGTGAGGCCAGATCTGAACAGAGGCCGAGGCTGCACAAGAAACAAGTAACGCTCAATCAAGGGAAAAATTTATCAAGCTTGACATCTGAATGTTTACGCATATCAGAACACAGATTATTCTAGATGTATAAATGTCTGCAACCATAGTGAGAACATTGTTCAACGGGCTCAAATGTAAAATAATATCAACAGATTATATGTACGCGTACCAACACAACTACATATCTATGGTAAGTTGAATTCCCAAATGTTAAGAATGTTCACACCGACACCAGTTCTGTTCATAATAGTCTAGTTGTTTTGGGTTAGATCGTGTAAATATATAAATGTGTCGTAAATATATAAATACATTTTAAATGGCGTGGCTTTGCTCTCCAACACACCGGTGTGCTGTACTGGTAACGAATTGGCATGTTCTGTTTACGTGACAAACCTTACTAATTGGCTGTGTCGGGTGGTGGCGGGTTTAACGACACATTTATATATTTACGCGATCTAACCCCAAACAACCTAAATTATGGATGACATTGGTCGCTAAAGCCTACTCCGTGTTACACCAGTTCTCAAGTCCAATGATAAGCAACTTCATTTGTCGCTTCTGAAAGAGCGCTATATAGCTCAGGAGGCCAAGCTTGGGTCAAATAAAATAAGTTAATGGTTTATTTTTTTTTACATTTATATTATTTTTTAATTTCCCTTCTACGTGACTTCATCGAAAGAACCAAGAATATAATTTTAATGATTTCGTTAACAGCTGAAGCTGCAAGGGAAAGGGAGCGTGACGGATGTGGGGAGCGGTGGCGCAGCGGTTAGCGCACTGCGCTGTGAACCCGGCGACCCAAGTTCGATTCCCGCTCACGGCCACCACCACCAACAGCGGCCAATGTGTTGACTCGGTCCTGACTCCCGAGCCTCCCCTAGGTCGACTCAGCCCCGAATGGAGACCCCGATTGCAGGAGAGTATAAACCACCGCCGCTCCACGTTGGCCACCACATGCGCTACTCGCTCACGTCAACTGAACCCCCCCCCACCCCCTAAAGGCCGCTGTGAGGGCTACAATTGGGGAGCTTCGCCTCGGCGTGAGACAGCGCCGACGATGCCCAGCGTGGCCACGTCCGTCAACACTGGGCACGTCACCTCAGACACCCGCCTCTCGTACACGTCCTCCACCCTCGGAATGTCGAACTTCTTCTTGGCGTCCATGTCGCTCACCTCCACCGCACACGCGGGAATCTAAACGTTGATTATAAACATTTATAAACAACAAAATTCATTCATTCGCAACACCGCCGCCGCCGCCACAGCGGAGTGCGTGCCGAGACGGTCTCAGCGGTGTCAGCTGGGGGACGCGACGGAAGCCCGCAGAGGCCAAGACCCGGGCGAGATACGAAATCGCGTTTTTTGATCGCGAGCGCCGCCACGCGGCCGCCGAGGATCGGACACGCGTTGGATGGCGTTGCCACCTGTTCGTGTTTGACCGGATTGATAAGCTCAGATTACTTAATAGTTGAGGATTTCGATTTATTTGAAGAGATTGGTGAAATTTGTCATTTTCATTACCGGTAACCGCATGTTCACAACATGTGAACACCATGGGACCTCCTTTGCCAGTACCAACATGAGAATAGTTTTTTTACCCTTTTTTCTGGCAACAAAAAAACACATTTTAGAAGAAATCATGTCTGCATTCACCACAGTACTTGTACATGTTGTGGCCTGGCTCTCCAACACACCGGTGTGCTGTACTAGTGACGTATTGGCATGTTCTGTTTACGTGACAACCCTTACGAGTTGGCTGTGTCGGGTGGTGGTGGGTTTCAACGACAATATATTTACGGATATTGGTCGCGAAAGCCTACGTTTTAAACTGTTCACATGTTGAGAATAGGGTTTCCCCCCTTTTTTATGGCAACAAAAAAATACCTTTTACATTAAATCATGTCTGCATCTCATTACTCTGATAGGCCATTGTCTTTGTGCTGTACGCCTTTTGGCGTCCTCTGGTCTAACACCGTTTGAGACGAGGCTCAAAAGGAAAGCTGTCTCTGGTGTGGACCAATCAGTTTCAAAGACAATGCATATATTATCAGAGTGTGTTTTTTGCTTTCATTCTGACCACAAGTATTGTGGTTAATGGGCATCAAAATGGCGGCCGTGTCTCCTCCCGCGAAATGGCGGCCCCCGACCGCGTGGTCTCCAGCGCGGGAACCCCGACTGCAGGCGGCCGCTCCATCATCCCCGCGCGACTTTGCGGCTCGTCCCCGGCTGCGTCGGCTCCCGAAGTCGCCACTCTCTTCTTCGACATCAAGTCAGCGACGGTCAACCGGAGCCGATCCGCCTCCATCATCAAGGCTCGACACTCCTCCGACGCAGGTGCCACAACCTCTGCACCCTCGGACTTCGTCACCGGGCTCCCGGCTCCCGGGGCTGCTGGGGGAAGTCCTTGGCCGTCTCCCTTCTCCGTCTCTGAAGACGCTACAGGTGGGTTCTTACTATTTCCTTTCTTCGGGATTTTACATATAGCCGCTTCTGACACCACTGTAATGTAGCTCTCAGAGACACCGTCTTGTCTTCCTGTATATTTATTATTAATAAAGTACACTGATAACTCAACGAGTAACCGCGAGTGACTATGTACACTTGGGTAGTTAGACGACTCCATTCCGAGACAACATAGTTTATAGTCTCAAGACAACTTGCAGACGATGGAGACAACCCAATCCATGGCGATGGCGACGACGGCAGTTCCCCACACCAAGCAGCCCCAAGCCCCGGCTCGCGCTGGTTCTTATCCTCACCCGGTCCGGCTACGCCCTTATTCCCGAATTCTCCTCACCGCACTTGGTTCTGCCGATCACCGCCCTTATTACACTTTCCCGCCATTGGATTCCATGCACCCCCTCACGTGACCCTGTCAACACTCGTCCCATCAATCATCATTAGCACGTCCATTAGTAACCATGGTCTCAGGGAACCATACCCTCCTGCTATCGCTCCACACTGTCTTTAGTCTTTACACATGTACCCTCGTCTCGTCCTCTTCGTTCCCAATCCTCTCTCTGTCCTTCATTCTCCCATATTCTGTCATTCTCCCGCCTCGCACTCCTCTACTGGAATCAATTCCCCTGTACATTAAGCAGCACTCCCCATAGACTCAACGCTGCCCATAGGCTCAACATGGGGTGGAGCACGCCCGCGACGTGGTAGTAAATAGTGCACCGTGTGTAATGTACCGTATAGTGTACCTGTGTGTAGTGTATAGTGTACCCGTATGTAGTGTACAGTGTAGTTTACCCGTATGTTTCATGATAGTGGGCAGGCCCAGGTAAAGCTACGTGGCCAGGAGTCAGAGCCATTCTTTGTTCACCTTGGGGTGCGACAGGGATGTCATCTCGCTCCCACATTATTTAACATATTTGACCACGTAGTTCGAGAAGCTTTCTATGGCTGTACCAGAGGAATTTGCATCTGGTACAAATACAATGGGAGGCTGATCGATGCCTGGGTGTGGTCGAGGTATGGCTCCCTATCGGTTAACCATGTTATGTTTGTTGATGATCTGGTGATTGCTGCTCACTCAGAGGAGGAGTTGGAGGTGCTGCTGCTGAACCTGGGGTGTACCAGGATCGAACATTCCACCTCCTCAGCTCCCCATTGGTGATGGAGCAGTCGAGAGTTTCCCATACCTGAGCTGTGTGCTTATGACCAGCTCCGGTTTGACAGTAGAGGTCTCACTCCAAATCAGTCAGGCGGCATTATCTTTTTATCGGCTGCGTAACTGTGTGGAAGCTCCCTGGTCTGTCGCTCCGCATGAAGCTTCGGGTCTTCTCAGCCACAGACATGCCCTCCCTTCTCTATGCTTGTGAAATGTAGACCCCTCTGGTGGAACATCTGCACAGGCTAGAAACATTCAGGTTGGCCTGTCTACGATCCATCCTGGGTTTAACCAGGCTGGATTGTGAGGAGCTCACAAATCCTTCAAAGATCAGTGAGCTCCTCCAGCAGGCAGAAAAAAGGGAAAACCTATTCTTATTTGTTTATATATGTGGCACTTACTTTTCCGTTGGTTGCAGAAACTGTGGGGCCTGAAACCCAGTACCCTGACAAGACACCAGCATGTTCTCCAAATTTTTACATAATAGCCAGGAAGTATATTCTGATTAATTGGACGGAACGTGAACCCCCATCGTGGAAACAGTGGTATAGTACCCTCTTAGCTCAGGCAGCCTCGGAACACTTGAGCCATAAACTTAAGGGGAGGGAGTAAGAATTTGAGGCTAGGTGGTCTCCGGTCCTACAGGGTCTTAAATGAGCAGTTTGGGCAGGGAGGTCGGGGGAGAGGGGTGGCAATAGAGGGGTAATCCCCCTGAATATTCAAGTGGGAGTGGAACTGGGAGTGCTTCTAGCCGCATATTGGTTAATGTTTGTTTTATTCTTAGGGTTTTTCCACACTTCCCCTTCTTCCCTTGTTTTTCCCCTCTTCCCTCCCTCTGTCCCCCCTCTCCCCAGGCCTTTTCTTAGTTGTGCTGGTTATTCTTCTCCCCCCCACGTCTCCTCTCCCCATTTCAATCTTCTATGTCTGCCCCTGCGCGAGTTCCCCACTTGGCTGGAGCAGTGGGCCCTACTCCTCCTCGTTCCGCCCCTTTCATGTGGTCCCACTGTGCTGGAATGGATGTTTGCAGATTTTCTGTTGTATCCTGTTGTTGGAATCTCCTGGTGTGGTTTGCCGGGCCCGCATATTGTTGCCATTAAAAGAGGCGGCATTCTAATCAAAGGTATTGGTCAATGGTGTCGATAACAGCAGCAACAACACCTTGCAATGTCTACGCTGCAATTTCTGCTGCTGCCTGGCTGTTTGCAGCGAGGCCCTGCTCTCGTGGGTCTGATCAAGCAATGCCTCCCCTGGAGAATGTGGCGCCATACACAGAACTTCTCTTGGCCTGGATCGACAAATAAATTATGTCTCATCCAAACGTCACCGATATTGCTGTGGGACTCACCAGCAGACTTGGCCCATCATCCAACGTGCAAAAGGGAGTGCTGATTGGTCAACTTTACAATTCAAACTTCTCAAGTTCCACACCCAGTGTGCTACAATCTGCTGTAGAATGCCGACCCCTACCCGGCCGTGTTCATCAATTGTTGTAAAGCCTCGCAAATGGTTGTGCTGTAGATCTTGTCAGTTCTTCCTCTGTCCTACATCCACATGATCAGGGAAGAGCACGTTCATTGCCATAATGCTGCTGATTTCGGGTATCGAGCCAAACCCTGGACCAGGGCTCCTCAATGTAGTCAGCAAGATGGCACTGATCTAGGATCTGATCAACGATTGTGAACTCAACATATTGGCCATTACTGAAACATCGGTATATGATGACTCACCGTGAGGCTGCACCTAACGGATACGCTATTGTACATTAGGACCATCATGGGAAACCTGACACTGGCAGCCGCATGGTGGTGGGATCGCACCGATTCACCATGGAAACATCTGCGTGAATGTCCCGAGTGACTCATTAACAATAACGTAATTCGCACTGCTGCTTGTGAACATAACGAACAGCATGTGGCAGGTTACGATTGTTGTCATCTATCGAACGCCGTCTTCACCACTGTCGGAATTATTTTCCAAGCTTTCCGGTCTGCTAGTCGGTGGGTCGGTCCCTTTGCTCTCACTACATCATGTGTGCCACGCCGACTGGTTATTGTGGTAAAATCAACAATGGTCTTGCCGAGATTATCGACAGTCACAGTTTAACCCAGCATGTCAGCGGTGCAACATGTTGCTCAGGAAATATACTGGATCACATTTTTCACATCCACCAATGCTGTATTGTGACTTATATTGTTATCGAAGACGTGAGTATTTCAGATCAGTCTCATGACGTGGAAAGTGGTATTATCGATTATTCGCCCACCCATCACAACAATATCATACAGAGACTGGAAATTACAGAAAATCCGGTCATCATTGGCGTGTCTAATTTCTGCAAAAACAGCCGATTTATTTGCATCTCAATTAGAAAATTACATCACTCCTGTCAAGCACAAATATCATGCAGTCACTGGCTGTCACTGGAGGTAATCGCTGCGAAGCAGATGCAGAGGAAGCTTGAGTGTCTTGGGAAAGAAACTGGTTTTGACTTAGAGCAGCCTGCAGATCTGCTAACCGACTTCTTGAGTCTGGCAGATTGTTATATGCTCTGCACGTCAATGAGTTAGCTCGCGATCCTCGTGCTCTGTGAAAGGTCTGCTGCACTCCAACCATCCATCAACTTGTCAACTAGTACTTGCGATGTTCTTTGGCAATAAAATAGTGACAATCAAGATGGCAGTTTCTAACTTGAAGGCAAATAATTCTCCCAGTCTGTCATCTTAAGTTAATCAACCTTGAAACAATGTACAACTCGAGACCCTGGCACCAACATCGGTGGCAGAGATATCGATGTTCATCGCACGGTTTCCAAATAAGACATCTTTGCTCGACTACATCTACACGTCAATTACAAATCCATGGTTGGATGTGCTTGCGCAACGGATTGCACACCTTGCAAATCTTTGTTTAGCAAGGGCTGCATCCCAGTCCAGTTCAAAATAGCGCAAGTAACACCACTCGTTAAAAAAGTTGGCCTAAGCCACAGTGACCCTACAAACTATCGCCCAATCTTAAACCTAAGTACGGATTCAAAGGTCATACAGTGTTTGTATCTGAAGCGGTGACTTCCCCACGTTGTTGCAATGGGCAGATTCAATCCATTGCCATCGGCGTAATGGAAGTTCCACAGCACTGAGACTTCTCTACTAAAGATCACTGATGGCCTCTACAAGATCATGAATGACTGGTGCGCCACAGAATTGGTAGGCCTCGATCTCTCAGCTCCCTTCGATATAATTGACCACGAGATACTCATCGGGTGGCTAAGATCACGGTTCGGTATGTCGGGTACAGCACTAGGGTGGATTGAGTCATACCTACATGGTTAATCACAGTTCGTCAAGCTGGCTGAAAAACAGTCATCACGTATGCCTAGTGCCTAGTCGGCATACCACAGGAGTCTGTCCTCGGGCCCTTCCTATTTTCAGCATACGTTTCTGCTATCGCCGATGTCATCTCATCGCATAATATCAAGTTCCATCAATATGCAGACGATACGCAATTGTACACCACAGTGAAATCAAAGTTAAATATGGAGAGCCTCGACAACCTCGAAGATTACACTCGAGTGGTGCATGTGTGGTTTGTACGAAACGAAAAGCTGCTTAATCCATAAAAATCTGAGGTTCTGTTGGTTGGATCTCAGGCAAAACCATTCTTGGGAGGATCAGATGTGGTGGTCGCAAACTCTAGTATTTCGTTTTATACTCATCTAAAGAGCCTCGACACCACACTCGACTAGAATTAGTCACTTAATCACCGCATGCAAAATGTAGTCAAGTCCTGCAATTTTCATATGAACACTGTCCCACATCTGCAGCAGACAATCTATAGAACATTTGGTGGACGCTGCAGTAAGTAAGCAACTAAGCTTTGAATACCAGCAAGGGGCTACGGCTGTGCTACAAAACTACAAATACGTACTTAACATTGTAAATAAGCTCCTTCGCATGCTCCATTTTGTAGACGATTTATTTACCTTCTTGATGGATTCCACCATGTAGATCCTGAACAGTTGGCCCCCAATGTCGGCCCCCAATATCGTCTACCTGCAGTCGTCCTTCAGTTCCCAAGCCAGTGTCCTGATCGCGGGCCTCACTCCCACTTATATACCAGCTCGGCCACACCCTGGTAACTTCCAGAACTTTCCCCTGGTAACTTCCAGAACTTTCCCCTGGTAGATTCTTCATTATTCCCTCTATGTATGACTAGCTATCATCTCTACACTCCCGTCCATCCGTTATAAGCTCCTCTGGGCTCAGTAGACTCCACAGCCCGGGATCGTCTTCTCTCCAGCACTGTAGAAGATGGCCCACTTTCGACCGCCCCTTTAATTTTGACACTTTGCCTCTCCTCCTTGAACTCCAAATACTTCCTGTTTACGACATTGCTCTTTTTTTAAAAAATACCTCTCCTTGGCTTCGCCTCACCTTATCTTTGCTATCTGATCTCCTTCCATATCCACTCTCGTCCTCTTCGTTCCCAGTCTTGTCTATCTCTCTGTGTCCCTCCTCCGTGCCCAATCCCGTTGTCGGTCATTCTCTCTCCTTGCACCCTTCCACTTGAATAAAATTCCCTTGTACATTAAGCAGCCCACTCCGTAACCCCCTTCCTCTCTTAAAGCCGTACCTCTTCTCTATTGATCGTTCTTTTACTCTTCCATCCCTTTGCCCCTCGACTCCTTCCCGCCCTTCCCCTACCCTTTCGTGATCCCTAAGTACCCTCTATTGCTGTCACTCATTCCTCAACCCTTGTACTACATCTCTGCGATCTAAATCTATTCTGTCACTGCTTTGTAAGCTATGTCAAGTGCATTGAGTGAAGGCACTCTATATAAATTAGATTAGGTTAAGAATCCTAGTTTGAAGTGCACAGTTTTAATAGTCCTAGGCTATTGTAGAGTGATTAGGAAGCTTCGCTTGATAATGAAATGCAACGGATCGCAGTTGTAAATACTCATGCCTCACAGCAAGAAGGGGCCTGGGTTAAATTATGAACTCATGCAAAGTTTTGTTTGTCCTCCCATTGTTCTGCATGGGTTTTCTCCGGGTTCTTCAGTTTGCGGAATGGAAAATAAAAGGCAAGTCACAGTAGCACGACTGGCCATGCAACCCAAAATCACAAAATTTAATTAAAAATAATACATTTTAAATAATAAAAGCAAAAATCCCACGACGTTTCGATCGCAACAGAAGCGGTCTTCATCAGGCGGAGAGATTTTTTTTAATCTACGTGACTTTACCGAAAGAACCAAGAATGCAGTCTGCACTTTTAAGTCTAAATTGAAAACGAATTTCTTTAGAACTGATCTCCGTGTTCAGTTAGTTGTCCTTCCTACGGTGCAAAAGAAGTTCAACATACATGCCAGCTGTGCTGCCTCGTGGTGGAACTGTAATGGGTGAGTGGGGGGCGCTAATTAATTGCAGACGCTGAGGACAGGCATCTGCAAGAACCGTGGTTCTTCATTTGTGGTGTGACATTTGACTTTCATTACTTTATTATAGGTTGTATTTCTCTCTTTAAAAACGTTGTACAAGTGTGAAAATTTTGGGGCTGAAACGTAACTCAGCTTTTAACATGGCAGTCAATGGTAAAGCGATGATCGTTGAACGAATTTTCGCTTAACGAGCAATTATCGTGGAATGCATCTCGCTAGTTAAGTGAGACACGGCCGTGTATTAAAGACAATCCAAAGTAGCAGTCGGGCCATTGCTGCCATGCAACCCAAACTATGTACCACAGAGGAGGAGGAACAGCGAAACAAAAGCTCTCTTCTGAAGCCCTCGTCGTGGCCAGCAGCAGACCTCGACATTGACATTCAGGTCCTGAACGTATTGCCATCATAGGCGAGAATACTGGAGTTGTTTCCTTCCATAGCTAAACAACACCCCCCCCCCCCCACACACAACCAAACTGCTCTTGGCCAAAATATCACAATGCTGGAAAATGACCTTCAAATTGCTGCTTTGTGGACTTGCACCAAACAGCAGCAGCAACAACATCGCCCCCTACTGCAACCACGTGGCAGGATCCACCTGGATAAACACGATGATTACCATCATGGTTATGATAATGAGCATGGTGATTATAATTAACTATACAACTGTACTAAATCACCTTGCTGCTCTGCATCTAAATTGGAAAACTTATTTCTCAATTTAAAACTAATTTATTTAGAAATATTTTTTTTGTAATCAATTTCTTGTCCTTCAAACCGCGCCTCCAAATGAGCACGATTGGTTCCGTACGGTGCGAAAGAAGTTCACGGTACATCCGACAAGTCGCCTCCATCCATCGGCGCTCGTTCACTCCCTGCCAACAACAAAGCTCCACGGCTCAACCACACGAGGTGAACACCACAACCACAACAACCACCACCACCAACACAACAACCACCACCACCACAACAACCACCACAACCACCACCACCACAACCACCACCACAACAACCACCACAACCACAACAACAACCACCACCACCACAACCACAAAAACCACCACCACAACCACAACAACCACCACCACAACCACAACAACCACAACCACCACCACCACAACAACCACCACAACCACCAAACTCGCTCCACACGAGGCACCAGGCACGCACGGACGATGGACACAGGTTCGCCTCCCTACCCATGGGCCACGTCTCCACACACACACACAACAATGGCTTCTACCGTACGGCTGTTGTATCGTTGTTAGTATTAGTGCTGCACCTACTCTACGATGATTATGATGGCGAGCTGACGAGACACGAAGTTGTGTGGGCCTCGACACGCCTCGGCAGTGTTGGTGGACATTGTGAAGCCCTGCCACCGAATCGTTACGTAGTTATTATTGAGTCTTCATGGCCTTTATTTAACCATCTGAGTCACCTGTCCAGTTAGTAATTAACTTTATTCACTCGTGAGAGAGAACGGGTTGTTCATGGTCTCCTTAGGGGGACGCCCCATCTCTTGTGTGAACATCATCTGCGTGGTCATTTTGCGACGCGTTTTGAACGTCGCTGATTTCACCGTGATTTTGTGGTCATATCTGGCTGTGCGTTACATGGAACACACCAATGTGTGTGTGTGTGCTTCATTACTGGCTGATGGCCTTTTCTTTGAACCTACGTGACTTTAACGAAAGACCCAAGCATGTGAATTCCTGCGGTCTCGAAAGCTTTAAGTGATAAATGAATATGGCCAGGGAAACGATGTTAGGGGTACATTGATTGGGGGACATCTGGACCAGCCTAAGACGGTGACATGGCCCAGCGGTAGCACATTCGCTGCTTGGAGGTTCGTGGTCCGATTCCACAAGGACACCCCAGTTATCAAGATGGGTTTGTTAGTCATAAATAAGTAACATATATTTTTAAACACGCTTTAATGAAATGTATTAGTAATGGAAGAACTCGACTGCAGGAAGTGGCCCCGAAGCTTGCCATAACGTAAGGGACCGTGGTGATTTACAGCCAACGTCAGTTGAGCGTGGACAGTTGGAGCCAAGCCGAAACATAACATAAAAAAATGTTTTAAAAACTATATATATGTTTTATGATAGAATATAGTATTGTCATCAGTATGACATAAGTATACCAAGTTTGCAGTCGATAACACATTGGGAAGTGGGTTAAAATTGAGTTACAAGATTTGAGGATACAACGACAACAACAGAGTGAGTTAATAAAAAGCGTGTAAAAAATGGTTTTTAAATTATTATTTTTTATGATATAATATAGCATTGTCATCAGTATGACATACGTATACCGAGTTTTCAGTCGATACCACATTGGGATGTGGGTTAAAATTGAGTTACAAGATTTGAGGATACAACAACGACAACAACAGATAGAGCGAGTTAAATAAAAGCGTTTAATAATAATAGAAGCTCACCGTCCGCTTCACACCGGACGTGAAACATCCTCTACTGGCAGCCTAATGCCTGAGCCCCCTTGTGCCAACAATGACAGCTGCCATTCGGGTGCTCTTGCACGTTTGAAATGAGATGTGATGTAATTCGGTCATCACGTGTAAAGCGCCCTGATAACGACGACCCGGGGGTGAGTGAGTGTTGTTATCCGCAGTGAGGTGGTTGGACACAGTGTGGATGATGGTATACATCAAGTTTCACGTCGATTTTGTGTAACCAGGTGAGAATCCAAGAAGAGGCCAGGATGGAGCCTCATTTGCAAGATTGACCTCGGGTATTAGTCTACCAGTAATGGGCGATGATTGCTGTGTGTGTGTGTGAGATCCCAATTGAGTACATTGATTATCCAGCGGCTTGGGGGGGGGGCTGGATTTGAAAACACGCCGGATAAAAAAAAGACGAAAATAAATATCCTAATTTAAAAAGTGATTGTATTTACTCTATCGTACTTACCACTCCAAGCTCAAAGACTGCATTGGGTGATGTACATATGCTCTTGTTTCTGTAACATGTGTTTGAGGATCGCCGGACTGATGCATCCTTTAGACAGTTGCTCCGGCGAACGCCGAATCTTGCCGGATTGCACTGTATATTTTCTGTTTTTTTATTAGTCTTGAAAACATATACGTGCAGTATTTTCATTGTTTTAGTAGTTTATATAGTGTATAATATACTGCATGGAATATTTGGCACTGAAATCAAGCAAAACTACTTTTTTTTTCTACACGCATGGTGCCGATCGCTGGACTGGAGTGGTTTTTCCGGATCGGCCCTGGACCGCCAGATAATGTTGGAAGCGGGATAATCGTGCGCCGGATAATCGATTATCAACTGTAATTTGGCAATCATTTTTGTAATTTGGCAAATTTGAATCGTGGCATCGGCACAAAAATGGCCTACTCTTGCGAATAACGTCACTGGATCTTTAACGTCGCCATTGATACGCCAAGTGCCAGGATCATGCTATTGAGGAACAGCACGGGATGGCTGGGGCCGCTGGGATGGTTGCGTCCAGGACCACATTAGCGTGACGAGCATGCGCCTGCGTGAGGCCGCCGGTCTGGAGGATGCCCGTGATGTTGATGTCTGTTGCCTCGTCGATGCCCGTGTTGGACTTGCTCCGCTCGCTTGCGGGCTGGTGCACATTGACCAGGTGATGCTTGTGTCATTTGGAGCCTAGGCTCAGCAGCGGCAGCGTCTTATGCTCATGCGGATGGCCCTCATTATCCGGTGTCTCGGGGCGGTCGAATCGGCAATTGAGGTGGCGATACTCCACTGAGAACGCCCGCTCTGTCCAGTTGTCCGGCTGGCTATCCTGGTATTCCATGTTTACTTCCAGCGTCATCTTCCACTTTCACATGACATGTGATATCATACATATTGACAATAAAATTTAAACTTGGTTGACAAGTGTATATATATAGTTGGTTTCCTTTTAACAAGTAAAAAATATCTCGCTAAACTGAACGCTGCTTATATTCTGAGATCCGGTGCATTCAGGGTGAGTCAATTGCAGTGAGTGAAGGAGGCGCGGTGATTTATTAACTTAACCTCATCGCCCTGGCTCTGGTATCGTTTGTTCCTCTGAGTGGGCAGAGAGGGAGGACACACGGCGGGCGGCCATGTCCACCTCCCGCAAGGCCCGGCCCAAGAGGCTGGCGCCGGCGACGGCTCTGCCTGCGGACTCTGTGCGGTTCATGGGCGAGTCAGTGGGTGCCTTCCCACTGGTGGACGACGCGTGCGAAACCCTCGCGGAGAACGTTGTCCTACGCCTGCGTCAGCTGCTGCAGGTCTGGGGCGGGAGCCACGGTGGCGACATGTTAACGACCTCGCCTGGTATACAGAAGGTCGTGGGTTCTATTTCGACCCTGACGCCTGGATATTTGGAGTTTGCATGTTCTCCCCTGTGGTCGCGTGGATTTTTCTCCAGGTCCTCTCGTTTTTCCCTCCACATTTAGAAACATGTGTTTCGAGTATTTGGCTGCTATTAATTTCCACATGATGATAAGCCACTTTATTGAGCTATGATTCGTAGCTAGGTCACTTCTGAAAAAGAGCTATATTGCTTGGAGGGCCTTACTTGGTAAAATAAGAAATAGTTTAGCGGCGGCGATGATAGTGATGGCAGTGGTTTAGAAGTGCGTGCTGCGTGTTCCTGTCTCCACCGCCACCACTCAGATATGGCCAGGTGGCCTGGCTGGAGAGCGAGCGTCTCGAAAGGGGAAAGATTTTGGGTTCGGTAAATAATTCAGGTTTGAGTGTCGGCACCGTCATTCAGAGCGACATGAACTGGAGCGGACTTCACTACAGTGTAGAAGTCCTGTGATATATGGGTTGGAGGTAAACTCAGCCCATCATCCCTGATATACCGTTTAATCTTTCTTTACTCCTATGATACATGCATTTCCTCACGTGTGTATGAATGGATTACCATCAATTCATATGCATCGTATGTTATTAGGTCATGCGATCCCTTGCATCTACTGAGGCAAGCAATATAATGCATTATAGCATTTAAAATCATCAATCGGTGAATTGAGACATGACCCTGGATCATGACGATTTATAGAATTGTGGGCGTTTGTGGGTGGGGGTCGGGGGGGAATCGCGAAACGGTGGTGGAGACCGCTCATCCCGTCTCCGTGCAGTCCTGGCAGCAGCACTGCTCCAGCAGCCATTCGGGGCCTTCTCAGTGTTGATGGTTGTGTGATGCACGTTTCAAGTTGATCTTGTATAACCAGGTGACCTGGGTCACCAATAAAATATTTAAAAATACTTTTTTTTTTAAACACGCTTTCATGAAATGTACTGTCCGAGCTGCCCCTCCCCCTGCCACCATCCCCCATCGCCCACTCTCCTCCTTCCACATCCTCCGCTTGCCGTGACGTAAGGGACCGTGGTGATTTACAGCCAACGTGAGTTGAGCGTGGACAATTAGAGCCGTAAAAAAGATGGTTTAAAAAAATATATTTTTAATTTTCAATGATATAATATAGTATTGTCATCAGTATGACATACCTATAGCAAGTTTGCAGTCGATACGACATTGGGAAGACGGTTGAAATTGAGTTACAAGATTTGAGGATACAACAGACACAGTGAGTTAAATAAAAAAGCGTGTAAAATGTTTACAAATATATATTTAAAAATTTTAATAATAGAATATAGTCTTGTCATCAGTATGACATAAGTATACCAAGTTTGCATTCGATAGCACATTAGGAAGTGGGTACAAATTAAGTTAGAAGATTTTTTTGAGGATACGACAACAGACGGAGTGAGTTAAATAAAGGCGTGTAAAAAAATATTTTGCTTTCGAGTCTTTGCAGGAGGCGGCCAAGTTCACCCGAGCGAGCAAACGGCGGCGGATGACCACAGGGGACCTCGACCTCTCATTGAAAACAATGAATGTGGAGGTGAGACCTCTGCCCCCCCTGGTGCGACCTTATATTGTTTTTAATGATAAAATAATAATAATTACAGTGTCATTGTGGAGAACATAAAATCACAAAATAGGTGAGCAGAAAACTCGTCTCCATCTTATTCCTGTCTATTCACGTCACAAAATAAATGCATTTATACACGACCCATGGGCACAACGGCCTCCTAAGAGTACACAAATTCAGCAGCTTTGATTCAGTACAAGTGAGCTCTGGACTAGTTTCACCATGGTGCCAATATCGGTTGTGATGCAGTGATTATGATGTTGTTATTGGTGTTGTTGGTAGTGGTAATATAAACAATTAAATGGCCCCATGTTCACTTCTGTTGAGCTGGTCGTCTGGATATGGCTGAGAGCTTTTGAATATGCAATGTTACACACTTGTCTGCTATTCTCTTTGTTTCCAGCTGCATTTAATATTTCTGTTGTGATGAGTTTTTCTCATAATTTACGGACTTCAGTTGTGTTAGTGTTGTTGATCTTGACAGTGGTTTAGAGTTTGTATTTGTAGTGGTGGTGTTGTTGTTGTTGGGGTGAGTGCAGCCCCTGTATGGGTTCGAGTCCAAGGAGTTCACTCCGTTCCGCTTCGCCAGTGGAGGTGGCCGAGAAGTCTACTTTGCTCCGGAACAGGAGCTGTGTCTGAGCGAGCTCATCAGTACACCGCTACCTCGCGTGCCCCTGCAAGTCTCCATCAGAGGTGCGTGTGAGAGTGTGAGTGCATGCATGTGTGAGAGTTTGTATGCAAGTGTGTGTGCGGTTGAGTGTTTGCATGTGTGTGTGCATATGAGTACATGTGTGAGTGTGGTGCGTGTATGTGTGAGGGTGTGAGTCTTTGAATGTGTGAGTGCGTGTGTGTGTCATGATGTGAGAGTGTGTGAGTGTTTGCATGTGTGAGTGTGTGCATGTGTGTCAGGGTGTGAGAGTGGGTGACGGTGTGATTGTGTGTAACTTGCAACACCACATATATCATCATCCTCAAAGAAAGAAGGGTAATCTGATCTCTGATCGCCAAGAACAGGTTTGCTGGTTTGCTGAGCATTTTTGTGAGGTCTTCAGGGAGTGGAAACCCCTCAGCTCAAACAACATCACAAGGCAAGATGGGGTTAACTCTGCTGGTGCTGCTATGCCTCAAATATTGAAGGAAGTGTTTGTGCGTATGAGTGTTTGCATGTGTGTGGATGAGTATTTGTGTGACTGCATGTGTGTGTGCATGTGTCAGGGTGTGAGAGTTAGAAACATTCAGGCTGGCCTGCCTACGATCCATCCTTGGTTTAACCAGCTGGATTGTGTGAGGAGCTCACAAATCCTCAATATCTGGATACAGTTCCATCGGTGAGCTCCTCCAGCAGGCAAGGCTGCATTGGCTGGGTCTTGGGGCCCGCATTCCAAGTTATCGCATGCCCAAACAGCTTTTGTTCGTCTGGATAGAGGGGGCAAAACGGGCGTGACACGTGCTATAGAAAATATGGAATGATGTGGTACAAGAGGATGTGGAGCTGAGTGGACTTGCCATTAACTGGTACCAGCGGTGTCAAGATTGGCCTCTGTGGAGAAGATTCATGAAGGACGCTACTGGGCAGTTGGAGGCAGTCACCCTCCAGCAACAACGGAGGGCAGAGGAGCGACGCTCACAACAACGAGTGGAGCGCCCGGTGGCTAAAATACAGGAAGTTGGCACAGTAGAGGGCATAGGTGGTGCATCGGACAGTCATCTCAAGTCAGTCAACCCAAGGCACCTGGGTCTATCTCATGACCTCCTGCAAGCGGGCATTCGACACAAGCGCTGCGGTGATGTCATCGCCACTTAGTGGTGAATGGCGGTTGTTGTTGTGTATGTGTAAGGTGTGAGTGTGTATGTGTTTTTATGTGTGAGTGCGCGTGTGTTTGCATGTATGAGTGCATGTGTGTGTTCGGACGTGAAGGTATGAGAGTGCGTGTGTATTTGTGTGTATTTCTAGGAGAGTGGGAGTGTAGTGATTTGCGCCCCGCCCTACGAGATCTGTTCGAGTGCAGGAGTGAGATGGATTGTTGCATTGCGTGGCAATATCCGGACGGCATAGGGATGCCTTCATCTCGTAGTCCATAGACCATGGCTATGTACAGAACAAATACAGCTTCCTGAAAAGTGTATTCACATAAGTCTGGGTGGTATGTATGTATGTATGTTGAACTTCTTTCGCACCATACATAGCCAATCATGCTAATCGGAGGTGAGGGGAACAGACAACAAACTAGACATAGCGTAGTATCGGGTTGCATCGTATGTGTGTAGATCTACCCTCAGAACGCGTGTGCTGTGAATGCACAGGTGAAGTAGCTTGTGTGTGAAGTGCACAGGCAACGTGTTCCGGCCTTGAGGACACGTGTCGCCCTGTGATCTGTGCTGCGCTCAGCTCACTGGCTTTGCATCGATGGCGTGCAGCCGGCGATTCCAGAAAATCCTCCGCCCGGTTCGTTCAATACAAAGACAAAGATCCCCTGTGTAGCCTACACAGGCTGGCGGGGGAAGTGCTGTTAGCTTGCACCTGTGAAGGCCAACTCAGTGCACGCACACTAGTACATGGGGAAGCAGGCCAGGTAGTGGTGCGATGGTGGCACTCCTGCCTCATATCAAGAAGCCCCTGTGTTTGATTCCCAACTTGGGCGCCTTTACACGTGGCATTTGTATGTTCTCCCCCTCTTCTGCATGGGCTTCTTCTTGGGTTCCAGGTTTCTTCCGATAGCTTAAAAATACACACAATGTTACTGTTATTTGCCAAACATCCTAATGCAAAAAAGTACCTGCAAATTACTCATTTGGGATTACACATGGCAGAAACATTTCCCCCTACTGCAAAAACTTGTGCAGGGGCCTTTTAAAAAAAGCGGTCATCAGACTCAGTGAAGTTTTCCTGGGTAAACCAGTAGTAATAATGCACACACACAGAGAAACATGCACATACAGCACACACACACAGTTTAAACATCAGCACTGGGGAGGCGTATACAGCTTACGTGTGCTGCTGATGAACATTGATTTTACAGCAGCGTGTGTGGGAAAGTGTCCTTCCTCGTGTGTGGATTAAAAAGGTCAGTTGAAGGAATCAGAGAAGAGAATATTTGATACCCGGTGATTGCGGGCTGTTCTCCTGCAAACCTTCCAGATGGATCCTTCATTTCATGCCGTGACTCTCAAAGCACAATTGGAATACAATTTTGAAAAAGACCAAAGTTAAAACCCTCATCATCTCTGCCTTGGCCGTTCGTTCTCGACAAAGTGTATTCTATGACACTTCGCCACGTCCTCTGTATGTGTACTTCACTGCCCTGCGGCCCCTACCACCGCGAGAACTAATAAAATCTCTCCTCCCTTTGAAGTCCCCTCGACGTGGGCGCATTCCCCGCTAGATGTGGTCGCATTTACTGCACTGTATTACAATAAGTCACACTCTGCTGATGAGACTCAAAGAAGTTGAAACCAGCCTGGTTTTTTATTGCTTAAACAGAAAGAGTATGGACCTAAACATTGTTTTACAGTATTCCTAGTGGACGATATATACCCTTGTCTGTCCACTTGTTAGATTAAAGGGTTTGTTTTGCCACCGCCACCACCATCATTGTGTTTGATTCCATGTGGCAGTGCCAAGGGAGCAGCAGAAGATGGAGGCGGTGGGGGTGGACGCGAGGGGACCCGTGGGGCTGTCCGGGAGCGTGGACCCTCGCAGAGCAGGTGACGAACCGCACGACGGCAGGGGCAGCCACAGAGAACAACAACTTGAATTTAGAAGATGCTAGAAATCGCCCAACCAGACGTCTCGCAGAGTGGGCACGTGACCGACGGGATACCGACTCCACTGGAGTTAGCGGAGCTGTGCCTGGCGACAGTTGGCGCCGTGTGCGAAGCGGTTCTGAAAATGTTCGCAGTCGTTTTTCAAACTTCCTGCCATTGATTTCCCATAGTTAATTGTTGATAGTTGTTATAACGGCTGTAAATGGAGAATCTGAGATGGTCGATCGATCCTGTCACCATTTATCTAATTTCTCCAATATGATTCTAAAATATATGTTGATATGAGGGACCTGGGCAAGAGTGGATCTCTTTGCCTGATTTGTAGTTTGTTACATCATGCATTTTCCTCGTATGTGTTCCACATTAATTAAGTGCTATTGATTATTTTAGTTAAGGCCTTAGTTTATGGGCACTTGAATGACTGCATCAGTTTCCCACGATTTATATGCCCTTTCATCATCCACAAAAGCCACGCTTCATGGTATTTGATATTCACCGACTTTTATAGAATCTGTTGATGAATATATTTGTGGTGAATGGTAGAAAAATCTATTTAAAAACCGGCTTGTTCTTGTGATGTCCATGAACAGTTTCTTTATGTATGATAAGTGAATGGGCCTATATTCAAAGCATCTTACATAGGTATGCTAATATCGATCTAACATGCGGTCCTGTTTCTGGGATGATATTCAGTTATTCCATCTGTTTCGGGAACTTTCCCTTGCTATACAGAAATTCGTAGATTAATGCAGTAGACGCGTTCCTGAAAAGTGTCGCGTTTTTATAAAAAAACACGTTAAACCAAAACTAATTACCAATAAATAATGTAACGATAAATTGTGGCCAGATACAATGTACGCATAAACAGTGAGATAGCGGGACAAATAACTGAGGGTACACCGTCGTGTTACTGTACCATTCCTAGTACTGTACCACTGTCACGCTCAGACGTGCAGCTCAAGAAAGTAGTTTGTCATCGACTGCTCAGAAACCGCGTTATAACGGTCTGTGTTCCGTTTTATAATGGTGCACACTCCGCATTATACAGTAATGGTGCATGTTCCGCATTATAATGACTTGTTCTGCATTTTAACGGTGCACATGCGAAAAGTGTTCCAGAATTGAAGTACCGCATTATAGCAAAATGCGTTGCGTGAACACCGCGCGTTAAGCGACGACCCTACCGTACTATGAAGGGCAGTGGTTACCTCTTCAGGTTGGACATCTCGAACATCCTCCTTATCTTGGACATCATTTGTTCCAGGAGTCAATTATTTAGTTTGTGATAAATCATTACGTAGCATTTATCCTTTTTACGATTATGTATTTCACGTGTTATGGTTCCATTGTGCTCTAAGGTCTACCGTTTGTATTTGCAATTCACCAATTGGATACATTGTTTCTGCTGTTTTCATGCGTGTATGTGTTTATGAGCACGTGTGTGTGCGTGGGGAGAAAAAGTGTAGCGGTTGGCGTACTGCACTATGAACCCGGTGGCCCGAGTTTGATTCCCACTCACGGCCAACATCTAAACCGGACCTGGGCCTCCCCTAGGGCGGCTCAGTCTTAAATGAGTACTTGGTGAGGTGTGTAAACATCAGCACTTTAACATGTAGACTTTCACGACCAATATTATCCATAATACAGGTTTTTTGGTTAGATCGCATAAATATAAATGTGCGTTAAATCCGCTACTACCCCACCACAGCTGATTAATAAGGTTTGTCACGTAAACAGAACATGCCAATTCGTTACTAGTACAGCACGCCATTGTGTTGGAGAGTAAATCCACAACATTTACAATCCGAGTATGATGTTTCGCCAATAATTACAACTTGCAACATCGGGCGACAGCCAGAGAAAAACTGTTATGGATAACAGCACTGAGAATACAAAGGTGGCCGGGTATGGTATTGGCCACCTCACTCCCTCGTGTGTTGTGCTGGCCTTAATGGGCACTACTCGCGAACAGTACTTGCCCCAAAAATCAGTTAAAGGCTACATGGGGGACCTTTATGTGTGTGCGTGCGCGAGCAGGGCGGGCGTCTCAGAGTGCGTACGTGCGAGTGCATCGGCGGCACCCGCACGAGCTGTCCATGGAGCTGCAGAGGTTCTACTGCGAAGTGACGGAGGCCACCATGGGCTCCTCGGAGCCCAAGAGAATCGTGAGTGCTGCCAGTCTGCTTGCCTGGCTTCCACCACTCCCACACCCGGCAGCACCCAGTTGTGAACACCCAGCACCAACATGGAACACTCAATACCAACGCAGAACACCCAGAACTAGTACAGAGCACCCAACACGCAGCCGTGAACACCCAGCACTAACACAGAACACCTAGCACGATATCAAATACCTAGCGAGTTATAAGAAAGTGTGTGTGGTTGTAATAAATTGTGTGTGTGTGTGTGATGGTTGCTGTCTCTGTGCCATTAGGAGGCCCTGCAGAGCATTGCCATGGAGCCGGGCTTCTATCAACTGATGCCTCAGCTCAGCACCTTCATATCAGAGGGGGTGGGTGGCTGCCTCATGCCATTACCTGAAACATCGCCCTTTAAATGTATTTTCTTCATTTTCGGCAATGTTATTGATGACTGTTGAGTTGGATGTATGTATGTGTTTGGATATATGGTTGTAGGTAGCATGTGTGTGTGTCTATTTCACTCTGTATTTGTCGTTGCCCATGTGTTACTTGCATATTACTCAATTGGGATTGCACATCGAGCAGCAACAGCGCCTCCCACTGCGAAAGCTTGGCAGGACCCTTTTGAAAAAAAGTATTTAAACTGCGTGAGGCTTTCCTGGTTAAGCAAGCGGAATAATAATGTAATAAAGGTCGTGGAAGCCACTTCTGGAATCCGGTCTTTATTTGTCTTTCATTCACAACACTCCCATCTTACTCCTTCACGCTGCTGACAGACAGCGTGAGAGGGAGAGAGAGACACGCGCGGTTACGTGGCAGCCTGGACCCCGCTCCAGCGTGGCCTCACCCTCCGTTCGTTCCAGATCTGATCACGTGTTGTCCGTCTCCACCCCTTTTAATACCCGGGTCACGTGGTACCTTTCCACCAATCTTGGTTACCCTCTATGGAATCTTCTAGACTCCATCGTACGCTCCCACGACCACGGCCCTGACTCGTCCCCCCCATTGGCTATGGGCCAGGACCGGCAGAGCCAATCATGGTAACGAGGTGTGATCTATCAGCAACCCGGATATATCCTCACATTACAATAATAATGATCACAATCAGGAATAAGACAGCTATGTACCACATCCCCATGCCCACCCGCCTTCGCCTCACCCCAATATAGCTTGATTGCATTGTCTCTGTCCCATGCGTCTCTTCTTTCCACCTTGGTCTGTGCTCGTTATGCTGCTACTATTTCTGCTGCTGCTGTAGTAGAAGTAACCTCCACTGCCTTAGTCACTGCTGCTGCTTCAGGCTGTGTTTGCACAGGATTGCGTAACACACGTAACACACAAAGACGCCTAGGGCCTCTGCCGTTACGCCAGAAGAGTACACAGGCAGCAGTAACGTGCCGCTGCTTGTGCTGCTGTTGTTCCAGGTGCGGATTAACATTGTCCACAACAACCTGGCTCTACTCATCTACCTGATGCGCATGGTGAAAGCACTGCTGGAGAATCCGAACATCTACCTTGAGAAATACGTACGCGCATGCACTCCCGCAACAAAAGACAAGGATTCCCCTTATAACCTTTGCAGACTTTTGGGGCAAGCGATCTTAGCGAGTAGCACCTATGAAGGCCGGCACGGCACACGAGGGGGTGGGGTGGCCAGCACCACGCCAGGCGACCTTTGTCTCCCTAGTGGCGATGTTTACACACCATACCAGATTTCGTATGATCAATGAAGAGCAACTTATTGAGAATCTGTTTGAAGTCATTTAGCCATTCAGTTTGCTTTATTTTAAGAGTTGGTGAATTGCAGATACAAACACAGATCCCTCGTATAGCCTTAACAGACTGTTGGGGCAAGTGCTGTTCGTGAGAACCCATTCACACACCGACCGCCTTCAAATGGATATTTGGGGCAGTGCGAGATTCTATGACCGATTTGGTTTGATGTTCGTAGGCCACAGTCGCACACAGGAGAACATGTTGACTTCCACTTGTGCCTCAAGTGTCCGCAAATTCCTTGCGAGATGGAAATAGGGCAGTCTGATGGTAGGGTTACTGATGAGCTCCGTGTTGTGATGCTGGGCAGTGTTGTGATGAGCTGTGTGTTGTGAAAGTCGAGCAGTGTTGTGGTGGGCTCGCTGATGAGCTGTGTGCTGTCGAAGCCAGGCAGTGTGTTGGTGGGCTCGCTGATGAGTTGTGAAAGCCGGACAGTGTGGTTGTGGGCTCGCTGATGAGCTGTGTGTTGTGGAAGCCAGGCAGTCTGATGGTGGCCCCACTGATGAGCTGTGTGTTGTGGAAGCTGGCAGTGTGGTGGTGGTTCGCTGATGAGCTTTTTGTTGAACACGTTATTTTAATCTCACAAATTGGTCCGTACCTTGAAAGGCAGAGTCTCTGTATCAAGGCTGCTGCTACTGTGTCTGCGTGCACTGCTGCAACAGCTACATGAGCTGATGCCCGCCATGCTGTCATGCGTCGTGAGTCGCCAGCTGTGCCAGCGGCCAGACGTCGACAACCACTGGGCGCTGCGGGACTTTGCATCACGCATCGCGGCCCAGGCGTGCAGGATGTACACGTCACCTGCCAACGCCCTGCTGGGCCGTACCTCCAAGGCCATGCTCAAGGTGTGCGATGCGCGTCTCACCGCGTGTGCGACACGTGTCTCAGCGTGTCTCATGCGTGTCTCAAGGCACGAGTACACATGACTCTCACACCTCCATAACCCAAACGTCCGTATTCCAAGTGATGGCTCGAGCTGGGCTCTGGCTCCGATGAGGCATGGCTCACTCAAAGCCATGCGCTTAACATGAGTCGGCTCTTGAGTATGGGTCCCTGCCACGCTCAGGATTCCTATGAGCCTGAGCCTGGCCATGGCTGAGCCGCTCCATCGTGTGTCTTCGGAAACCAATGGAGCGGCTAAAGCCTGAGCTGAGCCTGAGCATTAAAAGCTGAGCCAGAGCCGTGACTAAGAATGTCCCGAAGACTTCACTCTTGCTCGATCCATACTAATGATCATAGCCAAGGCCAAAACTCTCACGACTACAGCCCTGAATTATTAACTACTACCCCATGATACCATCTCAAGGGGTGCCTGATCTAATGTTTTCACATTCCCCAAACTTTACAACTCCTCTGTCAAAGCACTATCGGGATAAGCAACAGCATCCAGTCAATACATAATTCCCATGCCACTGCCCCGCCATGATCACGAGTTGCCACTATTTAATCTCACTCCATCTAGCCCAGGGGTCGGCAACCAAAATAACAAGAAGAGCCATTTCTTTCCAATTCGGTACAAAATTCAGTATTTCAAGAGCCGCAATGCATCTGAGTACATACGTACTCATCGTCAAGAAGCAGCCCGTAAAGAGCCGCATGCGGCTCCGGAGCCGTAGGTTGCCGACCCCTGATCTAGCCTGTACCGTCTTGCACGTAACGGTTATGACCCCCTCCCCGCCCCTATGCCAGAGCCTGAGTGACTCTGCGGCGGTGTGGACCACACACTACGGCTGCCTCGCCGTGCTGTGCGAGCTGGGACCAGAGGTGTGGGTCACACCACCACCATGCTGCCCTTTTCACGATGCTTATCATTGTCGGCCTCATGGTAATCATTTACTACACTTGGGTTTTGGAGCTGTTTTTATACTCATAGAGAAATGTATTTTACCAGGTAAAGGCCACTGAGCTATTAGCCCTTTTTTATTAGCCGCCTGGTCACACATGATAGTTCAACGAAGTGGCTTATCACGTGTGGGAATTTATAGTAGCAGCCAAATACTCTAAACGCATGGGGAGAGCGAGTGAAATGTTCCTTGGTTCTTTCGGTAAAGTCACGTCGAAAGAAAATAAATTAAATAATAGAATACGACGTTTCGATTACAACACAAGCAATCGTCATCAGGTAGAAAACAAACCTAGTGAACTTAGAAATGCAATGCAATCCAATACAGAGAGTTGGCCAACACAACAGTTAGCACCGTACCTGGTGGTTACGTTCTTCCAAATGTAATCAACGACTTCCACGACGATCTTGACTGGCGTCTTTTATTGATAGAATTTTTGCACAGCTCAGTCCCGCTCTCCCTGTATGTTTCCCTTCCTTCTTTACGGCCGGGGACGAGCCGTTCTTTCTGTTCGCCTCTCTCTCCCTGATCTTGCCGCTGGCTGGCGGCGTGCTTGGTTGTTGGCGAAGAGAGGTTTGTGCAGCGACACGGTCCGGACTCGAGGCTTCACACACCGACCCCTGAGTCCTCCGCTGCCCCTGCTCATATCCCTCTCGGCGGAGCTTAGCTCCGCCTCTAGCCACGCCCCCTCGTGGAACCTTCCCGATGGTTCCCGAACGTTCCCCTTTGACTCCGCCCATTACCTTAGGCCCAGATATATCCCCGCTTGGGATTGGATACCCGCTACCCGGTGGTGGCCATGCGGTTACCCCTTTCCGCCCATTAGATGGCGCTCTCTCATTACATCACCACCCTCCTCCCATAATGAAAAAACTAGCTGTCCCGGCTAGGGTCAATATTAGAGGCCGACCAAAATTCGATTTAGGTTTCGGCGCCAAGAGTTGGCAAATGGCCACTTTCAGCATACTTTCGGTTTCGGTCTGGTTTCGGTTTCAGCCGAAACTGATATTGACTTGCGGTCATCAACCGAAGATGTATTTTTAGAATATAACGCTAGTGCGACGTCTATCTCTCTGCCTATCGGCCGGTCAGTCGGCGCTAGGCAATCCCATGCGATAGGCTGCAGACACACGTCAGCAGCAGCTTAGGAGCAAGGTTAACGCCGCAACCATGTACAATACTGCTAATGTCAACAGACGGCAGCCTGCATCTGCATCCGTGGGTGGAGTCTCTTTGGCGGGACGACAAGTCTACACGCATGTTGATACCGAGATTCGAAGTCTGACAATATTGATTTTCAGTTAGTTAATAGTTCCGTAGCGAATTAGTGATAACGAAATTACGAATCTGAGTGAAGTAGAAAATTAAAGTTAATAAACAGAGCAGTTAATCACTAAAGTCGATTATGATGCCAGCAAGGCGCTGCAACCTGCTGGGCGAGAATACGGAAAAAGTGGTATTTCTTAACTACAACATTCGTTTGTTTGGATATAATTACTAAGTAAGTAACGCCTAAATATTTGATATTTAGCGACTCTTACTGCAGGCTCTGAATGATTAGTTCTAGATTTCTTTTTCATTAAAATAGCATTGCATCATGACATATTTCATAGATCTTGTAGTCTCGGCCGAAAGTGTAGTTAAACTTTCGGTTTCTGCTTCGGTTTCGGCCGAAAGTGTAGTTAAACTTTCGGTTTCGGCTTTGGTTTTGGCCGAAAGTCAATTTTTAACTTTCGGTCTGGTTTTGGTTTCGGCCGAAACCAGAAATTCAGTTTCGGTCGGCCTCTAGTCAATATAGTTACGAGTAATGGAGAGACATGGTAAGAACCCAAAGGTAAGAAATATAAGGCCATACCCAACAGGGACAAGGCTATAAAATTAAGAATTAACTTTGAGAGTAAAAGAAGTAAGACAAAACCCATAACGCAGGTAGAGTAATAACATGCAGCAATGTCAACAAAACCGAGATGTTTTGGAACGAGTCCGCGACGCCGGACCATCCGCGGTAGCCGCAATTCGGTCCGCATTGGCCGACACATCGGGAGGCAGGACCGGCGATTGAGGAGTAGACAGATCCGTCGCAGTCGGGCTGGTCCGGGCGGGGTTACTGCCTGCAATGGCGGTCAAGGATCTGGATGCTGTGGGCGGCAAAACAGAATCCCACGGGGGATCACCCTGTAACCGCACCGGCCCCAGTTTGTCGGACACGTCAGACCCCGGCAGACTAATTACTGGAGATGAAGAAACGACATGCGGGGAATTGAATGGTTTCAACTGAGATGGGTGGACGAACGACCGACGACGACCCGCCCGAATGCGTACACATTGCGGACTTCTAATCTCAACCTCCTCAACAGGACCGTGCCACGTCTTATGTAATTTGGGAGAAGTGCCAACGGGCACCTGAGGGCAATGTAGCCAAGCCCTGTCACCAATGGACCACGGCATATCTTGGCCGGACCTGCGCGCACAGCGCTCATTGCACGCCAGTGTCTTTTCGGTATTAATTCTAGCCGCCTCCCGAGTCTCAGAAATCCGGCGCAGGGAGCCCCAAACATGGTCCGGCAGGGTGGATTTCGTGCTGCCAACAGGCGCCCCCAATTGACCATCTATAGGTGGCACATTTTTCCTCCCATGCATAAGAAAAAACGGCGAATATCCCGTGGAAGCATGCGGGGCTATCCTGTACATTTGGAACATGCATCCTGTACACTTGGAACATGCAAATCCCAATCAGCCTGTTTAGTATCTACAGCCTGACAAAGCATAGCGGTCAAAGTCCGATTTAACTGTTCGACCATACCATTGGTCTGAGGGTGGTATGGCGACGTCCTGATTTTCTTAGTGCCCAGTGCGTCGCAAACATCGCGTAACAATTTAGAAGAAAAATTACAACCTTGGTCAAGCCATCGGCCACCGAGAAAAATATTCCATCCCACCAAAAGATATTTGTTTCCCCTAGGAGTGATTGGAAAGGGGCCCAGTACATCCAGCGCCATTAACTCGTTGATACGCGATACTGAAATATATTGCAGCGGCGGATGACACTTCTCCTGCGGTGGCTTCCTCCGAGCACATTCAGGGCATGAATGGATACATTTAGAAACATGGGCAGTCATGCTAGGCCAATAGTAATCTCGTTGCAATGTCAGCAAGGATTTTTGAACACCAAGGTGCAACAATTTTTCCCCGTGCAGCACGCGAATCAAGCCGTCACGTAGAGCAACGGGAACAACAAGCCGCCAGCGATCCAGCATATCATCCCTCCACATCAAAAGGCCGTCATGAAAAACCAAGCGGCCACCCTCATCCGACTTAGAAGACTTATGTGTATGTTCTACTAGACGCCGTAAAGTCCGTAAGGAGTCGTCCAGCAGCTGCTCGTGCACCCACACAGAGCGCAGAAGCTGCTATAGTCAGCCGGAGCATCTGCGTTGTGCGCGATTGGATTGGCCACCGCGGACATGACAGGTCACGGTAACGAGGCAACAGGCGCACAACGACTCGTTCCAGAGGAACACGCGCAGCGATGCGCATGCAGCAGTCACGACAGGGCATCCGCGTTACAATGCGGGGAGCCCTTATGATAAACCACATCGAACAAAAACTCCTGCAATATCTCGAGCCAACGAGACAGCTGGCCGGCTGGTTGCTCGACTTTCAGGCAGTACTGGAGGGGCCGCATGATCAGTGCATTTCCTGCCGTAGAGGTAGGGTCTGTATTGCTATACAAAATAAACAATCGCCAAAAGTTCCCGTCGAGTGACGCAATAGCGACTTTCCGCAGGGGAGAAGACACGGCTGCCATAAGCGACCACCTTTTCGACACCGTTTTTCACTTGGAATAAGAGTACCGATGCCCGTATTGCTACCATCGATGTCGAGGGTAAACAGCAAGGAAAAATCTGGATATTCAAGTGTGGGCGCATCTGACAATTGTTCGTGGAGAGCCACGAACGCAGCTTCCTTCTCTGGACCCCATCTGAACCTCTGATTTTTAGCAGTCAATTCGTGCAAGGGTTTAGCGACCGTAGCGAAATTTGGCACGAACCGACGGTTATACGAAGCAAATCCGACGAAACTGCGCACATCACCCACGCATGTGGGGGTTGGCCAATCACGAACACATGCAATTTTCGCCGGGTCCGTGGCAATGCCATCGGAACTGACAACATTGCCCAAATAACGCACCGAATTTTGCAACAAGGGACAATTTTTCGGCTTGAATTTCAAGTTAGAGCGCATCCTATCAAAAACAGAGCGCAGGCGGCGGAGGTGCTCATCAAAAGTGTGACTGAAAACAATGACATATAAATAAATGAGGTAAGTGTCCCACTGCAACCCGGCCAAGACGAGCTCCATTAAGCATTGAAGCCGAATTCAACGCCATCGGAACGCAATTAAACTGAAAAAGTCCCTGAGGCGTACGGAAAGCAGTTTTCTGTTTCGATGAGTCATCCAATAGCAATTGCCAGAACCCGGAGGACAAATCGAGAGTCGAGAAATACCACGCCCCGGACAAAGCATCAAGGGAGTCATCCATGCGCGGGAGCGGATACCCATCGGCCACTTTGTTCAACTTGCGTAAATCAACGCAGAATCTGAGGTTACCATCCTTCTTCTTAATGAGCATGCCCCACGGGCTATTTCACGGCGAAATCATTTTTGCGGCCAGCATGTCATTGACAGCGTGTTGCATGTGTGCTTTCTCCACCGGACTCATTCGATGCGAATTTTGACGGATGGGGCTGGCGTCACCCGTATCAATATGGTGCGACAAAAGGGACGTGCTTTCCAAATCGAAATCTTTTACTAAAGACATCTGAGAATTCACACAAGTGAACACAACTTGTTCCACTGCTCGGACGACAAGGATAAATTCTCTCCACATAACTCTGCGACCCACCGATTGTCCAAAATAGAAGAGGGATGAGTCGCCCCCACCAGTGGATGCGACTCAACCCCGTCGTGTTCCGAAAAGGCGGTGGTGGCATGGGCCAACACCGTGCCAGCAGGAACAACAACCGCATCCGGCCCCCCATTAAGAACCTGCAAGAATGGGGCCTGCTCAGAACGAACGATCGTCTGTGTGCTAGCAAGCCTCGGGTCGCAGTATTAGATGGGGTCAGAAAGACGCCAGACGCCGCACTATCGCATCGGATTCCCTTACGATAACGCAACGGCACTAGCATTTGAGAACCCGGCGGAATTTCGACCGTGACATCAGCTAGCGTCTGTACGGCGGCACACAACGGCGAACGCAAGAGCGGGGATAGTAGGAAAAATGATTTGCGACCCGACGGCATTTCCAAGCAGCCCTGGTCCACCAAGATCTTAACAGGCATTCTCCGAAGGAAATCGGTGCCTAACAAACAGGGCACGGCCAGCAACCTGGAGATCAAAACCGGCCCCGACGCCACGACATCACCGATCGCAATATGGGCGTCCACCTGGCTGATGATGCCCATGCTACCGCTGTTAGCGGCGGCACAAGCGTCAAAGGCTGGACGGACTTGCGAAAGGGGGATCGACAATAATTGAAAGATAACATCAGAAGTTATCGTAGCGGAAGCCCCCGTGTCCACGAAGACGCAAACATCCACCCCTGAATCGAACCAGGCACAGCCGAGCATTCCGCAGCCACCGCAACCACGTGACGCGCTAGTTTTTTCCATTGTGTTACCGAAATGGGCCATCCTTTAGCAACCGAACCCGAACACCCAGCGTCAACACACAACCCACGATGTGAATGAATGTGCCCCGTGCCATGAGATGCATGAGGTGGTGAATTTGGCCGGTGTCCAACGCATACCGACTCGCCTGTGTGGGAGGATGTTGAGCCGTCGGAGCAGCAGCCGAAGTCGGTGAACGAGGGCGACCCCGGCAATCCCTCGCGTAGTGGCCCAACAGGTCACACCTGAAGCAGGTGGTCGTTGAGCTCCCCAGTCATCACCCCGACATGGCCTGTTGATCCCTCGGCGACGTGCAGCATCGCCCCGTCTTCGATCCCAAGGAGGAACCGCCGCCGCGGGATCACCCTCGGAAGCCGCGTCTTCAGGTGGCATGTGTACAACTTTAGTTGGTGACCACCCCTTTGGCTCCCCGTCTCGGCTAGGATCACCCGTCCACGCAGCCATCTGCGCCCCCTGCTGCAGGCTCTCGTGTGCGTGAAGGCATCTGGCAGCCCATCGAGATGACTGCACAGCATGACCAAACGCCGGTAGAAGCACCCCCATGTCCCTTGCCAGAGCCAACATCTGTTCCATAACCAACGAGTCAAGGCACTCTTGTTTAACATCAGCGTAGGCAGCCACAGCCAATGCCATCAGAGCACTACGGTAGGCGAGAGGAGACTCGGAGCTTCCCCGCCTCCGTTGCATGAACTTGGTTTGTAGACTTCCGCCATCTCAGTGTACGCATCTTGTAAAGTTTTCTTCTTGTCAGGGGAAATCGACCTGAACACCGCCAGAGCGTCGTCATCCAAGACGTTCGGCAGAGCGATCAACGCCTCCTCCGACCAATGTACTGACCGAAATGCCGCCTCGAACCGCCAAGTATAAAGTCGCTCCAATCACCTCCAGCAGCGACAAATTATTTTAACGTGCGTAAGCCGGCGGGTGCGCTCGGCCCCGTTACGTCCAACTGCAGCAGCGGCCCCCGCAGGTTGCGCACCACGCGGCTCTTCTGAAATGGCGGGCTCCGACCGCGCCCTTGCCGCGCCGCCCAAGATGGCGGCGTCCTGCTGGCCTCCACACAACTGGCCTCAACTGGTTGTGTGGAAGTCCACTCCGAAGCGGCCAGGGGAGAGAGAGAGTGAATGCACCTGTGAGAGCCTGGTGAATTTTGGAGAGAGAAATGGGCAGTTTGAGATTTTTTTTTTGAAGTGTGGTGCAATGCAACGCGGAGAATCGGCTAGCACACAGTTGGCACATGGCCTGGTTGATTGCATTCTCCAAAGATTGTGTCTGTGTTTTGTCTCCCTCTCAAATTTAGCAATCTTTGGAAGAACGTAACCACCAGGTAAGGTGTTGACTGTTGTGTTGGCCGACTCTGTGTTAGATTGCATTGTAATTCTAAGTTCACTAGGTTTGTTTTCTACCTGATGACGATTGCTTGTGTTGCAATCGAAATATTTTATTCACAAAAGCTTCAAATCAAGTTAGAGTGAAATGTGTTGATAGTCTTTGCTCGGTCACCAATAACCACAAAAACGATCATGTTCACTGGGGTTTTCAACTAATTTTATCTGTCCCCAGGCTGGTGACTAACAATGCAGAGCATAAAAACAGGCATTATCAGGGGTTGGGATCAAACCCACGCCCTCCTGCGTACCAGGCGAGGGAGATAACATCTCGCCACTGCGGCGCCCCAGTCACCATTATCGGCCCCATCGTCATCGTAATCAACAGTAGTCATTGAGTACACTTGGGTCTTCGCACCATTCGCATAGCACGGGACTATCACAAAGAAAGATGCTGCTGTATTTTACAGACACAGTCTGCTCTATTTGGTCGCAGCAGGAAATGTTGCTCTGTGTGTAATCCCGATTGAGTGTGGCGGTAAGCTGGCGGCGCAGTAGTAACACCCGTGCCTCACAGCAAGAAGGGCCTGGGTTCGATTCCTGACTCGTGCTCCTTTGTGTGTGGAGTTTGTATTTTGTTCCCCGTTCTGAATGTGCTTCTTCTGGGTTCTCCGGGTTCCTCCCATAGCAACAACAAAAAAACCCTCGCATTGTTACTGAAAATTACTCGATTGGGATTACACACAGCAGCAACGTCACCCCTGCTGACCACGGAGACTTGGCAGCACACTCCTGAAAAAGTATCTGGAGACTGAGGCTTTCTTGGGTAAACAAAGGCAATAATAATGATACAACAAGAACAATAATAATAATGAACCCTTGGGCAATGCGGCACCCCTCTCTGCCATGTGCTGTGACTGGGGCGGTCACCACTGTGGTCCCCAGGTGATCTCCTCGCTGGTGCTGCCCCGCCTCAAGCAAGAGGGAGAGAGAATCCGGTCGATCCTGAGCGGGCAGGCCATCAGCAGTGGCGATCTCTTTGGCGCCCAGCGCGTGGAGAGCATCATCCTGGTGAGATTGGTGGCGGTTGTGTGCTCTGAATGTTTCCATAACCCGGAGGAAGCCCGTGCAGAACAGAGGGAAACTATTCATCCTTTACAGAGAGAGGCGCCCAAGTAGGGAATTGAACCCAGGGCCTTCTTGCTCTCGTAGCTTGGGTCAGGGTAAGTGTCAGCCTAAGGGTGAGGGGCTAGGGTCTGGGTTACGGTCAGTGTTCATAGGTGATGGCCCTGGCGAGTGTTAGGTTCAACATCGCACGGTATGGGTAAAAAGAGTATTCCAACCTGCACTGATTATAATCTGTTACGATGGGTTATTCTTGTCACTCACAGAATCGATCAATGGGGCAGTGTTGGTTAGGGTCATGGTCAGGACTAGAGATATGATCATGGTTAGGCATGTAAATTGTATCTCATCTGGACTGTCATCCTTTTCAGTCTCATTTTGTCTGTTTTCTCTGTATGGTCTGTTTCCAGCGTACCTGCCCTGTGTCGTTCTGCCTCACCCTGCCTCGTTCTGCCTCACCCTGCCTCGTTCTGCCTCACCCTGTGTCGTTCTGCCTCACCCCGTGTCGTTCTGCCTCACCCCGTGTCGTTCTGCCTCACCCCGTGTCGTTCTGGCTCACCCTGCCTCGTTCTGGCTCACCCTGTCTCGTTATGCCTCACCCCGTATCGTTCTGGCTCACCCCGTATCGTTCTGCCTCACCCCGTATCGTTCTGCCTCACCCCGTATCGTTCTGCCTCACCCTGCCTCGTTTGTGCCTCACCATGCCTCGTTCTGCCTCACCCTGTCTCGTTCTGCCTCACCCCGTATCGTTCTGGCTCACCCCGTATCGTTCTGGCTCACCTTGTCTTGTTTTACCTGTATTCTCTCTCACCGGTACTTTCTTGTAAAATTTTGACGTGAAACTTTCATGACCGCAGGAATTCATATTCTTGGTTCTTTCGGTAAAGATGTCATCAACCACTTTGGGTCATGACTTGATTTGTGTTTTCTTATCAACTTTTACCGTCAGCAGTGTGGATGGGTGTAGCGAGGTGCACTGCCCTCCCCCCATCTCTACCCCCCTCTCTCCCCTGATCTCTACGCCCCCCCCCCCTCTCTCTCTCTCCCCTATCTCTACCCTCTTCCTCCCCTCATTGTCTAACACACTTGGACTGCGCCCTCGCCTTCCAGCTCCACCTCTATCTCTGACCCCCCCCTCTTTCGCCCCCCTATCTCTGCCCCCTCCCTCCCCCCATTGTCTAACGCATTCGCTTTACTTGTGTAGAGGAGTCATGTGAGCAACCATGAACGGGCGAACAGAGGGAGGTGCGAGCGAGTTGACAGCCGAGGATGACGTCATGTCACGGGTGCTGTAAGGGGGTACTTAAGGGGGACCCCTTGACGAAAGCGGGGTCGTGGGGAACCAGGGAAAGGATCGGCTGGAAGAAGAGAGCTAAGGGATAGCCGAGAGGAGGGTCCGGAGTATTCAGTAGGGATCGGCTGAAAGAGGGTTTCTCTCTCCTCGTCGCCGGACGGTGTTGGATGAGCCCCCCGTTCTGGGCAGACGAGTGAGAGAGCCCTAAAGGATAGCCGAAGGCAGGGCCAGGTACTGTTGAGAGTCCGGGGTAAGGACCCAGATAGAGGACACCTACCTCTGGTGTGAGTTTAACAGTGTTTAATAAACGGCAACAGCCTTGTAGTAAATCCCGTCTCCGCGTGGTCTTACTGCACAACACTTGTGTAGTGTGGTAAAATACGCGGTGTGCACTGTTGGCCGAGGGCAACCGAGGGTAGGCAGGTGCGTGTGTGCAACGTGAGGTTGCACGAGCAAACCTCCACCTCATTAAGGGGAGAATCGGGTACAGATGGGGTCGGCCCGGGGTTGCACGCTGACACCGGAGGTGTTTCCAGGGAGACGTGCGATAAGGGGTGATTGATGGCCTGATAAGCGCCAGCCTGTCTGGCCCTAAAGAGACACAAGGGAGGAGCTGGATAATTGGGAGGAGGATATAAGGAGGTGCGTGATAGCGGAGTGGGAGTTCGGGTTTGCTGGGACCAAGGTGAAGACATCTCGCCGCTGCCGCTCAAGCCAGGGACGGACCTCAACCCTCACGAGTCGCCGGGCGGGTGATGGTTGATCTCCCCGCCCGGATCGGACGAGTGAGTGGGTCTGAGGGAACGTAGGCGAGGGCAGCGGTGCAGAGTGAGGGAAGCTGCGTGCAAGCCTCTGTGTGAGCGAAGCTGTGTGCAAGCCTCTGCTGCTGTGTGCATGCTCTGTGTGAGCGCTGCTGTGTGCGAGCTCTGTGTGAGCACTGCTGAGTTGCAGAGCCTCGAGTGCGGAGCTACCGCGAGCGGGAGCTGCTGTGTGCAGAGCTGTGAGTGCGGAGCTGCTGAGAGGAAGAGCTGCCGCAGAGATAGGGGAAGTTAGTTAACAAAATTGACCGTATAGACAGAGACAGGAGTGTCTACAACTGAATAGAGTAACAAAGTGTAAGCAGGTGACCTGTAACAACATGTCTGACTGAGTGATTTTACAAGACACTACATTTGTACTTCTGGTGCTTTGCTCCTACATTTGCGCTGGCTGCCCCGCCTGTGCTGTTTACGCCGCACAGCTTTGCTCACTTTGAAAGCTCTTATATGCAGTTTCATTTGGAGGCTTGCCCCCTCTTTTTTCTCCGCATGATGAAGACTGCTTGTGTTGCGATCGAAACGTGGTGGGTTTTTTTACTTTTATTATTTGCATAAATAATTAGTTATTTATTTCCTATCTACGTGACTTTACCGACAGAACCAATAATATGACTTTCTTGTTCGTTTTATTTTGGTTGCACTGCTGTGGTTTTATGGACCACACGGTCCATCTTGCTGCCGTCTGGTTTATTCTGACCATTATGTGCATATTTTTTGTAAACGTATATTCTCCACCAATTTGATTTTACACTTGTTTACCCAGCAAGGTCTCGGTGAGTCTAGACATTTTTTGCAGGAGGGTCCTGCCAAGTTTTCACAGTTCAGGGACAATGTTGCTGCTGTGTGTGATCCCCATTGAGCGCTTGGCAGGTAATTATTACCATTGAAAGTTTTTGGCCAATACCAGTTACATTGTAAGTGTTTTTTGAGCTATGGGAGGAAACTGGAGAATCCGTAAGAAACCCATGCAGAACAGGGGGAGAACATACAGACTCCACACAAAGGTGCCGGAGTTGAGAATCGAATCCCAGGGCCTTTTTGCTGTGAATCACAAGTGTTGCCGACGTGCCACCCTGCCATCCTACATGTATCATCACTGTCATCATCGTCATCATCGTCATTGTCATCATAATAATTGATGTGAATGTTCTTCTTGGTTCTTTCGGTAAAGTCACGTAGAAGGGAAGTAATAAAATAATAAAAATAAAACATAATAAAACAATTCTCACGACGTTTCGGCCACAACGCAAGCAGCCGTCCTCAGGTGAAAACCAGGTCCGTCGAGGCGACAGAGTCTGAATGAAACAGCACACGAGCTTGGAGCATATATATAAGCTGGGCGCATTGACAAAGGAATTTGCATATCAAAAGGAATTTAGCATATTTATGGGAAATGCAGGAATGTGATTAGTACTGAGGACGGCTGCTTGCGTTGTGGCCAAAACGTCGTGAGAATTGTTTTATTATGTTTTATTTTTATTATTTTATTACTTCCCTTCTACGTGACTTTACCTGAAAGAACCAAGAAGATGAATCCCTGCAGTCACGAAAGCTTTAAATCGAGATGTGAATGTTGATGAGTTACTTGCCCATTAATGTTGGGACTTGCCTTTGTCTGTCTTGTCCCTTTGCTGCCCTCTCCTCTGCTCCCCCTGCCCCCCTACCCCCGCTGCCCAACAGAAGCACTGCGCACCGGTGCTGGCGCAGCAGCGCGCGGTGCCAGACGTGGTGCCCGCGTACTGCAACGACTATGGCTGGCTGGGCCCCGCGCTGTGTGAGCACGTGCTGCGCGCTCGCTCGCTCGCCCTGCGCTCCACGCTTTCCTTGCAAGCACAGGTCAGAGGGTGCTGTCATGGGTCCGGGGGTGTCCGCTCTGCTCCCACTCCTCGTCGTGTCCCCTTCTTTCCCAGTCTACTCTCCTTCTCTCTCTTCTGTCCCTCCTTCTCCCTGTGCCCAATCCCATCTTCGCTCCTTCTCCCTCCTTGCACTCCTCCACTGGAATGAACTTGCCCTGTTTATTAAGCAGCACTGCCCATAGACTAACACTGCCCATAACACTGCCCATAACACTGCCCATAACACTGCCCATAGACTCAACAGTGCCCATAGACTCAACACTGCCCATACTCAATACTATCTCTGTATATTCAGCTGTCTCTTTCCTTGACCTTCTATTTCTCTCTTAAAGCCTCATCTCTTCTCTATTGCCCATTCTCATCCCTCACCCCTCCACTTCTTCCCGTCCCTCCCCTACCATTTCGTGATCTCTAAGTACCCCTCTTTGGCTATCACTCATTCCGCAATTGTTGTACGCCCCTGCCATCTGCATCATTCCATTCTGTCACCGCTTTGTAAGCTATATCAGAGAGTGCCTTTAGTGAAGTGAGGGGTACTTAGTGAAGGCACTCTAAATATAAATTAGAATTAGATTGGTGTCTTGTGTGTTCCCCGGGGTTGCCAACAGGCTGAACGTGAAGAGGGCTCTGTTACTAGTGCAGGAAACTTAGGGCCTGAAACACAAAGGAAGAGACGCGCAGAGGTGCAGAGATAGAAATGGAGCAAGATGCACACAGAGTCTCTCTAAGAGGGACACCATGACAGATGTAGAAACAAAGAATGAGAGGGGGACAGACACAAGGTCCTCATGGCAAGACTATCCAAGAAAAACACTTGACGGTTGTATATAAAAACAGACTTTCCTATTGTATACAAGTCTAAGGTCCTCTGCGGCTTGTATTTTGCGTTCTCCAAGTTCCTCTGCGTCGTTGTTCACACACGGTCATCATGTGCCCCTCTCCGTGTGCCGTCCGCTAGCGGAGCACGGTGGGAGCTCAGAGCGCCGTCCCAGCCAGCGTCGCCGCCCAGGGCCCCGCGGCCCCCAGCGGCGTTCCACGACTGCCGCCCACCCCCGCCAGATCCACGACAATGGCATCCGCGGCACCAGCGGCAGTGGCAGGGCCCCCGTCCGGCCGAGCGCTCCCCACGTCGGCGACGCCATCGGCGCCGGGTCCCCCGTCGGCGAGTGCCGGCGCCGCCTCCCTCGAGGCACGGTGCTGGGCGGTGGCCAAACCAGCGATGGCCGACGGGGTCTTAAAAGAGCGGCTCCTCTCCCCGTCGCTGCCACCACCACCACCGGCGCCAGCCAAGCAGCTCGTGGCAGTATCCAGCAGCACGGCAGCGACGGCGGTCACCGTACCACAGGTGAGTGGCGCTTGCCCCCTTGCCCTTTCTGGCTACTTCGTTTGGGTTTGAGAAACAAATTGGAGGAAGGTGCAAGCCGAAGGGCTGTAATTAGAGGTTGACGGATGGCTCGGCAGGTTCATCATGGACATGTGTCAGAGCACTGAGCCAGCTACCGCTGAGGTCCTTGCTTTGGATGCAGGTTTAGCCACCCATGATTAAATTGAGGGTATTGAGTGCAGTGGACTAATGGACTCGGTTTCATCAGTAATGACTGTAATTGTGCTTTTGGAATTATTTAATGAAACAGATAAACATGTCCATAAATCTCGCAGCAAAGGATGCACTACATGGTGACATCGAACAGACCCAGGCCTCATTAGGTCTGATTATCCACACAAGGCGACACCTATTCTTATGCCCTGTATTCATGATCACACGTTTTGGTCCTCAGTCTGGGACAAATCAAATTAGTCGTGCAGTCATTAGTGACCTAGCAGGGTAAAAGCAACACACTTCACTTGAGAGCACAGTTCAATCATCTGACCTCAAACCAGGATCTCAGTGGTGCTGGCTCCGTTTTCCCCAAACATCGACCATGAGTACGGCGAGCCGCCCAGCTCCTCATGTTTTACCCGCAGGTTCTGTCGCTGGTGTCGGTCACGTCCTCTGCGGCTTCATGCCACACCACCACCTCCCCCACGCTGGTGAAGCTGGCGTCGTCCGGAGCGCCCGGCGCAGCCCCTCACAAGTTCATTGTCGTGTCACTACCGGCCTCCACGAGCCGCTCTCCAGGGGGCCAAAAGTCGCTGGCCCCCACACTAGCCCAGCTGCAGCAACAGGTGGCACTCGGACGCCCGCACCCTTCAGGGTTCCTGCTGCAGGCCTCTCCTGCGGGGACGCACCACATTGTGCGGCTGCCCGGCGTGCAGGGACAGGCCCTGGGCAAGGCCCTTACGCAGATCGCGCGTGGCCAGGCGCTCACGCTGAAGCCGCAGAGCTCCCTCTTGGGGCAGGCATCCGCGGTCGAAGGTCGAGCGGTGGACCCGCTCGGGTCGGCCGCTCAAGGCCGGGGTGCGGAGTTAACCGTGGAAGCAAATGTGATTTTAGCGCAGATTCAGGCACCACCGCCGCTTGCGACCAAGGGCCCGGTGGCTGCGACCACCATTCAAGGCCAGATTGGGTGTGCGCCCTTAGGAAAGGCTGAGGTTTCTGACCAGCAAAGGCCCTGAGGTGTAGCAGTTTTGCAGAGAAGCCAGGCATGTTAAAAGTGGAAAACAGTGGATCACACGTGTTATTTGCATGTTAAAGGAGATCGCTTGATGTCTCCTCCCCTTGGCTACAGCATCTCTTGGCTTAAAGATGCTGGTTTTTCTTACCCAGTTACCAAAGTATCACCACTAACCCAGACCCAGAGAGTGGGACAGGGACCCTGTTGAGCCAGCAGCACTAAGCCCACAATACAAAATTCATGAGTTGATTGATTTCATGAGTTGTCATTCATTGTTTTCACGTTTATTTTACGTTTCCAAGTTTGATGGAAATTCAATTTCAGTTTGGATTTAAAGTCATGAGTCATCTAACAACTCATCCCCACTGCCAACATCAGGTGATTTCTACCACTTTGGGGGTCCCAATTAAATTTGATAGTTATTTGTTATGCTGTTTTACCATCATCTCATTTGTATTGCTTTTCATGCTGGTAGCCTCCAACCAAATCCTCCTGAATGTGCTAAATCTCACCGGATCTTGAAAGTTAAGCCGGGTGGAGCCTGGTTTTGTAGGTGGGAGGATGTGAGGTGGCCAGGGGGTGAATCCGTGCAGATCTGGGCACTCACAGTTTCTTTACAAGTGCCACTCATTCGTGAGAAAGTGGCCACCATCCCAATGCAGGATCCTCGTGAAGTGCTTCGAGACTTAGTGTTCCTTTTCTAGGTAAATATTTGGTCTTGTTAAATATGACATTAATTACATGTTCTCATCCAAAGGACCAGTGGTTAGGGTTCTTTGTCGAGAATCACTGCGTGTTTGGCAGTGTGTTGATTCGTTAAGCACTCTGCTGAGTCCCACAGGGGCACCGTTGTAAGGCCTGGGATGGTGCTGTCCTGAGACTGTTTAATAAATTACTGCAAATGGACCAAGTTTGAAGTTGTCTCATTCTTGTTGCTTGCATTCTGTTCTCAAACATGACCTGTTTTGTTTCATTTGACCTTGAAATAGTTCTCCCAGTTTTGTGCCGTCGGTTGCATCTCATGTCCGTTTATAACTCTTGCAAAGCAGTGCATTACCCATGCAATTAGATTTCACAGAACTACTTTTGAGACCTCTTCAGATAACTTTAATTCAAACGATTCCAATTTATTATATTTCATGGATAAAAATATCAGGAAACATGCACTGATTGAATAACGTGCTTCTTAAGGAAAATTATTGGTATATTGCTCTTCATCAAATTCAGATTTTCATAAGCATTCCATTCCACTCTCAAGTCGTTTGTGTCATCAGTGTGATTAATATTTGCATTGAGCAACTGTCGCAGGTATAATTATTGTGTTGCTCATTAAAGTCTCCAACATTCTAATTAAACTTTAGATTACTTTTGGTTTGCTTCGATTAACCCTTAGGTCCATATTTACACGTAGAGTGGAATCATTATCGAGGTCACGATTACTCGATACCGAGAACGACTAACAGGCTATGGCGTTGGCTGGGCAAGTTAAGGAGTGGAGCATGCTGCTGGTACCGTGCATTTCTTCTGCTGTTGCTGCTCCCTGGTGCACGTTAGTGCTGGTCATTCGTGTGCTGTGTTCTACCAGTGGAGTCTGCCACAGCAAACCTGGAACTGCCTGGCCAGCTGCCACTTCATAAATAGATGAGTAGACTGTGCTCGCATACATTCAATACAGTACTTATTTTACCCGATGAACACTCTCAGTGTCCACTGAACGGATCGTTTTGATCGCAAGCTTCGGCACCGATAACACCCATTCACCTGTCTCGGCATCACCCGGTATTCGGAAGCCACTGGAGCTATGAACTTTTAAATCTAGATTGAAAACTAATTTCTTTAAAACTGCTGTTTAGTTTTTTGTCCTTCCCCCACACCTCAAATAAACTAGCTTAGCTACATACAGTGCCAAAGAAGTTCAATTTACATACCCTAAGAGCAATAAACATTACTACTAGAAAAGAATCTGGTTATTACATCTGTACGCTTGTTAACTCCTGATCGAACAACCAAGTAACCACTGCTGTTACCAATTAAGTTTATTGTGGTTAATGAGCTCCTGAGAGGTGCCGTTGACATTGAAAGTGTCACTTGATTTGCAAAGGGAGAGTGGTGGGACCAGTAATTTTTTTAATGAAGTGCAGTTTCCAGTGATTTCTCTCGGTCAGGGTATACATTGAATCCTGGTCTTGTGCAAAGTCTTGGGATGTGGTAGAGCTCACTTATTCTTTCGTAAAGCTTATGTACAGGTAGTATTACGGATTCAGTTTTAAGTAATTTAGCCGTTCAATTGCTTTGTCCCCAAGCTGGTGAATTGCAGATGAAACCACCCTCTCCATCACCTTCAAATTTATATCCGAGTGCGTGACGTTTTATGGCATGTGGTTTGTAAATATAATAACACCCATTTAACCTTGCTGGACATTTTTTATTTGACATTTTTTTTATCATTTCAACATTGAAATGTACTTTTCACATGGCATGCATTTACACACTTGTGAACCAAGGTGAAATGAAAGTGCAATTTCTATTTTAAAACGTGTTGTCAAGAATGTTCATGAACACTAACAACACTGAAAGGCTCACAGATGATAATGGGATTCCAAAACCAACTACATGTCATAGGCAAGTGGCTTTGCAAGAATCTCTTTTTGCTGTTGGGCTTACTATCACTCCAACCTATCAGCTTTATATTTGTTAGGCTTCTTCGTCATAACCTCAACAAGTAGTACAACCCACTGTAAAAGTGGATTGATTTTCTTCAAGTCGCTCAACCCTAATTAAGCCCAGTTATTTATATCCAACACGAGAAGAAACAGTCGAAAGGTCCTCAGAATATGTTGATGGTACCAAAAGCTGGATAAGAAAAATCTTGTAAGATAACATTGCTGCACATGAACTTTTTTTATATCGCTCAAATCCAACATTCGTGTTGTTGCCAATCAGTTGGTAACATTAACATTTTCATATGTACAACAAATGAAAAACACCCATTTAGAGTATTCTTATGGCACAAAATCATGAGGTTCTTTGGAGTTGCATTATTACAATCACTGCACATAGATTCACCTAAAGTATGTGGTTCATAGTTGCATTTAGAATGTGCAATTGCTCACTACAGTTGTCGTGAGTTGCACATAGAATTAGAATTTTCCATGTAAATTAAAATATAAGCTCTTGACATTCATTAATATAGATCATATATCAACAATAGTTCCATGCAAAAATGTATACTAAATGAGATGTAGTTAATGGTGCATGATAGTTTACACAGCACACATCACAGTAATGCATAGCGCAGCGGCATGTGATGCTTGTACGCAGCTCTCAAAACCATGACCCTAGTACCATACTGCATAGCTCATGATAGCCTTCTGCAGTACAATTCAGTAGTCTTAAAATATAAAAATGTGGGATTACACATAAGTACTCTAAACATCTGCAATGTTCATCTTAATTTTTAACATGTTACGTTGAAATATTTAAATATACAAACACTCCCCACCCATTTAGCACGTGGTGTGGTTATTTTCAGTTGGTGAGCTTGCTCTGTAGAAGCTGCAGTCGACATTCAATTGTCTTGTGGATTATCTGCAATCCCTCCAAGTCCAGTTCCTTCACCAGCAGGAGCACAGCGCTCAGCACATTGGCATTCTACAAAAGGGCAGCCGTGAATTAAGGTACAATAGAATAAAAACAATCACACTCTCCATGATGCTCCACTCACCAAAAGATACAAGACGGGTGATAAACTGTATTCTACCGATGATAACAAAAACACTCCAAAAAGACGCAAATCAAACTTGCGCCTGGTGCCAACAAAGTTGTACAAATGTGGTCTCACCTACTATAAAAAATACAGTGGGGGGGGGGGGGGGGGGTGGCACGTGCCCCCCCAATGATCCGATCGAAATCCCTAATTTTTATCGGATCATTGTGGTTTATTAGTAATAATTCGGCATTTTGCGACCCCCACTGCCACTGTGTAGGATATTATGTGCCAGCGATTCTATACGATGATAGGACAATAGTCTGAGTCCATAATTGGCAATAAGTAACGGCAAAGCAGTTCTAAGTGACTCAGAATTGTGCGCAGTTGCGTATACAGTACACGACTTCCCTGAAGGCATTCACCTTCAGCGAGCGCGATGTCGATCACACACGGTTCGAATTCGACCCGCGATCGATTGCGTGCGCCATCGCCGCACACGAGTCAAATAACAAGCAAGGGATAAGTCCTTACTTACTAACAACTCCTATCATTATTCATTGCTGGAGGGGTTGCCCCCCCTCCCACCTGAAAATCCTGGCTCCGCCATTGGGGGGGGAGGATTTGTGCCTTGCAGTCGATGGAATACAGTTATAGAGACAAAGGCAAGGCAAATGACAAGACGAGGCTTGCGAGAGTACAATCGAAAGAGAAAGTACATTTTTACGGAAAATAATTGAGAGGGCTCACCGATCACTTCACAAACAACGTTGGTATCTGTGCAACTAATGATAATCGAGTGAATATGTGGCATATGGAGGGACCCACTTTGGAAGGGATTTTTACTGGAGAAGAGTTGGAGCAGGAGAACTTGTCAATAGGTAGAAGCTTCATGCCAAGCTGTTGTCGTATTTTACTGCAGAACAAAGCAAAATATTAAGAGGGACACGCCATATTTTATCATTGTTACATGCATTTAACCAGGTAAGCATCACCAAGTCTCAACTCTTTTTCCGGGTCCTATCAAGTTGTTGCATCTATATTCTTGGGTCTTTCGGTAAAGTCACGTAGATAGGTTCAAATAAAATAAAACTACGACGTTTTGATCGCAACGACTGCTTGTGTTGCGATCGAAACGTCGAAGTTTTCTGTTATTTTTGATAATTTTCTTTGAACCTATCTACGTGACTTTACCGAAAGACCCAAGAATATGAATTCCTGCAGTCACGCAAGCTTTAAATCAAGATTTTGTTGCATCTAAAGGCACTGTTCCTGTGTGTAATCCAAAATTTAGTAACTGGTATGTAACCAATGCCAGTTACATTGTATGTTTTGTTAGATATTGGTGGAAACTGGAAGAACAAGGAGGAATCCCATGTAAAACACGGAAGAACTTCCAAACTCCACGCAGAACGATGCCCAAGTCGGGTATCGAATTCAGGCCCTTGCCATGACGTGCAAGTGTTAGCACTGGGCCACCCTGCCGATCATGTTTGGGAATGTGCCCTTTATGGATATTCCCAGTCAAAAAATATCTAATTAGCGCCAAGGCAAACAATATCCAATGGGAATCTTACTTTGTTTCTATGAGGCTGAAGTTGATGGGATCCGTGTCTGCTTCAGTGAGGCTCTCGTTGGTTCCATCTCCAGACTGGCTGATGTGATCATTTGACTTCAGAAGCTCATTCTGCACCTGTGCTGGATTTGGTGATGTGATATCCTCCCCTTCCTTCTGTGCTTGAGCCAGTTCTTCCTCTGTGACAGCTGAAATGTGGACCATAAATATTACATTCGATTAATCTTTTTTTTTACGAATCCTCAAGGATGTTGTGTGCAATCGTTTCAAAGTATTAAATTGTGTTTTTTAAACTACAATGAGTGGTCCCCAACAGAAGAAAGTATTTAATGTAGTGGGCAATATGCATGAATGGTGCGAACTTGACACAGCTGACCCCTTCACTGATCTGGATCTGTATTTCCGTGGTTACTTTGATAACGACAGCGTTGTCATTGGCGTCACATCTACGTAGCTTCTCGCCCGCTATGTTCTCAATCTTTGCTGTCTCTCTTCCTCTTCTCCCTGTGCTCAAGACATGCTTTCGCTCTTTCTCTTATTGTCCCCCTTCACTGGAACAAACTTCCCCTCCACATTAAGCAGTCACCTTCGCTCACTAGTATCATCTCCGTACTCAACTCCCTTATTTTCCCGAGCTCACACCATAACCCCTTAATCTCCCCCTCATAACCAGCACCGTTACTTTTCCCTCTTCATATTCTCATTACATGGCTATCACTTATTATCCATTCAATCAATCCATTCATCATTTCCTGTAAATTTTATCAAATTCACGCATTTAATATTTGCCTATTACTTCCTCTCATCTATTTCATTCACCTCATCTCCACCATTACATTCACACGCTGTACCATTGTTAATTATTTGTTAAACGCCTTCATTAAGGTGCTACATACATTCCGTTAAGATGAGATCATGAGGCAAGGGAATGTCCATTCAAAACTCTCATTGAAAGAAGTTGGACATCACACCATATTATAACGGCCTCTGTAAGGTGATATCACAGAAACTACTTCTCGGGTCTCTTCCATCACCAAAAACATTTTAACTCGGCAGTCATTGGTAACTGGGCCGAGACTATCGCTTGCTACACTTGAGAACCTGGCTGTCTGGACATTGACTGCATGTCCCAGCGTGGGTATATCAGCGCTGTCATTCGGGATTAGCCCCCTGAGCCATCCCCAGCCATCTCGGTAGGTTTAAAAAATCAGGGTTTTGGTTGCGTACCCTGGTTATCCAGCTTGTGCAGACCAGGCAGATTCCGCAGCACACACATACGATAGTGGTGGGGGTCGGTCCCACAGCAAGGGTTATCAGCCAGCCAGAGCACACGCAGATGAGGCAGGGTTTTGAGGTGCCACAGCTCTGCCAGGCTGACGACTGCATTTCTGCGCAGGTAGAGCTCCCGCAGGCCCACGCATTCTTTGAAGTCCTTCAGCGTGTCAATATTGTTCACACTGCAAGATGTGCAACATGGCAATTTGAAATCGATCGACTTGCGATGTCAGCAATAACCGCATGATAGTTTGTTTTCATTACATATCCATATACAGATGCACCTTTCGATGGGTACTTTCAGAAGTGAAATTATGAAACTGGGGTAAAGGTGTGAAAAACAAACTCGTGCATTGTGGTGTGTTGAGCCATGTGATCTTCTGCTCATGTTTGGGAAATTTGACTTCCAATAAATATTTAGTTAAATCGGAGTAAAAATGAATGATTATATTACTTCCTCTATATGTACAAAGATAAGTGAAAGTGTAATTGTTAATATTCATAATTTCGGAATATGCAACGTGTTAGTTTTCTACGGAATATTTACTTGTAAAATGGTATGGTATATATTTTTTTAATCTTACCTTAATGTTAAAACTTCAATATTCGGCATTTGCCGAAATATGGACACCTGAGACACACACAAAAGGGCATACACATTGTTATGCAAACAACACTATCCAGTCTGGACAATCTATACACATTAATTGATTTATCATTCTGAACTGTTAACGCTCACATCGTTACATTTACTCTACAAAACTAGTGGCATTATTAAACGTGCATAGCACTATACTTACATCTGAAAGTTCACTTCCCCTGGATGGGGTAAAAGGAAAACACAGTGTTAAAAGACATTCTTGATTTTAAGCTTACGTTACTGCAGGAATCCATACTCTTTGGTTCTTTCACGAAGGTTGAAAAAATAATAATAGATCACGACGTTTTCATACTGCTGTTATTTTTTCTGCCTGAGGACGACCGCTTGTGTTGCACTCGAAACGTTGTGATCTTAATGTTTTCTACCTACGTGACTTCACAACCATGAATAGCACTGACCACAGATAATGCAGCAATTCCTGTGGAGCAAGTCAAGTACATTTTATTTTTGTTTACATGCGTGGCGTCGTGCCATTCTGGCACAAATCTCTCCACTCAAAGCGCCATCATTAAAACCCAACATGAAATTAGAACCTTTGAAACAACAGCATAAACCACTGGGGCCGTATTTCGGGGAAAGGCGGGTAGGTGCAGTTGAGGTGACAACATCAATGCAAGTCGCATGCAACCAAGGTAGCAGCTTCATATGGAATTTATAATGGGAAACCTCTGATCCACAACCCTTACATGCTAACTGTCCACAGGCACCAGCACATCAGCGATATTGTTCCCAAGATATTGTTTCCTTTTTTGTCCAGACACCCCAGGGGTTGTAAAGGTCAGCTGTAGGTGCTCAGCTCCCTGCTTTGCGGACAAAATGTAAATATATTGTATATCGCTCGCTCTCAATACACTCCACTCACTGGCAGGCGTGGTGGGATAAAGTGTGGGTTCTCCCGCCTCTGCCAACACATCTACTCAACGTGGAAGAGTCGACCAAGCACCATGTCGAGAGCTCCCTTCTTTAGGCAAAGGTTCAACGCGGTGTCGTGGGCCGCCGTGGCCTTTCGGCGTTCGCGCGTTACCAATCGGTGGATTCATTACCAACATTTCCCTGGGAACGGTTAAATTCCTTGCTTTCTGAACCAGTGACCGATTGCTGTTAAACAATGCGTGGTTATTTTATGTATTGTATAATAGGACCCATATCTCAGAGGGCGTCCCTTGTCTGTAAACATCTGGAAGGCAGATCAGTGGCATTGGTTGAAGAGAGCCTGAACATTCTTCAGATGAGACAATGAATGTGGTCCAGAGTTGTGTCTCGTGTTGCACCAATGCTGCTGAAATTATGCAATCTCAGAAAAAGTGTGGCTGATGGGATGTGTAAAAAGAAAACTATTGCTTATGTTGAGTAACTGATATGGAGACGAATAATCGTGAATAGTACTTGTCCACATCTCTGTGTACACCCCCTAGCGCCTGGCCAAGCCATCCCCTCCCCTACTTTCCACCCCCCCACTCTCTACCCCCCCCCCAACTCTACACCTCCCCCACTATCCACCCCCCATCCACCTCCCCCACTATCCCCCCCTCCCCCCACTAATCCTTCTCCACTTCCCTCCACCATCCCCCTTTCTCCACCTCCCCCCACTATTCCCCCCCTCCACCTCCTCCCACTACATCCCCCCCACTATCCCCCCCTCCACACACTACCCCCCGCTACCCCCCGTCCACCTCCCCCCGCTACCCCCCCTCCACCTCCCCCCGCTATTCCCCCTCCACCCACTATCACCCCCCTCTCCATCTCCCCCCACTATCACCCCCTCCACCTCCCCCCACTATCACCCCCTCTTCACCTCCCCCTACTATCCCCCCTCCACCTCCCCCCACTATCTCCACCTCCCCCCCCACTATTCCCCCCTCTCCAACTCCCCCCCCCCCCCCACTATTCCCCCCTCTCCACCTTCCCCCACTATCCCCCCCAACCACCTCCCCCCATATTCCTCCCTCCACCTCCCCCCACTATCTCCACCTCCTCCCCCCACTATTCCCCCCTCTCCAACTCTCCCCCCCCCCCCCACTATTCCCCCCTCTCCACCTTCCCCCACTATCCCCCCCAACCACCTCCCCCCATATTCCTCCCTCCACCTCCCCCCACTATTCCCCCCCCCACTATTCCCCCCCCCACTATTCCCCCCCCACTATTCCCCCCCCCACTATTCCCCCCCCCACTATTCCCCCCCCCACTATTCCCCCCCCCACTATTCCCCCCCCCACTATTCCCCCCCCCCCCACTATTCCCCCCCCCCACTATTCCCCCCCCCCACTATCCCCCCCCCCCCCCACTATTCCCCCCCACTATTCCCCCCCCCCACTATTCCCCCCCCCCACTATTCCCCCCCCACTATTCCCCCCCCCACTATTCCCCCCCCCACTATTCCCCCCCCCACTATTCCCCCCCCCACTATTCCCCCCGCACTATCCCCCCCCCACTATTCCCCCCCCCCACTATTCCCCCCCCACTATTCCCCCCCCCACTATTCCCCCCCCCACTATCCCCCCCCCCCACTATTCCCCCCCCTCCCACTATTCCCCCCCCCTCCCACTATTCCCCCCCCTCCCACTATTCCCCCCCCCTCCCACTATTCCCCCCCCTCCCACTATTCCCCCCTCCCACTATTCCCCCCCCACTATTCCCCCCCCCACTATCCCCCCCCCCCACTATTCCCCCCCCCTCCCACTATTCCCCCCCCCTCCCACTATTCCCCCCCCCTCCCACTATTCCCCCCCCTCCCACTATTCCCCCCCCTCCCACTATTCCCCCCTCCCACTATTCCCCTCCACTTCCCCCCCGTCCCCCTCCTTCCCGCCCCCTCGCCGCCATCGTCGCCATGGCAACCGAGCCCCGTCCCCTCGCTCACCAGCAGTTGAGCTTGCGGACGCTGGACAAGTCGCCTGCGCGCGCCCGCGCCAGCACCAGCTTCTTCGTGAGAGTCTTCATTGCCGCTCTCTCTCTCTCGCCGACTCCCTCTCTGTCCACGCTCTCTCCGCCCTCGCCTCTTCGCACGAACCCCGCGAGCCGAGCCCAAGAAGCGACGCCGCCGTCGCGACAGCGCCCAACACAGCCGCTTACTGCGCACGCGCGTGGTTAACCCAACGCGCCGACGTCACCGCGCTTCGTTGATTCCGTACCAGCGTGGTGACGTCACCGCGGTCACCGGCGTGGTGACGTCACCGCGGTCACCGGCGTGGTGACGTCGATGTTGTTACCAACGGCGACGTCACCATTGTGAATAAGCGCGGTGACGTCACCACTGGTTCTTGCTTTCCAACAGCTGAGAAGATGTTGCACCTGGGTCAGCCACCACCAGCACGGAGTTTTCAGCAGCAGGAATTTGCTCAAACATCACTTGATGCTAAAATAAATATACATTAGGCCCTGTTCATCCATAACATCATCATTGGTAAATCTCCGCTATCCTCTTAATAACGTATTGATAGTTACATTTTAATGTACACATTTTAGTGAGGGACTGTATTTTTGTGGTCTGGGGCTGTTTTTGATGTTTTACTGCCTTTCCCAAGCCTAGGAATTGATTTACTCATGCAATTTGAACGTATGCTGTATTTATTTAAGGGGTGCCATGGTGGTGTGATGTTGGTCGTGGTGCCTGCATATTTGGAGTTTGCATGTTCTCCCCGTGGTAGCGTGGATATAAATACATTTAGATAAGATTATTTTGCTATACATTTCCACAGGACAAGCCACTAAGTTGAGATATAATTTGTGGCCGGGACGCTTCTGAAAAACAAGTTAATATCTCAGTGTGCTTTAACTGGCAAGATGAAACATATTTCGATTTAAAGCTTTCGTGACTGCAGGGATTCATCTTCTTGGTTCTTTCGGTAAAGTAGAAGGGAAGTAATAAAATAATAAAAAAACAATAAAACAATTCTCACGACGTTTCGGCCACAACGCAAGCAGCCGTCCTCAGGTGAAACCAGGTCTGTCGAGGCGACAGCGTCTGAATGAAACAGCACACGTGCTTGGAGCATATATATAAGCTGGATTGGAAGGGGGGAAAAGGGCGCCTTGACAAAAGAATATGCATATCAAGAGGCATTTAGCATATTTATGGGAAATGCAGGTATGTGCATAGTACTACTCATGCCCGTGCATTATGCAGGATTAGCAGCATCAAAGGGAGGGGGTAGGGGTATCATTAATAAAGGGAAGGAGTGTTAATAGTATGTAGCTGCAGTAACTAAAACCACGTAAACAACTAAAGTATAAACTACATAGTATCATCAGTATACTAAATATACTCTACAATAAGCTGAGTTACTAACAGTAAGTAATACATTACAATTCTACGTCGTAAAACATATAATATGCTTCCATCTAAACTTTATTCTCTTACATCACACGAGTCTACACCGTACTATATACTGCCATAGACAAACCCAACATTAAATTATATACTGTATTGCTATAAACCACCTTATACATTGTAATATTGCACTATGTGTTATTCTACCCACCCTAATGTATATCACACTGCTGTATATTCACTATACAATTACGATACTATATATTACTTTGTACATTGTATTAAGCATATACATGTTATACTATTTGTTATTATACACTGTACCATTGACCGTCGTGTGAAAGATACTAAGAGGAAGCAACGAAATATGTCAATGGGTGAGTAGTGGTGGGAAACTTGCAGCGGAGGGAAACTTGCAGCGGAGAAAAGAATCCATTCCCTGCAGAGAATACAATGCCAGTGAATGGAACGCGGTCTGAAAGTCACCGTAAACGTGAACACAATCAGTTAAGATCCGAAATGGTTTATTACGTCCTTCCAATGATTGCTAAGCCAGAATCCATCTTTTCGGTTGAAATTGTCTCTGTGTTTGTATATGTGGATCGCCTCATGAACGAATCTCTCATGGTAACCAGATGGCTTTCCTCTGTGGTAGCAGTTACATTGGAGTTGTTTACGTGGTGGTTTTAGTTACTGCAGCTACATACTATTAACACTCCTTCCCTTTAACAGGACCCTGCGGGGTTGCCTGGTAGGAACGAACAATTGAATGGCTATAATAAAATGAAATGGCAAAAAATGGCCGCCAATAAGTGGATGCCCCGTGGCCCCGCCCTCCACCCGCGTAACCCCGCCCCGCCGCCCCATGTCGTTGTCCCCGCCCCCAGCTCTTTGCCCCACCCCTTACCGCTGTAACCCCGCCCCAACCCCGCGTAGCCCCGCCCTCCACCTCGTGCCCACGCCCCCTGCCGCCGTTGCCCCGCCCCCTGCTGCTGTAGCCCCGCCCAATACACCCCTAGCGGGGGAGAGATTCCCAGGCCTGGCTCTAGGCTGGAGAGCCGCCGACAAGGGGGGGGGGGGGGGGGGGGGGTAGGGAGTTTTTAATGTAAAAGCTTTCAATTTAAATGTTTCTATTAAAAAACATCAGGGAATGTAACATTGTTAAACATTAACTCCCTTTCACACACGCGGGGGAACTATACGAAGGGAGAGTTTGAGGCCTAGTTCTAGGCTTTAGGCCTAGCTGTAGGCTTTAGGCCGCCGTGAGTTAATTGTTAATTTAAATGTTTTAATTATTTATGTAAAAGCTTTAAATGTAAATGTTTCTATTTTAAAACATCAGGGAATGTAACATTGTTAAACATTAACTCCCTTTCACACACGCGGGGGTACGATACGAAGGGAGAGTTTGAGGCCTACGTCTAGGCTCTAGGCCGAGCTGTAGGCTTTAGGCCGCCGTGAGTTAATTTTTAATTTAACTGTTTTTATTATTTATGTAAAAGCTTTAAATTTAAATGTTTCTATTTAAAAGCATCAGGGAATGTAACATTGTTAAACATTAACTCCCTTGCACACACGCGGGGGAACGATACGAAGGGAGAGTTTGAGGCGTTGTTCGAGGCTTTAGGCCTAGCTGTAGGCTTTAGGCTGCTGTGAGTTAAATTTTAATTCACAAGTTTTAATTAAAAGCTATCTCAGGGAATTATAAGGGAATGTTACACTTGTTTAGCCAGGAAAGCGTCACTGAGTCTAAAGGTGTTTGTAGGGCCATGCCAAGTGTTTGCAGTAGGGGGCGATGTTGCTACACGGACGGACGGACGGACAAACGGACAGACGATATAATCTATTGTAGGCTGGTCCACTTCGTTCCTACCAGTATTAATGCTACCCCTATCCCCTCCCTTTGATGCTGCTAATCCTGCATAATGCACGGGCATAAGTAGTACTATTCACATACCTGCATTTCCCATAACCCTTCCATTTGATGCTGCTAATCCTGCATAATGCACGGGCATGAGTAGTACTAATCACATACCTGCATTTCCCATAAATATGCTAAATACCTTTTGAAATGCATATTCTTTTGTCAAGGCGCCCTTTTCCCCCCTTCCAACGCAGCTTATATATATATATACTCTAAGCACGTGTGCTGTTTCATTCAGACGCTGTCGCCATGACAGACCTGGTTTTCACCTGAGGAAGGCTGCTTGCGTTGTGGCCGAAACGTCGTGAGAATTATTTTATTGTATTTGTTGTAACGTTCTGACTTGTCCCTACTGGACATTGTGAACATTTGCTTTATCATTCATCGGAATCCTCCAGTATAAATATTCTGCTTCTGAAACGTTTTTGCTCTCTCCCTTCACCGACCCACACTGACTAGTGTAGTGAAGTATGGTTAATAGCCCCCACGAACGAAAGACGTGGAGAGGCTCTCATTCAGCACCTCTGGGTTCTCAGGCACCATTAGTGACACCAGTACGGCACCCATTTGGGTTCATATAGCGTCCACACGCACTTGCGTGTCAAGACACTCCACAAAAGCCGTGCAAAATTACTTCTCTGGTGAAAAGAAACAGGGTCTCCAGCAGTAGCTGTCTGGGCAGTCCCTGGCAGGGCCTGGGAAAATTAACACAAAGCACTGCCAACAGCATAGCATGGCATAAATCCCAAACGTGATTTGCACGTCAATATAACGTCACCATTCTTTACAAATATTACGTGCTTGAATTTGGTTGTATGGAGTGTGAGGCATTCTCTTTGGTTCTTTCGGTAAAGTCACGTAGGTATAAAATAAATCAAAATAAATTAAATCACGACGTTTCGGGCGCAACGTCCGTCATCAGGTGGGACAACCACAGCAAGAAACAATTGCTGAAGTGGGCAAAAGGGCTACTGTAACACGAGGCTATATAGGTAAGAGAGGGGCGGGGAGGAGCCAGAGAGGAGAGGCAGAGAGAGAGGTGTGGGGTAGGGGAAGTGGAGGGGCTGCTCGTGTCAAGAAAGAAGATGCCTCAAGAAGACGCCTCGTGAAGAAGAGTCAAGCCTCAAGTCACCCTGACCAGCCAGCAGCCCTTCTGGCTTGGTCACGCTAGTAGTATCCAAGAGTGTTGCATTTGTGTTAATAATAAATAGTATTGCCTCCCAAGAAGTTGTGAGTGCGCCTAATTCGAGCCTATTACACATACAATGAAACAAGAAAATGTAAAAAACAGAGGAATGGAATACAATACACTATTCGACATTATTGTAAAAAATAAATAAAAAGTCCATCCTCTGTGTTAGTGAATTTGTAAAATATTTTAGGCAGGATATTCGTTTTCAAATTTAGATTTTTTTTCTGGGGGGGGGACCCCAGACCCCCTGGAAGATTTGGTCCCCCCCCAATGTTGACTCCATGGCTACGGCCTTGGCCTACGGTGCCAATAATGGGTCTACGGTACCAAGCATGGACCCACGGCACCAATAATGGTCTCACGCTCCAATCATGGGCCTATGGCGCCAATCATGGGCCCAGGTGAAGAACAATCTTGATTTTCAGCTGCTTGGTAACTAACTGATCAAGAACACAAAGGATATTTTATGCACTGAAAACAGCACCAACCCGTGTTTTTACACATTTGATTCAAATGTTGACCTTGAAGTCCAATAGAAAGAAATGTCCTTGCAGTAGTTCAGCAAACAGTACTATGTTAGGCAGTCACGAGGTAGTGCGCTCGCTAGCTTGTGTGCAAAGGTTTCACCGTTTGAATCCGTTGGCCACTGATTAATTCTGCGGGTGTATTAAGCACAAACAATCTGCGCCCGTATACTTCACATTAGAGGTTAAGGATCCCGTAACGGCATTCGCAAGAGTAGGCCATTGCGTGGTGGAGTCACGGTTCAAAATTTTCCAATTTTGAAAAAAAATACCCACTTATTACTCAAAGGAATCTATTCCAAAATAATCGACCCCCCCTCCCACTGTGAAAACTTGACAGAACCCACATGTAAAAGAGTCATGAGTGATGCTTTCCACTGAGGGTCCCCTAGGCTAGACATCTGTGAAAATACTGTACATCTGTAAACAAAAAGAGCTTCATAGCTCATCGAATTTTTTCAGGATAAATAAAGATTCTGATTCTGGAATGGTTCATATGTGATAACAAGGTTCTGGTAGATGCTGAGGCATTTAAGCAAGTGCCCTTTCCTTTAAAATGCTCGTCCTTAAGTTGGCGTGAAACAACATTCACACTAAAAGCATAATAAAACATTTAGTCACGACTGTTGAAACTTTGTCTGATTTTTTAAATGGAATTTCCGGCCAGTCCATTCGGTGCTAAACTGGTGCGCGATGATGCCAATGCAGATGAATGGCGGGCAGCCCGAGTGTGTGTGGGGCGTGTTGCACATTGCGCCTGCCAGGCCATATTTACACGGCAGCCACCCTGCCTGCCTGGCTGCGTGGGTGGCCTCACAATGGGGTTTGTTTCCTTTCTGTGGTGTCCAGTGATATTGCCAGGCAACCGTCATATTTCTGTATAGTCTGTAGTAAATGGTTTTGCTTTGAGCCATTCAAGCCTTTCGAGCAGCAGATATATAAGATCTCCGTTTACAAAAAACGACAGTATATAATAAATGGTTCTTTACACATTTTTGTGAATTTATTTTGTTGTTATTGTTCACCAAGGCCTGATAGTTTTGCAGTAGAATGCACCTTCATTCTTATGTAACACAGCATTAGACGACAGTGCTTTAGTGTTGGGCGCTATTGTCCCTTGCGGCGCTTGCAAACATACACCATGTTTGGCCAAGGTGCTGGGCTCTGAGTGGGTAATAAGAGGTGAAAGGTGATGATGAAATGCGACCACGCCTCGTACCTGCCGAACACCTGCGTCTGTTCCTGACAGTTCTGAATACGCGTCCGTTATAACCACACGTGCGGGCTGGACACCTTCTAACCTATATATTACATTGTACATTCAGAGCAGGTAAGGACACATCCTCTTACTGCATAAGGATTTAATGAATGTGTGAAGTGCTAATATTTGAAGTGTGCGGCTGCCGTATTAATGTCAATGCTGTATAATGACTGCGGCAAATGGACGGTTAGAAAGCGCTCTTAAAAGGATATCTGGTGGTAAGTGCAGCTACTACTACTGCAGTGCCCTCATGCCATGTTGGTCATGGGGTTTAATTGACCAGTCTTCCCTGCGGTGGTGAGCGTGGGGTGGTGAAGGTGGGGGGGCGACAACCGGTTCGGACATCACTCGCCACCGATGTGAGCCGTGTGATCGGTGGCCACTTTTAGTGTACGTTATTAATGAAGTATTTTTGTAATGTTATACAATACTGTAATTTGAACCATTGCACATTTGCCTTAGTTACCATTGTGCACTGCTCATACCTTCTTGCCACTTACCTTTATCGCATTTCCCAAAGCGTACACATGTTTTTGAATGATTAGGAATATACACAGGTAGTCGTCGACTTATGAACACCCGTCTTACGAACATCCGTACTTACGAGCCAGCTTCCATGAAATATTAAAACAAATTAACATTGACTTAAAACGCGAACTCGCAATTGCAAACTGAACCGTGAAACTTAATTTGTTCAGAGGAGCGGTCCTCCACGAGAGACGCAATGAGCCGGCCTCTCCGTGTGAGTGAATGTTTGCGCATGTGTGTGTGTGAAAGTTTGAGTGGGCGCTACGAAAGCGGCTACCTGACTTCGATGCTTGCTCACGACCAACACCAAGTACCTGGTGTGGTGTGTAAACATCTCCACTGGGGGAGACAAAGGCGGCCGGGCGTGGTGTTGGCCACCCCCTCGTGTGCCGTGCCGGCCTTAAGTGCTACTCGTTAACAACACTTCCTCATCCAGTGTGTAAAGGCTACACGGGGGGGGGGGGGGTCTTTGTCTTTGCGTGCGCGCACGTGTGTGTGTCGGGGAGTGGTAGTGCAATGGTTAGCGTGCTGTGCTACCAACCTGGAAGCCAAAGTTCAATTCCCGCTCACGATCGACACCTGTGACGATTATCTGAATTGACTCAGCCTCAAATGAGTACCTGGTGCGGTGTGTAAACATCGCCACTGGGGGAGACAAAGGCGGCCGGGCGTGGCACTGGCACGCTCACCCTCTCTCGTGTGCCACAGTGCCGGCCTTCACCAGCGCTGCTCGCTAACAGCCCTTGCACCAACAGTCTGTTAAGGCTACACGGGGTCGGGGGGTCATTGTCGTTAGGGTGTGTGTGTATCTCTGTGTGTGCGCACGTGCTCCCGTGTGTGTGTATCTGTGTGTGCGCACGTGCTCCCGTGTGTGTGTGTCTGTGTGTTCGCACGTGCTCCCGTGTGTGTGTGTATCTGTGTGCTCGCACGTGCTCCCGTGTGTGTGTGTGTGCTCGCACGTGCTCCCGTGTGTGTGTCTGTGTGCTCGCACGTGCTCCTGTGTGTCTGTGTGCTCGCACGTGCTCCCGTGTGTGTGTCTGTGTGCTCGCACATGCTCCCGTCTGTGTATGTGTGTGCTCGCACGTGCTCCCGTGTGTCTGTGTGCTCGCACGTGCTCCTGTGTGTGTGCACATGCTCCCGTGTGTGTGTCTGTGTGTGCGCACGTGCTCCCGTGTGTGTGTGTTCGCACGTGCTCCCGTGTGTGTGTGTTCGCACGTGCTCCCGTACGTGTCTGTGTGCTCGCACATCTTATCTTAAAACTCGCCTTTTGCCTATCCAAGGACGGGTGTATTGCAGTAAATCTGAAACTTGCTAACAGCCCTTGCACCAACAGTCTGTTAAGGCTACACGGGGTCGGGGGGTCATTGTCGTTAGGGTGTGTGTGTATCTCTGTGTGTGCGCACGTGCTCCCGTGTGTGTGTATCTGTGTGTTCGCACGTGCTCCCGTGTGTGTGTGTGTGCTCGCACGTGCTCCCGTGTGTGTGTCTGTGTGTTCGCACGTGCTCCCGTCTGTGTGTCTGTGTGTTCGCACGTGCTCCCGTGTGTGTGTGTGTGCTCGCACGTGCTCCCGTGTGTGTGTGTGCTCGCACGTGCTCCCGTGTGTGTGTGTGCTCGCACGTGCTCCCGTCTGTGTGTGTCTGTGTGTGCTCGCACGTGCTCCCGTGTGTGTGTGTGTGCTCGCACGTGCTCCCGTGTGTGTCTGTGTGCTCGCACGTGCTCCCGTCTGTGTGTGTCTGTGTGTGCTCGCACGTGCTCCCGTGTGTGTGTGTGTGCTCGCACGTGCTCCCGTGTGTGTCTGTGTGCTCGCACGTGCTCCCGTCTGTGTGTGTCTGTGTGTGCTCGCACGTGCTCCCGTGTGTGTGTGTGTGCTCGCACGTGCTCCCGTGTGTGTGTCTGTGTGCTCGCACGTGCTCCCGTGTGTCTGTGTGCTCGCACGTGCTCCCGTGTGTGTGTCTGTGTGCTCGCACATGCTCCCGTCTGTGTATGTGTGTGCTCGCACGTGCTCCCGTGTGTCTGTGTGCTCGCACGTGCTCCCGTGTGTGTGCACATGCTCCCGTGTGTGTGTCTGTGTGTGCGCACGTGCTCCCGTGTGTGTGTGTTCGCACGTGCTCCCGTGTGTGTGTTCGCACGTGCTCCCGTACGTGTCTGTGTGCTCGCACATCTTATCTTAAAACTCGCCTTTTGCCTATCCAAGGACGGGTGTATTGCAGTAAATCTGAAACTTGCAAGCGAAAAGCAGACCGCGACGTGATATTCATTGCATTAATGCCTGTGCCATTTGTAATATACATTTTATACAGTATTACATGCAAATGTACCATATTTATTCTTATGTGTTTAACAATGCTCCCCTTTTTGTTACAGATTTCATAACACTGACCGTATGAGCATTTAAAGACAGTGAATTATTATGTTCTGACTTACGAACCGTTCGACTTACCAATGGGTCTCAGGAACGAATTAGGTTCTTAACCCGAGGACTGCCTGCTGAGTTACTTATGCTGTGCGATGCTTTTATAAATACAATCTCTCCATCAGTGAGGGCATCTGGATCAACATTGGTATCGCAAACCCCACGCTTCACATTGAAAATAGCAAAGATAACTTGAATCCCAATTCGATGCAATTCGTATCTCCTGGTGGGTGATACTCGAAAGCAATTTTCTTGGAGCTGCTTTATATCTTTCGCATGATTGCTATAAACCTCAGAATGACTTTGAAAGAAAGGTGTTTATATAGAATGTTTTTTGTTCACTTCGTTAGACACTTAATGGGCCACTACAATTTAAAGTAATACACGATGCAAAGTCCACCATGCACATTATCTTATCTTATTTACCGAGATACACACATTGGCTGTGTCCTAGGCTGTCTAATACTGAAACTTCGTAAGGATGAAAATTACTTTTCAGTTACTTTTATTAAGACCGATCTTGTGTATTTAGTTTGCATCATCCTCTAAGAACTTGTAGCCGTACAGTAGGTGTGAGACAGTTACTTGCACAATTTATAATAATTCTTGAATTTTTTTTTGGTATTCTTGCGTGTGGTACTGGTTCATGGTGGTGGAGCATTTGAAAACTTAAGGTACATTACACGTAAGTAAAACAAGTTAATGTAAAAAAACCTGCGTTACTGTATAATTCAAAGACGCACATAAATATTGTATTTACCGTGTTTATGTTTGTACTTAGAATTAGGACAATAAGCAAACTATTTGAACGATGCTATGAAGTACTGTGTGCAGTTTTGGAATAGATTTAAAGGTATTGTATCTTGAGCAGATTTGCCAGATAGCACTGAGATGTTATGGCATAGTATTAGCACAACGACATCAACAGGTGAGAGCCATCTGATTTGCTTACGTTTTGAATGGTTTCAGATGCACAGCACAAACAGACTTTTAGGAGTCTGTGATGTCAAAGCTAAAGGACTCCAGCCGGGTGGCGCCTTCACTGGAGGTGAGCAGGGCATCCACTCCGCTGCCGGGCATTGGAGGAGCAAGCCACACGGAGCACGCTGATGGGGGCCTCAAAAAGACAACCAGCTTCACAGGGAAGAGGAGCCGAATCACCAACGCCACCCTGCCCGAGGAGAAGGTACACACACAGTATGGCCCCCCGAGGCACCACTTCAAGTAAAAACTCCTCTCGTGACCTTGAGGTGGGCAAAAGCGACATTTGGTGGTGCAGGGCCTCATGCCAGCACCCCCTTATGTGTGTATGGACACATTGTCAACATTTATACTACGATAGGTGCTAATTTAGTCCATCCATGTGTAATAAGTGGCTCCGATACGGCAGAACTTTATTTAATATTTATTAAAGGTTCTTGCACAGTCACGACTCCTCTCGTTCCCGCGGATGCCGTTGTTGCTCTCCGGCGTGACTGCGCTTGCCCCGCGCCACGTGGCGCTCACCCCGCTCTCAACCGCACCACTGACTGGCAGCGCGCTGGGGAGCGGCCGAGCGGCTGGAGGTCGAGCCGCCACGTGGCTGGTGGAGATGGTGGGGCAGCAGCTCCTCTTCGATCTTCAACCACTACCCCGCTTATATTCGCTCTTGCGAGGCTAAGCCCCGCCTCTGGCCACGCCCCTCTAGGAACCTTCGAGAACGTTCCAGAGGCTTCCATGCTAGCTCCGCCCATAACCTTCCCTCCAAGATAGAACCCTACTACTGATAAGGCGTGGACTGTATGACAGTATTTAAAGTGTAACCCCTCAATTATGCAGGAGATGGCGCTCGCTTATTACACATCTGTAGTGGAGTAACGCGCACGGGGTCTTGCAAACAGTGTGCACGCATGTGTGAGCTGCGGACAGTGAGGTCACATCAGGGCGAATAGGTGCTGTGAGAGAAAACAACGAGAGACGACCAATTAAGGTGCATAGCGGTGATTGGCTGGCTGCAAATGCAGGCGCGGAACAGGCGCCAGGTTGGCGAGAGATTGAGGCGATAGCACGGGCGAGAGGCGACGGGAGGACGCCTGCTTAATTATGGCATTTAATGAGGAGCACTATAAATAGGGAACGTGTGAGGCAGAGGAGTTTAGTTGGTTGGAGTGAAGACAAGAGTGAACACAAGAGAAGTCCGGGGCCCCACTCTCCACACCTCGTCCTCTCCAGCGGTGATGGCTGATCCCCCACTGGAGGCAAGGGCGAGGTTGGAGAAGCGAGGGTAGACAGGCTAGCAGTAGAGAAGCTAGCGGAATCCTAAGTGTGAGTGCGCGAAGGCTAGCAGTAGCGAAGCTAGCAGAGTGTATAGCGAGAGGCTAGCAGCAGAGAGGGTAGCAGTGGATAAGCTAGCAGAATATATAGTTAGAGGCTAGCAGTGAAGATGCTAGCAGAGTGTATAGTGAGAAGCTAGTAGTGGAGAAGCTAGCAGAGTGAATAGTAATAAGCTAGCAGTGGAGAGGCTAGCAGAGTGTACGGTGAGAAGCTACAAAAGTGTGTAGTGATAGGCTAGCAGCGGAGAGGCGAGCAGAATGAGAGAGAGTGGAGCGAGTGGAGCGTGACTGACAGGCTAGCAGCGGAGAGGCGAGCAGAGCAAGAGAGCAGGATAGCAGCGGAGAGGCTAGGAGAGAGAGAGAGAGAACAGGCTAGCAGTGGAGAGGCTAGGAGAGAGAGAGAGAGAGAGCAGGCGAGCAGAGCAAGCGGAAGAGTTGCGACGGAGATGGGTGGTGTTGAACGCGAGGAGTTCTGTTCGAATAAAGTGACAGAGGAGAAAAATAAGTTGTCCGCGTGAAATAACACCACTACACACGCATCAAAAATAGCAATTACAAGTGTTTCAAGACCCCCTATGGACTGACATCTGCCGACGTCTCTCTTCCCATCTTGCTCAGCTCTCCGCAACGCACCACCCACATGGCTGCCTCCATTCTCCTGTTCGAGTCCACTTCTCCTTAGCCTACAACTGACAATTGTGTTGAATACTTAATTCGGAATGTTTTTTTATATGAAATACTTTCAAGAGAAGATCTGAAAGGATATATAATCGTAACTGCTTTTATCAGGTACATTTTTAGATGTTAGTGGTAAATTCTTGGTTGATTGCTTTACACCTTCATTCGTCCATGAAAAAAGTATTGCATAAAAATATTGAGTCAAATTACTTAAATAAAACTAAAACAACTTCAAACACAAGTTTTAGATATGTTTTTAATATAAGAACCGTATTATTTCATTGGCTCATTGTAAACATGCAGATTTCAATATTATTCGTACTCTACAACAAAGGGATGACATGAGACACATCTCAGCAGATAACGTGACCAACAGTCACACTACTGCTGTCAGCTGCATGGGTTAAGTTTCAGGAAAAGTCGGCCCATGCTTGCCAAGTTTTAAAACGACCGGCACATTACTGAATTTGAAAGATCATGTTGCAACATCACCTCCCTGCTGGCAGACGATAGCCATTTGCAGGCTGGTGCTGCATCCAACTTGTGCTGTATAGGGATGGTTGCCACTGGGTGGTCTCCTGAGTCAGACTGACACAGGGCATTTGAATGGTACTGTGAGATGCTTAGACATTGCAAGCAAGTGCCACTATAAATGCAATTTTTTGTGTGAAATATTCATGCTCAGGAGTGCAGTGCCGCATCTCCAGACTTCACGGACATTCCTCAATGCTGTTGCGAACATGTGTCTTGTCACAGGAAGCAGTTAGAGCCTGGATAAGCCAGAATATCAAAATGAAGGTGTGCTGCTGGTACATGGAGTCTTCAACAGCTGGGTGAGGGCACACTTTTCTGAATGTGTACATTTGTGTTCGTAAAATGTGGATGGAGTCTGGAATGTCGAGTACTCTATCCATTTACATAGCTACAAAATGCTTATCACACGATTGTTATGCCAGAAAGTGACCTGTAAAATCACAGGCTATAGGTAAGGTAGAGGGTTGGAAAAAAACCAAACCCATAAAATGTAACTGGTATTGGCCAAACATCCGCATTCTATAACCTTACATTGCAAATTAATTCATTGGGATTACACAGCAGCAACATCAGCTCCTCCTGCAAAAAAAACTTGGTAGGGCCTTCCTGGAATGTAATCTTGAGACTCGTTAAGGATTGCCTGGGTAAATGAAGTGTTATCAGTGGCGTTGGGCTGCACACAGAAGTCTCTGCTTGTATTGCTGTTGTAAACCACCCATTCAGGTATAGATGTATTCTCGACCTGCATGGGTGAACCGCAATGCCTGAGCATGGTGTTGTAATTGTGCTTGTACAAGAATTAAGAATGAGCTCTATGTTATGGGAGTGTATCTATATGTGATAATGTATCGTGATCAGCAATTTTAAAAGCACACTCAGTCCAGTGCACCTACAACCATCTCCAGCTCCTCTCGGATGGGGTGCAGTAGAGCATTTGAACCTTATGACGGTACCCCGAGGGACCGTAGCACCCCGGCTCTCGCACAATGTCCGTGATGCAGTCATTTTTAGTCCGTTGATGGTCGGCGATGCGGAAATCGACTCATCTCGACGAGCTGTACACGATGCACTATCGTGCAGACGAGCGTTCAGGGTTGCAGTACAATCGTTTTGTACCAGGCCAGCCTACAATCCATTGTGCCCGTCTCCACGTGGTTATTTCTTGTGCGGAATGCCGAGCTATGATTGTGTTATGCTGACTAACTGTCAATGGCTATATTAGATGGGGTTGGATTCCTGTGTGACCCCCTTAAACTGCAGGATTGAATGCCTGCGCCACAAGGTGACGACGGCTCTGCATTGGCCGGTGCCGCTCGCAGGGTGTGTGAGTGCAGGCACCCGCGTTCTGAGCATGCCTCCACCGCACTGCGCAAGCCCACTCTGCTGGGAGAGAAATGGGAGCCCGCCAAGCACACTGTGAAAGAGCCCACCAATGCGTTCGGAGACATCCAATTCACCGGCCTTGGCCAGAGGCTTGGCAAAGTGAGTCCTGCGCAGCACGTGGGTAGCACTTGGTCATCCCAGCCGAGGGATGTAAGGGGGAGATCCAGCACGGAATGGCTCTCGTGTTGTGGAGATGCACACCGTGGCCATGTCAGGCTGCCTGACAAATGTTCAGCTGGGATAATGAACAAAAAAACCTTGTACATTTATAAAGTGCATATAATATTTAGTTGTTACGTTTCCAAACTAAACCGTAGTGTGTCATTCGATTAATTTGGTTTCTAATTATTCCCACACAATTTTCCCTTCCATCCGCATCCCGGCCATCATTATCATCGCCCCTGCCGTGCTTACCATAAGAGATGTTCTAAGCTTCATTGTTAAACATCACAGCACAAAGCACCGTCCATGTGAGGTTGTAGAGGCCATGGCAGAGCCGAGCCAAGCCGTGGCGGAGCATACCGCGCTAATAGTGAATATACGAGTGTTGTGGAGGATTTCATCTGCGTGACTGTCACCCGCACAGCTGTAGGCATGTGAAGTCAATCGACAGTGTTTCTAGCTTTGGAAGGGCAGCGTCACGTTATATCTGGCAGGAATGAATAGCACCCTAATTAGTGCTGCGTAAAATAAATGGTGATTCTAAAAAAATAAGTGTCTAGAAAATAACTTTTTATTTCAGCAGAGCAAACGATTTCGCAGACGTGCCATGAAAACCAACTACGGTAATTGGTAATCCAGAAACACTGTTTTGTATGTTCCACATCCGTGCATTATGTTACAATCTGGTAATTATGGGTGTAATGATGCATTGGGGGATATTGATTTTCAAGGATTGCTCTGCATGCATTGAATCGTATGTGCAAACCACTTAACTTATACAAATATGCACACAAATATGCACACAAGATGCGAATGTTACATTTAGGCAAACGAGACAGTAACGTGAGAAACAAATCCTAGATTGGTAGCAACTAACAGTGCACGGGGGGGGGGGGGGGGGGGGTGATAGCGAATCGTTAATATTACCCATAAGGGTGATGCGCGATCTTCCATTGTACTGTCCACAGCAAGGTTTCCCTGTAGCAAGTAGCTGAGATTCCCTCAAGGGACTCAAGCAAGATTGAAAACTAATTTATTTAGAACTGATTTGTGTGCTTAGTTTCTTGTCCTCCCGTAACTCCGATTAGCATGACTCACTATGTACGAGTTTGCATGCTCTCCCTGTGGTCGCGTGGATTTTTCTCTGGGTCCTCTGGTTTTTTCCCTGCACGTTTAGAATAAACACGCGTTTAGAGTTTCGATTAAAGTTTTCGTGACTGCAGGGATTCATCTTCTTGGTTCTTTCGGTAAAGTCACGTAGAATGGAAATAATAAAATAAAAATAAAACATTATAAAATAATTCTCACGACGTTTCAGCCACAACGCAAGCAGCCGTCCTCAGGTGAAGAACAGGTCTGTCAGAAAGACAGCGTCTGAATGAACACCACCAGGCTTGGCAGCGTATATTTAAGCTGGGTTGGAGGGTGAAGAGCGCCTTGACAAAGGAATTTGCATATCAAGAGGAATTTAGCATATTTATGGGAAATGCAGGTATGTGATTAGTACTACTCATGCCCGTGCATTATGCAGGATTAGCAGCATCAAAGGGAGGGGATATGGGAAATGCAGGTATGTGATTAGTACTACTTATGCCCGTGCATTATGCAGGATTAACAGCATCAAAGGGAGGGGATATGGGAAATACAGGTATGTGATTAGTACTACTTATGCCCGTGCATTATGCAGGATTAGCAGCATCAAAGGGAGGGGATAGGGGTAGCATTAATAAAGGGAAGGAGTGTTAATAGTATGTAGCTGCAGTAACTAAAACCACCACATAAACAACTAAAGTATAAACTACATAGTATCATCAGTATGCTAAATATACTTTACAATAAGCTGAGTTACTAACAGTAAGTAATACATTACAATTCTACGTCGTAAAACATATAATATGCTTCCATCTAAACTTTATTCTCTTACATCACACGAGTCTACACCGTACTATATACTGCCATAGACAAACCCAACATTATATACTGTATTGCTATAAACCACCCTAAACCTTATACATTGTAATATTACACTATGTATTATTCTACCCACCCTAATGTATATCACACTGCTGTATATTCACTATACAATTACGATACTATATATTACTTTGTACATTGTATTAAGCATATACATTTTATACTATTTGTTATTATACACTGTATCATTGACCGTCGTGTAAAAGATACTAAGAGGAAGCAACGAAATAAGTCAATGGGAGAGTAGTGGACGGAAACTTGCAGTGGAGCAAAGAATCCATTCCCTGCAAAGAATACAATGCCAGTGAGTGGAACGCGGTCTCAAAGTCACTGTAAACGAGAACACAATCAGTTAAGATCCGAAATGGTTTATTACGTCCTTCCAATGATTGCTAAGCCAGAATCCATCTTCTCGGTTGAAATTGTCTGTGTGTTTGTATATGTGGATCGCCTCATGAACGAATCTCTCATGGTAGCCAGATGGCTTGCAGATAACCTCTGTCTTGGAGAAGTCAATATCACGTGAGCCCACTGAATTGTAACAGTGATCTGCCACGGCTGAGGTGTTTGTCCTACCGTGTTTCAAGTCTGCTTTATGTTCACGGATGCGATCCAAAACATGTCGTTTGGTTTCTCCAATGTAACTGCTACCACAGAGGCAACTTAGTTTGTAGACGCCAGGGTACTGTATGTCTGGAACCACATCTTTTACAGACGGGACCAGATCACGGATTTTATGTACTGTGTTGAATCGGACCTGGATCTTGTGTTTTATCAGGATTTTGGAGATCTTTTTTGTGACCCCAGTAATGTAGGGTAAGGTGATGATCTTGAAAGGCTCCTCAACATAATCCTTCTTGATGGTTGGAGTGATGGCTTTGCGGATTGTGTAGTCGGAGTAACCATTAGCCTTAAGAGCTTGGCGTACGTGTTTGAGTTCACTGGCAATGTGTTCCTGGTCGGAGATGCATTGGGCTCTATGGTATAGAGTCTTGATGAGGGAATTCTTCTGGGATGGATGGTGGTGGGAATCTGGTTTTAGGTAAGCATCTGTATGGGTGGCTTTCTTGTAGACAGAGTGGCTCATTGAACCATCAGGTCTCCTTTTAATTAGGACATCCAAAAAGGGTAGCTTGCCATCTTTTTCGACTTCTATTGAAATTCCTTTGTCAAGGCGCTCTTCCCCCTCCAACCCAGCTTAAATATACGCTGCCAAGCCTGGTGGTGTTCATTCAGACGTTGTCTTTCTGACAGACCTATTCTTCACCTGAGGACGGCTGCTTGCGTTGTGGCCGAAACGTCGTGAGAATTATTTTATTATGTTTTATTTTTATTATTTTATTATTTCAATTCTACGTGACTTTACCGAAAGAACCAAGAAGACGCGTTTAGAGTGTTTGACTGCTGTACATTTCCACATGATAAACCACTTCGTTGAGCTATAATTTGTGGCCAGGTTGGTTCTAAAAAAGAGTTATATAGCTCAGTGGGCCTTACCTGGTAAAATATCTTCAGTTTAGTTTGTTAACATCGACTTTGTGCAGCCAGGTTTACATGCTGTGTTGGTTGAGGGCAGCATTGCAGCACCTGTGCTGCACTAGGCACGCCCTTGTTGCTTCACTTGCCTGTTGCGTCACACGTCACCTTGGGTACCGCGTTGACGCTGGATCAGTTTCTGTCAGGTTAGATGGCTCGGTCAACAATCCTTGCTGCTCTCCATTGTGGCAGCTTTTAATGTCGAGCATGGTGCAGTGCACATGTAACCAACCCAGCGCTTTGGAAGCAACGGTTGATTTCCTCAACCAGTTAAGACTCCACACCTGCTGGGTTCGGTGGGCAGCAGGGTGGCGCAGTGGTAATGCTCCTGCCTCGTAGGAAGAAGTTCATGGGTTTGATTCCTAACTTTCTTTGTGGAGTTTGTATGTTCTCCCCCTGTTCTGCATGGGTTTCCTCCGTCTTTTCCTGTTTCCTCCCGTGGATTATAAAACACAAGGTAATGGCCAAACATCCCAATGCTGAAAAAGTATTTGCACATTACACAATAGGAATTGCACGCAGCGGCATCAACATCGCCCCCTACTGCAAAAAACTTGGCTCGACCATTCTGAAACATAACTCAGTGAGGCTTTCCTGCATAGTAAACAATTGTAATTATATCAACAATAACAACAATAAAATAATGACTGCAGGCCATGGTGCGCTTTATAATACATTTCCTGTGCACAGTATTTCTTTACGGTTTATTTGAAACAGAATATTTGGCACAAAGGTCACGTCATAAAAAAGTAGACTCAGTGATACTGTACTTTAATAAACAAATTTATATTTGTAAGGCGCATTTCATCTGTAAATCTTAATGCGCCCCATGTATGGAAAGCAGGAAACATAACCTGCAGGGAAAAGGGCCAGAACTAGGGGATAAAGGCCAGTTTAAAGAGTTGAGTTTTCAAGACAGACTGAAATATAGCTAACGACTCTGATTGTCTTATGAGCAAAGACAAAGTGTTCCAACGCTTGGGGCTGCACTGACAAAAGCCCGATCAGCCCAGGAAATGAGATTTGACCTCAGAGTAGTGAGAAGAAGGCGATCTGGAGATCTCAAAGAACTCGTTGGTGTTTAAACATGGATGAGTTCATGTTAATATTGCGGAGCTAACCCAAGATGTGAAATACCTTACCTGCTATACAGGAGTTCGTGAGTTCGATCCCGACCCCGACGCCTGTATATTTCGAGTTTGCGTGTCTCTCTCACCCGTGGTCGTGTTGATTGTTTTACAGTTCCTCTGGTTTTCCCCTCCAAATTTAGAATCATCTGTCTCGAGTATTTGGCTGCAATGCATTTCCACATGATAAGCCACTTCGTTGAGCTCTCATTTGTGGCCAGGTCGCTTTTGAAAAATATCTAAACAGCTCAGTGGACCTTATCTGCAAAATTTTAAATAATTGTAATAGTTTATAGTTTTAGAAGTGCTGCTGTCAATGCCCGTGAGTGTGTTACTCGAGATTCCGTTGGGGCTCAGTTTGTGCGCGTAGGCAACGACACGGAGCCCAGCGTGCTCTTCAAGCTGATGATGGAGCACTGGCACCTGGACGTGCCCAACCTGCTCATCTCGGTCACGGGCGGGGCCAAGAACTTCCACCTGAAGCCCCAGCTGAGAACCATGTTTCGCCACGGCCTCAACAAGACCGCACGCAGCACAGGTGATCACGACTGGGCGTCGTGCACCATAGAGCCACCCGGGGTTGGTGGATGACCGCACAAATACTGATGGTTCGCCGGGAGAAGGCAGTACAGCTAGTGGACCGTTCGCCATCTGTATTCCATATGTACAGTCATCAAGTGTTGCCCCCTCGCTCAAGGCGAGGGTTGTCTCCGGGTGCTCCAGTTTTACCCTTTCTGGCAATAATTAATTGGCTGAAAACTTCTTAAAATAAAAAAAACAATGTTGGACCCTCCTGAGAAAGAGAGTCCTACAACTCAGTGTGGTTTTCCTGGATAAATAAGTAACACACATCACATCTAATCACATCTAATCTTAAACACTTGAAAGGGCCCCTCCAGTGGCAGCTGCCCCTACTTGACACAAGGTGACCCAGCATCTGTCCTGCAAGTGGGCACCAGTCTGCCAGCAGGGAGGGGCGATAATTGTTGCCTTGTGTTCAATGTAGCAGCCGTGATGTTATTCTAAAGAGTAGGCCATGGTTGGTCTGGCATCATTTTGGCCAAATTTGGAAACATACCCTCACATTCCTCAATTGGGATTACACACATAGCAATACTGATACCCCCGCTGTGAAAAAATACTCGGCAGGACCCTCCTGAAAAACAGTCATGAGACTCATTGAGGCTTTCCTTGGTAAACGAGCAGAATAAATAATGTGAATAAACGTTCTTGATGAGAAACAGCCTGGTAGGTATTTAACTGTCTGTACCATACGTGCTGCCATGTGTGCGTATTTTCTACCGTATAACATGGGGAGCGGTAGTGTCGCGGTTAACGCACCGTGCTACGAACCCGGCAACCCGAGTTCGATTCCTGTTCACAGCCAACACCAGTGACGATTATCTGAACCGGTCTTGGGCGTCCCCTAGGTCTACTCAAGCTCAAATGAGTACCTAGTGTGGTGTGTAAACATCGCCACTAGGGAGACAAAGGCGGCTGGGTATGATACTAGACACCCGTCCCGTCGTGTGTAGTGCCGGCCTTCATAGGTGCTCGCTAACAGCACTTGCCCTGATAGTCTCTTAAGGCTATACGGGGGATCTGTGTTTGTGTGAGTGTGTAAAATGTGTGTATTTTGTTGGTATTCAAGGAGCGTGGATAATCACGGGTGGCTCCTACGCCGGCGTGATGAAGTACGTGGGCGAGTCGGTGAGGGATTTCGCCTTGGCCAGTGGCTCCAAGGAAGGCAAGATCGTGGCGATTGGCATAGCAACCTGGGGCATCATTCACAACAAGGGGCACCTCATAGACGCGCAGGTTAGTATTGGGAGATCATAGAAAATTACACTGCTCATGATCGAATTGGGATTACATACTGCAACGCTGCCTCCTGCTGTGCAACTACGACAGACTGTGTCTGTGGAACGCAGCACTTTCCTGAGTGATACCCCTGCCCAGTATGGACAGCGAGAATACCAAATGCAATCAATTAATGTTACTAATATTCTTACATCGTTTAAATATGGTTGGTACACATAAATGGCAAGTGTATGAAGACTAATAAAATGTTGGACATTTTTCAAAACTATTATCATTAATAGAACTGGAGAGCATCCTGCACAACATGCATTGCTTTTTCAGGAATTGCATTGCTGTACTATTAAATATCTCGAATACCAAATGTAATTGATTATATTCTTGCATAAGATGCCAATACATTCAGGTGCTAACTGCCAATGTCAAAGTCTTCTGGCCGTGAAGAGAGGGCATCAGATGAGAGAATTTGTATAGTTTTGCTGTTCCATCTCCTCTGTTGAAGGAGTGTCACACCACAGTGGATTTGGCTGTATGGTCTATAGTTTGGGTTGTTTGGGCACAGTTACACTAATGTGGCTAGTCTTTATTGTATTTTTACGAGTCTCTATGTGTCTCTATGGGTTTAATATATGATTCAAGTTTGGGGTGGATGACCACAACCGCACTACTGTGGCTTGTGTCTTTAATTTTCCAACCATGAAGGAGATGTGTGCATCAGCCTATTGGTTATAAATGCAATTGATGGCCCCAGCAGTGTCTTTGAGAAGGAGGCACCTCAAAGCATGGAGGTGCAATGATGTTAGGGTCTCTCATGAGGCGTTTATTCCGGACGTCCGCGTGGTTCCACCCTGTTCGCACAGCACCGTTCATGCGATCGGTAATTATTGCCGTTGTGAATGCTGCTTTGAACGTTTTTGCTGTGCGTGCGTTGGCAGGGCAAGTTTCCGGCAGAGTATCCCATGGACGAGGCTGGCCAGGGGCGACTCTCCTGCCTGGACAACAACCATTCTCACTTCATCCTGGTGGACAACGGCACGCACGGCCAGTACGGCGTGGAGATCGTGCTGCGCGCCCGGCTCGAGCAGTACATCTCCACGCAGCACACGGGAAGCGGCGGTGAGTGCCGCAGCAGCAAAGGAGTGGGCGTCGGAGGCAATTGTGCGGCACGGTTATGGGATATGTGTGTCCGTGTCAGACTGTGTGGCAAAATCGTATTAATAATAATTTAGCACATTGGCTGTTCACGTTATTCTTACAGTGCAAGCCTATCACTGAGGAAGACTTGCCAATGTTTCACAGACTTAGTATGCAGTAGTTTTTCAGTAGGCGGGGGCATGTTGCTGCTGCGTAATCCCAGTTGAGTAACTTTTGGTGTAATTTTTCAGATTTGGCAAATTTGAACAGTGATGCTGGTGCACAATGGCCACTCTTTTCGAGTAACGTCACAGAATTTGTATCGTCCACGTAGTTTACGGTTAGCACACACCACAGTATTAACCAGGGCGGCCTTCCAGATTCCAACTGTAAACATCTGCAACAAGCGGCTGCTACAGCTGGACCGTGTCACTGCCCCCACCTTCTCCTTCCACCCCTAGGCTGCCGTTGAAGGCACAGGGGAAACATTTCACTCAGATGTTTGGACGTAAAAATGTGACCGTATATTCATCCGTCTCTGAGTGACCAACTCCACTGTATGAGGAGCTTTTGAGGTCACCGTTCCCACACTGTGCTCTCCTTTCCTCGGCCCTGTAGCCTTTACCACCCCCCTCACTCACTCTCACTTTCACTCCCCAGTGAAATTCTGAAATCCTATTAAAGTCCTCTTTACCATCACTCATTCCCTTCCTCTTCCCTCCCCTCACCCCTCCACTCAATCTCGTCCCTCCCCTATAGCCATTTCATGACCCTGCCATCTAAATCACTCGATTTTTTGTAACCGCTTCTAAACCATGTAAAGTGCTTTGAGCTAAGGTGTTTTATAAATAAGATAAGAATGCCCACTCATTTGTACAGATTCTTGAGATGCGAATGCAGGTATATTCTTTATTAATCTACATTGAATTGCGTCAAAAAAAACTCTCAGTTATTATTAAAACTACAAAATATATTAAACACAGAAGCTGCAAATATTAATCAACACTCAAACATAACCCACACCCTAAACGTCACTTTCTCATCGCTCACTCGCTCTCACGACGACGCTCCACGTGGATCCGTTTCCTGCCAGGCAGCCCCTATGCACATTGTACAGTCGTCTGCTCGCAATCGATGCAGCGCTTTGCGATGTTGTTGCACGCCGTGCGTGCGCTGCCTGAATTTACAATGAGAGCACGTCAGACCGCTGCTCCCACTGCTGCAAGCAATTGATGCCATTAAATTGTTTTTTTTTTAACATCCATTAATGAGCTCGTGGGGCATTTTACGATTTCTCACATTTGTGTTATTGTGTTCTATGTCTTGTGAATACACAAATCCTGATTGTGTTTTTCACGTTATTCATGATTGTATGTTCTTTCATCATGTTGTGAGTGTACATTTTTTTTACACATTTTCGTGTGCAATTGTATCCAGGAGTTTCCGTTTGATGTTATTCAGCTTTGTGATTGCATCTGAATGAGTTTGCGTCTTTGGTGACAGATGAATAACTCACGTGAGCTGCTGATGAGAATCGACAGTCTGGCTACACTGCTATCTTGCTCCCACTTACTGCCTCATTGTCTTCACCTGCCAGAGTTGACAACGCACAAAGGCCAGCAACATTGCATGTACAAAAACTCTCTGGCTTATCTAGACCACCAACTCCAAAGACATTACAGCGATACACTCCGTAGCTCCTAAAGCGGTTGTCTGGCCTGACCACCTGAATTTGAAATTGTAGTCGTTGCTCCACATCTACATCAGCCGCCGTACAAGAGAAGACGGCGTGTGTGACCGTGTTGTCATTTAGACCACCGACTCAATCAATGACTTGAGAAAATGTGGCCCGTCCCAATGGACAGCACTGAAACAAACACATGACTATGGACCAGATTTGTCATCATTAGGACTCATCAGTCTCTGGGAGCCCCCCTATATGGAGAGGGCTGTAACCTTTACACGGTGGGCACCCGTTAGCACTTGCCTAATGGCACCAGTCATGAAAATCTGTAAACGATGAGAAAACCAGAGAATAGGTGCGCAATTTTCATACTCTTTGAGTTGGTGGTGTGAGACGACAAATGAGCACACATGCAGTTCTTTGGAGCTGGTGGTCTGGATAAGGCTGAGAGCTTTTTGTGCATGCAATGCACGTGCTTGTGTGCCGTTAGATCCATTTGTTTCTCAGCCGGCACTAATTGTTCCTCCGTTTGCCGCAGGTGTGGGGAGTGTTCAGATCCCTATCGTGTGTCTGGTGCTGGAGGGTGGCGTGGGAACCTTAGACGTAAGCACCTGTCACATCAGCACATTCACCACCACCACCTACCCCAATATCCTCAAAAGACCTCTCCCTCTCAACACTCCCCACTCACTGTTCCAGTGCTTTGTATGTATGCTGAACTTGGCAAAAAGGTCCCATTATCCGTTTATAGTATTTGGCTACTATAAATTTCTATATGATGATAAGCCACTTTATTGAGCTGTCATTTGTGGCCTGGTCGCTTCTGGTAAAATAAAATAGTGAGTAGTTAATAGTTAATACCCTGGGTGAATTTCCTCTCAATGGAAGGTCACTCCTCCTCCCTGCCTCTGATCCAGCACTCTGGAGGTGGGTGGTGGTGGATTTAGACAGAGGTGATTGTGCGATGCTCCAGCCTGTAGGCTGCGTGGTTGAAGTAAAGCAAGTAGGTCCCACACCTGTACGCATTGATTTTGAGAACGAGGCCCTTATTTGCATATGTTTTTTGGGAATCCTGTTTTTTCTCCACATCTAAGACATTCTGGAAGGAATTTGTCAAGAAATATCAGAATACATATATCTAATTGCTGCTATATTTGGTTGTGAGGATTTTTTTATAATTGGCATTTTTCGTGGCCTAACCGAGAAAATAATGAATTAATCATCCTATTATAGGATATTATGGAAATAGTTTTTTTAGATTTCTTGTTTGATTATTATTATTGTGAGCACATTGTTAAGGTGGCTGTTGGTGGCTTTCCTGTCTAGAGGTTTGCCCAATTTTTCCGTCATCCTTGAATCGACGGAAAAGAGAACCGTCCTTGGATAACTTGATGTCCCTGGATGAGGAACCGCCCATTGTGATAGGATTCGTGCCAGAGGAGACAAGGAGAGTTGTACAACAGTGTTGTGCTATTCATGGGCTGGTCCCAAAGGAGTTCGAAAGGCTGGCTGCCAGTGATTGCTTTGTGTAGAGTCACTATTGAAATTATGAAACTATTTTTTTTTATTTTACCAGGTAAGGCCCACTGAGCTATATAGCGCTTTTTCAGAAGCGACCTGGCCACCAAAACAAAGTGGCTTATCATCATCTGGACATTTATAGCAGCCAAAAACTTTAAATGTATGTTTCTAAATATGGAGGGAAAAACCAGAAGACCCAGAGAAAAATCCACGCGACCACAGGGAGAGAGACACGCAAACTACAAACATACAGACATCAGGGTCGGCATCGAACCCACGACCTCCTGTATATCAAGCGAGGTAGTAAACTTGCCACCGTAGCTTCCAAAGAGTGGAACGGTTTGGATGTTTTATTGACCAGTCTTGTATTCTCTGCAAATGACCATGGGCAAGGCAAGTCAAGTTTATTTTGTTTAACCGGGTGAGAGATAAAGAGACCACGGCAGTCTCGTTAGAACGAGTGACGTGGGTCACCACATTTATCTTATTTTATATTTATAGAGCATCTTAGCTCAAGGTGCTTTACAGAGCTTAAAAGCAGTAACAAACATGTAGACCGCAGGGGTGTGCAAGGAGAAGAGGTGACGCTTTCAGACCGGAGCGGAAGGAGCTTAAGGAGGGGGACTGCTTACATTTACAGGGGAAGTTTATAAAAGCAAATCACTACAGCAATGACAGATTATATAGAGGAAAAATAACATGAGAAATAAAAAATAATACGTAAACATAAATCAAAGTTTAATAATAAATAGAATGTAACTTAATGGTGTGGATCTAACGTGCATATTATCATCCGCCTATAGTTATCACTCGTTTAACGGGGTAGATGCGTTCCTGAAAGTGCTGCGTTTTTACGAAAAACCCGTTAAGCCAAACCAATTTCCCCATAAATGAAGGACCGATAAAGTTTGGCGAGATAAAGTTTGGCGTTACTGTATCATTCCACGTACTATATCACTATGCCGCTCAGAGGCGCAGCTCAACAAAGTAGTTCATCATCAATCGCTCAGAAACCGCGTTATAACGATGCACATTTCGCGTTATAACTGGGCACATTCCATGCTATAACGAATGGAAGAACCGCGTTATAGCAAGAACCTGGCGTATATCTAATTGTGTGACAGCCGGCTCGGCAGGATCGTGATGCGGAATTGTAACCGAAATCAATAGGCTTTTTTTTTCCGCGCAGACGATGTTCAATGCGATGAACAACAACACGCCGTGCGTGGTGGTGGAGGGCTCGGGGAGGGTGGCCGATGTCATCGCCAGCGTGGCCGCGCTGCCTCCCACCGGCATCACCCTCGCCGTCATCCGTGAGCAGCTGCACAACTTCCTGGGCAAGGAGGCAGAGTCCTTCTCGGAAGCTCGCATCGCAGAGTTGACCTCGAAGGTGGCCCCACTCTCCTTCCCACCCACCCACCCAACTGCTGCCTGACTATCGATGCACCGGTAGTCGTTACGTGCCGAGTCTGCATGCTGCAGGACGTTTTGTGCGCTGTGTGGCGCAAAGGAAGGTGCTTTTGTAACGCAGTCTCCGTTAGATTATGCTAATTAGGTTTGAATGATAGGCGGCACATTCTTTCTGTTGACATTCCAGGTTATTGCATTTGCCGGGAAGATGCGTGAAGACTCGGTGTGTGTGTGCGCACCGTGTGTTTAGATTCAAGACATTGTGAACATGAGTCATCTGCTCACTGTCTTTGATGACAAGGAGGGTGGACCGGGCATCGATGTGGCAATCCTCAAGGCTCTGCTCAAGGGTGAGTGCGATGCCCCACCCACAATGCACAAGCCTCGTCCTTTCCTACCCCTCAACCACACCCCCCCATATCGTCTTCTTCCATTCGGATGATGTTGATGCAGAGCAACAACTACAAGTTCACATTCAAGCCAGACAACCGCATCAGGAGTAGAGGAGTGTATCGCTGCGATGTCTCCTTCGTATTTGTGGATCCGGCATTGCGTCGTTATATGTTGTACGGAAGATGGCAGGCTTCACACGGTGAGAAATCATGATGAATGCCATCAACGCGGTGACCGAACATCGATCGTCGATCTCTCCCGGTCTCCGGAGGAACAACAACAGCCTCCGTAACTACCTCATCGCAACCACCGCCTTCTCGCTTCTTTACCCAGCAGCAGCCTCCAGACTTTTTTTGTCAGGATGGTCCTGCCAAGGTTTTCACCATAAAGGGCGATGCAACGGATATGTGGGGTTAAGGTGACACGCTGCTGATGCCGTGCCACTCATCAGCTGTGCTATGAAGAAGGGCCGCTGTCCGAAACGTTACCAATTGTGTACAAGCAGATCTCGCTTAGCGCTCGCAATGCATTCCTGGAGAAGTGAGCGCAAATCGAATCAGCATTGAAAGCGGTTGTTACATCATTGTATACATGGAGATGAATTACAGTGTTATTTATTTGTGTTAGCAATGAGGGCTTCATTGGGGTATTGGCAATAACACTGATAATGATACAGGTGGTAATTTTTATTATTATAAATAAAATAATCAGTAAGTATTATGCACTGCACTCATGAGTGCATTCTACTGTACTCCTACAAGGTAGCGTCTTAGTGATGCCCTCAGTCTAAATGTCTGTAGAGAGGTTTATTTTAGGTGGAGCCTTGAGACTATCCTGGTCTCGTGAGTTCTCACCTGGCTATTAACATTGGAAAAAATATATAGATTTCAAAAAATGTAAGCAAGACTACGAATCGTGATAATCGAATTGTGGGAGGTGGCATCTGGTTTGCGGAGAGCGTTCGTCGGTCTCATTGGCTGAGCGAATGATGGGGGCGGGTGCGTTTCCTCGGCCAGTGCTGCTGCATGATTTCACTCACTTTATTGATGTTTTCATTTGATTAATTTTTTGGGACAAATTATATCGAGGCCAAACAGCTCTATAATGAATCGGCTTTCAACGGGATCACGCTAAGCGAGGTCTAACTGTATATATATATGTATTTTCCCATTTTTCAAGCCACGGTGTTGTTGACGAATGTGTTGTTGAGCTTTACTGACTGGTATGTACGCTTGCGCCATGGTCGTGGTTTGCATCTCAGCCAGCAGAGGTGAAGCCAACAAAGCCCAGGAGAGCTGTGACCACCAACTGCGACTGGCTTTGGCCTGGAACCGTGTGGACATTGCAACCAGCGAGATTTTTACCGACGACCGCAAATGGCAGGTACGCGAAATATGACTGCCTCGGGACATCGACTTGCACCGGGATACTTCACAACGACCGAGCACACTACCACGGGGCCACGACGGTCATGCTGCATCAGTTGGCGGATCCAAATACTGGCGGAAAAACATCGCTAACTCCCTCACACTGCAATGTGGCTACGTGCAGGACATTGTGTGGTGGAGGGATTTTCGCACACTACCCCGATGACCCCTAGTGGCCCGAGTTTGACTCCTGGCCTAGGATAATGTCAGCGGCGAGTGGAAATTTGGTGGCAGGGTGGTGGCGAGGTGGTGACACTCGCGCCTCGCGACGAAAAGGCCCTGGGTTCCATTCCCAACTCTGGTGCTGTTCTGTGTGCAGTTTGTATGGTATCACCTTATTCTGGATGGGTTTTCTCCAGTTTCCTCCCATAGCTTAAATATCACACAATGTCACTGGTATCAGCTATTACCTGCAAATTACTCAAGTGGGACTACGCATAGCAATGCTGTGAAAAACTTGACAAAAAAAAAAGACTGTTGAGACTCAAGTGAGACTTTGTGTGCGTAAACAAGTGCAATACTACTAATAATAAAACATAACCTGGGCCAGTGCTGGGACCCCACACTTCAACCCACACAGGCCAGCGTGCTGATCTTTGATTAGCATGGTTTTTCTATGCACGGTGCGAAAGAAGTTCAATATACGTACGTACATACAAAGTATGGTCAAACAAGCCACGCAATCGAAGAAGCCGCGAAGTTCCCCGTTGTGTTTTGTGTCACGCCACGTCTCCCCGTGCCAGACGGGCGACCTGGAGCAGGTCATGGATGCTGCCCTGCTGGAGAACCGGCCCGAGTTTGTGTCCCTCTTTGTGGAGCATGGCCTGATCCTGAGGGAATACCTCACCTGGGCCCGCCTCGAGTCCCTCTACAACGGGGCACCCGCCTCCTCCCTGCTGCACATTCTGCTGAGGCGCATTTCTGAGGGCGAGAAATCCCCCGCGGATCCACACAGGAGATGGATCTCCACGCTGCCCATGGCGCCAAAGCGAACGAACCACTTTAGTTTGTACCACATCTCCTTGCTGATCCGCGAGCTGCTCGGCGACAGCACCTCCATGTTGTACGGGAACAAGATGTCCAGATTCTCCAAACTGTCGCCCAACAGCAAGAACACCAGCTCCACCAAGGTCAGAATCATAATCAGAACTTTGTATTTCGACTGGAGGAATCCGATGAGCTGTCAAGCGCTTTGTCACAGATGTACATTAAAAGGTGTCCATATGTGGCTTGTGATGTGTGTGTTGTAAACTGGTGTCGGCCAAAACATCCAACTGGATGAACATTTCCCTGCAAATTACTCCAATGGGAATTCGTCAATTACATACAGCAACATCGTCCCCATCTGCGAAAAACTTGGCAGGACCCTCCTGAAAAAAGTCTTGAGACTCAGTGAGGCGTGCCTGAGTAAACGAGCGCAGTAATAATTAATCATACTCGAATGTAGCACAGATGATTAACCCCACAGGGTATGGGGTAACAGCAGCGTCTGATGTGAATGCGTGTGTTTGGCAGGGTGGGACGTCATCGGAGTTCAAAGGACAAACATACAATGAAGGGCAGCTGTACTGCCCTGACCCTGAGCGTGACCTCTTCATCTGGGCAGTGCTGCTGAATCGCAGGGAGCTCGCCAACTTCTTTTGGAGTCAGGTGAGAGCCAAATGTGTATCGTCCGTGTATCGGTTAGGAGCCGTCCATAAATGACGTCACGCACCTAGGGGGGGAGGGGGGTCAGACATTTGTGACGATGTGTGACGACGGGAGGAGGTGGGGGTTTGAGAAATGTGACGTCACATCAAAATGCGCAACTTTAAATAAATATAAACAACACGTTCTACTTAATTGAATATAATTGTTATAACAACACTCATTTTGATTAAGTTTCATTATTAACTATTTGATTATTTAAATTTACTAAGGTCACCTTTTATTTATTCCATGAAGGAGCATTTTGCTTCTCCATGGCAGAATGGAGAAGCATACATTTTGTAATTTTTTTTGAATTATTGTTATTAAACATTTTAATTTTAATTATTCTACCAGGTCTTTTCATTCTGTGGAATGAATATGTGATTGTTATAATTGTACTCTCCATTTTGCTTCGTTCTACTACAAAGTTTCAAGTATTTTTTATAGTTATAATTACTTTTAATATTTAATAATTCTCAGAGAATTTCAATATCATATTATGAACATCTGTAGTTTTAGTTAGACGATTCATATTTTCAAGTTCATTTTATGCTAAATTTCGGCTTTCAAACGCCTTCTTTTTAATACATGTTTTCTCCTACAACATCAGAGTGCAGCGCCACGTAAAATACGCACTACAATAATGGTTTAAAGTGATTTGAAGCATGTTTTATTTTCAAAATGGAAATATGGTTTTGGGGGGTGGGGGGGCAGAGCTTTGTGGCATCATATTTGAGGGGGGTCTGACTTTTTGTGATGCCGTGTGACAAAGGGGGGGAGGGGGGGGGGTCAAAAATTGCGTGACGTCATTTATGGAGGGCCCTTTAGCCAACAACAATTTTACAGATAATGGCATGCATTGAATCAGAATATTCATTTATATTGGAGGAATCCGATGCGCTATTAATCTAATTTTCACAGATGTCCAGTCGGGGCAGGTAAGAACCTTACAACAACAAACAATACAAAACACGATAGGAGTGCAAAGTACAAGAAAGGTAAACAAATCACCCAAACACATACAAATACAACTAAACCATCCCCATCCTACCAGACAAAGCGCACTAAGGTTGTAACTTATTGTTCAAAAGCGACCTGGCCACAAATGATAGCTCAACAAAGTGGCTTGCCTTTTGGATATTTATAGCAGCAAAATCATCTAAATAGTCTAAATGCATGTTTCTAAATGTGGAGGGAAAAACCAGAGTACCTGGAGAAAAAAATCCACGTGACCATGGAGAGAACATGCAAACTCTAAATATACAGATGTCAGGGTCAGCATCGAACCCCCAATGTCCTGCAAACCAGACGAGAAAGATAAAATATCACCACCGTGGCACCCCTAAAATAAAAGTGTGCCTTCTTGAACAGAAATTATGTAAGCTCAATTGCAACATTTCCATCACAGATAAATGATATGTCATTCCTTGGCATTGTGTGTGAGAAAGTTTTGATCAATTAACATCATAAAAAATGTACAATGCACGCGATGAGCAATTATGAAGTGGGGAACAGCAGGAATACGATAATTGCCATAACAACACGTCATTGTAAAAATAATAATATACTTAATTATCCAAGAGAGCTTGTTTTTTTTTAAAAGATGTTTTCAGCCAATTATTGATCAGTTGTGTTTATTATACAAGTGGGAGGAAATTGGAGCACCCGGAGAAAACCCACGGTCACAAGGGATACAACGATCGATCCCCGTACAAATGGTGATTAGTCTACTTTCTGTATTATCTTCTGGCAAGTCAGGGCATGACATTTCGATCAGCACGGGAAGGGAGTTTAACAACAATTGTCTGGTGATCCACCAACCCTTGCCGCTGCCTCCACAGTGCTGGATTACAAGCGTGCATAGCCAGCACTGCCATCTGGCTTTTGTGTCTGTGCAGCACAGTTACTTGCAACACAGTGAGTGGAGCTGGTGTGAAAAACCTGAAGGTGGTGATTCTATAGGCATTAGAGAATATGCTCCACAAAAAAAATGGTTTAACAACACACACAGGTCTGCAGCATGGTGTGTCCATAAGCCATCAGCCTTGTCTACACCAACAGATGGATAGATCTGTCTGTTTCGATTTTGTCATTTAGACCACCATCTCAGAAAGCTGCGGAAGTGTGGCCATCCCAGTGAGCAGCGGTGAAACAAAGACGCAACTGTAGCCCGGTTTCATCCTTATTTAAACTCATCAGTACTGTACAGACATGCATTTTCGCTGCTGCCATATATGGATAAGGCTGCGAACTTTGAACAGGCAGCGCTGCACACATCTGTGTGTTGTTAAATCTGTTTGTAGCTGCATTATGTTTTTCTACCATAATGGATTGGCTCATCATTTACATATAAAAAAAATATTACAACTAAAGTTACCTTTTGCACATGAGTGATAGACCAATGCGTGATTACTGAAGCCTTTATTGTACCTAAAGTAAATCAATTAATCACTCGCATGACATTTAGAAGCAGAGAAATGTTGACGGCGGGTAAAATGACAAAATGGCCGCACATGCAGTTATTTTGAGTTGGTGGTCGAGATTATGGTGCCCTGACAAGCAGTGGTGTTATTTCCGGCAGGGCAAGGACTGCATGGCTGCGGCATTGATGGCGAGCAAGCTGCTGAAGGCCATGGTGCAGGAGGAGGACGACTCGGACCGGACAAGCGACATGCTGGCTCAGGCTGACAACTACGAGCAGCTCGCCATTGGTGCGCCGGATCTCACACCGTTTTATCATTGAGACCACCAACTCAAAGTGTTGAGAAAACGTGGCCGCCCCGTTAGATATATCGTATGCATGTATTTTGAACTTCTTTCACACAGTACGTAGCCAACCGTGCTCATGGGAGGTACGGGGAAGGAAACACAAAATCAGTTTTGGGTGAAAAATAATTTGATAGCTCATCCGATTTCTCCATGATAAATAAAGATAAATAAAGATTATAAGATCTGACTTTTTTATTCTCTGGTGGTGCCTTTTGTAAAGCACACGGGCAACTCGGTTGTCTTGCAGAGCACAGGGAACATGTGCGTGGTACAATACCGCGCGTCTCTCTCTTAATCAAGTGCACGAATCTTGCGCTATAGCCACAGCCATTGCATCCGTGTCCCAGTGCACTCCCGCTGGCTAAGATCATCCCACAATCAGACGCTGCTTTGAAAATTAAACCAAACGGCGTTGACTCGCGTGCCATGTGCTCGACACGCATGTGTGGCGTTTGTGATGGCGGCTGCGGCGGCCGAGCAGGATTGTTGGACGAGTGCTACAAGGACGATGAGCTGCGGGCACAGAAGCTGCTGATTCGCCAGCTCCACTCGTGGGGCGGCGCGACGTGCCTCAGCATGGCCTACCACGCCAACAACAAGAGCTTCTTCTCCCACAGTGGAGTGCAGGTACCCAGCACCACGCACTGAGCAATCGTCACGGGACAAGGGAGTCGGCCGCCGTGCACTCCAATAATTTCCTTCTCTGGAGGGCTCCGATAGCTATGACCGGCCGCATCCAAAATCAATTATGCAACATGCGTTTTCAGGCATGGCTCCAGCTCCTCTCGATTTGGGGGGCGGGAGTTAAGCTGCTGTGTGGTGGGCCACCATAACAACAGTGGCCTACTGCTAAAGAGAGTGAACTTAACGGGGCCATTTAAAACTTTTTTATTTTACCAGGTAAGGCCCACTGAGCTATACAGCTCTTTTTCAGAAGCAACCTGTCCACAAATGATAGCTCAACGAAGTGGTTTATCATGTGGAAACTTATAGCAGCCAAATACTCTTAACAAACATTTTTGAATGTGGAGAGAAAAATCGGAGAACCTAGAGAAAAATCCACATGACCACGGAGAGAACATGCAAATTCCAAATATACAGGCGTCAGGTTCGGGATCAAACCCACGTACTCCTGTATACCAGGCGAGGTAGTTAACGCCTCACCACTGTCGCGCCCATTCACATTCATTTTAAATAATCAACGGTTGATTAAAATCGAAAACATGCACCATATGCACGCATTTAAAATTCATGCTTTGTATTATCAGATTTACATTTTTCAAAAGCACTCCAACGTGCTCTGGCTCACCTCCGATTGCGATACCACTGTGATGGAATGGGGGCCACAGACTCTCCGATCACCCTCCACGTCTAAAACACGCATTTACTTTGTGGCAAACACGCGTGCGTGTGGACGTGCGTGGACGTGTGCATGAGTGTGGTGGGAGTGCACTGATTGTATCTCTTTCTCAGGCCCTGCTTACCCAGATCTGGTGGGGTGGCATGTCTGTGGACCTGAAGACCTGGAGAGTCATTCTGTGCATTATCTTCCCATTGCTCATCTACACTCGTATCATCACATTCAGGTGGGTACTTTAGCCAGTGCAACAACAACCACCATTCGCCACTAAATGGCGGTGACGTCACCACGAGCCTCCTCCACAGAGGCCGATCTTGACACCGCTGGTACCGGTCATCGGCAAGTCAACTCAGCTCCACATCCTCCTCCATCACTCCATCTCTTCTCTAGCCTGTGCTGTGCCCGTTTAGCCCCCTCTCTCCGGCCGAACAAAAGCTGTTTAGGAATGCGGTGGCTGGGCATGCAGGCTACATGACCCAGTCAATGCAGCCTTGCCTGCCGGAGGAGCTCAATGATGGGACTTTTCAAGGATTTGTGAGCTCCTCACACAATCCAGTCTGGTTAAACCCAGGATGGATCGTAGGCAGGCCAGCCTAAATGTTTCTAACCAGCGAAGATGTTCCAATAGCGGGGTCCACGTTTTGCAAGCATAGAGAAGGGAGGGAATGACTGTGGCCAAGAAGACCTGAAGCTTCGTGTGGAGCGACAGACCAGGTAGCTTTCACACAGCATTACGCAACCGATGAAAACATAATGTCGCTCGACTGATTCGGAGTGAGACCTCTGCTGTTAAACCGGAGCCGGTCATGAGCACACTGCCCAGATATGGAAAACTCTCCACTCTCTCTACAACTGCACTATCACCAATTGGGAGTTGTGGGAGTGGAGTGTCCCATGGTACAAAATACCCAAGCAGGTACTTTAGCCAGTGCAACAACAACTGCCAGTGCCCACACATGTACACCTACAGTGGCAGCAGGGTGGTGCAGTGGTAACACGTGTTTCACAGTAAGAAATGCCTGTGTTGGATTTACAACTGGCGTCTTCTGTGTTCTCCCCCTGTTCTGCATGGGTTTCTTCAGGGTTCTCCAGTTTTCTCCCAGAACTGAAAAAAACGCTCAATACAGGCGGTCTCAGGTTTACAACTATCCACATTTACGACGTTTATTTAATGTCACCATGGATCAATCTACGACGCAGAAACTTGATTCAAGCTGCATCTTCCAACACGACTCCAAACACATTCGAACAGAGTCAGTCTGGTTTTTGACGTTGGAGTGGAGCTTTTTTTTATTCTGAAGTGTTTTCGTGGATTTGTATCTACTAAACCCTTGAATATATATGTAGTGAGTCCAACTGAGTCGCAGACGTTGTTCCTTCTAGAGGCAACACATTTATTGTAACACCGTAACACAAAGGGGTAACTGCCCCTTTACCAGATACAGCTTAGGGTGGGGACCATCCAGCTAACTACACTATACAGAGGGGTTACTGCTACGAAGGGTCGGGCTCTCACTCGGGTCTCCGACCATGTGGTTGCCTCGTAGGATGAAGAGCTTTAGCTTGAGACATAGAGCTTTCCGCTTCTAGATGTTGAGCTTCCAGCTTGTAGAATGCAGCGACCCCGGTCCCTCTCAGGGACCCGCCTTATATCCCCCTACAGTCGGGGCCGCTCCGCCCTCGGTTCCGCCCGCCTTCCGGAGCCTTCTCGTTCCCTCTCGATCCTTCTCAAGAGCTCTCCCTGGACACGTGATCACCCACTAGCCCCCCCACCTGGGGCCCCTTGTGTGAACACTCGGGATCACGTGTCTACGGGGTCAACCAGAGTGCCATGGCCCGGGGCAACCCTACCCCTGGGCTGACACTCACGCACTCCCCCTCGTGGGAGCCCCCACCACATGCTGTGTATGGTGCCCGCACTATACCAGTGCTCACCAAGCCCTGCTAGGGCTGGTATTACACACAGCCACCCACACGGTGCTGTCCATGATGTAGGAACATCGAACAGCACGGCCCTACCGGGCCGGCACCATACAGTGACATCCCTGATGTCACTACATATATGTTAAAATAGGGTCCAATTTACGACATTCCAATTTACAACGGGTTTCCAGGAACGTATTGTAACGTCGTAAAAGTGGGGACTGCCTGTACAACATAACTGGTATTGATTTTAAGCTTTCATGACTGCAGGAATTCATACTCTTTGGTTCTTTCGGACTTCATCATGTAGGTAACCTATGTGACTTTATTACGTAGGTAAAGTCACGTAGGTGACTTTACCTACGTGACTTTACCGAAAGAACCAAAGAGTATAACTGGTATTGGCCAAACATCCCAATTCTGAAAAATTGCTTGCAAATTATTCAATTGGGATGACACACAGCAGCAACATTACCCACTATTGCTAAAATTTAGCAGGACCCTCCTGAAAAAAAAGTCTTAAGACTCAGTGATACTTTCCTGGATGAAAAAAGTTTACTAATGAATAAGTTTAGTGACATCTTTTTGAAACTTTTGTACAGGCATTTTTTGGTTCTCTAAATATATAGAATTTTATTTAATTTGTGAAAAATTCTGGTTCTGTGAAACAAGGAAACGACTTGGTTACCATGCAATATCTCCATGGCAACGCACATGCGAGGATGCAGTACCCAAATGATCGATTGAAGGATCCTCAGAAGTAGTTCTACGACATCACCTTCTGCAGACCTCTCTCAGTTACAGTTAAGATGTGATGCACTGCTCTCCCAGAGCTAGGAACGCACGCACATGGCCTCGTGCCGATAGCACAATTGGAAAACTATTTGCTAAACAAGAGGGTTTGGGATAAATAACAGCAATAAATTAATACAGCAGCAGTATTACAGTACTTTATACTGTCTAGTGTAGACTGTACACCTGTCTTAGGCAATGCGGTTATTGATATCATCAGTTCTTCCCTGGACCTCCATGCCAGGCCACTGCCAGAGTCAACACGGTCATCCCCTCCCTCACGTGGAATTCACTGATGATGTAATTCTGCTGACTGCTGTCGTTGCTTACATTGAAATACATCGCTCATATATTGCGGTTTTTCTACAGAGATCTTGGCCCCTGCCATAGCAAAATTGATTGAGGGCTGCCAGTGGAGGCTCGCCATGTCACGCTTGTCCAAATATGGTGCAACACTTGGACATTTGAACTTAAGATTTATTCCATACAGAAATTAAACTTTAATTAAGCAAATCTCAACTAATGTCATGTACAGTACTGTGTAATGGACCAAAGGTTTTCTCTTGAGGGAAAACTCTTAAAGTTCATTAAAGTCTGCCATGTGAACATGTTCAGTGAACTACTTGTTATTTAACCATAAGAATATGCTTTCGTGAAGCATGAATGAAAAGTGATTATCAGACAGATGTCGTGAGAGAATGAGTGTGTGCACTTCCCATGGCCGTATCTCCCTTGTGCTGTGCAGTGAGGAGCAAGAGATGCAGAAAATTCGGATTTCCCAAGTGAGCTCCGCGTGGAACAGAGCACAGCCGATCTCGGACGAGGAAACTGGGAAACACAACCTGTAAGTCCATCGGAAATGATTATGCTCTGTTGTACAATAACCATTTATAACGTAGGCTTGTAAATCGGATCGTATTAGCTCACTCCCGAAGAGAGATAACGACCTGGAGGCATGAGGAACCACGGACGAGTGGGACGGCAGCAGCCAAACTACCAACAATTACCCAAGCTCTGCAGTCCTCTGTATATGAAGATGTTTTCAGCCAATTTAATGAGCGTTTAAACACAAGAGAGGAAACCGGAGCACCCAGAGAAAACCCACGCATACGCAGAGGGCAAAACTCCATCCCCTACACAAATAGAAACCGATGGAAATTAATCCACTTGCTGCCCTGCCATCTCCTGGCAAGCCAGGGTATGGCGACCGTTATGGTCCACGGGCAGGATGTTTCACGAAATGTGTGCAATCCACCAACCCTGGCCTCCAGTGCACCTCCGATGAGCATGGTTGGATATGTACAGAGCGAAAGAAGTTCAACCTACATACATACAGTGCTGGATTACAGGCCACGTGAACAGCCGCCACCGCCCGGCACGTCATGACTCCCACACATCCCACCCCCACCTCACAGTGATTACAATCTTTTTATATTTTTATGAATTGGGAAGAAAAATAGATTCAAGAATCTAATGTTTTTCCTCACGGATTTACTTTCTCAATTGTGTTTAATGTCTTCTGTCTCAGGTGTACAGCTTGTGGGTATTATTACCGTAAATACTCTTTGGTTCTTTCGGTCACGTAGGTAGAATTTATAAAAAATAATTTATCACGACGTTTCGATCGCAATACAAGCGGCAGTCTTCAGGCGGAAAAAAACAATCCAACAGTGGAACTGCTGAACCAGTGAGAGAGCTGTTAAAACAAGGTCATATATGTGGCGATGGGAAAGCAACGGGGTCTGAGCTGGAAAGGAATTCCATCCCCGGACGCAAGCACGTCAGTTTTGTTAATGGGACACTGCTGTTGAGATGATACTCTTATGCGGCGATGGAAGCTCATTTCATGCTAATCTCTCTCCCTAATTTCTCTCATTAACACAACTGGCGTGCTTGCGTTCGGGGATGGAATTCCATTCCAGCTGAGACCCCGCTTGCTTTCCCATCACCACATATATAACCTTGTTGTAACAGCTATCTCGCTGGTTCAGCAGTTCCACTGCTGGATACATTTTTTCTGCCTGAGGACGACCGCTTGTGTTGCGATCGAAAGGTCGTGATATATTATTCTTTTTCTACCTACGTCACTTTACCGAAAGAACCAAAGAGTATAGATTCCTGCAGTCACGAAAGCTTCAAATCAAGATTACCGTAACTGTATATAAGCAAATTATGTGTAGATCATTTTCATAACTTGCATCCATTTACTCTCACACACAATGTTGTGCATTTAGTGGGAGCGTAGGAAAACGATAATAATGGACGACCCGGAGCATTGCTACTACATGCCAACCTTGTTGTGTCACCAAACCCTTAACAATGGCATCAGTATAGCATGTACTATTGTTAAAATAATAAGATTACGAGTTATATTTTAAGAGTTAAAATTGGTATAAAATCGCATTGCTTACTGCAGTACACTATATCGCACGGTGTACGATATCAATTATAGCACCTGTAATCGGCACCTAGCCGTGGGAAACGGTCACTGTAAAGGTCACCGGTCCGTCTGTCTGTCCGTCTGTCTGTCCGTCTGTCTGTCCGTCTGTCTGTGTGTCTGTATGAGAGGAGCGGTTGTGTAGCGTTTAGTACACTGCGCTACAAACCCAGCCACCCGAGTTCGATTCCCGCTCATGGCCAACACCAGTGACGATTATCTGAACTGGTCCTGGGCCTCCCCTAGGTCGACTAAGCCTCAAATGAGTACCTGGTGCCATATGTAAACATCGCCACTGGGGAGACAAAGGCGGCCAGGCATGGTGTTGGCCACCCATCCCCTCGTGTGCCATGCCGGCCTTCATAAATGCTACTAGCTAACAGCACTTGCTCAAATAGTCTCTTCAGGCTCTATGGGGGATCTTTGTCTTTGTGTGTGTCGATGTTTCTTTGTTGAACAGGTCATTGCCCACAGCATCCATAAAGAATGTGGCGAGCAAGCGCTCTCTGACTATCACGGTGTTCCAGCGTTGGCGGAACTTTTGGACGGCGCCCATCACAGTCTTCTGGGCCAACGTGGTGTCTTACTTCATCTTCCTATGGCTCTTCGCCTACGTGATCATCATGGACTTCCAGTATACGCCCGATTGGCCCGAGTACCTCCTCTACGCTTGGGTCCTGTCGCTCATCCTGGAGGAGCTGCGTCAGGTGACGATTACGCGCGGCGCTTGTACCCCTTAGGTTGGCGTGCATCCCACCTTGGTTTACGTCAGCATAATTTCTGTAGCATAAGTATATCCCACACTATGTCGTGATCTGTTATTGTTTGTGAGTTGTTGGGGGACCTTTGGTCTCAGGGTGGGCTCTTTTTGGTTCTAAATAAAGGTCACCTATCTATTATAAAAGCCATTTTCCATGTGTCCATTTGTCCGTCAACTAAACTATAAGAGCCTTTCAGAAGGCTTGAATCTAAAATAATCCAACAGGTTTACAAAAATTGTCAACTGCCGCCCCCCAAAAAAATAATTCACTCCCCCAACCCCAAATGTTTTTTTTATTTTGTAGGCATACATGCCGCCGACACACCAAACATACAATAGTCAGTAGTATCTGCACACATTTGGGGGGTGCGTAAGAGAAGAGGACATCAGTGGGGGCGACAGGCGAGGAGCGAACCTCTGAGTAGTCCTCCGTAGGAGTCAGAATAAGATGGGCGTAGGCCGCCGAAATTTTAGTTTTTAATAAATCTACATTTATCGTCATATAAATTGCAGTTTCACCCTCTAAATAGTCGGTGATACTGTAAATCTAAACTGTAAATCTAAACGTGAGAATTTTTATTGTTTTATATTTATATTATTTTATTATTTCCCTTCTACGTGACTTTACCAAAAAAACCAAGAATATGAATCCCTGCAGTCACGAAAGCTTCAAATCTTTAAATCGAAATGTACATTACAGCTTCATTTACACAAGGGATGTCAGGGTGGTGGCACAGTGGTAACACTTGTGCCTCACAACAAGAAGTTCCTGGGTTCGATTCCAGACTCAGGCGCCTTTCTGTGAAGAGTTTGTATCTGCTCTCTCCCCCTGTTCTGCATGGGTTTTCTCCAGGATCTTCGGTTTCCATCCTATAGCTCAAAAAACCGTAAAAAATACCAAAACATCCCAAAGTTGAACAATTACCTGATTGGGATTACACACAGAAACATCTCCCCTACTGCAAAAACTTGGCAGGACCCTCCTGAAATATAGTCTTGACACTCGGTTCGACCTTGCTGGATAAAGAAGCATGATACAAAATATAACATAAGATGGCTGTATTAGATGTGTATCCTATCATTCACATTAATGTTGCCCACCCTGACGTACTGGGGCAGCCATACACTGCATTGCCATGACGTTCCACAGCTGTCCACAGCTTTCCACAGCTGTCGTGTGACGTTGCTCTTGCTCTGCAGGTTTTCACTGACCCAGAGAAAGCAGGGCAATGGAAGGCTGCAGTCCGCTACATCAAAGACATCTGGAACCGTATCGACATGCTGGCCTTACTTCTCTTTACAATCGGAGTCATATGCAGGTGGGACGAACCAACAACGTGTGCGGCTTACTCTGTACAATTAAACTTACGATGCGGACACATTTATGCTCTTATTGTGCAGGGAAGAGCGACCTAAGTCGATTGCGGGGCCGATTACAATTTTTTAAGGTCACCAAAAATGTGTGCACCAGGGGAGTTTTTATCTTCCCGTGCATATATGGTGTTTTAAACCTCTCATTGGCCACCGCTTATCTGAAACGTTCGTGATAACGTGATATGTTTCTTGGTTTGCTCTTTATCTGTCAAACAGTATTTTATCACTTGAGTTTGTTTTGAATGGCACATAACAGAAATACTTTTTTATCCATGAGACCCTTTTTGCCGGTATGAAAATGATGAAAAATAATAGGCTTTACCCTTTCCGGAAAAAATTGCAGCTGTTCGCCTTTTGGCGTTGTTCTCCAGTCTAACACTGGTGAGAAAAGGCCATAAAGGAGCCTGTCCCTGGTGTAGGCCAATCAGTTTCAAAGACAATGCATACATTATTATTAAAGCACTTTTTTGGCATGTTTTATCACAAGCATGATGTGTGGTTAATGCAGGCATGATGCCTTGCAATAGGTGTGTTTATTTAGTAGTTGAACATCTTAACATCTCCCATATTATTGTCGGAAAGGGTAAAGCCTATTCTTTTTTCATCAAAGAGATTTTAGCACGCAAGTTTTCAGAGCCAATGTTTGATTCGTAATTAATTTTTGGGGTTAGGCCGTGTAATGATCCGGTCAAATCTGTGTCGTTTAACGATGCACCAATTACGATGGTTTCATGTCTTGCCTTATACACAGGCAGCTAGGAGTTTCTTGTGTAGAACATTCTCACTGCACATAATCACTCATGCCCAAGATAATCGATTCAAAAACCCGATACCTCCAAAGAATGACTCCAAATAATTCCCGTCACAGCAACCATTGGCAGAATGGTTTTTATACCTTGCAACCATCTCTCTTAGTGCCGAGTTTTAAACCGTTTATTTTGAGTTTCCAGCACATAAATGATCAGGGAAATTGATAATTAATCAAATTGTACTCAATGAGCTCGACCTGTATACCTTAGCCATGGCACATGTATTGGTGTTACAGGCTCATCCCGAACAGCATAAACGAATCGACATTCCAGGCTGGCCGCTCCGTGCTCTGTGTGGATTACATGGTCTTCTGTCTCCGCTTGATGCACATCTTCACCGTCAACAAAACCCTAGGGCCGAAGATCATCATTGTCAAACGCATGGTGGGTGCAGTACTAGGCCGGTTAAACTAAACTAAAACAAAACATTTTATTTTATTTTACCAGGTCAGGCCCACTGAGCTATGTAGCTCTTTTTCAGAAGCGACCTGACAACAAACGATAGCTCAACAAAGGGGCTCATCATGTGGATATTTATTGCAGCCAAATAATCTAAACACCTGGAGAAAAATCCACCAGACCACAGGGAGAACATGCAAACTCCAAATATACAGGTCTCTAACGATCGAACCTATGTACTCCTGTATACGAGGTGAGGTAGTTAATATATTGCCACCGTGGTGCCCATTCATGTTACTCATGAACGGAATGGTTGATCAAAATCAAATAAATGCGCCATATGTGCGCATGCACAATTTATACTTTTCGTTATCAGATTAAATTTTCCAAAAGCACTCCATCGTGCTCTCGCTCACCTCTTCATTTGTATAATTTTGATCTCAGCTTGTTTTCAACAGTAGATATAATTATCGGTTGAGATTTCCTGACGTATCGCTCCAACAGTTGTTTTTCATTTGTGTAGATAACTCATTGCACATGGCGTTTGTTTTTGTTCATATTTATCTTTATCCCCACTCTGCTACCTTTTTGTTTAGTTATTACATAATTTCCTGCAGACAGCGCAGCGGGGTAGTTGGTGCAGTGGTGACACTTGTGCCTCCACAGCAAGAAGAACCTGGGTTCTATTCCTGACACGGTTGTCATTCCTATGTGCAGTTTGTATGTTCTCTCCCTTTTCGCCATGGGTTTCCTTCGGGTTTGCCAGTATCCTCCCATTGCTAAAAACGCCACTGACAATGTAACTGGTGTTGGCTAAAACACCCCAATGCTGAAAAAATACTTGATTGAGATTAGGCAATAACAACATCGCACCCTATGTGAAAAAATTGGTAGGACCCTCCTGAAAAAGAGTAAATCAGTGAGGCTGGGTAAACAAGGGTTGTAGTAGTACAAGGATGGAACGTTTCAAAAAGAACATGGAAAAGCCTCGAATTATTTGCATCTGGGTGTTTTTTGTTTCGTATTAAACATCCCACCTTAGGTAAAGGATATCTTCTTCTTCCTGTTCCTGCTGGGCGTGTGGGTGGTGGCCTACGGAGTGGCCACTCAGGGGATTCTCATCCTCAACGAGCAGCGGCTGGATTGGATCTTTCGTGGAGTCGTCTATCAGCCCTACTTGCTCATCTTCGGACAGTTCCCCACCAGGGTTGACAGTACGTGCAGCATCCACGTTGTATGTTGTATAACTTCTTTCACACTGCACGTACCCAACCGCGGTAATCGGTTGGTGCAAGTGCAGGACAACAAACTAAACACAAGAAGCAGTTCCAGAGAAAAAACATTTAAGTCTAAATTATTTAAATGTGCATTGCTACAAGTGGCTTCCTGGATATGATGCCTTCTCCTCTGGCCCAGTTTGGACGAGGGCTACTGCAAAGGAGTCCAGAGAAGATGTGGAGATTTAGGCCAATCTTTGGAATGGGAATGGAGCAGCCCAGCCAATGACCAGAGGTCCGTCCATCCCTCTTGAGAGATTCTACAGATTTGTACAATTTGTATAACACACTGTTCAAGTAGCAAGAAAGTGCTTGTGGGAATCCCTGAGGCGTAAGCCCCTTTAGGATCTAGTAATGCGGAGGGATCTACAGCCAATACGAGTCATACGATTCTTCATAAATGATGATACTAAAGGATGTAACAAGGCCTGGAGACGTGTCAGAAGAATTCGAATAGACACAGGGCTCTGGGCAGTGTCATTTGTTTTACTACATTTGAACGACCAATGAGATGCAGCTCCAGAGAGTTCCACTGATATGGAGAGTTAATTATTCCGATTTAGACTCTTTGAGACTAGAAATACAAACCCCAATGTGTTTCATGGATGTCTAGTTCCATCAGATTGGGCACCAGCCTTGGTCTAATTTATGCAGAGGGATTACCACCGAACTAATGACTCACGAGCATTGAGCTTGTACTCTAAGGCCTGGCCAAAGTCACTGATGACCTCCAACAAACTCGGTATAGACCGGTCTGGCTCCATGAGCATTAACAGTGTATGATCAACGTCGAGCAGTGCCGCGTGTGACCTTTTGGTTAGAAGTTAGGCCATAGTTTTTCATGTATATGGCGAGTCCCTGCTTAGCATGGGGGTTGCGTTCCTGAGAATTGCCGCGTAAAGTGAATGTGTTAAGTGGGGGGAGCGATTTTCCTGTAAGAAATAACAGTGAAGGTAGGGGTGCCATTCCATTGTTGTTTTTATTTGACAGTACATTTTTTTTACAAGTTTCGTTTTACATGTTTTGTGTTGATATAGTATTTCTAAAATTACGCTATGTGTAACACAAATTTATTTAAATATAAAGTTAGTGACGGAGAGATGGCGGGTAAAACATCGCTAGTACTGCAGTACCAGCTTTCAGCATCACCGAACAACGCTGCCAACACCCATGTCGTTCAGAAAAGTAGTCTAACATGCGCTAGACTCGCGTTATAGCTAGTAGTCCATCACACGCTAGACTCTCGTTATAGCGGGTGCGGTGCGCGTTAAGCTAAAAACATTCCATAAAAGAAAAACTTTGTGAAAGTGAAAACGCAGGGATTTAGTGTACTTTAAATCACATCAGATGGTCGCATAAACAGAAGGGGCAGAGGGGGTGAGGGATAACTGATGTCATTGCGTCGTGCTCCTACTTAGCAGAAACAAGTCAGAAGTCGACTAACAAGCATCGCTCATGGTGAGCCTGGCAGGTTTGAGGATTTTGGCATGGGAGCATTAATCTCTAATGGCCCCCGAAAAGCCAAAATAGGACAAAACTCCCAAAAGGAAGGGGCCATTCCACCCAATCAGAGGCATTCTCTTCATCCCTCAAGATAGCTACTTGGCCGTCTCTGCATGGTCAATATTTTTACATCAGTAAAACATCCTCAGCATTGTTAGGGATGTCATGGGTGAGATAAATTTAACTCTTGTTACTGTGTTCATTATTTTCCACGATACACAGAAGGTTTCACGAAACAGTTCAATTCGTTTCTACACTATTCATAAAATAATAATTTACAGCACTGTGTCAATGCATTGCTGAATGAAGGCTTCCCCAGCCCCTGATAGTCATGGGGGTTGTTCGACCATACTTCACCGTGCTGGTCAGTGTGGATTGAGGGAGGCTGGGGCAGGACAGGTTCAGATGTCTCTTTCCGCCCGCGGGAGGAAGCAGTCAGGAAACAAACTCGGGTGGGCCAGGTTCACAGTGTAGTGTGCTATACACCTCGCCACCACTCCACCCCGTACAATATAGCGGTGTTTAATTTAATTTAATACAACAAATCCACGTAAAAATGTGCACGCATGTGAAAATGTATCAAATGTCTTGACGCTTTCTAAAAGCGGTCGCGAGCGCCGTTAGAGGGGAGAGAACGTCTTTGCTGTCCGTTAGCCGTGTCTCGAACGCGAATCTCACTCTGTGAGCGATGACTTCTCAGGTACCACGTTTGACACCACGTCGTGCACGAACAACGGCATTAACACCAGCCAGCCCAGGTGTCCGGTGCTGGGCGTAGACTGGCTCACCATCCTGCTCACCTGCCTCTACCTGCTGTTTGCCAACATCCTGCTGCTCAACCTGCTGATCGCCATGTTCAAGTAACTACGCTACAGTTTATTGGCTCAAGTGTTTCTCTGCCTGCTGCCAAATTGACTTTTTTTTTTAAACGACACTCATACATTCTCTTCTCCTATAACGCGATTGTTGCGTTTCTGAAGAAACATCGCTATATAATAATCATTGATTCAGTTTAACACGTAGGCTTTCGCGACGAATATCATCCATAATATAGGTTTTTGGTTTAGATCGCGTAGAATCAATTAATCATTAATTCATTCATTAAATAAAAAATGAGTGAAAATACATGTTACAGTGTTAGTCGCTAAGCCACTCATTGTAATCAACAAAGCAACATCCCGCCCTGTGTGATGTTACGCGGAGGTAGCCGCACAACCACTTGTTCCTACTCGCGTGATGTAGTTATGATCACCCGATTGCGTTATCTCATCTAAGATATTATATAGCGCTTTCGTCAAAGCGCTTTTAATGCCACAGAACGGTTCTCATTTTATCTACCCCGAATGAATGATGGGTTTAATCAACCCCCTTCCAGTTGGTGCTGAAGCAGAGAGCCTGCACGTTACACGCGTATCCATGTCAACGGCGCACAGTAGATGGGACGGGACGTAAGGTTCTTAGGTTCACGGTGGGGGTAGTAATTTGATAACCGGCTATTAGCAGTGGTGGTGGAGCAAGGCATAAGCAAATTAAGCAAAGGCGTAGGGCCCCAAGGAGCTCACGGGACCCCAGACTGAGCAAAGCAGGGAGTAGCGGTGCACGATAAATCAGCTCAGCTCAAATGTGATTTTGATGACCTCGTTTAGATGCGAGTAAAGCAACTCGAACACTCAACACGTGTTTAAACATCCACGCTGAGCTCTGTCCGTTCGCTGTCTGTCACGGGTTGCAGGGCATGATGTACGTATGCACATATGTCTTTCGCACCGTACGTAGCCAACCCTGCTAATCGGAGGCGCGGGGAAACGCCCGTGAAGATGATTTAGTATGAACGCAAGTTTAGGATGAAGTTGTGTTGCCGTTAGGAAGTCGCGTTGTTTCCAAGCAGCCAAATTGGAGAACACAAACCAGCACTAGAGAGCCGTTCCTCGACGTGGTATTGGCCAAACATCGAAATTCTGAAAAATTACCTGCAAATTACTCAATTGGGATCACACACAGGAGCAGCAACATCGCCCCCTACCATGTAAAACTTGACAGGACCCTCCTGAAAAGGAAACTTGAGGCTTAACGAGGCTTCCTGGGTAAACAAGCGTAGGTGATGACAATGATAATATGCATTAAGTTGAGATATACAAAGCAATTGGGATGGTGCTCACACATGCAACTGGTAAGCACGTATCTTGGTCATAAAAGGCTATTGTAAGTCATCAGCTGACGAATAGTTTAGTGCCTGAGCAGGAGTGGATGTCCTTGTCACGTTGTAGCTACACCTTCCAGTTGGTGCAGGACAACACGGACACCATCTGGAAGTTCCAGCGGTACGAGTTGGTGAACGAGTACCACAGCCGGCCCTCCCTGGCACCGCCGCTCATCGTCTTCAGCCACGTCTACTTATTTGTGAGACGGTTCATCCTCAAGAAGCCCCAACACAAGCACGAGGACTTCAGTGAGACTTCCTTCCCCCTGGTTTACTTCGCGTGATGGCTACCCACTGTCGCGTACATCTCGATTGCACAAAAGCTTCTCTCTCCCTGTGTGCCATGTAATTTCTAAAAATTGTCGGCGATCGTGGCCTTGCTTGGCGCTGTCCATGATACTTCCTCAAGAACTTGGCATCAGATACTCCGCCCAGTTGCATCCTATTGTTCAAATTGCTTTTGTGCTTAATTTGCTTCAAAGACACTGTTAAAAGTATACAATTCCACATTGGTGTAATAGTTATCGCTGCGGCATATACTTTTTCATGAACGAGCATTGTAGCATACAATAACCTTTTAATACATTTCCATGGTTTTATAGACAAAATTATTGTAAATATATATTAATAATGTGTTTCGCTTGTAGCAATCCTACAACATGAGAATGCTAGTATTGCAACTTTGGCAACTTTTATTTTTAATTATTATTATTATCACTACCCTGCTTTACCCCGGGAAATCCTCACCAAGTCTCAACTCTTTTTCAGGAGGGTCAAGTTTTATTTTCTGTAGTGAGTGATGTTTGCTGCTGTGCGTCATCCATTTTTCAATATTGGGATATGTGGCCAATGCCAGTTACATTGTATGTTGTTTTTTAGCTATGGCAGGAAACCCATGCAGAACAGGGGGAGAGAGAACATACAAACTCCACACAGAAAGGCACCCGTGCCAGGAATCGAACCCAGGAGCTTCTTGCTGTGAGGAGTGAGTGTTGGCACTGTGCTACCATGCTGCCCAAAAGTTACAATACTTTTTTCCGATCAGAGCCTACATTGGGAAATTTGGAAAAAAAATGTGCAAAATTATTATTTTAAGTGGTGCAGTGAGTCCTATAAATCCTCAGAATAATTTAAATTTAATGCAGACTCTCTCCCACCAACATGGTGAGTCACAGAATTCACTAGACTCGCCTCCGACCTACAGCATCGCCATTCCATTACGCCTGCTTTAAAACAAAAACACTCATTTACAAATTAATATAACATGCCAAGCAAGGACCCGCATAAGAATTCTTGAGGATTTGGTGAGAATTTCCCTGGGAAAGGTTTTAAATGTTAACCCATCCCTTGTTTTCCCCAAAATCTTACAAAGCAACACAAGGATTGCGAGCGAGGCAGTCGCAATGAGAGTTCATTCCACGTGTTCCCCCCAGAGAAGGGTTTCAGTGAGTCGGAGGAGCGCGAGTTTCTGGCATGGGAGAGCATCATGCGGGAGAGCTACGTGGCGAGCCAGCTCACCGAGAAGAGCCAGAGACTGGAGGAGAGGATTAAGTCGACGGCAGAGAAGTGAGTTCCCCACGGACAATTTAACATTCAATAGTACCGCCGTTGTATGGAGCCTACGCCAGTAATGGGCAACCTGCATCCCGCGGGTCAGATGCGACCCGTGGAGTCCCTCGTGGTGACCTGGTCGAGGTGTGTCTCTTTCACAGTTAATTTCCGTGAAGCGTTTGAAGGTGGGATTACGTACAAGGTGTCTGCAATGCCCTTTCACTCCTGGGTAGCATACGTTTGTGTTGGGCTTAGCCGTGCTTGCTGTTTCTCACACAACAGGGAGATGCAAGCGCCTATAGCTCAGAGTCAGAATGGTGCAGTGTTATGCTTTGTCACAACAATGATGGGCGAGCTATAAGCTCAAGTTGAACACTGCGACGGTGTGACATTTGTATAAGTGAGTACACAAACACGATTTCAAGTTTGTGGCCTACTGAATTGAAGAAGGGACGCTCATGTCACCCACCGACTCGTCTGGGTTGCCCATCACTGGCCTACGGCATCCTCCTCCTCCCGTGGTGCTTTGCCTTAACGATGGGACCCTGGCTGCCATCTTCTCAGCCCTCGTCTGTCCCCTGCCCTCCTCTTCACTTCCACAAACGATCCTTCAGCTCCTACAACGTACTCATCCACAGCTTTCTCTTACCCCTTGTTATAAGTAACATCTAATTGCATATAAACGGCGAGCAACGGAATAATATTTAATGTAAATTGTAATAGCTTAGCCCTTTCCAGTTCTGAGATATTTACAAGTTGTAATGTGGGTCCCGTTTACCGCTCTTTCTCTCCCCCGGGTGCCGCGGGGTGGATTTCCACACAGCTCTCCTCATCGACATGCTAGTTTCTCTGCTCCAGCAGACCCACCTCTCTCTCTGCCCCCCCCTCTATTTCTATTTAAGGCCTCGACACAGAGGCGTTGGGTCTCGGTGTGTCTATGTTGTGTCTCTGTCTCTGTGTTGTCTCTCTCTGCTTGTGTTTCTCTCTGTGTGTCTCTGTGTCTGTGTTTTGTCTCTCTCTCAAATTTAGCAATCTTTGGAAGAACGTAATCAACAAGGTAAGGTGCTGACTGTTGTGTTAGCCGACTCTGTGTTGTATTGCATTGTATTTCTAAGTTCACTAGGTTTGTTTTCTACCTGATGACGATTGCTTGTGTTGCAATCGAGATGTCGTATTCTATTATTTATTTTTTTCTACGTGACTTTACCGAAAGAACCAAATAATATGATAAACGTTTGTTATAAAATACGTAACCTATTACTATGTGAGAGGTTTTGGACAGTTGTGAAATATGTCATGGTGGCATTGTTGTTGTTATTTTGGCATTAACTCCGGTCTGGGATGACACCAGGATGGACTCGGTGATGCAGTTCCTGGATGTTTCTGGGGAGGGCAGAACGGCTGCGTTGGAGGTCCGGCTCCATCAGATAGAAGAGAAGGTCAGTGGAAATGTTGTGGAATGTTGACCCTCCATGCCTGAATTAAATATAGGGGTGCATCAAAGAGCACTTTTACACCTTAACAGGATCCTGAATACCTTATCACCTCCGGTTTACAAAGTTGACTACATACGGTGAAAATGAAGTTCAACATACGGAAAGCTAAAACACACAATTAGAGTATTTGGCTGCTATCATTTGTGCCCAGGTAGCTTCTAAAAAAGAGCTATATAGCTCAGTGGGCCTTACCTGATGAAAAAAAGTTTCATTTTTTAGCCAATTTATGTAACTGGTATTGGCCAAACCTCCCAATGCTGAGATATCAGCAAACTACTCAATTGGGAGTACACATCGCAACATCGTCTCTTGCTGTCAAAACTTGGCAAGACCAGCCTGAATAAACAAGCGCAGTGATGATAATTACACTATGTAACACAATTTCTGTTCCTGGGTAGTAAGTGTTATTTCGTAATTGCTTATGCCTAAAAAGTATAGAAAATGGCTATTATTCCCCACAAACTTTGCTTTTGTGACCAGGACAGTGATATTTTGAAATTTACATAATTTCAATGAGAAAACGGGCGAATATGTGTCTTTTCGTTCACATAAAGTCAGAAAACAACAACATATGAATCAAAATTAACATATATTTATACTAAAGTAATACAAAAATGACTACAAAATATTTAAAAGTGAGTAGATTTTCGAGATTTACGATTATACTATAAATCACTTTCATGAATCAGCCCCCAAATGTAGTCTCCCACATCATGTTCTTGTTATCCTGTCCTTGGTAGCGGCGTTCAAAGTCCAGTATATCCGGTGGAAGAGCTCGCCTTGCTCCTCCGAGTACGCTCCTATGTTCTCCTTGAATTTATCAAGAGGGACATCCTACAGCCCATTGTGCCGTAGTTCTTCACCAGAGTCTGAACCAGATCCACATAGTTTTCGACCTTGTGATTGCCCAGGAAGCCACGAATCACTGCGACAAAGCTATTCTAAGCCTCTTTCTCCTTACTAGTGAGCTTCTTGTGGAATTCATTGCACTCCAGGATGTTCTTTATCTATGGTCCGATGAAGACACCGGCTTTGACCTTTGCCTCAAACAGCTTAGGGAATAAGTCTTGAAGGTACTTGAAGGCTGCCGACTCCTTATCTACAGCTCTGACAATTTGCTTCATAAGGCCCATGTGATGTGCAGTAGTAGCATCAGCACCTTCCGGGGGTCCACCAGTGGCTCCCACTTGGCGTTGTTCCTTCCCACAGAGAACTCGGTCCACTGTGGCCAGTCCCACCTGTGGTAGTGCGCCTTGGTGTCCCTGCTGTCCCAAAGACAAAGATAACAGGGAAACTTGGTAAAACCGCCTTGGAGAGCCATCAGGAATTCCACTATTTTGAAGTCTCCGATGACCTCCCAGCCGTACTCATCATACTTCAAGGCGTCCAGCAAGGTTTTGATGCTGTTGTAATCCTCTTTGAGGTGCACCGAGTGAGCCAGGAGAAGAGACGGGTACTTGTTACCATTATGGAGCAAGCACGGCTTTGAGGCTCCTGGATGAGCTGTCAATGAAGAGGCGCCACTCATTTTGGTTACAGGCGATTCCGATTGCCTCGAACACACTGGTCACATTGTGGCAGAAGCAGAGCCCATGTTGATGGATGACGAAGCTGCAAAAAGGTTGATGATGCTTCCTCTGATCTGCGACTTGCACACTTTAATCCAACAAGTTCCATTGCTTGAGCCTAGATGTCAAAAGCTCGGCATTGGACTTGGTGAGACCAAAATCTCTGATCAAGTCGTTGAGGTCTTTTTAGTTGGGGTAGTATGAATTTTTCTCCTCAGCTCCACCTCTGAAATTGTCATCTGGATGTACAATGTCTTCTTCGCTCTCTGACTTGCTGCTCTCTTCTAAAGACGGCCACTCTCTCTCCGGAGGAGTGGGTAGGGGAAGCTCATGGCAGTGTGGCACCGGGGCGATGGATGAAGGAAGGTCCGGATACGTGATAGCAGGTGCATTCTTGCCAGTCCGACGTTTGGAAGGGTCCACCATGCAGAAGTAGCAGTTGCTTGAGTGGTCAGTGGGTTACCGCCAAATTCTTAAGATAGCGAACTTCATGGCTTTCTTTTCCCCTCTGTACCATCCTACAAAAATACATTTATTTCACCAATTATTAATGTGTCAGATTCTTGGAACATTTTTCATATATGATATATTTTTTCAATAACATTGAAAATTGAAAAAATTTTAAAATTAAAAACTTTTACAATTTTTTTTTATAACATAAAATTCTGAGCAACAATTGTCCATCTTACCTTCCAGAGTTGTTTTTGCATTGTTTGCAGGTGAAATGAGGTGCCCAGGGTTTGTCTTGATCCCCTACAGGCATGCCGAAATATGCCTTGTAGGCCTCACACATCTTAACAGAGTACTTTTTCGCTCTTGTCTTGATAAATTAGCCGCAGACATAGCAAAATGCGTCTGCCGGATGCTTTCAGCCTCTTGATGCCATCTAAAAAAATTGCAGATATGTATCCACTTGGGCAGCTGGAACTAAACTGAACGGTAGGCTTAAGGCCCCTGTATTTATACTACTATTTATATTACTGGACAGTTCTAGAATGTTCTAAAAGTTACTCCAAGTTTACTCAGCAGTGAATCTATTTTGATTGTTCTAGAAAATAGGTAAATAAAAAAATATCACTGTCCTGGTCACCAAAGCAAAGTTTGTGGGGTATAATAGCCATTTTCTGTACTTTTAAGTAATTAGGAAATAACACTTACTACCCAGGAACAAAAAAAATGTGTTACACAGTGTTATTATTGTACATTTGGCACATGCGAATTAGTCTACTGATGATCGTTGATTGGATTGGTAATGAAGTTTTTCCCATGCAGTAAGGTGGTGTGTGGTCTCATGGGGGTGTTAGATGTAAGAAAAGGGAGGATATTCGTGACTTCTTGTCGTGAGTTGACCACTCGTTTAACCAAGAAAGAGCAGGTTGGGGAAACACAAGCGGAGTGGCGAGACAATTGCAGGGTAGATGTTTGTGGAAATGACGCATTTGCAGGTTGTTGGGGAATCTGTAAGATGTACGTTTGGCTGGAAGGTGTACGATGTACGTTGTGCACCTCTAATTACCACGGTTGGCTACATAGGTTGCGAAATAATTTCAACATACATACATTGCCTGTCTTTGTTAAATCGGTCGTTAATTGAGCAGATGCCTGTATCATTCCAGGGCTGTCAAAACAGTCTTTGGTGGTAATTTCTGAGTAAGGGGTGAAGCCAGACTGTGCAGTGCCCAGGGTTTGTGCAGTTTTTCAGATGCTTAATGTCTGGGATAATGTAGAGAAGGTGGTTAGGGAGCAGTCTGTAGGAGTTTCTGAAATGAGATGCTAAAAAGACAAAGGGACCAGTTGAACTAGACCTGACTCCCTTATTTTCTGTGTTGTTTTTCAAGAGGTGAGATACCACTCAAGGGACTTGTATTGGCACCATCATACGAGCACAGACCGATAAATATCACCACTGCTGCTATTGACACTCGTATGACAGAGACATTGTGGGCTAATGTTTCTGGTTATTGTTCCTCTTCTTGCCTGTGCTGTATTATAGAGATGTAATTGATCGTTTTCAGCATTCCATAACTGACTGACATCAAATGTTCCTTTCCACATAGCATTTCATGCTCGATATAAATTGTTTTATTAATCACAGAGAAGTGCACGGCCATTCCAGACTTTCCATTCTTTAGTTTGGCAAAACATTCCATTGATTGATTCTAAATGTTTACCCTTAACGGCTCAATCTCATCTAATTGTATATTTACAGAACACCTTCAACTCAAGATGTCTGACTTAGTTAAAAAAACGGTGACATGCAAGAAGTGAGGAATAGTGAACTGCATGACTCTAAGTGTCAAAAATGTAGTTCTAAATTGAGCGAATGATGTTCTGAACTTGTGAAAACTGTTGTTGTTTTTGTCTGTGTTTGCACCAGCTGGGTATAACAGTTGATGCGCTCGATTGGATCACCAAGGCTCTCTGTGACAAAGGCATTGGCACCAAGGAGACGAGGCCTGCCCTCAAGTGTAAGCCCTTCATTATACAAACAACTGCATGGCCCCTAGAGCAGTGGTGGGCCAACTTGCGTCCTGTGCCGCCCTCGTGGTGGTGCTGGTCTCGGTGTCTCTAGGGTGATGTGTGGGGTCATGACGAGATGCACAAGCACGGTGTCATGCTTGCGGCCCACTGAGGTGAAGGAGGTCCACCCATGTGGCCCATAAACTCCTCTGCCGTTGCCCATCGCTGCCCTATAACATGCAAACAAATACTGGGACATTCGCAAACTCATGTACACAAGTTGTTTATAATATTAAGGTCACGATTTCTTACGGTTTTTCAATGCAAGTGTCTTGGATTCAGCAAGCAGCTGTATCCAGGAAGCGAGATTGTGAGGCTAAAATACGGTCACGGTTGATGAGTGACTTGTTAACATGAAATAACTTCCCTCATATCTATGGGACTCTATTTGCTGGTATCAAGATGATGTATTATTGCCGGAAAGGGTAACACCTATTCCCTCACAGTGAATGCATAGTTGGCTTGAGTATACAGGGGCCAATTTACAGTTCATTTGCTGGAAAGGTCCGATTTTTGGCAAAATTGCTGATGTTTCCAGGAGCAGTGGGACAAATCACCGAGTGAATGTGTTTTTGGCGTTTAGTGAATGCGGTACAGTGCAGCATATACAATTGCTCCATTCAGTTTCAGTTCAGCATTCATTCCAAGTACTCGAATATTATGATTGTTGAATAATGCTTTGAGGTTGTTTTTCCCAATTTTAATGGAATTTTTTATTTGTATTTTATGGCAGAAATCCCTACATTTGGTTTCTCATTGAAGGTGTGAACTTTCGGTTGCTGCAGTGCAAAATGCCCTCCAAACGTGAATTTCATGCTGCTAGCCAGTGGGATGCTATGCTCGTTTATAACCCTACTTTTTCCACATAACTGTATGGAGTAGGATTTTGAATACTGCAGGCACAATATATTACTTTACTATTATCTAGCATCATAAAAAATAAAATCGCCAGAATGAGTGCCATTTGCATTGTCACTCTGGATTCCTTTTGTTGTTATTATTATGAAGTTTGTTTACGCAGGAAACCTTCACTGAGTCGAAAGACTCATTTTCAGGAGGGTCCTGGCAAGTTTTTGCAGGAGAGGGGTGATGATTTTGCTGCTGTTTGTGAGATTCCAGTTGAGTAATTTGCAGAGAATGTTTCAGCATTGGGGTGTTTTCTTTGACCTTTTTTTATTAAGTCCCTGGTGAAAAAAATAATAATACGTTCTCATCGCTGGATTGTGTCGCGTGCGATGTGTGCTCTATCCACAGTTCTGACGTGGTGTGATCGTTAGCAACAGCAACAGGGCCAGGCACAATTCTTCATTTTAAAATAATTGCAATAAGTGAAGGAAAAATGCCAGCCGTACCGAGTTATTTTAAATGCAAGAAATGTGCGGTGGGAAAAGAAAAACAAAATTAGTCACGGGCCCTGACAAGTTGATGTGTTTTGTGATCACATGTTCCTCGCGTATACGCTGAGGCTAAATAACAGCCACAGAGCAGAGGCGCGGCCTCAGAGTTCCCTGTACCAAACGCGTGGGCAGCGCGACTCCACCGTCTATGGTGAAATCTCGTGTAGCATTTGTTCCCCTGTGCGTTAATGATATAATTACTCCTTCACACCCAGCGACTTCTGTCAGTGCTATCCGATCTCAACCATATGGTGCCTAACTTAATACGTTTACTTATGTTCTGCCTGAATGAAATTAGAATGCTTTCAACTTAAAATCAATTCCAATGTTTTTGTTATCATGTACATTAATAACAATATATAAACATGCACTCGTTTTGCATTTAACATGAAATCATTTTATGAGCCATTAGTTCCATTGCAATGCCATGGATAGTCGATGTGTGTTACTATTGGTGATTCTGCTTTGATAAACTACCTATATAACGCAAACAGTTCACGTTTGGCATGTGGTATTCATTTCACAAACTTTGCAAATGGATTATACTCGATTCCACCCAGGTGTCATTCATTTGAGAAGCCATTCCTGATGCAAGCACCGTTATGTTAGCTGTAGAAACTTTTTAGCACTAAAACGTACAAATTCTATCAAAGGAGAAATACAATGTGTCCATACAACAGTTACATAACTGATAGCGCTAAATAGGCAAAGATTTTGTGTGCTAAGAACAGCAATTGAGAGACCCCATAGCTGGCGAATGGTGCTGAAAGCCCCGCCGTACCGTGCACCAATGCCGGCCCCAGAAGTCGCAAGCCAAAGCGCCTCCCCTATAAAGCAATGAGGTCGCTCCCATCTCAATTGGTGGCCCTGAGCCAGTGGTGGGAATTCCACATTACCGTGACAGAGCCGTGTCTTTGTAACTGGCTTTCCATATATTGGTGCTCATTTAAATAATTTCCAGGAGGACGAGACGCTAAGTTGACTCCCAGCTAGTATTTTAACGTGTATAGGCCTTCCTTTTGAGAGTCAAGGGTTCTGACCGATTGTCTGCATGCCCCAAAGTTGATTGCATCTCGTGGGTTAATATCTTGTGTAAGTGTGCGTGTATTCGTAACCTTGCACGAAATTAACAGCGCATTTTCTTTTATCAGCCCCGACAGTGAAGGGCCAAAAGAAGTGAAGAGAAGCCACTGCTTTTAAATGCAGACAAGGAAACACGGCCATTTCGCCCAAGCCAAGCCATTGGTTCACGTGCACGCACCAGCGGAGCAGCCTACGCGTCGATGCTGCAGGGAAACCTTCGCAGGAGTGAAACAAGTTCTGTAGATATTTCAAAAAATGTGCGCCATGGTGTACACTGCACAAAAAACGCCTTTTCCTGTTATGAAAGCCAAAATACAAACAAAACAAGGTTGACTGTAGCACTTTAACTTTGATGACAGCATTTAGGAACTGAGTTGGATCGTAGATTGAGTTCGTTAGCAGCTGAATGTATTTTTTGTATTAATTCATGTGGCAGTGGGCAGGGGAGTGATCCTATAATTTCTAGATTTGTTTTTCTTCCGCGTGTCACCTTTTAATGTTGTCTAACTCTGATTGCGAGTGCGTTAATAATGCATTAACTCCGTCCGCCTGTGTCCGCCTCTCAATAAGGCTCATGAAGTCACAGTACAGTAACAGCAACTCTCGTAAAACGGATCCAGTGTGAATGAAACGTAACGATAGTTTTTTCTTGCTATTGTGGACAAATCCTACAGACAACCGGTGGGGCAGTTGGCCACTGCGTCAACGGCGTTGATCGAAGCTCGGCTTTGAAGGCCAGTGATGATTAGGAGAGCCTCTCTTTCGGCAAGGGGCAACGACCACGGAACATCAATCTGTGGCATCGCGTTACATGCGTCGTCCTCTCGCAACAATAATTGGCGCGTCATTGGACGACTCCATTGCACGCGCGACAATTGAATTTATGTTGCCGTGTCGCGTGGTGGAGAGATAAAAACTAAAAAATATATTTGCCGGATTGTTACACAACTTCCCCCAAATCATAAATAAAGACTCAAATTATCATTGACATTGAATGTATGGAAAATGATAAGGACAGCATGTTAAAGGCAGCTGCTGATGAGATGCCCGTGTGGAGGTGTTGAATTAATGTCTGCATGCCCCAGAGTTGGACTACCCAACAACACGTGTAGACTACCACGAATGCTTATCCATCTCCAGCGTGTGGTTAGGTAGGTACAGGGTCTGAGTACAGTTTGATTATGGGGGTTCTTCAGTGTAGATGACGATGGTAAGTCCCTCATCCTCAGTTTTCTTTTGGTTACACCCCAGAATTCCTCCATGCATGATGCCGGAGCCGTACAATGTTTTGTTGTGACATTGTCACACACACCCTTGTGCTGTTTGTTTACTGTTTTTTTGTGTTGTGGTAAAAACAAATGTATCTCAAGATTTTGAACCCATCTTTTTGCAGTCTGCAGGAAGACTTGGTGATTAATATAATTTATATTTATAGTGTGCATTCACTCAATGCGCTTGACGTAGTTTACGAAACGATGACAATGGAATGATGTAGTTGATTGGGGCGTACGAGGATGGAGGAATGAGTGACAGCGATAGAGGGATACTTAGGGATCACGAAAGGGCTGTTCGGGAGGGACGGGAAGGAATGGAGGAGCGAGGAGAGGGAAGATAATGGGCAATGGAGAAGAGGTGAAGCTTTAATAGATGACTGCTCAGTGTATGGTTGTGACACCTGCACAAGTCTTCATAACAAAGCTAGAGGTATGTGACAATGCGACCGATTCATGGTGTCGGTGATGCAACCATCGCATCAGCAAACTAAGCACATGGCCGAAATACAACCAGTCGAGTGATATTTGATAACACACACGATATTAAATGTCATTGTTAAGTCTGTTAATATTCAAATTCTATAACAGCACTGGTAATTTGGCATTTATTACTGCAGTACTGTATTGTATACATGGTAAATTTCACATCAGTCAGATACAATATAAGGATCTGTCGTGAATGCTATATTGTCATGTATGTACACTGTTGGAAAGCTTGATGAATATTTCACAAAATTGTGTTCAATGTAAAATCTGATTCATCACGATAATGTGTCACTACTTTATAATCTTCTCATTATATTTTATCACATTATTTCGGCATATATTGAGGTGGAGCAGTGGCACAGTGATTAAAGCACTGCACTATGACCCATGTAACCCAAGTTCAATGCCCAGCCATGGCTAAGATCAATGGCAAGTCGATATATGTAGAGTTATACCTCGGTTAACAAAGTAGATGCTTTCGATGATGTCACTTCCTTATCAGAAAGGTCAATACCAGAGGTAGATATGGGAGGCATAAGGATGCGTTCCAGGACTTCAGAGAAGGGGGCTACAATAGTAAAACATTGCTGCACAGTGGCTTTCACGTCTGCTTGTTTTAAAATTGTCTCTAAGATGGACTGCGCCAACCATAACGCGCCACTTCAGGTTTCATCTCCCTCGCCTCTACCCGTCCTCCTTACCATCTGCATTTTGGTTTCCAGAGATGAATTTGCGCTGCATTCTTTGCCCAATGAGGCAACTAGCACGAGACGGTCGGTTGGATGACATAATGGGGGAAGCTAAATAACTTTAATCACTGCAAAAAACATGATGACATTCCAGCGAGTTCAAGCAATGGCGGGCAGGGGGAGAGGGAGGTCTCGCGATGCTCTTCGCTGATCGGCTGTTGGTAATGTCCAGTAAACAGACCCCACTCAATTGCGGTTTACAGGACACGTGCAGCGTTTAAAACATTCATTTGAATCGATTTGCATTATTTCCCATTTTCGATTATACTATTTGTACAAAAATATGGGGGGGGGGGGTGAAAATGGACCCTCCACGGCCGACTATAAAGGAGCTTTGTCCCCAGAGGATTCGTCAACCGAGGTATTTATGCACCTCCGATTAGCACGGTTCGCTACGTATGGTTCGAAAGAAGTTCAACATACATGCTGTTTAACACGTCGGCTTAACACGTAGTCTTTCGCGACCAATATTATTAATAATCAACGTTTTTGGGTTAGATCGCGTTATTCATAAATGTGTCGTAACCCTCCACCACCCGACACGGCCAATCAGCAAAAAAGTGTCACGTTGACAAATGACAAATAAATTTCGATTTAAAGCTTTCGTGACTGCAGGGATTCATCTTCTTGGTTCTTTCGGTAAAGTCACGTAGAAGGGAAATAATAAAATAATAAAAATAAAACATAATAAAATAATTCTCACGACGTTTCGGCCACAACGCAAGCAGCCGTCCTCAAGTGAAGAACAGGTCTGTCGGAAAGACAGCGTCTGAATGGGCACCACCAGGCTTGGCAGTGTATATTTAAGCGTGAAACCACAAGATTTACAATTTTTTGGTACGTTGTACTCAACATTTTTTGAGTATGTCGTACGCAAAAATTTAAAATGTTGTGGTTTCACGCTTCAAAATACTGGTGGGCTAAAGCAGGGAACTATTTGTCTTTTGTCAACGTGACACTTTTTTGCTGATTGGCCGTGTCGGGTAATGGAGGGTTACGACACATTTATAAATAACGCGATCTAACGCAAAAACGTTGATTATGAATACATGCTGTATTGTATATCCAACCTGCACGTAACATTAGCATGAAGCATGGTCACACAACGCCCATAATTGACACGGCATGGTTAGATGACTTCATCCAGAGGTGGACTGACAAAGCGCCAAGAACATTATTGTACCGTTGCGTAAGGGACGGCCGAGAGGCAAACCCTATTAAGTAATGCACAAACATTCCCTGTACTCAAAATAGTACCTACCCTGTACTCGCCGGGTCTAACGGCTCGTACATTCAAAGTAGCGCGCTCGACTCTCATTGGCGAGAAGCTGTCAGGGAGGGAGGAGCCAAACGTAAGGTACATTATTCTATTGAAAAGTGGAGAACCACTCAAGTCCGATTGGTCGCCGGGATAAAATTGAATGAGCAGGGGGGGGGGGACCACATGCAAATGAAGGGTCGGTTTGGAGACTATTGGGAGAGATGAAGGGGATCGGTGAAGTCGGGGAAAGTTCCAAAAAGGACGGGGAAGAGGATACAAGGAGCGAGGAGACAGAGTTCGAGGCGGCGCCTGAACGGAGTAACTCTGAAGTGTTACGCGCTCTGCTGAAGACGGAATCAAGTCCAAGACTTACTTGGGGACTGGAACTCCTTTACAATTGTTTTGCAAATGTTTAATATGCCAGAAAACACACTAGTTGTGTGAGCGTCAGTTCGCCTGAGTTCCCAGGTGCACAGTATCCATATATCTTCTTGGTTCTTTCGGTAAAGTCACGTAGAAGGGAAGTAATAAAATAATATATATAAGCTGGGCGCATTGATGCGCCCAGCTTATATCTATATATATAAAATCGTTCATGTCTGTGTGTCTGTGTGTGTGTGTGTGGACTGCACTTTCATTGGACGGCGGTTGCCCCTGGCAACGGCTAGCCACGCCTTCGCAGCTTTCATTGGACGGCGGTTGCCCCTGGCAACGAGTAGCAACTTTTCTCCGCGGGGTGGACGCCATTTTTAATAGCGCGGCGGGGGGGGGGGGGGGGACCGGCACCCGTACCCAGCGTTCGCCGGGTGGGAAAATCAGGCAAGGCGGGAGGCTCTGCACGGTGCTAGGCCTCGACACCCAACACGCCACTCTGAGGTAAATTCATACAAATTTCACGTCCTCTACAGAGTGGCGAGGGAGGCAGAGTGGCGAGGGAGGCAGAGTGGCGAGGGAGGGACTCAGCCTCAAAACGAGTAACTGGTGTGGCGTATTAACATCGCCACTGGGGAGACAAAGGCGGCCGGGCCTGGTGGATACAAGTCCCGGGCAAAGCCGGGTCATGACTATGTGTGTATGTGTTTATGTGTATGTCTGTGTGTCTGTATGTATGTGTGTATGTATGTGTCTGTATGTGTTTGTGTGTATGTATGTGTGTGTCTGTATGTATGTGTGTGTGTATTGTGTATGTGTTTGTGTGTATGTATGTGTGTGTTTGTATGTATGTGTATGTTTGTGTGTATGCATGTGTGTGTATGTGTTTGTGTGTATGTGCGGTTATGTATGTGTGTGTATGTGTGTGTCTGCAGCAAGCACGTGTATGTGTACCTATGGACGCGCGCGCGTGTGTTGTGTAGGGGGAACGGTAGTGTAGTGCTTAGCGTGCTGCCTGTGTCTATGTGTGTGTGTCTGTGTGTGTGTCTGTGTGTGTGTGTCTGTGTGTGTGTGTCTGTGTGTGTGTCTGTGTGTGTGCGTGTGTGGTGTGTAGGAGGAACGGTAGTGTAGTGCTTAGCGTGCTGCCTGTGTGTGTCTGTGTGTGTGAATCAGTCGAGCGGCAATATCTTTTCATCGGTTGCGTAACGCTGTGTGGAAGCTACCTGGTCTGTCGCTCCGCACGAAGCTTCAGGTCTTCTCGGCCACGGTCATTCCCTCCCTTCTCTACGCTTGCGAGACGTGGACCCCCCTGGTGGAGCATCTTCGCCGGTTGGAAACATTTAGGCTGGCCTGCCTACGATCCATCCTGGGTTTAACCAGGCTGGATTGTGTGAGGAGCTCACAAATCCTTGAAAGATCTGGGCAAAGTCCCATCAGTGAGCTCCTCCGGCAGGCAAGGCTGCGTTGGCTGGGTCATGTAGCCCGCATGCCCAGCCACCGCATGCCTAAACAGCTTTTGTTCGGCCGGATCGAGGGGGCTAGACGGGCGCGGCACGGGCTGGAGAAGAGATGGAGTGATGTGGTACAGGAGGACGTGGAGCTGAGTGGACTTGCCGATGACTGGTACCAGCGGTGTCAAGATCGGCCTCAGTGGAGGAGGCTCGTGAAGGACGCTACTGGGCAGTTGGAGGCAGTCGCCCTCCAACAACAACGGAGGGCGGAGGAGCGACGCTCACAACAACGAGCGGAGCGCCGGGTGGCTAAAGCACAGCAAGTTGGCACAGTAGGGGGCACAGGTGGTGCATCAGCCAGTCATCTCGGTCATCTCGGTCAGTCGACCAGTGGCACCTGGGTCTGCCCCGTGACCTCCTGCCAGCGGGCTTTCGACACTTCACGTGGCCTCAAGGTGCACTTGGCCTGGCACAAGCATCGTGGTGACGTCACCGCCACTTAGTGGCGAATGGCGGTTGTTGTTGTTGTTGTCTGTGTGTGTGTCTGTGTGTGTGTCTGTGTGTGTGCGTGTGTGGTGTGTGGGGAGCGGTAGTGTAGTGGTTAGCGTGCTGTCTGTGTGTCTGTGTGTGTGTGTCTGTCTGTGTGTGTGTTCTGTGTGTGTGTCTGCGTGTGTGGTGTGTGGGGAGCGGTAGTGTAGTGGTTAGCGTGCTGTCTGTGTGTCTGTCTGTGTCTGTCTGTGTGTTTCTGCGTGTGTCTGTGTGTGTGTCTGTGCGTCTGTGTGTGTGAGGAGCGGTGGGTGTAGTGGTTAACGCTACGCTGCGCTACCAACCCGGCGAACCGAGTTAGATTCCCGCTCATGGCCACCACCGATCAAGATTATTTGAACCTCACATAGGTCGACTCAGCCTCAAACGAGTAACTGGTGTGGCGTATTAACATCGCCATTGGGGAGACAAAGGCGGCCGGCCGTGGTGGATACAAGTCCCGGGCGAAGCCGGGTAGTACAGCTAGTATATATATATATGCTCCAAGCTCGTGTGCTGTTTCATTCAGACTCTGTCGCCTCGACGGACCTGGTTTTCACCTGAGGACGGCTGCTTGCGTTGTGGCCAAAACGTCGTGAGAATTGTTTTATTATGTTTTATTTTTATTATTTTATTACTTCCCTTCTACGTGACTTTACCGAAAGAACCAAGAAGATGAATCCCTGCAGTCACGAAAGCTTTAAATCGAAAAAGTATCCATATATATTATTTTACACTACAAGCTATCCCCAACTTACCATGTTATTTTTTTATCATCCCACTTGCGAACGTTCGCTCGTACTTGTGAACCAAACTATTTTGTTTGCCGGAGTGATCCTCGGTGAGATGTAATGAGTCTAGCACCCCGCTGGCAGTGAGTGTATGTATGTATGTGTCTTTACACGTTCGCACATGTGTGAGAGTGTCTTTGTATGGGGAGCGGTAGTGTAGCGGTTAGCACGCTGCGCTACGAACACTTTCCTGCTCCCCCACGCAGAAGATTCCACCAAATAAGTGGATGATAGTGGAGCCACGTCAATCAAAATCAATCAATTCCACCCACTTTTAGAGATATGCAACTACTGTACTGTAGAGTCGATTATGTGGACTTCAGAATAAGTGGAGCATATATGTCTTCGGTTTAAGCACATGACTTGTAATAAACATTCCCAAGAATAAAAATGTAAAACTGTTTATAGATGATTAATTTGGGTTTAAGGAAAAAATCATTAGTTAATCATTGATGTCAAAATCTCAGGTGCACGGTTAATCTGCAAATTGGATAAACCGCACGCAAATACTGTATTGAGTTCTGAGGTCCGAACAAATCGACTTGCGAATGGGTCTCATGAATGGAACCCGTTCATAAGTCTGGAACTGCCCCGTACAGCAAGAAATATCATGTGGCTGAACCTCACTGCCTCGTTCACTGGAGTCTGGGAACACCGCGTCACCTGGGACCCACGATGGGCCGCTTGGGACATAAGATGGAGACAAGACAGCACCCGTGTGTTCTTCCGCGGCAACATCATCGTGAGCAGTGCAGTCACCATGCGTAGAGGAATCTCGCGGTCAAGCGCGAATGGTCGAGCCACAGGGGCGTGATCGGCGAATTGTATCTCAATAAATTTGGCAAAAAAACGCGAAAGCTAAACCCCCGCGAGAGGGAGAGGTTTGCTGTACATTCATAATCAGCATCAAACTCTAAAGCATCACGTAAATCAATACCACGTGGTGGCCACTAAAGAGAAAACATTCCCGATGAGATCACTAAAAGTTACACCACCTCCTGTCATGCTTCATGTGCATTTTCTTGAATTGAATTAAGCTGAGCTTACAGTGGCGAGCGCTATCTGAACTGCCCCCCCACCCCTTCGCCCAACCTGTACGGACAAGCGTGGTGAGGTATGGTCAAACAATCTCATGATCAACATTGTGTAAGAAAGATCCTCATCCAGGAGTGGATTGATAAAGGGCTGTAAAGAATCCATTGTTATTAATCTGAGTTCATCTGCCGACATCTTATGATTGGAAACGCAGTGCGTGCCCTGTAGCCTCCAACTGCATTTGGGAGATTAGTTTTAAACCTCATGCTTGCTCGGCCCCTAGATGCAAATGTCTTCCCTATTTGTAGTGTCTTGACATATTTTAATAGTGGGTTCCTCCAACAAACTAGCACAGATATGGCACTCATATTGATAATAGTGTGTCCTTTCACATCTCAACACATTTGAAAGGGCACCCCAGTTACAGTTGTCCCTGCGCAGCAAACGATGACTCGGCACCAGGCATTAGTCTTCCAACAGGCGGCGATGACTGCTGCGATGGGTAATCCCATTTGAGTGATTTGTAGTAATTTTTTTTATTTGGAAAGCAGATGGCGCGTATGTATATGGTTCGTACCACCGCAGTAATAACCAGGGCAGCCTGCCGGACTGGAACTGAGAAACTTCTACAACAAGCGGCGACCGCGCTACCGCTGGGCGCCAGTCACAGTGCAGCTGTCTAAATACAGGACAGCATCGTGCCCTAAGGGCTCTCACAAGCGGATGTGACACAAAAGAAACAGTACAGCACTGCACTTAAGAGATACACATCTCACTATGAAACAAGCAGTGGATTTCTTCTTACATGTGCTGCTGTATGTGTTTAAATAGCACCTCGACCAAATGAAGACATCCGTTTACATCCCAGTTTCGTAAAATGAACGAAAAGAGTGATGCGTTGGGTATGGCCAGGTCACCGCTCAGCTATTAATTGCCAGAACATGTAAACAGCGCCTCTCTGTAATTTCCTCCGAATGTAGGCAAACGTTTAGGCGCCCCTCCGCATTCCAGGGAACTTCCTCTTTTGGACGCTGCCACATTTGACCGCGGTCCTCACAACTGGACGTCTTCACCACGGCGTGGTGGCGCTGACGGTTGTTGACGGGCCGTCAGTGTGAACGCTTGCTGCTGCCGCAAAGAAGAAGATGCACCACAGGTCCTAGAGACATCGAACTTGAGAGCCTTGCACACAGCCATCGCCTCTGCTGCTGCTGCTGCGTTGAGTTGAGGTAGGCTGGGGGATTTGGTGCCGTGGCAATGCTCTGCGTTGCTGCAGTTCATCGGTCCGTGCGGGTTTTTTAAACACTGCGCAGTGGCTTGACGGCTCCGCACATCATTGTGTATCTGTACAAATGTATTTTTAATTTCGTGTACTCCACTGGTATTGCTCTTGATGACGTGTTTATAGTGCTTGGGGGTGGTTCTTGTCAAAGATATATTTGTGTGCTAAGTATGCAAAGTATATACTAAGTATGTACTAAGTAAGTATGTACTAGGTATGTACTTGATATTCTAAGGGTTTTTTTTCTGACCAAGGAAACTAAAGTGTTATAAATGTGTACAACTTTCGAATTTTATTTATTTATACATTTCAAGTAACAAACGGTGTCATTTTAACCAGCAAAACGTGTGATTGTTACACTACAGTATTTTACAACAGAGCAGAGCAACGCTGTTGCCTGTTTTTGATGCCTTGCCCAAGCTTCATAAATCGGACTTATAGAATGTATTATTTACTTATATTTCGTGATACTCTTTGTTTTTTTCGGTAAAGTCACGGAGGTAAAATTTTGTAAGAAATTAAATCACGACGTTTCGGGCGCAAAACTAGCGTCCTTCTTCAGGTGGGGACAACTTAGCGAAAGCACACCACTTGTGTGTGTCTCAGCGGTGGCGCCCGAAACGTCGTGATTGAATTTATTTAAATTTTTGACTTTACCGAAAACACCAAAAAGTATGAATCCTTGCAGTCAAGAAAACTTCAAATCTAGAATTATATTTCGTGACTTTCTGAACCTCTATTTTGCACTCCTATCGGTTTATGTTTGTACTGTTTGCTGTTGTAATCTGCTGACCCGACCATACTGGACATCTGTGAGAAAAGAGCTTCATAGCTCATCGGATTCCTCCTACAGTCTAAACAATAAAGATTCTGACTCTGTATGCCGGGGAAGCCCCTTTGGCTATGCAGTTCTAGAAGCTGTGTGAGATGCTCGGGACGAGCCATGGATGGACCCTCTCACGGCGCCGAGATTCACCGACAGGACACTGCAATCCGGACGAGCGATTTGCATTCGTGTGACTTAAGGAGTGAAACAAGTACAAAAAGGCATTGCAAATGAAGATCTATTTGGTTGCGAAACTTTGATGGTTAGATAAGTCAGTTAGGGTCGACTTTTTGGGTGGCGATGAGGGTGAATCTACTGTTAAAACGATATCCAGAGAAAATCCTTCTCTTGTGTAGTTATACAGAATTTAGTGAAATACATCGCTGCACAATATATATAAATGAAATTGCAGAGAGCTGTATGTTTAAAAATAGTGCCAAATTTTACGATGGTTTACCTAATACGACCAAATACACTGTAATATCTCCCGCCCGCACCTCCGATTAGTACGATTGGGTACGTGCGTTGCAACTAAGTTCAACAAACACACACACATAACAGATTTTAGAGAGGGGAAAAAATACGTTCAATATATTTTTTGTGATATTTCAATCGCGTTCTAAATTTCGTCGAAATAAGAAGGCGCTGTCGCGTGACCCTATGCCCCTAAAACGATGGGCAACCGCGAGGGAGATGGAGAGAGAGAGAGGGCCAGTGGGTGCCCTCTCGCACACACAGGGTACGACTCTTGGCGAAGAGGCCCCCGGCAGCGTGCGGGGAGAGAGGCCACAGATGTGGCGCTGGAATCGCCCGCTGCCAGGCTGCACGTGGGCTCAGCAAGCTCCCGACATCACTCGACTGAAAATGTTCCACCTTGCTGTTATTTGGCTCGTTTTTTTTCCGTTTGAGTCTGGCTTTGCAACCTTTATAAGCTTCGTCAATCATTCCACCGTGGTTCCTTCTCCTTGGCTGCTTTCGGGGCTCTGTCGTCGGCACAATAATCTTGGATTGTTCATAGTTCCATCATTGAAATATTACGTCATCGTCCGTTTGTTCGTTTCTCAATACGCTTGTCCTGGTGAGGGTCGCGGCGGCAGCATGATGAGTAGGGCGGTCAAGACCTCCCTTCCCCTGGCGACAGACTCTAGCTCTTCCTGGAGAATTCCCGGGAATTCCCAGGCGTTCCCAGGCCAGCCGAGCGACATAGTCCCGCCAGTGTATACTGGGCCGGCCCCGGGGTCTTCGCCCAGTGGGACGTGCTGCCCGATAGAGTTCCAGGGGGAGTCTACCGGGGGCATCTTTACCAGGTGCCCGAACGACCTCAACTGGCTCCTCTCGATCTGGAGGAGCAAGGGTTCGACTCTGAGGCTCTCCCGGATTACCAAGCTCCTTACCCAATCACGAAGAGTGAGCCCGGTAACCCTGCGGAGCTCATTTGCGGAAAAAAATAATTTACGTCATTGTCTCTCCCATTTTTGGAAAATACCTTCTGTCACTGTGAATTACTCTGACGAAAGTGTCTCTTTGTTTTACTCAGAGTTTGCTGTCGCCGTATAATTTTGTTAAACCATGTTTCATTATTATTGTTGTTAAATATATTTTAATGCACGCCTTGGATGACTATTCATTTTCACCAAGTCAGATTTTTATTGAGTCAATAAAGTCACTAAACAATGGAAGATTTACGTTCGAGGGGACACACGTGGAATACTTAGCAGAACAACTGAGCCAGGATGAAAACGATTAAATATAGAGGTGAATGAAAGCTGGGTGGAGTTCTTTTGGAAAACTGCACTTAATGGTGAAAGACAACATACTGACCAATCTGCCTTCAGACGTAACTGTTTAACCAGTGTATATTCACGTGCCTGATATGACAAAATGTTCATACATATGGACATTATATGTATGTTGAACGTACGTAGCCAACCGCGCTAATCGTAGGTGTGGGGGAATGACATTGGAGAAAGAGAATTGAACAAAAGCTGAAAGGGGCACAGAGATGGAATTAGGGGCCGTCCATAAATGACGTCACGCGATTTTGGACGATTTTGGACCGCCCCCCCCATCGTCACTCGGCGTCAAAAAAAGTCGGACTCCCCCTCAAATATGACGTCACAAAGCTCTGCCTCCCCCCCCCCCAAATAAAACATGCTTCAAATCGCTTTAAACTATTGTCATTGTATTGCGTATTTAATGTGCCGCTGCACTCTGATGTTGTAGGAGAAAACATTTATTAAAAAGTCTATTTAATTAAGTAGAACGTGTTGTCTATATTTAAACCCCCCCCAGTCACACATCGTCACAAATGTCTGACCCCCCCTAGGTGCGTGACGTCATTTATGGACGCGATTCGATAACATGCGCAAGTTAGAGGAATCATTGACTGGCAATAAAACACAAGTGGCCTTTGGCAGGAAACGTCACTGGAAGTGACGTTGGCCGATGATCGAGACTAAGAAAGGAATGGCAGCCGAAGGAATAGAACACACACGAGAAGGCATCCCCCTGAGGCGATGGAACAATTAAATCAGCTTGCGCGCAGGTGCTGGATGGTCTGTTGAGGTACCTCGCAAGACTTTGAACGGCTTTTGGCTGGCCATGGAACAAAGAAGGTCACTGCATTGCGCGCTTTCAAATGTGTTTCCGCGGCCATCTGGGATGCTCTTCCATTCGATATTAGGAATCCACTGGAGCTATGCACTTTTGAATCTAAATTGAAAGCTCATTTCTTTACAACTGCTTTTTATTTTAAGTTTGTTGTCCTTCCCTGCACCTCTGCACGGTTGGTTATGTACGGTGCGAAAGAAGTTTACATACATATGGCAATAGTTTAAGGAGGTCTTCATGCAGGAGTGAATAGATGATGGTTGAGATTAATAAGTTCGTAAATAATGAGTGCAGTTGAGTTGTTGTTTTAAAAAATGGATTATTACAGGGTAAAGCGTTCCGTAATTTGCTACTGATATCATATTTCAAATGGTTCAACTGCAGTAATTCGCTACCCATGTTCAGATGAGAATATCCGTATACGAGCATGCAAAGGATATGCACGTGAATTATAACGGCAAACAAGTGATGGGGTGTCATGAACGTTAACTTGCACATTGCACGGTGGTAAAGTGTAAGCTGAGAATGTTATTGTAGCCTTGAGCCAACGGCAAGTGCATTGTGAATTACAATCGTTGTGTATTACGCATCAGCTTAGAGTAGTGAAATAGCATTGATAGTGAGTATTCACAATGTGAGAACACGCTTTAGCCACATATTTGAAAGTAGGATCTCAGCAGAGTTGGATTTATTAAATTGAGCACTCACATTTGCCCATGGATTTCAAAGCCACCTCAATGATGATGGTGGTGGTGTGTTGATGAGATTGTTTTCGTCTGCTGCTGCCACCATACAATATTAACATTGTCGTATTGAGGATATCTACGCTCTGGGAATCAATGTGCATTGATAATACCTGTTTGCGTCATTTTACAGATACATTTGCATAGCTTAATTTGGCCTGGATCGTTAACCACCGAGGCAAGATGTTAACTACCTCGCCTGGTATACAGGAGGTCGTATCCAACCCTCACACCTATATATTTCCAGTCTGAATGTTCTTCCCGTAGTCGCGTGGATTTTTCTCCGGGTCCTCCGGTTTTGCCCTCCATATTTAGAAACATGCATTTAAAGCATTTGACAAGTATAAATGTTCACATAAGCTACTTCGTTGAGCTATCGTTTGTGGCCAATTCGCTTCTTAAAAAGAGATATATAGCTCAGTGGGCCTTATCCAGTAAAATAAAACACAGTTTCTGTCTGGAGTTGGCATTTTTGTACCCCTGTTATGCACAGGCTTCCTCTAGGTTCCCCAGTATCCTCCCATATCTAAGAAAAACTAATAATAATTAACATTTTGTGAGGCACATTCCATCCGTAGATCCCAATGCACCGTTACAATATAACTGGTACTGACCAAACATCCCAATGCTCAAATATATCCTAAAAACTACTCAGTTTGGATGAAACACAGCAGCAACATCGCCTTCGACTCTCAAAACTTGGCAGGACACTCCTAAAAAGATTTTGAGACTCAGTGAGGCTTTCCTAATCTAATTTATATTTACAGAGCGCCTTTACTCAAGACCCTCTATGACAGTGCTTACAAAACAATGACAGAATGGAATAATGTGGTTGACAGGGGCGTGCTACAAGGATTGAAGAGTGATTAACAGCGATTAGAGGGGTAGTTAGGGACCACGAAAGGGCTCGGGGAGGGACGGGAAGGAGTGGATGGCAAGGGGAAGAAAGAGGAAGAGAATGGGCGATGGAGAATAGGTGAGGATCTAAGAGAGCAATGGAAGGAGGTAGAGCAGGGGACTGCTTAATGTAACCAGTGCAATAATAAACCACTGGTTAGGTGCAAGCACAGCGTCCACTGCCATGGCCACGTGTGAACCCAGTGCATTTTAATGTTTGTTTTACAGATTCATGAACTTGTTTCACGCGCCACACATGCTCTACAATCATACGAGGTGAAACATGATCAGGTTATGTCTCATTTAAACACATGCTACTGTTATGGTTTTGTCCCAAAAGGTACTGATCGACTTTTAATTTTATATATTTAGGTACAGTATATGTAAAATAATAGCAAATCCTCTTATTACCCCTTCCACCTACCCATAGTATATAACAGCAACAGAAATTGCACTTACCATAACCAGAAAGCCAATGCGTTTGTCAAGAGCACTGTGGCGCTGAAAGGAAAACGCGCGGTTGGGCAACGGCCCCTCTTGCATAGCACCCACACAGTCAGCCAATGGCGCTTGCTTCTTTATTCAGTTACGTTGGTATGGAAAAGGATCATTGCCCGAAACGTCGCCATGTTGAGTCCACGGTGTTTTACTGACGGATCTGTTGAGTTTACTCGCTATGCGTGTTCGTGCACCTCTTCCAGCGCAGCCTCTCACTGAATTATGTTTTGGTCATCTGTAACAAAAAAAGAGCTTTACAGCTCATCGGATTCCTCCAGTGATAAATAAATATTCTGATATTTCTTGACCCTTAAGAGCTCCTCTTCCTCTGTTGATTACTGCGAGGGTTCAGTGTTGAGTAAAAAAGAGAACTCGTCTTTTTCTCCAGAAGTTGGATCATGGAATGCTTACCAAATATTTTGGTTTACATTCAATATAAATGTTATAATTGAATTATAAATAGCTATATATTTGCACAATTTGCGTGAGCAGCATTGACAGAACACAAAACGTTTTACTGTACAGGTTTTTTTAAGAATGTATAAATATTTGCATTATGTCACGGCATGACCGATCTCCTACCGTGATGTGTTTGCCTGCTAGGCATGGTTTTCGTAAACACATTCGTACAAGTTGCAGTCGCCTCGCATGTCACGGCTCAGAAAACAAAGTGACTTATGTCCATTCAAGGCATATTCATCGACACTGTTTCCTTGATATTGAACAATGCTGCGCAATTCTGCGGTGTCGGAAAGTTCTTGCCATCGTTCACTTCACCGTCTCCGCCCGAGTGCGTCCTTCCTCCACATCTCTGTCGACACAATTGTTCTGCAGCCACATTTGGGGCCTGATTCAGTTATTTGTTTTGGGCCATCATTCCGCACAGCCCCATCCTGCAATTTGCGATTCCGGTTCAGAACTTTCTGTACGAAAATAAAATACACCAAGCATATTCGTACCACTACTCATGCCGCCATTGTGGGATGATTTACCATCAGCATCATTCATCGTCATCGCTGTCATCATAAGGACACTGAAACTGACACCAATCTCCTGACTCCCTGCTTGGGCGAACATTCTGCCACTAACTATCCACAGAGACGTGGACACTGCAAGGTGGTCTACAAGTTTTCTTTCCAAAGACAACCTACCCATCAACCAAGACCTCAACAATGTACCTCAACGCTGAATTAAGTCCAGATCCTCCTTCTGGGGTCACACTGTTGCCATCCCAGAACCTCATCCAGACACGGAATAACTTTGGCGAACAGAGTGGAACAACGCGGGCGTCCAGAATAAACACCAAATTGGAGAACCCAAATACATCATCGCACCTCCTAGCTCCGACGTTCCTCCTCCTCCTCGAATACACCGGTGGTGTAATCATCAACCGCATCAGAACATCACCAGGCCGATGCGCACAACTTCATCAATGGAAAATTAAAGACAAGCTACAATAGTGCGATTATAGCCCTGCAACACAAACTATGGACTTTACAGTAAACTACTGTGGCCTGAGCTCCTTCAACGGAGGAGGAACAGAAAAACTACAGGAACTCTCTGTCCTGAAGCCCTCTCGTCATGGCTAGCAGACCCTAACATCTGCATTAAGCTCCTGAACATTCTGCTGCTATCATGCTCAAAAATAGAATTAGGACCATCGTTATAATTGGCATTATCTTCACATTGCATCATTTATCATCACCACCATCTTTACCGTCGTGGTTTTTTTTAAAGCACAGTAGCAACGTGTCGTATTTGGCGTAACGCTACAATTCCACGCCACCGTGCAGTACGGAGCAGCCTGGCACGTACCCACGCGTGAATTGGCGCGCGCGCGTGTGCGTGGCTACTTTAATTTGTACGGATGTGTGATTGGTCGGCTCAGTTCTGTGGCGACGGGGTGAGAGCGCCGATGCGAGCAGCTGGCCCGGCCCGGACGAAACTCACCCCCTGGCCGCGACTCCCCCCCCACCCGCTTCGTGACCTTGCCTTTTGTTTACGGAACGTGGGGCCACCCGTTGCACTGGCAAAATGGGCTCTAAACCTCTACTTGAATTCAGCAAAATCACTTTTGCAGAAATGAGACTGAATTTCTCTCTATCCCTTGCATTGCTTCGCCGACTACTCAGGAATGGGCTCTGCCAGCCCCATTCAAGTTCAGGAATAACACACCAGGACGCCAGGTCCGCATCGCTGTGATTCATGAACCATGAGGTTCTGTGGACTCCACCCTTCCTGCCCTGGCAAGAGCGGGAAAGCATATACCCAGACAATGCTGCGTGGCATGTCTGTATGTTGAACTTCTTTCGCACAATACGTAGCCAACCGTGCTAATTGGAGGGACAACAGTAAATAAAAAAAGCAGTTCTAAATCAATTAGAATTCAATCTAGATATTTGTTTTTATTATTATCTAGGTTGGCATTGCTACCACGTGAAAGGTGTATAGTGACATCTCGTAATAGTGATTAGCCACTTTGGAACGTGAACAAACCTTTAGGAGCAATCCTATACATAGAAGGCTAAACATCAACTTGTTTTTGACTGCAGATATTATCGCCCTCATAATTGTAATTTTGTGTTTTATATGTTGCAGAAATGCCTGGATTTCGGAATCATGCAATGTCTGCACAGCTACTCCTTCTGACTGCATTGTACCTCCACAGGCTCTGCTCTGCACAACCAAATGGTAATGTAATGTAGACCTTGTTTTACATTGTAACATCACATTCTCGTGTGTAGCAATATGCAGTGTCATTTTAATGTTTCCCTAAAAGGTTCAGTGGGACTGAAAATTCGGGAATAATTGTATGGTTGCAACATAAAAAAGACTTAAAATATACTGCTATTATTGTTACAGATTAGTATGATTTACTTTAGTAACCAATTTCTGGAAAACATTTTTTAAGGAAAAACATTTTCAGTGCCTGTTCATTTGCAATTTACTTTACCAGCTGCCTCCCATAACGACAACATTTGAGCAGCCTTAGCTGTGTTACCAAGTGACAACATTTGCAAACTCGCAAAACATGACTTGTTACTTATCGAGGAAAAATCGTTCGACACTTTTTAAGAAGCGTCCACTTTCGGTATTTTGGCCCATTTTTTTTTTTGTAATGAGTGAATGTGAGATTAAACAGAGCCCCCATACAAAGAGAGAGAGAGAGAGCGAGTACCCGTGCAACGGAAGAGATAACGCTCAACGATCTGTACAGGTGGGTCACGTGCCTACTTTTCTGTCCTGCCAGCTGTTGTTCAAGTTTCAGCCGAGCAGGATTGTAAGTCTTTGCACGTATTGAGAGCAGCGTGATCCACCAACCTCTCCCCCAAAGTTCCGTAGTAAAAGCGGTCCTCGACGTTGGGACATGATTAGTCCCTGAGAGCCGTTCGTAAGTCGAACGGTTCATAGTCCAGATTTATGGAAGTCGGGTGTTCGTAAGTTGATGACTGTCTGTACCGGCGTGCACCTCCACACTGGCCTTCAGCCAAAGAGGCTTCAGGGGAAAATTTCACTGACCCAAAGATCAGTGCACAAATGGAAAGAAAACTAGCACCCTCGATATTTATCTTTTTTTTTCCCAAAAAGTTCTACGATAAAAAAAAATATGCATTAAGTTCTTACATTTTGAAAATTGTATTTATTGAATGTGATTGAAGTTCCCTTAAAGATTATTTTTGAACTGAGTGAAGCATTTTTATACACAGATTACCTTAATCTGTGTTGGGGAATAAATACAAAAACAATGTGTTCTTTTATATTGTTGCTTTGAGTCCCGACAAAAGCGTTGGATAATATTTGAGAAATGATCCATGGTGGTCAAGTGTAAATTGCAGATGGCTATTGCAAGGCATGTGTGCGTGCACAAGTGTAGAGGCGTTATGGGAGGGCAAACAAACACACTGGGCGTGGTTATGCCCGTACGCCAAGAGGTGCTTACATCCACGTCCGCACCGTTTAGCCTGGGGGGCTAACACGGCGCTGGGATCCCCCACGGCCCCACCCCTCAGTGGGGGAGTTGCTATATAAGGCGGTGAGCCGGAGGGCTCGGGGTTCAGTGTTCAGCTTTAACCAGCGAAGCAAGAAGACCGGCTAGATAGGCCCTGGGACACCCCTGGATCGCTGTCCTTTTCAGGACCGACCAGGGCAAGCCAGTGGCATGGCCCCGAGAGCCCAGAGCCGATGCTCTTGTGAGAGCCGGTCTGGGGACTCAGGGTGCCGTAATCCCAGCTTAACCAGAGCTGGGTCAGCTAGCCTCCCCTAGCCCTCTAGTGGAGGACCTAGGAGTAGGCTAGCCGTGACAGAGATTGTGTGATCTCCCTGTTAGATGGGTGAAGGGGCCGATACCCCTTCGAGTGTTGTATATCTCGGCCTGTAATATACATTGTGGTTAATAAATAAGTGTGCCTCCGACTACGTCGTCCAAGTCTCCTGGAACCTACTACACAAGTATTCATATCTGTGTATGGTAATTACACCTGTACGATTGTAAACATGCGTCGATAAGGCTGAGAGCATTTTCCAAGCAAAGTGGTGGTCACTGGACATGCATGCAAGGCATGCTGGAAGTTGTGCCTTCTTGCTATTCGTGAGCGCACCTCTATGTGTTGTTAAGTCTCAGAGCACGGTGTGTGTACTTTATAAACATTCATTCATTCATTTTACAGTGGATTCAACTGAGTCGCAGATGTACTCTTTGGAGGCAACACATTTATTAATACCAACACACTTAACACAAAGGGGTAACTGCCCCTTTACCAGATAGCAACCTATGGTGGTGGACCATCAGGCTAACGACACGAGTGACACTGGGAGTTATAAATGTCACAACACTGACCTCAAGCCTTGCTGTGCATGGGACTCCAGCTGTGGCCTTAACTGATAACACAGAGGCGGCCGTGGTGTTTGGGGATAAGTTAGTGCAGCTGTTCCAGGGATAATTGTTCAAAATGTATTCTTTATCAGACTCTTGATTTAGACTACATGAAGAATCTGATGAGCTAATGAAGCTCTTTTTCACAGATCTCCAATAGGACATCATCAGCCATGATCATTTCACTGCTAGATGAAGGTCTCCTCTCCTGTGATCCTACGATGCAACGATCCATCCAGCACTTGCACATGAACTGATTTCATCGCTTCATCTCCGCGTTGGATGTGATCGGATGCGTTCCATTTCTTCAAAATGTGATAAAAGCACTATGTTTTGTGGTGATGCAGTTTCAAATATGTTGCTATTGAAATCGTAAGCCATAAAGCATTCCTAGGTCGATGTGTACACAGTGAAAATAAGGTCAGCACAACGAAAGAAGTCTTAAAAATGTGATAAAAGCATAACATTTGGTTAAATGTATACGTTCGCATTACAGAATGAACACCATTAAAACTTACTTTAGGGATATCAATTTACAAGCAAGTAGGGGACAAGGATCTAAAGTGAAGAGGTTAGAATTCCGTAAATATTTATGTTGGTCTGTGTAGATTTTTTTAAAGTAGTAAAAATGTTACATTAACGTTTCTGGAGAACATTCCTCGGTCTCAGCGAGAGAACCACTCTCCGTGGTGCCTACTATCTGGCGTTTTATTAGAATTAAATGAATTGCTTCCACAGTTCAGAACTTATTTCCTTTTGTTCAGTTGGGTTTGGAGCTTACTGACTGGACACAGTCGGTCATCGTAGTAGTCTGTGCTACCTAAGGCCAGTGTTGTCTGCCATGAACTCGTACATTGTGAGTTCGTAAGAACGCGTTGAGGACTGTGCAAGTGCTTCTGAGCTAACCCGGACCGCACAGCTCTGTGCACGTATCAGATAATGTTGGATGACGGGTGAAATGTTAGCTTGTGTCTGCCAAGTGCAGGATCCTGTCATCACAGTTAAACAATTATTATGATAGTCTTACCTTGGATAATAATATCATTATTAAATCTTTACTTCAAGCTTTCATGACTGCAGGAATTCATATTCTTTGGGTCTTTCGGTAAATTCACTTTATTTTCATTTTTATTATTTTAAAGTTATTATTTTTTCTATCGACATGACTTTACCGAAAGACTCAAAGAAAATACTTATTTTAACACGTAGGCTTTCGCGACCAATATTATTCATAATAAAGGTTTTTAGGTTAGATCGCGTTATTTATAAAAAAATAACATATATTACAATTACAATTCCTTATAGGGGAAACAAATACCAATGAATAACAATTGAATGATTACCAATCTATATATATAAAAGGAAAATTTGTGAATGTGTGTCTGTTCAAAATGTTTAGCGTACTTCCCGACATGCAACAACCTTGAAATTTGGCATGTTGGTACTTTCCAGACTATACACCATGCAAAAAAAAACCTTTAGTATTTTTTTTTGGGGGGGGGGGCGCAATGATGCATATATTTTGCACGGTAAGTGAGCTGTGACGTCACATCTGTCATGTCACCCGCACATGCGCAAGCGTAACGCAGTGTGCCTGCTGACGTCACGCACCCCCAACCCTCCGCGAGTAAAGTGCCATACAAATGTGTTGCAGGTCTAAGGCGTTCTTCGCGCAGCGTTGCTTTATTATTTCAGTCGTTTGCTGCCGTACGCACCTTAAAAGTTGTGTGTCTACAGCAAGCGCGTGTATGTGTACCTATGGGCGCGCGTGTGTGTGTGGGGGAGCGGTCCTGGGCCTCCCCTAGGTCGACTCAGCCTCAAACGAGTAACTGGTGTGGTGTGTGAACATCGCCACTGGGGGGACAAAGGCGGCCGGGCGTGGTGCTGGCCACCCACCCCCTCGTGTGCCGTGCCGGCCTTCATAGGTGCTCGCTAACAGCACTTGCCCCCTACAGTCTCACAGGCTACACGGGGGATCTTTGTCTTTATCCTGTGTGTGGGGGGGGGGGGGGCAGTGATTGCATACCGATTCGCGCGCTGTGCTACGAAACCGGCTACCCGAGTTCGATTAACGCCCACGTCCACCACCGGTGACGATTATTTGAACCGGTCCTGGGCCTCCCCTAAGTCGACTCAGCCTCAAACGAGTAACTGGTGTGGTGTGTGAACATCGCTACTGGGGAGACAAAGGCGGCCGGGCGTGGTGAATCCAAGTCCCGGGCGAAGCCGGGTAGGAAAGCTAGTATATAATTACAATACCCTTCCCCTCTCCGCCTCAGATCACTGCACCAGATTGGGTTAAAAGATGCTGTCACCGTGCTGCCCTATTTAAGACCGGGAGCAAATGGAGGACCTCAACATTCTAGAAAATTGCCTGATGATGCTGGATGTAATTGCCAGCGAAACGTCGTACTCAAAATTTTTGTACTCAAAATTTTAAATGATGTTGATTCACTCTTCAACACACCGGTGGGCTAAAGTAGTGAACTATTTGTCTTTTGTAAACGTGACACATTTTTTACTGTTTGGCTGTGTCGGGTGGTGGACGGTTATGACACATTTATAAATAACGAGATCTAACCCAACAAACTTTATTATGAATATAGTTATTATTTCGGTCTTTCGGTAAAGTTACATAGATAGGTTCAATGAAAATAATAAAAAAACTACGACGTTTCGATTCCAACACAAGCGGTTGTCATCCAGTGGAGAAAAAAAGAGGGGTTAGCCTCTAAAGGCAAACTGTTTATAAAGGTTTAAAATGGGCGTAGCCCAAGTGTCAGAATGGAGTGGGCGGGGCACAAGGGCCCTGGGGCAGCATGGGTGGAGGAGCTTATGTTAATGCCAGGGATTAAAACGGTGGGCTGCTACATGTAGGGCGGAGAAGGTTATGTTAATATGATGGGTGGGGGGGGGGTTAAAAAACTGGTGAGCAACAGACAGTGCTGAAATGGCGACATTACAGCCAGTTATGACTTAAACTGGTTGCTCAGTTTGTATCCATCTTCTCGGTTGAAATTGTGTCTATGTCTGTATATATGGATGGCTTCATGGACAAATCTTTGCCGATAGCCAGTGGGTTTGCAAAGTACCTTCGTCTTAGAGAAATTAATTTGTGTGAGCCAACCACATTAAAACAATGATCAGCCAAGGCCGAGGTATTGCTCCTACCGTGCCTTATGTTCACGAACACGGTCCAAGACATGTCGCTAAGTTTCCCCAATGTAATTATTGCCGCAGACACCGCTTAGTTTGTAGACGCCGGGGTATTGCATGTCAGGGATCACATCCTTCACAGATGGGATCAGATCACGAATTTTATGTAGTGTGTTAAATCGAACTTGGATCTTATGTTTGCTCATGATTTTGGAAATTTTTTGGTGACCCCTGCTATGTATGGCAAGGTGATGATTTTGATTGGGACCTCAGATGGTTCTTTCCCAACGGTTGGGGTGATAGCTTAAAGGATTGTATGGTCTGAATATCCATTTGTCTTGAGAGCTTTGTGTATGTGCTCCAGTTCACCGGCTAGGTGATGATGGTCGGAAATACATAGAGCTCTATGGTGTAGAGTTGTGATGAGGGAATTCTTCTGGGATGGATGGTGGAGGGAGTCAGGTTTTAGATAGGCATCCGTATGGGTGGCTTTCCTGTAGACGGAGTGGCCCATTGAGGCATCTGGTCTCTTTTCGATTTAAACATCCAAGAATGGTAGCTTGCCATCCTTTTCCACCTCCATGGTGAATTTGATGGCTTGATGTATGGAATTGATGTGGTTGAGCAATTGGTTCAGAGCTGGTCGGCCATGTGGCCAGATGACGAATGTGTCATCTACATACCTCTTCCACAAGTATGGACGTAGGGTGGATGCCTGGATGGCGTCTGTCTCAAAATTTTCCATGAAAATATTGGCGACAACCGGAGATAAGGGAGAACCCATTGGGGTACTTTCAACTTGTTTGTAGAATGTTCCATTCCAGGTGATGTAAGTGATGGTGAGGCAGTGTCTCACCAGGACCGGTACATCAGCATTCAGTCCTTGTTGGACCAAATCTTCAATGATTGCAATGGTGCCAGGCACAGGAACTTTGGTAAACAAAGAAACTACATTGAAACTAACGAGAAAATCACCTGGAGATAGTGAGATGTCTTTAATTAGCGATACCAAGTGAGTTGAGTTAAGTACAGCTGAGGTGGTTTTACCAGTGAATGGTTGTAAGGTCTCAGACTGAAATCGGGGCAAGTTTGTATGTGGGTGAGTCAATGGTGGAGATGATAGGCCGGAGTGGTGTACCTTCTTTATGGATTTTTGGTAAGCCATACAGTCTGGGTGGTCTCGCAGCAGAGGGTTTTAAGGATATCCGCTTGGTTGGTTCGATTAAAGATGTCGAATCAGTGATGATATTGTTGGTTTTCGTAAAGAGGCTGTTGGTGGGAGCTTTTTTCAATTTTTGTATAGCTACCATCATGAAGTAAGTCCTGAATTTTGTTATTGTATGTGGTTTTGTCCATGATGACTGTGGCATTGCCCTTGTGGGCTGAGAGGATGACGATGTCATCTCTCTTTTTAATTGATAAAGCTCAGAGGGTTGAATTTCGCAGTCACCCCTAAACGCATCCCAGTGGATGGTATTATTTCCCAGGTCGAGGTGGCCCTTTAGGGTTTGGGACACATTACTGCAGACGGGGCAAGATCGGAAATCGCTGCAATCCTCAAAAACGCTAAGACACCTATCAGCAACATCAGTAAGGATGAGCGCTCTGAGCTTTATCAATATAAATTGCACTACATCTGGACCAAATCTTGTGCTTTGATCGAATTTTGAACGAGGCTGCTTGTTGTACCAACGTCAACAGTCGCACGATAAAATACAGATGCAGACTAAACCCAGTAGACTCGAGGTATTTGTATAGGCTGGGTCACTGTGTAAAGATGTGTTGTCCATTCTGTGAGATGGACGAGGCTTCACTGTGAGCTGGTACACCTGCGGGAGTGTGAGTACATTCCATTCCGATAGGCTGGCAGGGCCGCACTGCTACTCTGTTGGCGCGGTCCAGTCTGGACTTGTCACGAGAGTTGACACCTGTTCGACCTGAACTGTCCGGAAATGTGACATCTGTGTTCAGGTGGCAGGATTTAATTTTGACTGAGACCTGGTACCGGTATTGTTGATTATAGCACACGACTGCACTTTTTTTTATAGACCTCGGCTGATTGAGAAATACAGTGATACCTCGGTTCACGAACGCTTCGGTTCACGAACAACTCGGTTCACGAACAGAAAATTTCATAAAAATATGCTCCGGTTCACGAACTCCGCTTCGGTTCACGAACAGGAGCCGCGGCCATTTTTATGCTAATTCCAGGCTGTCACATGGTCGTGACTTCCTGTAGGAAGATCGTGGAGAGAAGCAGAGACACAGAAAGAAGTACTGTGAGTACTGTGAAGACACTTTCAGTGACTTTTTGATTTTTGGTGTGCTTTTTAGCACATACAGTACTGTACTGTACTACTGTACTGTACAATACTGTACTTACTGTATTGTACAGTTCACCCATTTGAGTGCTTACTGGGACTCTCCCTCCAAACAATAACCGCCTCTCACCTGCCTTCCTCCATGCCAGAAGTCATCTCAAGCAAGGTTAGTGTTCTCTCTTTATACATTACTATACTGTACAGTACTACAGTAATGTGTATTGTCATTTGTTTCATATTTTTGTGCTTCAAAAACCAAAAAAAAAAGTCAGAACGGATTAACCGGATTTACATTGAACCGTATGGGAAAATGTGCCTTGGTTCACGACCAATTCGGTTCACGACCAGAGTCAGTTCACGAATTAAGTTCGTGAACCGAGGTATCACTGTATGTCCGTGACAAGGCTTGTAACCAGGGCCGGATCAAAGCACAAGGGCTTTAGGGGCTGCAGCCCAGGGGCCTCCACCAGCTGGAGGGCCTCTAGAGATGAAGTGAAAAGTTATTTCATTTGTGAATGCTGAATTTTATTTGTTGTTAGCCTTGTAAAAATACATTTGATTTTTATTTAACTTTGTTTTCCTTTTCAAAAGATTACTGGGGGCCTCACAGTACCTGTAGCCCAGGGGCCTACAAAAGCTTAATCCGGCCCTGCTTGCAACCCGAGAGTTCTACATAGATGACAGGTGTGAGAATAGGCAAATGTGTGGGGCTGGGCGTGACATTCCCATTCAGCCTTGACGGGAGGATTCTGCTGTGAGGCATATTCATCCAGATGCGCCCGATGAGAGATTGCCACGATGAGTTTTAAACCGATAACTTGGCATCCCTGTGTGGTGCACGACTGCCGTGGTGCATGCTCGAGTTGCGGCCAGCAATGGAGGATATCCGGAGTAAAGTGCATCATCTTAAAAACAAAATGATTTAGTGATACTGTGCGACTGGCAGTGTGTGTACACGCACACATAACGACACCAAAACTGAACACATCCGTCACATCGTGCACATCAAGTTATTAAATGGTTAAGCTATTAAATCGTTACGTCATTACATCAGCAAATTATTGCAAAGCGATATTTCCTTAATAGAAGTAAACACGACTGGGTACAAACAATTAGCATTTGGAATAAGCGCTGGCCACACGTGCAAAATGTTAAATAATATGCAGTATAGTGGTTATTATTGATTTATTTTGCTTATTGAGTCCTCAATTTCACAGGGAGTTCTCTCCAAATAAGGGAATGGATTCGTCCCCGTGTCCTCCACATGTGGTAGGATTTATCCTGGCCAATTAAACGAGCCCTACTTCAAAGTCATGCCCAGAACAAATGGGTCTCATTAACACTAGCTGTGACGTAAGACTGCATACTGGTGTGGAATGTAAAGATAAAATAAGTGAAAGAGTGGATGTGCGTGCCATCTGTTCAACGCGGTCCACTCCTCTGAAGCACAGGACTGTATTGATCTGTGTTAATTTTCACAACCGTGGACAACCCCTATAACTCGACCCTTCCACAAGGCCGTGCCACACATGAGTCTGCCCAAAGAGCAGGAGGAAGCAGGGCTTGCAACGGTGCTTGTGAGTGAGGTTTTGTGTGTTCTCTGCGTACGGAGTGAAAAGTGCACACGGTGATACCTTCCCATTAAAATTCAGACATTTGAGGAACTGGTGGAGGAGGAGCAGGATTTGATGGTCGGTGTTCGGGGAGAGCGAGTGGAGTCATTTCAACCATAGTATCTTGGGGGAAGTGTTTACTAAATGCTTGTCTTCAGTATTTACGTAGCGTATATACCAAGAAAAGCTCATACTGTACAAACCATGGACTACTGTGCCCTTAAATGTCAATGTTTTGGTTGAACATATGTATATCCGGTGAGTACTGCTATTAATAACCACACCGGAATTTATTATTATCAAACACCGGCATTTCTCTTGGTTGTTTTGTTGTTGCAGAATGTTCTATGGACATTGTGTTTGCTGTGGACGTATCCAATGTGAGGGATGGCCAGAGCATCAGTCTCTCCCAGCCTCAGCTGGAAAATAAGCTCTCTGAGGCAGTGGCGCAAATGAAGAATCTCAACTCCATCAGTTGCGGAGAGCTGATCACACCCAGGCTTGCTGTGGCAGCCTTCAGAAGCGACGGCTCGATCGTCGAACAGTCCACCTTCCAACCCGTGATCCAGGGCCTTGCCTGGAATGTGCCCAGAAGTATCAAGCAGCGTGGGCCATACGTGGTCACGGATAAATCCATTTACAATCTTGCAATGAAATTTTACAATGAGTCTAGACACACCACGATAAAGGTGAGAACGTGTCGTTATCGGCGTCTACATGTCTTCTGCACTGCTGTGGCAGCAGACGGATTAAATTATTTATAACCCACGGAGTGATACAGCAATAACCTCGGGCTAGCAGCACCTCAGGTATCTCCAGTTCCCACTTGGTCAGACCGGGGATAGCCAATTATGACATATTTTGCCAGGCAACACCACACACTGCCTCCTACCTCGCATAGGCCACGTGGCCAGTGTGTCCGTGTAAACTACGACACATCATCAACACAGCTGCAGTCGACAGAATTTGCGCCCAGGCCCCACGTAAAAAAGGGCTCCACAAAGTGGTCATTGTGTATTTTTGGCATGCGTGAATAAGAGGGCCCCATACGTGGCCTTCTGTACATCCAGAAGGCCACGTACGTGCTGTGACCATTGAGAAAAACGGCTCCAGATATCAATATAACCCATGCCGTTTAAGGTTTAAGACTTGAAACAATATTATATTTGGCAGTCACTACAGAGCACTCATGGGCAAATGGAAGTGCGAACATGATATATATGTTAGCACGGTTGGCTACATACGGTGCGAAATAAGTTCAACACGTATAAAAGGTGCAAACAGGCTTTTTTAAAATAAATTATTACAGTTACAATTACACTACAGTATTGTGTGGTCAAATGTTACTGGGGTAAAAGTGAAGTCCACGGACATATCGCTACCATGTTTTTCACGGGACGAAATAATACATGTAATGACATACAGCAGGACGAGTTGCAATTATTCGCTCCCCTCAGTGTTCAATTCATTGCTGCGATTCTGACAACTGTCGGCCACCCCTGACCTGAACACAATCAATCCTTGATTGTGTGAGTGACTGCAGTGAACCTGTCACCACAATCAAGGATTGATTGTGGTGACAAAACCCGATCACGTTCAACAACAACAAAAAACTCGCAGCCAATGATAATACCACACAAGGCTGTCAATTCCACATTTCCTCCTCCCATCATATTTAACGATATTATTGTCCACAGTCACAACCTATTCCTCCACTTGGCACAGCCACGACCTGTCGTGGACATGGGGGGGGGCGGGCGGGGTGGAGCACTCAGTTTCGACTTCACTGGATGATGGAATTCATAGTGGAGCAATCAAGATGATAATTCACTCACTCACCGGATCACTCCAGACATTCACCAGGTCACTCCACTCACTCACCGCGTCACTCCACTCACTCACCGGGGGTCAGTTATCTCCTCAATCGTCTTCTTTCTCTACAAGCATGATTACCGTTGCCATGAACTTCGGTCTTTGATTCTCTCTCCTGCCAGGATGAGGACTCGGTTTACCAGAACTGACAAGATTCGTGTCACTCAACGCACTACATTTCACAATAATGATTTTTGCTTCTTCCCTCTCACTGCTCAACCCTGGAATTCCCTCCTCCCATCGCCACCGTCCCTTTTCCCAAGTTCTTATACACTAATCATAACTTGGCTGAATTCAAGTAACGTGCTACAACGCATTTTTATCACTTACAACTTTGATTGTGCTGTTTGTTTTAATAAATAGCGAATTTTTGTAATGAATATTTGCAGATATTAGTGCTGTTTTCTGATGGATTGGACCAGGATGTGCCTGCCCTGCAGAGAAGTATTGAAAACCTCAAACGAGTAGGTAAGAACCAGATACCCATCAAATCAATGGAACGCTTGGATACTAGCACATTATATGCGTTTGCAGATAATCTAGGTTTCAAAAAACGTTACTGCCATTTTCAGATTCTTTTAAATTACCCTTCAATGCCAGGTGAAAAGTTGATAAATGAATGAATAATTTCGCCCAAAACTGAAGACAACCGTTTCGTATAACAGTGCAACAGCCCCCGACTTGTCACATTATTGCGCGCTGTGACTTCACAAGACTCAATGCACTGCTCCGTCCTTTGTGGGTGGTGGCATCGCACCCCTCTCGGTTGTTGCTGCGTGGAAATGTAAGACAACGGGTTCTGGGACTGGATGGGCAGCATAGACAGTATTGCACATATCACTAAAACCGTGCGTACAAGATGGGTGATGAAACTTTCAAACGTAGGGTTTCGTAGCCAATACAATGATCCATGTGTGTTTTGTGGCTTTGGTTTTGACCCATTGGTTGATGCTTGTACGCGGCATGTGCCTCCATCACACTCCCGGGCGTGCCGCGTTTGAGTTTGGGGCCCCTGTGACCTTTGCGAGGCTGCCGGCAGCCCGCTCACACGGCCGGCATCGCAGCTCTGACAACAGCCTGCGTAGAAACGCAGGCGAGGAACGTCACCCCAATGGTGATCATTTAATAGCTGAATCTCTCGAGGAGAGAGAACGACTCGGTGCGAGGAGGAACCCACAGACGAACGGGAAGGCAGTCAGGCGGTGAGCCGGTGCCCCCCCCCCCCCTTCCATGCTCTGTGGTCCTCTATGTATTAGGATGTTATACAGGTAGGAACAACAGGTTCCACACTGCCCACCAGGGATTATTTGTCTGTCGTGTATATCATTATCAACCTGTTCGGGCAGTTCTACTGTCTGCTGCGAGCGGCAGACATCCACCTGTTCAACACGTTCTTGTACACGAAGTTCTTGGCGGGCCATCTCGACGACTTGAATCGCGTCTTAGTCGTGCGCGCCGAACCGGCGAGCACGCCGGTGGCGATCGCCACGGTGCTTGTGCCGCAGCAACCGAGCGGCTACGACTGCGGCGTCTATGCCCTGCTCAACACCATGCACCTGGTGTGCGATTACGACAGCATCGTGGCCGTTCAAGGACCAGGTCAGGTGGATTGGCGCACATGGTACACGCAGGAGGCGGCGTCACAGCACAGGCGCGACCTGCTGCAGCAGCTGCATGAACTTAAAGACCTACATCAGCAGTACATCAAGAATCATCATCAGATGCAATAGTAACAGCTACAACCTCCAACACGACTACAGTATCCCACACGGATCGCACAAATGTGCTATCCAACCAAGTTCCTACCTGCCCACTCCAAAGGAACGTGCTCGGCCATTTCATGACTGTTTACATTTGGGAGGAAACCGGAACACCTGGACAAAACCCCACACGTGCGAGGGGACAACACTCTATCCCATGCAGATGGAACAGGTGGAGTCCACATTTGCCGTCTCGCCTTCTCCTGGAAGGCCAGCGTCATGGCACCTCGATGCCCACGGGAAGGGAGATTCACGACATTTGTGTGATCCATCAACGCCTCCACAGCGCGGCGTTACAAGCCGCGTGCAGAGCCAGCACCGCCCGGCTGGCCATGCAGAAGTATCAGGCTAGAGTAGTGCGTTCGGTGGCAACTTAAATGTCGCAACTTTTGTTTTCGTATTCAGTGTTTCCTGTGTTTCCTGTCTTCACAGTTTGGATTTTGTTTGCAATGTCATAACCGTTTGTTGCGCTCTGTAACTGCTGCTTAAAATGAGGACTTCTCTGCCACGTCAAAATTTCGCCTGTACCAGTTATTACACTAATAATGTGAAGAATATGCAATATTACTGCAATTCTTATGTTTTGTATTTAAAAACAAATAATAGTATTGGTTATTATGAAATGCTTACTCTATTTAAAGATTTGCTTACGATTACTGGAATCCAGTATAGTGTGCATAGTTACTGCACATGCTTTATAATGGCTTTTTATCGTCTGTGAATAAGTGGAAGGTACTTTTTACATATCAATCACAACACAGTACATTATGCCCTGCCTCTATTTGTCTAGGTGTACAAGCCTTGATTACAGTGGCCTTGCAGACATCACAGGACGAGTCCCTGCACGAGTTAGAGTTTGGCAGAGGCCTAAGATATCAGCGCCACCTGCAGCTCAACATGCATGAGTTGGGCATTTCTCTTGCGGAGGAGCTAGTGAGTACTGCCATCATCATCACCATCCACATGATGTATCCACTGCTGGGTTAAGGCCGCCCCAAGGCTTTGCCATCCCTCTCAGTCTTTCAATGCAACAATCCATCTTTCCTTCCGCATATGAGCCGACTTATACACTTTAAACTTTTTGTTTTTGTGATTTGCTTATCTTTCCTATTCTTTGCATTCCTATCCTATCGTGTTTTTGTATTGTTTCTTGCTGTAACTTAATAACCCGCCCCCAACTGGACACCTGTGAAAAAGAGCTTCATAGATAATCGGATTCCTTCTCCACTCTAAATAAGACAGATTCTGATTCTGACTTAATGTCTCCGTCTCCGCGTTGGACGTCCTTGAGGGCGCAATGCCGTGCACACTACGTCAGCAGGTGGCTGACGAAGTGTGCACAGCGTCATAGCCACCCCACATTCCCACTGGGTGCATTACCATACTGGCATGAATGTGAGTTATACAATCCATGGTAGCGGTATAAGGTAAACGTAACCACCAGGACTTCAAAATTACAATATTGAAATGCTCACTCATGTTATTTTGGAATATGTAAATTTTATGTGCTTCGTAAATCTTCTGGTAATAAAAAAAACGTTATTCTGAAAAGTATGTTAATCCGGAGGGACGATATGACGAAATTACATTTCCGTACAGTAAAACTGTTTTGCTTGAGAGTCTAAAATTTGAAATGTATTTTGTCACCAGATAAACGTGGGAGAAAGGATCTGCTGTAACATTAATTGTGTCTGCTATGGTCAACCTGGCAGAAGAGGCCTAAGAGGTTCTGCAGGCTTTGAGGTATTCATAAACAAGTGTGCCACTTTCAGTAATTCCCTCCAACATATAGTGTCACATAATGTCGCATCAGTGTTACCTTTGCATTACAGTAGCTTCACATGAAGATAGATTGTCATGTGTCATTCTTATAACTAGATTGATCGAAAATTGGTTAAAGCAGACCCGAACATCGCGCCTCCTAGCTCTGACATGCCTCCTCGAAGACACCGGTGGTGTAACGATCAACCGCATCAGAACATCACCAGGCCAATGCGCGCATCTCCTTCATGAATGTTAAAGTAAAGACAAGCCACAATAGTGCGCTTGTGGCCATGCAACCCAAACCATGTAATCCACTGTGGTCTGTGCTACTTCAGTGGAACAGCAAATCTACACAAACTCTCTCTCCTGAAGCCCTCTCATCGTGGCCAGCAGACCTCGCTATTGGCATTAAGCTCGCGGACAAATTAACCATCTTGCAAGAACAGTTAAAACATACAAGAGAGCAAACATGTTTTTGCTGCACAGCACATACATTGCACGGTTATCTACGTATGGCGCGAAAGAAGTACAACACACAAACATTGCCATAAACTCCCTCTCTACCCCCCTCCAATACAGATGTTTGAAGGATAGAGCCCCTTTACACGATGTTATAAACCACTCTTATTCATGGCCTCTGGGTGTCTTTAAAACAACAGCCCATTCTGCCATTTAAATAAACATCCACATCTGACATTAATCGTATGCAGGGCTCTCCGGGTGAGACGGGTACATCAGGGCACCCTGGCGAGGATGGCAGCAATGTAAGTTAAACACATCTCTTGCTTCTTATGCACCATGATCACGTGAGTATATAAACTGTATATACTGTCCTGTATGTATAACGAGGATTAACTGTTATAATATGCATGGGGGTTATATTCAGTGACTCAAGTGTTGGTGTACGGTGTTTTTTCTGCAATATTTTTGCTGTCTTTTCTTGGATTTTCTGTTTGCACTTAGTCACATATTCACTTTAAGATGTTTTTTTGTTCATGTTTTTGTTTTTTGTTTGTTGCGGTTGCACCCGATTCAAGAGCTGAATGGCTCACAGGGCTATACCTAATAAATGAACTTGAACTTGAACTTGAATTAGTGGATTAAAAGTTTTTTTTTTAAATATACAGCCATCTCCGGTTTACTATGGTCTGATTTCTGAAAGATCCACATTCACGAAGGTTATTTAATGTCACCATGGATTGATTTACGACACAGAAACTTGATGTACGCCGCATCTTCCGACACGACTCCGAACACATTTGAACAGAGTCAGTCCGGTTTCCGATGTGATTTGGTATGGAGATTTTGTTATTCTGAAGTGTTTTTTGTGGATTTGTACCTATTAAACCCTGTTAAATATGGACGATAAAAGGAAAAACACAGTTTATACTCTCTATGGGAAAATAGGGTCCGATTTACACCTAGATTTCCAGGAACTCGTGCCGTGTAAGCTGGGACTGCCTGTATATTATGTTGTTGCAATGCTAATCACAGCCTAAATGTTGTCACAAATATCAACACAATTATCAAAACAGCAGGAAAAATTGTCAAACTTTAAGCAGAGCTCTTTAAACTTGGAGAGACTGGTCCATGCGTTTGTGTTATCCCGACTGGACTACCTGCAATGCCTTACTGGTTGGGATTCCGAACAAAGTACTGGGCAGACTCCAGCTTGTTCAGAATGCAGCTGCTAGAGTGCTTACACCTACACCATTCCGTAAGCACATTACACCAATCTTCTTATCTCTTCATTGGCTATAATTATACCGGTAAAATTCCGAGTAGGTTTTAAGAAACTGCTATTAACCTATAAGGCTTTAAGAGGGTTCACCCCACATTACTTGCAAGAACTGATACAATTGTATATTCCATCAAGGTCCTAAATATCTTCTGACCTCCAACTGCTTAGCACCCCCAGATCTAGGTTGCGCCCTTTTGGTGATCTGACTTTTGTTAGCGTGTTACCCAAGCTATGGAACGCCTTGCCATTTCAAAACAGGCAATCGGAGTCGGTAAATGTAATTATGTCTGCGCATTATACATTTGAATTATTATTACCCCATCTGCACTTGATGTAGACTTCTTTTGTTTCCAAATATCTTTGCCACATGTCTGGCTTTGACCCAGGAGGGTCCAGTAATTGCCATTTGTGTGGCAAGTGGCAAGAATTGATTTGTACCCAGATCTGGTAGTGGTATTGATGTGTTGAGCTTTATGACAGTACATCGCACGGATTAGATAGACCTACGTCTGGACATTGGTCTACAGTGGAAAAGGTGGCAACACTATTTCCGACCATGTGTGGGGGCATGGACACAATCAAATATGAATGTGGCCACAATGCTCAGTAATAAAAAATGGGATTTGGAAAATGTTGGGTGGAACAAAAATAATACAATGGTCAAATTTATTACACACTTGACGAAACCAGATGCCTGGCCATATAGGCAAGGTGGGTGACAGAACGGTGACGATATTATTGCAGCAGTGAGCATCTGGGAAAACACGTTTGATATTATGTGGAGCTCTGGAGCAATGTAAACCTGTCAAAGTGGGTGCTGAAACAATATCAATTGCTTCTTCAATCCTCTACATACTGTGATTGGCTATTCACAAGTGTTAAAATGTCACTACAATATTCCCTCGTTATTCACGAGGGATACATCCTGGAGATGCTCGTGAATAGCAAATTTCGTGGATAATTATATTGGCCTATGAAAACCTATCTTAGCAATTAATTACACTACCTTAAATAAATACGTAAATATGATATTAAATACATGAAAATGATCATAACGCAAACAACTATTTATGATAATAAACATAAAACATTTTAGAGTAATAATTTATAGTTCATAAATGAACTTACCTTAAATTATGATGCTGCTACACATAATCACTTTATCTCATCACTTTCTCATCACTTTCTCGCATCTAATCAATTTCTCTCTATCTCGATGGAGTCGTGTAAATTTCCAGATGCGATTCGCGGATAGCCAAAATCGCGAATAACAAGTTTGTGAATAATGAGGGAATACTGTACACACAACATGGCTACATGGGCAGCCATTGTGTCAATCCAATGCTGGATATGGGTCTCCGTGCATTGTGCAGGTTATGGGAGTCGTTAGACCATACCTCACCATTGTGGTTCATACTGGTTGGTGAAGGTGGGAACATAGATGCTGGAGCTACTGTCTCAGCTTTTTTTCTGAATAATGTGCGTGATGAACTTGGATTGATTGATTCCACCATGGTGGGGTAAATATGGAGGTACTTCCATCTTTCCAAAGATTTCTGGCCAGCGTGGAAGAATTGGCCAAAAACATTATAGAGGGGCTCTCCAGAGTTCCATTTCATGAAGGCATTTCCACCAATTGTCATGAGCAAGCAAATTGCAGGGCTGCACTTTCACCGCACCTCCGATTGGCACGGTTAGCTACATATGGTGCGGAAGAGGTTCAGCATACCGTACATATGTAGTGTCAATGATTCAGAGACAGAGTTTCTAGGAGGCACTTTCTTTATTAACAACTTTCACGGTCTCGTCCGCACACTCTCCACAGTAGCTTAGCCTAGCCTGTACGCAACACTAGCCGTCTAACACTGACGGTGCTGACTGAGATAGCCAACTACTATCCTTCATAGCGCAATATCTAGTGGAGACGTTTAGTGACGACGGCGACGAGACGACAGCAACGACGAGACGAGTCCATTCCCAGAACCGGCAGCTCTCGGCTCCTTTTATGCTACCAGCACGGCCTGGCTTCGCCCTGACCACGCCTCCCTTCTCGAACCCGCTAGCAGGTTCCAGGGGCCTCTAGATGGGGTCCTCCATGACCCTTACCCTAGTTCCTCCGCTCTGTCAACACACCTGTACTCACGCTCACCGGCGTGTGTACTGTTTGTCCACCACAGCTGCCGCTGCTGACCAATAGCCAGCGCTATTACACTACACATATATTACCGTTGTACAATAGGACAAGTCATGTTTCTTCAGTGCCCACCGCAGACAACTTAACCCCGCAGCAGCCTCTAGCACCGGTTTAACGCATGGTCACCACCCATCCAAGCCCTGTCCAGGCTTTAATCTGCTGACCTTCTGAGCTCTGACGAATTCGGGCACATTCCCGGTGATTTGGTCACAGGTGTGCACAAAATAAAACAAAATATAAAAAAAACTGCATCGATCTCTTGCACAAGCAAGTTGATGAATGCATTGCAGAACTTAACAATTGATATGAATTGGTGAATCAATGCCCTCCTAATATATATAGACACAAATAGCGCTGCATTGAACCGTTTACAGCACTCTCTGGAACATACGGAACGGTGTTACATACCACATAGTAGCGAATGTGAAGATAGGCCGGTGAAGCCTTGATGTCAAAGGGTGGTTCTCAACCTCTTTGGGATGGCAGCTCCCCAATCAAGACCACCTGACCCCCCCATCCCCCCAGGTTACGAAGGCCACAATACAAGTAATTTAGAGGTCACATGTCCACACCTCGAGTCATCGCAGTGTTAGTAAAACGTGGGTTCCATGTTGTGTGCACGTGTGTTTTGTGTTCATAATCCATTCGTTTCATCTTGTGCATTAGTGTGTGTTTGCCGCAGCAATGTGGCGCTGACGTTCTCTGCATATATTCGACATTTGTGCTGCACGGTATCCATGCTGCAGCCTGCGCACCTTTTCTTGACAGGCGTCACCCCTTGGGTGGAGGGTGGGGGGATTGGGGGCACAACCTAGTGGCGAGATGGCTGCCGTGGTGGCGAGATGTTAACTACCTCACCTGGTATACTGGATGTCGTGGGTTCGATTCAGATTCTGATGCCTGTATATTTGGAGTTTTAATGTTCTCCCAGTGGTTGTGTGGAATTTTATCCGGGTCCTCTGGTTTTTCGCGCCACATTTAGAAACCTGCGTTCAGAGTATTTGGCTGCTATAAATTTCCACGTGATGAGCCACTTCATTAGGCTATCATTTGTGGCCAAATCGCTCATGAAAAAAAAGCTATATAGATCAGTGGTAAATAAAAAAGAGTTTAGTTTAACCCACGGGGTGTGAAGATGCAAACTGGTATTCATGTTATGGTGTTTCGTAAACACTATAGTAGACAATTGGCATTACCCCAGCGACGTTCTTATCTCTACCTCGCTGGTCAGCCTGGCTTATTTCCAAAACTTTGCATTTACTGGACTTTATCAGCAAAGTCTGTTCCACCATCCCTTGAATAAATTGACCCAGATTCCGAACATTGCTGCCATATAGATACAGAAATACCATACACAGGTAAGCAATTGGCTGCAAATCTCAGCACTGTGAACAACTCAATACAAAATATATTTTGCTGAATTCAGTTTGAATGGCAGATCCATTTTGATGAATTGTGTATACAATACTGTAATAGTATGTTCTCCTATAATTCGGTAGTTGTGTTCCTGAAGAACACCGTGTTATGGAACAATTGCGTTATAAATAATATATAATATAGGGTAAAGCACAGACCGCGATAAAACGTGAGATGTGTATGCAGGTTGAACAAAGACTGAGGCACATGGGTAGCATCTAGAAGCATCCAGGAGCATCCCGCCTTGTGTAATGCTATGCCGAGGCAGCCATACAACCTCTTATTCCTACTCTCACGACTCAGTTCGGTTCACTCACTCGTGTTATATCCAATTCGCAGCCGCGTTATAAAAAATGTGTCCCCTAACAGATGTCACAGCACAGCGCTACGTAGCATCACTCGAAACCATGCGGAGCCACTGCTATAATCCAATTTGCGTTATGAAAACACGCATTATAGCAGTGGCTCCGCATGGTTTCGAGTGATGCTACGTAGCGCTGTGCTGTGACATCAACTCGAGTGTCCACCCTGTAAACTTTGAGACTTTGGTGCTGAGTAAGCATAACCTTGCTACACTGTTGTTTACAGGGTGTGAGAGGACCCATAGGGGTTCCTGGATACCAAGGTGGCCAAGGTTGCCAGGGCCCCAGAGGCGTCAAGGTAAACGCATGAACGTTATCACTGGTTTATGGGTGCAGTATCTGAATGCCTCCTACACTTGATATTCATTCTCTCCCATCTTCTCTAACTCTGTCAAATAAAATGTACCCCAAGAGAACCCTAACCCATATACTCTATGGGGTTAACTCTCAAAAGTCCCTGCAGCCAGGCCAGCCATCAACTTTCTTCACCATAAGCTCATGGGTGATTCACGCACAAGATTGTTTACGTTTTGTACGCTGAGACCAATCTTTATTTTACTGAGGTAAAGTATCCCTTCTCCCGCCTTAGCAATGTGGAATGTTCGACATGGGCTTAGGTCTTTATAGGAGAGATGCACCACCCTACACTAGCTTCAATGAAGATCTAATTTTGATATTTTCTGGTCGCCCCTTGTCGGACTTCATTCGCCAGGACTCAATTCCACGCACGGGACAGTTATCATCTGCAGCGTCAATCCACCAAGCAGCACTAGACTCAGTTAAATCAAAGCCAACTTCACGGTTTTCCTTTATTGAACACGTTTCGTTGAGAAACATTGGTCTCGGAGACTGAAATTCCCATTGATCAATGGATGCAATGTAACGTTGTTCATCACAGGAACAGAGATGTTGTGCCTATTCTTGTTCGTCATATGTTCTTTTTATTGCTGATATGAAACTAATCGCAAACAACCTTGTGCTCCGAATATAATCTACAGAGATGATTTACTCTGAATCATAACCACTGCTTTTATTTTAATCATAACCTTAAGTGAATGAAGTTAACAGCCAACTGGACACTATGAGCCATGACTGATGTTTTTGTTTTGCTATAAAGGTGTTGATAAAGGCATAGACACATCATTTTGGAAAATAGAACATGTGCCTAAACTTAACGCATATTTAGAAACATGCCTTTAGGGTATTTGGCTGCTATAAACACGTGATAAGCCACTTCGGTGAGCTATCATTTGTGGCCACGTCACTTCTAAAAAAGAGCTCTTCAGCTCAGTAGGCCTTACCTAGTAAAATAAAAATAAATGTATTAGTTTAAAGTCTTAACGAATCGAAATTAGAAGAAAGACATGTGATCATGCAAAATATTATATGAATACGGGAAACAGAATTGCAAAACACGCTCCTCTGGGTGCGTGGCACACAAGCTTTGCTATTATCTACATGCCCTCAATCACTTGCCGTGTTTCCAAACCAAAGCTCATTCGGACATTACTCCCACCGCTACACATCGTGTATGGTGTACTACTAAAGTGTTTCCATGCTGGTACTGAGTTGGGTTATTTTGACCAATGTCTGTTTGAGCACTTCATGGCCCTTAGGGAACAGGAATAACTGGAATAAAAAAACATGAGAGAATAACACTTAAAAGTCTATGTACTGTATTTGGATGAGTAACCTACTTGCTGTACGCTCCTCCCCCTATGCGCTAGGCGTCGCGTGGGCTCCGGCCAATCAGAAACGCGCGCGAGGTGACGCGTGGCGGAGCAGACAATCAGTAACGAAGGGACCAGGCAGACGAACAAAGCTGCCATTTTGTGTATTTGATCGTGAAACGGATTTGTTTTTATAATGCGCTGTTCTCTGTATTTGTGTCTAGGGTACTCGTGGAGGCCAAGGCCAACTGGTAAAAGTGTACACTTTCATCTTGTATGACTGTGAACACTGCGGCTCGGGCTTTAGAAGAGTTATACCGCAATAGCAACAGAATAAATTATGCTTGCCACGTGGTATTCTCGTGTCACGAAACAGTCACAAATTGTATGGGGGTGAATGTTAACGTCCATCGGTTGAGAGCAACTTAAATTCTGCTGTTAGGCATACGTAGTTCTTTAAACAGTAAAATGGCCACTTAATTTTTACTTGTTCCCATCCGAGATCTTTCGGAAGTATCTCCTTTAACTTTCCTGTAAGTTTACACTGAGGAATGCAATCAGCTTTCGGTAAACGGTGCTTTTCCTGCATTCTTATATATCACAGTATTACAGGAATAACGCAACTGTCCAAACACGAGACTAGTAAAAGACAATTGAGAATGTGTCAAAATTATCTGCTGACAAATTATTTTGCTGGAATTTGTCAAAGTGTCAATTTTGTGCAAACTGTTCTGTGTGTGGGAATAACTTCTGTGTTGAGCAGGGAGCAGCAGGAGATCCTGGCTTGGATGGAGTTAGTGGGGAGAAGGTGAGGACTCCTGTGATTGTGCAGCATCATCTACTGCTACTTCCAAATCATAAATGCAATGCTGTCAAAATATGTTTTCTATCCGTCTCGATCACGAGATTAAAGATACATTCGGAAATGTATTACAGCACAACCCTATGTGTCAAGAGACCAGCCCACTTGAAGGGAATTTTCAGGGGACCCCGCAAAATTAGATTGTTGCATGGCATTGAAACCAATATTTGAAATTGTTAAATCTGGAAGTAAACCCACTTAAACTATACTCTTTGGTTCTTTCGGTAAAGTCACGTAGTTAGAAATAAAATTTAATAAAACAAATCACGAGGTTTCGATCGCAACACAAGTGTTTTGATCGCAACACAAGCGGTGTTGCGATCGAAACGTTGTGATTTGTTTTATTTTTAACTACGTGACTTTCCGAAAGAACCAAAGAGTATGGATTCTTGCAGTCACGAAAGCTTAAAATCAAGATTGAACCACTTAAACTATTTTGTGGCTGACCAGATGGAATACAAGATCTCAGCTGCGTCGGTTTAGACATTTGAGCCACAGTCACCACAGCGGCTTGAACTTGTATTGTCTCTAGGCACTAGTGTACTCCCACAAAAGGTGGCTGAGAAGTATGTATGTAGCCAACCGTGCTAAACGGAGGTGCTGCGGAAAGGATAACGGCCAAAACACAAAGTGCAATGTAACATTTTAATATTATTTTGTGTGCGCAGTCATGAGTGACTGGGCTGAGACCGTCATCACGTTGCGCTTGGGATTTCAGTTGAACCATGTGCGGCTGCTCTCATTTGAATCCCAAGTTCCCGGCAGTGACTTCTGAGCCACCGGGAACCACTTATGATTTACATGCCCGATTTGGTGACTGTGTGACTCAGCTCTCCGGAGCCGACACAGCTGGGATCCCTTGTTTAATTTGGGCAACCACAATATTTGAATTATGGTCCCAGCCTCGTCGCAAAGTCCTACACAAAAATACTTGGTGTAAAAATGTCGGTTTGCCATTTAATCGCGTATATACTGGCTTTCATTCCCCATTAATTAAATTCCTTTAAGATTACATAAGATGTTCCAGCTCTGAGAGTTAAATATTTTATCTTGCAATGTTACCAACCCTTTTACCAAGTATATTTTTTTCAGGGCGGTTATTTGACAAAAAGTTATTGACTGTTAACTCTAATATATTTAATAATACATTTCATCATCTTATGATACTGTTACCACAGTTCGAGTATAACTGTATTCTACTTTCTTTTGATCAAACATACACACACACGCGGAGGGAGAGAACATTTACATTCCATACAGAGCAGTCACCTATTTGCTGTACTGCCGTTTGCACCAACTACCTCATCCAAAAATACACTATGCTTTGTCTGATGGAGCCAGAGTTCATTAATAGTGACAACTGATTCATACACCGAGATCTTGGTCAGTTTAATATTACTTATTGCCCATTAGCAAGTTTCTGCTGGCAGCTGCAGATGACAACTATAGCATGCAGGAGTGAATACCGCTTGTGCAATGCTGTATATTATAGATGCCTCTAGTTTTCAAAGTGGAAATTTGGGCGATGATATTAGCATGCGATTAACTATCATTGTGAATGCCATCTAAGGGTCTTATGCCCATTTTATATCAGACGCCATTCTTTGCTTTCATTACACACCTTTACAGAGTGGCCGCAGGAACGGTATAGTGGTGAGAAGATGTATACCGGCTCAGTGGCGAATATGCTAAACACCAGTTGTATACAATGTTCTGTATACACATGTACAATACAAGACACGTGCATATAAACTTACTGCAATAAGTTGTGTAATGTTATTTCCCAAAGGGTGGCGATGGACTACCTGGTTACCCTGGGAGCAAAGGAAGGCCTGGAATGCCGGTAAGCTCTGCATCTGACTGAAAATTGCACCGTAATAAAATAATGTAATTTCATGTGTGTATGTACAGTAGAGAAAGTAATGAGTGGTAGTGTAGTGGTTAGCGTGCTGTGCTACGAATCCGGCGACCCAAGTTCGATTTCCGCTCACGGACAACACCAGTGCCGGTTATCTGAACTGGTCTTGGTCTCCCCTAGGTCGACTCAGCCTCAAATGAGTACCTAGTGCGGTATGTAAACATCGCCACTGGGGAGACAAAGGCGGCCGGACGTGGTGCTGGCCACTCACCCCCGCCGGCCTTCATAAGCACTTGCTAAGAGCACTTGCCCCAACAGTATGTTAAGGGCTTTACGGGGAATCGTGGTCTTTATATATATAAAAAACATACAACTGGTATTGGGCCAGATGTATCCCAATGCTGAAAAAAATATCTGCTAATTTCTCAATAGAGATCATAGATCAGCAGCAATATCACCTTCCTGCTACAAAAACCTGGCAGGTCCCTTCTGAACAAATAATCTTGAGACTCAAGTGGGTCAACGAGCGTAATTATAATTAACGTGTCAAAATATAGCGCTCTCGTACAGTAAAATGAAACCAGGTTAATGTATCTGAATGTGTACTATGTAAGTTGGATTATATGCTGACATACCACTCTCGAGTTAAACCCACGTTTACACTTTGGACACGATCGCAGGTGAGTGGAAAGTCTTTTTGTGATGGATAGTGTCATTTATTATAAACAAAAAAAAAACCTTTGTCTGAACATATGCATGTATACAATATACAAAACGAAACATTGCGGGGGAGGGGAGCCGTTCCCAGCATAATTGGACAATTTCCTGCATTGGGCTGCTTCCCTGCATTGGAAAAGCCCCTATTCTGGATGTGGTCCTAGTTGTGATGTCTGTGTGAGCGTGCACGGGCACGTGTCCTCAGCTGCTCCCGTAACGATCGTGTTGCACTCCTCTGAGACGCACAGAGCACAGCCAACTGTTCACCTTGGAACTGTGCGCTATTTTTTTGGAACATAATATATACGTGTCCCTTCTGCAACAACTCACAGCGGACAGCCGTGTCATTTGTAATTGCAGGTGTAATGTAGCTCTCAGAGACACCGTCTTGTTCGTTTATATGTGTACTAGCTTTACTACCTGGCTTCATCCAGGACTTGGATTCTTGTCTTGGATTAATTTAATATTCCCTTATATTTAACTGAAAAACCCTGAAAAAAAATCGATGCTTGCAAGAAAGAAAAAAGCCGAAACAAATAAATGTAACTACTGTATTTTCCCGCATATAGCCCGCATACGCATATAATCCGCAGACGCATATACCCCACAAAAATAGCGTTTGGTGTAAAAAAATTTCAGATAGCCCGCACCTCCATATACCCCGCATGCATTCATATCTTTAACGTCTTTACCGCAGCTTAATTCCCTCATATTAATACGAAGTTTCCATTTGTAATACATTCCACTATCAATTGTTAACATTAAAATCGCAACACAAGCAATCGTCATCAGGTGGAAAGATACAGCAGTAGAACTGCTGAACAGAAAAGGGCTGCTGCAACAAGAGGTTATATATAGGGTATTGAGGTGGATGTCACCCAAGGGTAAGTAGGTGGGATCAGAGATGGAAAGGAGTCCCGTCACCGCACGCACAGCAGCTGCGTTAAAGGGAGAGATTGGCATGTTAATGTAAACGAGTATAATGGGAAATGAGCCCCATCGTCGAACATGAGCAATGTCACCGTACGCACGCACAGCTGTGTTAAAGGGAGCGATTGGCATGTCAATGTAAACAAGTTTAATGGGAAGATAGCATGTCTGTGTCAGAGGACCAGGCATAGTGTTGCTCCCAAGATAACGTCTGCGACTCAGTTGGACTCACTACAACTGGTGTCGGAAGTGGCCAACTTGCCAGGCTGTAGCTAGCGGTAGACGAGTATGTCTACACGTCGCAGAGTTCGTGTATGTGCGTCGGACGATGAAGACGACGAGGAGCGGATTCCGCCCACGGCTGCCGAGCACGGAGCGGAGATGCTGCCCGCGGAACAGGGCGCAGTTGGGGCATGGGGCGCCTCGCCTTCAGTAGCAGAGCTCGTCAGGGACGCGCATGGCCATCTCGCTGACCTCCAAGCGGCGTCCTCCATCCTCGTCGAGATGCGGTCCCTACCCTCGACGGCGAAGGAGGGGGCGGCGGAGCCGTCCAGACAGGGCGACTCGGCCGCCATTTCACAAAGGGCGGGAACGCCATCGCCGCTGCCCGCACTCGCGGGCGCCATTTTGACGCCGGCGGGAAGTGCGGAGCCCGCCAAACTTGAAGCGGGGGCGTTCACGTCATTTGACGTCCAGTCGCTCTGCCTTCGGCTGCCCTTCATTAAAGAATTTGTTGCCGCCAGCGGCAATTGGGTGGCGTTTAAGCAGCGATTCCTCACTAAAGCCGACGTGTCGCGGTGGTCACAGGCGGTCGCGCTGAAGGCGCTCCACCCCGCCCTTGACGATGATCCTTTAGCGGTGTTCCTCACCATCCCGCTGTCCGAGAGGTCCACCCTCACGCAGGCATTTGACCAGATGACCGCCACTTTCGAGCCTCCGCTGAACACCCGTCAGAAGTTTGCCGTGAGATGGAGAGGGGATGTTGAGTCGGCCCTCGCCTACAGGAGTGCGCTGTTGGCGCTGGCGAAGGCCGCGTTCCCGCGCATGGATCACGAAGGCCTTGACGCCTTGGTCCTCGAGAAAATGTTGGAGCTCACCAAGGACCTCCATACTGTGCTTCCCACTGAGGACGGGGAGGTGTCTTCGCTCAAGATCGCCAGGTGTATACAGGCGCAGCAGACCCTGCAGCGTGACAGGGTGTTCGTGGCATGCTCCGCATCTCCCGCGTAGCCCGAGGCACACGCGGACGGAAAGCCTGCATCCGCGTGCTCGCTGTATCAGCGGAACGCCGATCGTCGTGGTGATGGAGATCAGCAGCAGGATGACTGGCGGCGGACACGGTCTGCTTCATCCCGATCCAGCGACGCACGGGTCACCTGCTACAACTTCGGCCTGCCGGGGCACGCCCAGTCGGGCGGACGGGTTCCTCGATGGCGGGCCCAGGAACGTTCGCCTTACTATGACTCCCTACCCCCTAAGGCGCCATGCGACTGATGCCTCACGCGCGGCCGTTCATGTCGGCCTCGCGTGCTTGGAATGCGGAGGACCCGACGACCCGGCCTACTGCTCTTCGTGAGGAGCCGGCTTTGTCGGGTCGAATTCTTTCCCCCCCGGCCCTCCCCAGACAGTTGAGCCCAAACCGTCTGGAGGGCCAGCATCACGGACTCGTTCAAATGCTCGTTTTGCGCGATCCCCACGCATTGCACACTCCCACACCGTCATGGGATGTCGCGATCGCGTGAGTCGTGGCGAGTATTTGGCTGATCCTGCTCGCCATCGAGCTCACGGCCGTTGTTACCCGTTGTGGGTGGGAGATGTTGATTGTGCGCCGCGATTGTTGGTTCGACCGTTAGTTATTTTAGGTCTGTGTGTATATATTGTACAGTTGGGTTGGGTAATGTATTGCTTTGTGATGTTGTTGGAGCACACTTGTTGTTATGTTCTATTAACTATACGTCGGATGCTTTGTTTGGGGGGAGTTGGCAGCCGGGACGGCTGGAAGCTATGAAGGGGGGGGGGGGGTGATGTAGTGACTGTGCTTGTCACTGTATGGTGCCGGGGCTTGCGAAGCCACGGCTGGTAATGTGTTGTCATTACGAGCAGCCCGGGTTGCGGGATGTAGTACCAGCCCTAGCGGGGCTTGGGTGAGTGCTGGTTAGCGTGGAGGCACCGCGAGCCTTCCACGTGGAAACAGCGGATATTGCAAGGTGTTACACGAAATGTGCGTCTCGGAAATCCTCTTAAGGTCATTGTTACGCATAGTCAAAACATCTTCTTGGTTCTTTCGGTAAAGTCACGTAGAAGGGAAATAATAAAATAATAAAAATAAAACATAATAAAATACAATTTTATTCTGTCAAAACAATATCGCGCTTTTCAAAATCATTTCCAGCAATGATGATGGTGACTTCATTGACTACCGGTGCATTAAAGACATGTGCATGGCCTTGTGCTGGTTTATTGTTTGCCTTAATGACGATCTTTAGGTCTTCACTTGGATTATCATCAAGTACCATTTTGAATTGCTGAATGTAGTGATTGTTTCCGTGCAGCATCTTTTGCAAGGAAGCGATCAAACTCTTGTTGGTGCCAGGAATCACAGCACAATGACGTTGCGCTTCAGTTTCTTCGTCGCCAAGAAAGTAAATTTGTAGGAACTTTGACTTTTCGTTGGGCAGCAATAGGAGAGAGAGCCAGCCTTGTGGGACATTCGACCTTGAATTAACAAAGTTGTCATGAATCCAGCTGACTGAGGCATAGGCACAGATGTTCCAAACGAATTCATTTGAAAACTGCAATTGTATTTGCGGATCAGGCTTAGATATTATTTCGACTTTGGATGATCACCATTCATAAAGCTCTTCAATGGCTCTGACAATTCCGGAAGCTCTGGCAACCAAATCTTTCGACCGGAACAGCAAAATCCTGGTGTCTCGCCTTCAAACTTCAGCACATCGCAAAAAGTGCACTTCAAAGTCATGCTACCAATGACAATCGGAGGAAAGCTTGAATAATCCAATTCAGGATCATAATTGAATGCTTCGTCCTTCAAATATAGCCAGTTTCTTGCCCGTGAGGCGCCTTGTCAAATTCTCTCCGCTGGAGTCGATCTCTGCGAGCTTCAACATTTTTTGCTAAAATTCAGTTCTAGTCAGCAATTAAATCACTTTGAATTCGTTGCTGTCGCTGCTCCTCGCTTTCAATAGCTCTCGAGTTTGAAGCTTCCTTGAAGTTACACAAACTTAAATTGTTAATATTTCACTCATGAAACACGCGATGAGGAAATAACATTAGAAATCTTCAACAATTATAAGAATCTCTGACTGAACAAAATTCTTAAGAATGAATGTCGCGAGATTTTTTTTTTTTATAAATCGGATGTTTTTCACTCAAGGAAATTCAACCGTAACCCACTTATACGTAAGGTCGATTTTGTCAACTCGGGAAGCGAAAGCCGTAGCAAGCTGACAATAGTCGCGTTGACTTAGACATTCCAGACAGCATAAGCTGTGCAAATTTCATGACGCCAGAGCTCAGCGTTCGAGAGTTTTTGCTGTTTCACACAAACAAACAGGTGTATTTTCTGCTTTATAATTAAGATTTATTATGAATAAAGTCCGCCGACTCACTGATAACTTAACGAGTAACCACGAGTGACTATATACACTTGGGTAACTTAGATAACTCTATTCTGAGACAACATAACTCTACTCTTCCAAGGCTACAAGGTGCCCACTCCAGGATGATGAAGACGACCCGCTCCCAGGTGACGACAGCGACGGAAATTCCCCCTCACGACCCGGCCACGCCCCGATTCCCGAACCCTCTCTCACCTCACCTGGCCTTGTCTGTCTCTGCCTTTATTACAATTTACGACCGTCACTGGATTTTTCTATTGCTGGTAGTCACTTTAAAATGTTTTCTTGTTCATGTTTTTGTTTGTTGCGGTTGCACCCGATTCAAAATGTTTAGCGTACTTCCCGACATGCAACAAACTGGAAACTTACCATGTGAGTACTTTCCAGACTGTACCCCATGCAAAAATTATTAAAATACACTTATGTGTTTTTTTTTGGGGGGGGGGGGGGAGCTCAATAATGTATATATTTTTTGCACGGCAAGTGAGCTGTGGTTAGCACGCTGCGCTACGAACCCGGCGACCCGAGTTCGATTCCCGCTCACAGCCACCACCGGTGACGATTATTTAAACCGGTCCTGGGCCTCCCCTAGGTCGACTCAGCTTCAAACGAGTAACTGGTGTGGTGTGTGAACATCGCCACTGGGGAGACAAAGGCGGCCAGGCGTGGTGAATCCAAGTCCCGGGCGAAGCTGGGTAGGAAAGCTAGTACTGTACCTAATAAACTGAACTGAACGCGACCCTGTCAACGCTTGTCCCATCAATCATTATTAGCAACCACTTAGGTCCCACATTATCCTAACGTGACCCTGTCTTTTCCCGTTACGTTAATTAGTAACCATGGCCACGGGGAGCCGTACTGTCCCTACACAGGTATAGACTGTTATGAACTTTGGCATAAAAAAATGCGCCGTGTTCAAGTTGGTGTTCGAAGCAAAAACTGTTTGGCATGAGGTCTCCAGTAATTGTACTACTTAATATTTTTATTTTGCGAAGGCCCACTGAGCTATATACAGTAGATCGATTATCCAGGGTGAGGGGTTCTGGATTTTGAAAAATGGCAGATAATCACTAAATCATAATTTAAAATAGCTTCTTTTTAGCACATTCTTGCATGCCATTTTTAGGTGTTGTTATATGATTATGTTAGTGTTTTAAATTTATTTAATATGTGAAATTGGCATAAATAAACATACAAATAGACAAACATAAACATACTCCTTTTAAAAGTTACTGTATTTACTGTCCATACCACTCCAATCTCGAAGACTGCATGGGAGATGTATATACTTACAGTATTTTCATTGTTGAAGTTGTATGTAATGTATAATGTACTGTATATAATATTTAACACTTAAGTAGAACAGATACATTTTTTTGGTCATGCACATGGTGCTGATCGCCGGACTTGTGTACAGCCTTTGGAGCAGCTTTGCTGTTTTCGCAGGATTGGCTCGGGACCGCCGGGTAATGTTCGAAGCAGCCGGATAATCGATGATCAACTGTAGGTCTTTTTAAGAAGCGATCTGGCTACAAATGATAGCTCAACGAAGTGGCTTATCACATGCAAATATATAGCTGCAGCCAAATACTCTAGTAATGCCGTACAATAGCACAGTAAAGCCCCAGCTGGTCAGACATGGCTATCTGGATTTTACTTTTATCCAGACCAATAGGTATATATATACACAGGCGTGTTTCGCTTAACGAGCAAGATACGTTTCGCGAAAATTGCTTGGAAAGAGAAAACTCGTTAAACGATCTTCGTGTTCCTATTGACTCACTTCACTGTTAAAAGCTGAGTTAGGTTTCAGCCACAAAAGTTTCACTCTTGAAATACAAATCATCATTTAAAATAAAGTAATAAAGTAGGAGCCGACACCAGATTGCAGGGGTCTCGTCCTTTATTCCTTTCCTTCCATCCACACCTGTCCCCAGCCGTCCCAATCTCGTTCCCGCCAAAGGCCCCTTCTTCCCGCCCGTTCTCTCCTTATATCTCTTCGATCACCCCTCCCACTAACCCATCTATTGGTGGGAATCCTTCCCCTGACACCCCTACATCACCCCCCCCCCCCCCCCCGGAGAAAAAATAACCGTCCTCGGTTCTGCCTCCCCCATGGACCATTTAAATCTCCCCATGCCTCCCACCACTGACAGTGACGACAGCCCTTACCCCCCCCCACAACCATACAATGCAATATAACACAACAAAATCAATTGCGCGGCCTGCCCAGGTCTCCAGCCAGCATCCCGTAACAGCCCGGACATCCACAGGCAGCAGATGACCGTGGCGGCCCCCTCCTTCGAAGGCCCTCTCGTCGCGGTCCCTGGTTCGGTGGTGCCGGTGTCGCCTTGCATGGCGCCGCTGTCTCTCCGGCCCCCGCTCGTGCCGCCGCTCCATCAGGCCTCACATGGGGTGCTGTAGGTGACAAGGGAACACAGGGCACCGAACCCCCTGCCGGTCGGCGCGTGGTGGTCGGCGACCTTGGCCTGGGTAGGGATGATGATGACGTTGGCAGTGATGTTGGTGGTGATGTTGGTGAAGATGACGGTGGAGAGATGTATGGCTTAAGGCGGGTGGGGTGTACAAACCATCGTCGCTTACCCAGTTGGACCTGGACGCACTGCGGTCGGAGTGCTTTAATGACCTCGACCGGCCCTTTCCAGGGTCGGTGCAGCTTTGGTGAGAGGCCAACCGGCACCTGAGGACAGTGTAGCCATGCCTGGTCCCCGACTTTGAAGGGCTTGGCTGTCACTGTCCTCTCCCGTATCCGTACATTACTCTCTTGGCTCGTGGCCGATGCGGCCTCGGCTGCTTGGCGGGCCTCTCTCAAATAAATGAGGGAGGTCTTTAGTGCCTTCGGCCATGCGTCGGCTCTTGCGGGAATGTCCGTCAGCTGCACCTCAATAGGCGGAACGGGATCCCGTCCGTACATCAGGAAAAACGGCGAGAACCCCGTCGCCGCGTGTGGGGCCACCCTGTACGCCGCTAAGACAGATGGAATGTGGAGGTCCCAGTCGGAATGGTTTTCGTCCACCACTTGGGACAGCATGGCCGCTATGGTGCGGTTAAGCCGCTCTACCATCCCATCGGTCTGGGGATGATACGGAGATGTTCGAACCTTTTTAGTGCCCAGGATAGAGCAGACGTCCTTCAATAGCTGTGAGGAGAAATTCCTGCCCTGATCCGTGAGCAACCGCTCCGGTGCCCCCTTATCAAGGACATAGCCTCCCACGAAGGCATCGGCGAAGGTCTGTGCCGTTTGGTCCGGGAGGGCCCACGCCATCGGCCACCTCGTGCAGTACTCGACTCCGACCAACAGGTATTTATTTCCCCGTGGCGTGACCGGCAGTGGTCCCAGGATGTCCAACGCAACCAATTCGTTGACCCTGGTCACCGTGATGGGTTGTAGGGGCGCCCGGCTTACCCGGGGTGGCGGCTTTCGCAGCGCACATTCGACGCAGGTAGCGACCCATCGATGCACGTCAGCGGTCATACCTGGCCAAAAGTACCGACTCTGTAATGTGTACCGTGTCTTCCGCCCCGCCAGGTGCAGCAGCTGGCAGCCGTGTACGTCCATAACCAATTGTTGACGCAGCGACTCCGGAACTACCAGGCATCGTCGGCGCCCTGTCGGGTCCCATCGCATGAGGAGGTCCTCCCATACGATGTACTCCTCCCCCCCTGCCTCTGCTGAGGCGCATAGCGTTCGCAGTGGGGCTTCCTCCAGCTGTAGCCGTCGCCAATCGTCCAAGGTCAGCCCCAGGTCGTGGTCGGTCAGCTGGACCTCACCCTGTGCGTCCTCCGCCGTGCGTACGGGAGCGATGACTGTCCCCTCCGGCCTCGCCTCCTTGCAGCGTGCCCCGCCTGTGGTGCATGCACAAGGGCCCTGGGGCGCCAGTCGGGACAATGCGTCTGCGTTGGCATGTCTGGTCCCTTTGCGATGCACTACTTGGTACCTGTACTCCTGCAGGCGCTCTATCCATCTGGCCAGCTGGCCCGAAGGCTGGTCGATGCGGAGCGAATACTGCAAGGCCGCGTGGTCAGTGCGGACCGTAAATTTGCGACCATACAGGTAGGGTCGAAATTGCTGCACGAAGTGAACGACTGCCAGGAGTTCCCTACGTGTGACGCAGTAGCGCTGCTCCGCTGATGAAAGCACGCGACTACCATAGGCGATAACCACCTCGCGACCCTGCTGGACTTGCGACAAAACACTGCCGATGCCCACATCGCTGGCGTCCGTGTCCAGGATAAAGGGGAGGCCAAAATCCGGAAAGGCCAATGGTGGTGCATCTGTCAGACGTGAGCGCAGCTGCTGGAATGCCTCTTCCTCCAGAGGGCCCCAATAAAACCTCTGGTTCTTCGCCATCAACACGTGCAAGGGCTTGGCAATGGTTGCGAAGTTGGGTACGAACCGGCGGTAATAAGAAACGAAACCCACAAACCGGCGTACCTCTGGAACCGTTGTGGGAACAGCCCAGGCCCTCACGCAGGCCGTCTTTTCCGGGTCTGTAGCCACTCCAGACTCACTGACGACGTGGCCCAAGTAGCGTACCGACGACTGCATAAGGTGGCACTTCGACGGCTTGAGCTTCAAGTTCGCGTTCCGGAACCGCAGGAATACCTGACGTAATCGGTCAATGTGTTCCTCGAATGATCGGCTGAAGACAATGACGTCATCCAGGTAGATGAGGCACGTTTCCCATTGGAGGCCTGCTAAGGCCAACTCCATTATGCGTTGGAACGTCGCCGGCGCAGTCTGGAGGCCCATAGGTAGGCAGTTGAACTCGAACAGGCCCTGTGGTGTCCGGAACGCTGTTTTAGGCCGGGAGTCCGCGTCTAGTGGGACCTGCCAGAACCCGGACAATAAATCCAGCGTACTGAAAAATTTTGCTCCCGCCAGTGCATCCAATGAGTCGTCAATACGTGGTAGGGGATATGCGTCGGCCAGCGTGACGGCATTGAGGCGTCGGAAGTCCACACAGAATCTCAGTGACCCGTCTGACTTCTTGACTAGGACCACCGGTGCCCCCCAGGGACTCGAGGATGGAGAAATTATGTCGGCCCGCAGCATCTCCTGCACCGCTTGTTGAATGTGCCTTTTTTCCATTGGGCTCATTCTATATGTGTTTTGGCGCAGGGGTGCGGCATCTCCCGTGTTAATGTGGTGCTGCGACAGATTTGTGCGCCCTAGGTCGAACGGTCCCCGGCTGAACACGTCCGAGAACTCATGCAATAATGAGTGCAGCTGCTGTTTCTGGTCGGGCGGCAATCCCGGCTCAGGCCCCGCCAGCTGGTCCATCCACGATTCGGCCCCTCTGTCCTCGGACTGGCTGATGCTGCCTACAAGCTCGGGCTTTGTCCCTGGGGCTCCTAGTGACAAGGGACTAACGTGGGCCAGAACTGTTCCCTCCTGCACCGTCGCTGTTCTATCGGAGGTGTTCAGCACCTGAATGAACAGATGCTGGTTCCTCTGTACAATAGTTTCGGCTCCCACCAGCGCATGGCGATCCATGGCAGCTGACGCCGGAGACACCAGGATGGGTGAGTCTGGTCGGGCTGTCACGAGGGGAGACCGATATTGCAGCGGAATCAGCATCTGGGCTGCCGTGGGAATGGAGACAGACTTACTGACCAGAGCCTGCACGTAGGGTACACCCCGGCTGGCCCCCTCCGCCTTTAGGAAATGGAGATGCGTTCCCTGGACTTCCACCCGCCCATTGGCCAGATCGATTTTCATTGGCATCCGCCTCAGAAAGTCCGTCCCCAACAGGCAGGGTACGGGCAACGTTGCGGAGACAAGGATGGGTCCTGCTACCGAAAGCTGCCCAATCTGTATCGGGGCTTCAACCTGGCCCAGGAAGCCCATGCTGCCTCCATTTGCTGCAATGAACGTTGTCTTGACGGGGACTAAAGGTCGGATTTTATCCGGCAGCATCTCGTGCATGGTGCTCGAGATGATCGTGGCTGATGCCCCCGTATCCACCAAGATACGTGCCGACACTCCCGCGATTTCACCGACCAGGACCGAGGTTCCTGACGTGGCCGCTACCACCCGCCTTGCCAGCTTCCTCCATTGTGTGGCTGAGTCCGGCCACTGACCAGGCGGCGTCTCGTTATCCTGTGGTGCATGGTGAAATGATGGGGGATGGATGTGAATGGACTGAAGATGGGGTTCCTCCCTTTGGAGTGCGTCGCAGCAGGGTGAACGCGCCCTTGTTACATAGTGTGGGCTTACCCCTGGGTTGCGGGCTGGGCTCTCTATGTGGTGCAAATTGCCCCCCTTTGGTGACGTAGGATGGGCCCCCCTTGTGGTGTGGGGCCCCCCCCCCATTGTAGGGGGCAGTGGGGACTGGGGGGTGGGCCTTCCCGTGAGCCCCTCCCTTCTCCCCTCCCTTCCCTTTGTCACGGGGGCGTGGTCCCCCTGGTTCCGTCTCGATCTGCCGCAAAGCGGTGGCGAGGCGGCCCGTGGAACTGCTCCAGGGCGCACTGTCAATCTTGTGGGCTGCCTCCGCCCCCGGGCCGTTGCCCCTGGCAACTCGCCGGCGTCGCAGGCAACTGGTGACGTCACGCCCGCCGGCGACGTCACGCCCGCCCGCGACGTCACGCCCGCCCGCGAAACCACGCCCGCCCGCGACGTCACGCCCGCCCGCGACGTCACGCCCGGCCGCGAAACCACGCCCGCCCGCGACGTCACCTCCGCCCGCGACGTCACCTCCGCCCGCGACGTCACGTCCGCCCGCGACGTCACCTCCGCCCGCGACGTCACGTCCGCCCGCGACGTCACCTCCGCCCGCGACGTCACGTTCGCCTGCGACGTCCCTCCCGGCCTCGGCGCGACTCCCGACGCGGTCTCCGGCCCCGGCGCGACTCCCGACGCGGTCTCCGGCCTCGGCGCGATCCCCGACGTGGTCCACGGCCCCGGCGCAATTCCCGGCGTGATCCGCGACACCACTTTTGGCCGCGACGTCACTCCCGGATGCAACGTCACGTCCGTTCGCGACGCCACTCCGGGTCGCGACGCCACTTCTGGTCGCGACGCAATCCCAGGCCCCGGCGCTATCCCCGGCGCGATCCCCTTCCCCCGACCCGGACAATGGGGACCGGGGAACGACACCGACGGCGCCCACCCCGAGGAGACTCCCGGTAAGTTCGCGGCATCGGAATTATAATTGCTCGGCCCGACCGAGAGGCCGGGCGGGACGGCGTCACTCGCCTGGATCCTGTCGGCGTTCGGCCCCGGCGGGTTCCGGGTGACGTTGGCGGCCTCCGGCTCCGTGCGGCACCCCCTCGCCACATGCCCCTCTCGACCACAACGGTGGCAGACCCACGGGGCGTTCCGTCGGGGGGGCTCGGCGCGATGTTGTAGAGGCGGCTGCCAGCGACGCGGCGGCTGGTCGCGCCCCTGGTCCCTCTGCTCCGCCAGTCCCCGGATCGCCGCGTACACCTCCCGCAGCGATGGCTCCGTCTCAGACGTCGGGGGTCCGTCCCCAGCTGCTCCACAGGCAGCCTGTGGCGACGGTGCAGGTTCGGCGGTTGGTGTCGCTGGACCCAGTAGCGCCGCGGCAACGGCTCGGCTGTTCCCCCCCGCCGCGCCAGCCACCGGGCCCACGGGTGGCGCCCGGCCCATGACCTGCTCGTGGGCTTGGATGGTCCGGGCAGCCCACAGCGAGGTGCGTTCCCCCGGCGTCACCACGGGCATTACAACGCCAGGGCGGCAAGCGTAGGCGATGAGGTGCTCGACCACGAGGTCCTCGAGCGCTTCTTCAGCCAGGCGAGGGAAAGCTCTCCTCGCCAACACGAGCAGTGCACCCCTGTAGGCTAAAGGGGATTCTTTAGCCCCTCGCTGGCGATCCTGGAACCGTTTAAAGGCTCCTTCCGCCGGGCAATAGATCTCCCCCAAAGCCTCGTAGGCCGCCTGTAGCGTGGTCTTGCTGTGCGAGGGAAGGGAGGTGTAAGAGGCCAGTGCTTCCTTGCCCAGAACGGATGGCAGCGCTCGTAGTGCCTCTTCGTCTGTCCACTCGAGAGCGTGGAAGGCAGCCTCGAATCGGCGGACAAACTCCTCCCAGTCTTCTTCCTCAGCCACGAACTTGTCGACGGGCCCCAGCCGACGCGGCCGTCCGGCCACCTGCTCTCCGTGTTGGGTGGTTAGCCCTGGGGGTTTTGGCGGGACCGGCGGCGGCTGGCGTGACGAGGTTGGTTGCGGCTCTTGCCCGGCCGGCTGGTCGGCCTCCGGGTCCCGTGGCCTCTCCTCCCGTAGTACGCGTGGGGGTGGGGGTCCCGGTGCTGGCGGGCCCCCCATAGGGAGCCTCTGTAGGAGCTCCTGGAGTGCCCTCTCCACGCGGGCCATGCGGTCCTCCATGGGGTCCTCCAGGCGATCCGGGCCCCCTGCTGCTGCTTCTGATAGCAGGCCCCCTTGTTGCCCGGGATGGGAAGGATCCCCGGCCCCTGCTTCCTCCTCCCTTGGCTCTTTCCCGCGGGGATTTTTCTTTGTAGCCATGAGATCCCACCGCTGCCACCAGATGTAAAGTAGGAGCCGACACCAGATTGCAGGGGTCTCGTCCTTTATTCCTTTCCTTCCATCCACACCTGTCCCCAGCCGTCCCAATCTCGTTCCCGCCAAAGGCCCCTTCTTCCCGCCCGTTCTCTCCTTATATCTCTTCGATCACCCCTCCCACTAACCCATCTATTGGTGGGAATCCTTCCCCTGACACCCCTACAAAATGTAACACTCAGCACACATGATGAACCACGCAGGCGCCTGGCATTTGTGTTGTTTGAAGGGTAGATGTTAGTGTGTGGAGGGAACAGTAAGGGCCATGCCGGACCGCTGGTTCACATATCACTCGCCACTGTTGTTAGCGGCGGTGCGGAATCGAACCAGGATTTCAGGAGGGATGCGAGATGGAGCGCGACTTCCTGTCCTTAACGTTTGCAAATATTTAGCAATGCCGCCTACCTCTCCCGGACCCACCCATTACAGTGACACCACAAGGCCCCTCACCCCCGATACCACGAAACACGCAGGCACAGCACAGCTGGTAAACAAACAGCTGCGGGCTGCCGTGTGCTCCATGCCACCATGGGGTGCATTCAATACATCGGTCTCTGCTCGCAAAGCAAACGTTTTGCTCGTTTTGTGAACTAATTGATCTAAATCAAATTGCTTGTCATAGCAAATAAAAATAAATAGTGTACTTTAGATGCAAGAATGTATCAAATAGAGAAAATACATTGAACATACTTTAGAATGTTACGTAATATAACATGTCTAGTGACATCAGGGATGTCACTGAATGGTGCCGGCCCGGAAGGGCCGTGGTGTGCGATGTACTTACGTCACGGACAGCACCGGGTGGGTTGCTGTGTGATGCCGGCTCTCGCACAGCATGGCGTGCGATTCACCGTCATCGCGTACACCCTGTAGGTGGGTGTAGTACCAGCCCTAGCGGGGCTTGGTGAGCACTGGGATAGCGCGAGCACCACGCATAGCGTGAAGTGCGGGCTCACACAATAGGGAGCGGGAGAGTGTCAGCCCAGGGACAGGGTTGCCTCGGGCCATGGCACTCTGGTTGATCCCGTAGACACGTGATCTGGAGTGTCCACAGAGAAGGCCCCAGGTGGGGGGGCTAGGGGGTGATCACGTGTCCAGGGAGAGCTCTTGAGAGGGAGCTAGAACACTCGCGAAGGTGGGCGGGGCCGAGGGAGGAGCCAGCCCCGACCCGGGAGGATATAAGGTGGGTCCCTGAGAGGGACTGGGGTCACTTCGTTCTACACACTGGAAGATCTACGTCCTACGTCTGAAGAGGCATCAACACTTGGCCGGGGACCCGAGTAAGAGTCCGACCGTTCGTAGCTGTAAGTATAGTGTAGTTAGCTGGGTGGTCACCACCCCAGGCTGTATCTGGTAAAGGGGCAGTTAACCCTTTGTATATGCGTGTTACAATAAATGTGTTGCCTCTGAAGAATAACGTCTGCGACTCAGTTGGACTCACTACACATGTTTAATAAAATGCACAAGATTGCATTAAATTGTGTATAATGAGTAAAAATGTGGTTAACCGGTATGAAATGTAGTTAGGGAAATACGTTAGTGGTGGGGGGTGTCATGGTGGAGGCATGGCAGCTGTTAATGTTGCAGAGACCTCCACACTTGTGATAATTTACATGAATATTGTCTAGCCTAAACAGCCGTTATACCACATAAACAATGGAAAATGCCTTTGGTAAACTGTCTTCAGGGGCGTTTGAGGTTCCTGACAAATTTAGTAGAGTTGACATTAGCATGGTCAAACTTTTTCAAATTTTCCCTAACTTTTCTTCGCTAAAGTGGCCTAAATACATTTGTGATGCAAGCTGTAAAATGTAACATTACACCAACACAGGAATCCAGCCTTGCGTCTCCATTGCATTACTTTTATTTTATATTGTGTCATCTGGGATGTCAATTCATACAACGTAGAATGGAGCTTCATATAGTTATAATTTGTTGATTAACCAAGCTAATCACGTACATTTATGTCACACTTATACATGTGACAGTTCATTTGTTTGGCTCTGTCGGGTTGTGGAAGGTTTTTAATGGTACAAATTTGGTCAGATAGTTATATAGCCTCAAAACAATGTCTAGTATGAATCACATTGTAACGTTTGTAGCAATGTTAAAACTGTAATTTGAGTGTCTAAATGCAACTGCATCTCAAGACGCTCTACACAACAGAGGGACGCCCACTGCAGGGGAAAAATGGAGGCGTATACATTTCCTGTCATTGGAAAATAATTCATTGAATCTGGAATTGAGCAGGGACAGGAAAGTCCGGCACAGGTGTCTGAGGGAAGGAGGTACCAGACCTCAGGAGGAGGAGAGGAGAGAGACTGACCTCCCCTTAAGTCAAGGTTCACCGGGGCCTGTGGTCTAAAGGCCTCTGGAGCCTGCACGTGGTGGGGAGTCGAATGAAATTAGAAGGAGCGCATACTTTTCGTGTTATGTTGACAGCATCTATACATCATTTACGTTTTGTTGTAAAGCTGACATTCATTGAGGCATTGTCATTTATTAAAATTGTGTATTCATAATGCATTTGTCTTGGCTAAACTGATGCGGACACCATAAATCGCATTCACTTAGATATTACATTTGGCCAAAGACACGAAACGATAGAGCGGTGATGAGTACTTGTGTATTGAAATAGTCTGTTGTGCCAGGGACTTGTGGGCGAGCCGGGAATTCCAGGGGAGAAAGGAAACGCAGGAACGGCGGGGATGACGGTAATCACTTACATCTTGCAAATCCGTGCTTGTTCGGATGCTTTTGCTTGTTTTTTTTTGTGCGGATAAACAATGCAATGCAACAGCTTGGTTTTCATATACGCATTGATCATTGTGTTTTCATGCAATGAAAATAGTATGCCAAGAGTGTTGTGTACAGTACATTCATAACTCGTTTGACGTAATCTGTAAATAACCCTTTGTGCTGCAGGGGGAGCGAGGCTCTAACAGCATCGTGCCAGGCGTGGAAGGGGAGAGAGGCCACCCAGGAAATATGGTGAGCCTCGATTTAATATATATACATGTCTTTATAAATTACATTATATCTCTGATTATTCGAACCAAAACATATCACTGCCTGAGTGAGTAAAACAAGTGATACGTTAATGAAATATAGTGATGAACCACTCAAGAATACATTTTTCAATTTGTGGATATAATAATGAATGATTATATATATAGCATAAATAAAAAATTACGGAGTGTGTAACAGACACAGCTTTTGCACATAGGTGTGGTAAACCACCACCAGAACCAGTGCAAGCAATTGTCCAAGATCTGTGGCCCTATTTTGGAATGTTTGGCCAACTCCATTAATGAGTGATTATACACGTGGGAGGAAACCGGAGTACCAGGACATTTATAATTCATCCCCGTACAGATGGAATACAGATGCAAATGAATCCACTTGCTGTACTACCTTAGCCTCGAATTTGTGTGATGCAAATTTGCCATTCAGTTAAACAAAATTTAATTGTGACCCTTAATTGACACAATTGAATTGTGAACGTGAATCATTACACCACGAATGATAGTTATCTTGTTAGAGCGTAGATAAAATAACACGTGATTGTACTTGCGCACTACTTGGAGCGAGTGTGTATGTGGCAACATCTCTGATGCTTCGTTTGTATTCTTAGGGCCTGCCTGGGACCGATGGGCTGCCTGCTGACCCTGGGCTACCGGGGCCTGACGTGAGTCGCTCAGTTTGTGTGCATCACAACACAAAAGTCGCTTCAATATCACCTCAGCGCAGTCATTGTCCATTCAGGTGTAAAATATGTGACATACAGAATCAGAGCATGGACATGTGTTTCATTCATAATAAGGGTTTTTTGGGTTAGATCGCATTAATATAAATGTGTCGCTAACCCACCACCACCTGGCATGACTAATCATTAAGGTGTGTAACTTAAACATAAGGTACCAATTAGCTATTTCTTTAGCAAATCGGTGTGATGGCGAGTAAACACACAACATTTACAATTGAGTATGCCGTTTTGCTGGTGATTGCAAACAGCCGGCAAATCGCCTGATGAAGCTGGTGGTAATCACCAGCGAAACGTCGTAGTCATGGCACATTAACGTAATATACATTAACGTTGAAAGAGAGATAACATCATCACTTTGCATCGTCGAATAAAATGTCACATTGTTGATGTCTGTCCACGAAGGTCAGTGGAGGTCTCTGATTGCTGCACGTGGCCACTGAAAATACAGTCTCATGCCTTGGTGATTTCTGTACATTTCGTCTGACGATACCATAGGCCAAAGGCTTAACTGTAAGGAAATTATTTTCCTGTTTGTTTGCTTAACCTACAGTCCTTATACAAATATAGTATATATAAGCAACAACAAAAGACCTGAAGTTCAACGACAAGCATCTTGTCGTTAGTGTATAAGAGTGGGACCGGATCTAGGATGTTTGAATCCACATGTGTATTTGTATTCTCAAAACCTAGCTGTCGATATTTATATCAATGAAGTGTATTTGAAAACCCTGGACTGAAAGAGGATCTAAACTCTAATACACCCTTTGTTTCATTACTTTTCACACATAGTGCCTTTTCTCCTTGATTTCTCAGCCCCCTCTAACATACGTGTTGGAAAGGGGCCGCTTTTGTGATGTTTTGGCCAAAATATGCGAGTGTCTTTGGAGTGACTCCATTACCGCAGTGACTCCGATTGCCAAGGGGGGTGCGTCTCAGCTGTTTAAACAATTCGTGAATCTGGCCCTTGTCCGTGTATATCTTTATTTATAAATGTATTGAAGAATAACTTGTTGGTCAAGCAACAGTTAAATATAATTGCACCAAACAATTTAGGAAGATGCAAATACTTTGAATGTACTGTAAGCTCCTCATGAATAGTGTACCATGTTAAGAGACTAGAGATGACACACGGGTGTATATTTTCAAGCTTTTTTTTACATCGCAATAGAAATGTGGCAGCATGCAGTGCGCCAATACTTATGGATAAGTGCGCTGCCATTTTGAAGTTGCGTTGTCATGCCGTGTTTGGTCTGTTTGATTTGTTCTGAAAAGTGATAGACGTTGGTGTCTTTTAAAAGTGTATAACTCCACCTGCATTTACTTCTCGTTCACATGTAGGGTGCAAAGGGCTGGCGGGGACCGTCTGGACTCAAAGTGCGTTTGGGTTTAAGACATCCACTGTACTGACATGTAAACAGGAACATTCACAACTAATGTGTTCGGCGATCAGTTTGTGCTCAGTGCACGTGACACATGAGTACTTCCCCACATCCTGGTAAGAAGCCTTCACACAAAACTTGCACAAGATGGTGGCACAGCCGAGCGATGGCGCGCTCGCCGCTCATTGCAGGGGTTCGCGGATTCGAATCCAGTAGACCGCCTCTGGTTATTACTGTGGTGGTGTATATTGTCCATACAATACTGCATACTGTCTGATTCTCAGCAGACGTTAAAGACCCTTTGACATCATTGGATACCCCCCCCCCCTTACTTTACAACTAGTTATGAAACAATTTATTTACAGATGAATCAAATTGTACAGAATGCGTAATATAGTCTAATGAAACCAATCCACTCCTGAATGTAACACATCATACAGCATAAGTTGTGGTATATCGTGCAGAACAGCTAGAGGAATAACCCTATCTCTCATTAAACATTTGATACGAATAATGGATTTGTAGACATCTTGAATTAATTTAAGTAAGATTTGATCCGTGCTACAGTAATGCAATTATGCCTTCTGTTATGTCCTACGAATCTTGCGCGTGTAAAAATTTAATATAATTTATATTAATTTAAAATACCTTCGCTCATGGTGCTTGACGGGGGCTTACAAAGATTCGGTGCGGTTATGATTTCGCTTTCTGATTGTGTGGGCGCAGGGTGAAAAGGGTGCTCCGGGAGGAGGCGGAACCAGAGGACTCGTGGGCTATCCTGGAAGTGCAGTAAGAGGCACACTGATGGGAATTTGTACTGCAGTAACGGTGGTTAACAAAACGTTCCCAGCGTACTACCCGAAACATAAGTACATTTTACAGCAGCTAATTGCAGAGGTTTCCATATATCTGTCGGGATAATTAAGTTGCTGCACTGCCAATCGTGTGGTGTACAATGGTACCAATGTGCGCCATGCGTATAAATGTGTGTATTACCTCATTAACATGTCACGTGACCAATTACAGGTTTCCGGTCGCTCAATGCGGTGGTAGAAGATGCGTTCCAAAAAAATGGGAACAACAAAGCGAAACCGCATGACGAGACAGCTGCCTGCCAAGTGGCGCTTTCAGTACACACAGTAGACACAGTACACACACAGTACACATACAGTACACACAGTACATACACAGTACACACACAGTACACATGCACAATGTTGTTCCTCGTCCCACCGCATAGCCGCATGTAGAGTAAATTCAAACCGCATGGTAGAGAACATTTTTTGGGTAAAAAAGGTGAGCCACATATACAGCGCGAGCTCGCACAAACCGAACCCACATAGAGCAGAGGAAAACCTGTACGCCTATATAAGGGCTCCTTCTAAAGGGGGCCCAGGACAATGAATACCTCTTCGAGGCCATGGTCACCTCTACCTGTAGCTCTGTGTGCTGCACCAGTATATGTTTGCCTTGCCGTGATTGTTAAACGACCATGTAGGCTTTACCAGAATGTGTGCGTGCTTCTGTGTTTACGCACGTCACACAACAAATTGCTAGACAGCTGATAGGGCAGTGAGAGGCCTACAACGGGCCATGTTCCAGGTTTCTCAGGGTCCCAACCGCATGTGCAGTTATTCATACACGTTTAAGTGTGCACATACTCTCTCTAAACACGGTAATGTGCACAGACTCGCAACATGTATACTTGCGCCCAATCCATATCCTATACTGGAAGTTGAACTTATTTCACACCGTATGTAGCCAACCATGCTAACCGGAGGTGCAACAAGTGTGCCTTACACTCTCGTTTTATCCCAGGCCTTCCCTCCTTGCAAGCGTGATTAAACCTTAAGCCGTAAAGGGGCTAATGAATCTGGCCTTTTCATCACAGACATGGAAGCTGTGTACACAGTAAAGCTGATCGCGTGAACTGTCATTACCCTTACATGTAAATGGCCATTATTGCCACAATGTCAGCATTCATGCCTGTGTCAGTTCAGTTTTGCCTCCGGTGTTGTCGGTGACTTGGTGAATGTATTTTATTCTGAGTCTGATCAATTATATTTAGCCACAGGTGAGTACTTTACACTTGGAAATAAAAAAAACACAGGAAGTATTACACAACAACTGACAATAGGGTTTACAATTCAGGCTGTGCTATATGGTTTGCATTTCAATAGAAAGTTTGGTTTTATTATGTATGTTTATGTAAAATAAAATCATGCATATGCGGTAGTTCAGATTTCAAGGTTGTATGTATGTTGAACTTATTTAGCACCGTACGTAGTCAACCATGCTAATCGGTGGTGGGGGGGGGGTCAACAAACTAAACACAACAAAGCAGTTCTAAAGAAATTAGTTTTCAATATACATTTAAAAGTGCATAGCTGCCGTGGCTTCCCAATAAAGGTTGTGTCTAAAGTCTGTAAACGTCTGCTTGGACTTCAGGGTAACAGAGGAAGCCAGGGTGACCAAGGCAGCAGAGGACCAAGTGGCATGCGTGGCTGTCATGTGAGTACGCATTTTTATTTTTTGGGTCTTTCGGTAAAGTCATGTAGATAGGTTCAAAGAAAATAACAAAAAACTACGACGTTTCGATGGCAACACAAGCGGTCGTCATCAGGAAAAGGGGTTAGCCTCATTCCTTCTTTACTCATGGCCACCTTTCCAGTGGTGATTCATAGTCATGTAAACAAAACATACATTTAACTGCTATCGGTCAAAGGCATCCCAATGATGAAAAAATTACTGCAAATTACTAAATTGGAATTACACAGCATTAATATCGCCTCCGACTATGAAACTTGTTGGTGATATGTTAACTCCTTTGCATTGTATGCAGGAGGCCATGGGTTATATTCCAACCCTGTATATTTGCAGTTTGTGTGTTCTGTCTCCCCATGGTCGTTTGTATGTTTCTCCAGGTCCTCCGGTTTTTCTCTCCACATTTGGCTGCTATGAATTTCCGCATGATAAGCCACTTCGTTGACCTATCATTTGTGGCCAGGTTGCTTCTAAGAACTACACATCTCAGTGGGCCTTACCTGGTAAAATAAATAAAAAGATTTTTTTGTTTAATAGATCCCTTATAAAAAAAGAGTCCGTGAGGCTTCCATGGGTAAACAATCGTAATAAATTTACATATATCAAATGTACTCTTTGGTTCTTTAGGTAAAGTCAGGTAGCAAAATGAAATATAATATATCACGACGTTTCGATCGCAACTCAAGCGGTCATCCTCAGGCGGAAAAAAAATAATCCAGCAGTGGAACTGTTGAACCAGGAAGAACACAGCGAGAGAGCCGTTACAACAAGAGGTTATATACGTGGTGAAGGGCAAGCAGGCGGGGTCTGAGCTGGAAATAAATTCCATTCCCGCACGCAAGTACACATATACAGTGAGGGAAACAAGTATTTGATCCCCTGCTGATTTTGTACGTTTTACCACTGACATTTTAATGGTAGGTTTATTTGAACAATGAGAGACAGAATAACAACAACAAAATACAGAAAAACGCATGTCAAAAATTGTATAAATTGATTTGCATTTCAATGAGGGAAATAAGTATTTGACCCCCTATCAATCAGAAATATTTCTGGCTCCCAGGTGTCTTTTATACAGGTAACGAGCTGAGATTAGGAGCACACTCTTAAAGGGAGTGCTCCTAATCTCAGCTTGTTACCTGTATAAAAGACACATGTTCACAGAAGCAATCAATCAATCAGATTCCAAACTCTCCACCATAGCCAAGACCAAAGAGCTCTCCAAGGATGTCAGGGACAAGATTGTATACCTACACAAGGCTGGAATGGGTTACAAGACCATCGCTAAGCAGCTTGGTGAGAAGGTGACAACAGTTGGTGCGATTATTCGCAAATGGAAGAAACACAAAAGATCTGTCAATCTCCCTCGGTCTGGGGCTCCATGCAAGTTCTCACCTCGTGGAGTTGCAATGATCATGAGAACGGTGAGGAATCAGTCCAGAACTACACAGGAGGATCTTGTCAATGATCTCAAGGCAGCTGGGACCATAGTCACCAAGACCCCGCCTGCTTGTCCTTGGCCACGTATATAACCTCTTGTTGTAACGGCTCTCGCTGTGTTCTTCCTGGTTCAACAGTTCCACTGCTGGATAATTTTTTTCTGCCTGAGGACGACCGCTTGTGTTGCGATCGAAACGTCGTGATATATTATTTTTATTTTATTTTATTTTTCTACCTATGTGACTTTACCTAAAGAACCAAAGAGTACATTTTATTATTGTTAATTTATTACGATTGTTTACCCATGGAAGCCTCCAATGTGGTGGACGAGGACCCCTCTACTGACCAGCGTCTGTAGAGTGAAGGCCAGCATGTTGCGGCCACAGTGAGCCCTGTGTTCAACAACACTGAAGAGAAAAGAAAAGCATTGCAGAGGCTGGAAAAGCACAGAAACACGGGCTGTGGGGTTAGGGTTCGTGTAACTGAGATGGCTAGAGCTAGGGGCCGGTTCACTTTTCTGTTTGGCTTACAGGAGGAGCTTTCTGACCTGCCCTGACTGCACTTCTGTGAAAAAGAGTCTCACAGCTCAAAGGATTTCTACGGGATAAATAAAGATTCTGATTTCTGAAAGATTCTGATCATGTTTGGTTGGCTAATGTTCGATGCCACAAACTGCATGCGCCCCCTTCGTCAATCCTCCATAGTTCCCACAACCCATTGCTACGTAATGGCTCTTATGTGTATATTGAGGGCTTCTTAGGTTTATTTTCAGGGCTTCCATGTGTCTGCTGTTAGAATCAGAATCTTTATTTAGACTGGAGGAGGAATCCGATGAGCTATGAAGTTCTTTTTCACAGATGTCCCGTATGGGCGGGTCAGAAAGGTACAACAGCAAATAGTACAAAAAAACGATAAGAGTGCAGAATAGAGAAAAAGGTAAGGAAGTCACTAAATATAAATAAATAAAGAATACACAAATGTATTAATAAGTCTGATTTATTACGCTTGGGCAAGGTAGCAAGAACAATAAAACAGTCCCAGACCACACCAAGGTAACACGACACAGCAGTTAACATTAATATTGAACTATGATACTACAGGGAAAGATCAAAGTTACAAATCACATGTGCAAATGTGACTGCATCCAGCACTACTCTGATACTGTTTTTGAGGCCCCCATGACAACTGTTGGCTGAGCCCCTCCTGAGAGGTCATCAACTCTGCCCTGCACCAGGGACCCCCTCTACTGCCGTAATCCATCACTGCACGAATGGCAACATTTAAGACCGAAGCAGGAGGATTTTTCCACAACTCTGGCTGTCCGCGTGATGATCCTAGTTGTAATTACTGTCTAAACGTTGTACTCAAATTGTAAATGTTGTGGGTTTACTCTCCAACACACCGGTGCGCTGTACTAGTAATGAATTGGCATTTTTTGTTTACGTGACAAACCTTACTAATTGGCTTTGTCGGGTGGTGGTGAATTTAACGACACATTTATATTTACGCGATCTAATCCTAAAACTTATATTATGGCAAAATAGTGGTTGCTGAAGCACAAACGAAGAATTCTCTAATTTAATTCTGGCAAAAGCATTCTGCATTGAACATGATCATCTGGTAGTATTTCACATGATACATATTGTTTAAAAAACGTTGCTCCAATTCATTAAGCACCTTAATACGTGGTTGTATTTAGACAATTGACACATTACAATTGTATTGCATTGTGTGCTGTTTGCTGACATAGATGCTTATTGTATTTGTAATAATTATTGTACAAATTACATAAAGATTCAAAACATGACTAGTGATGCCTGTAACTCAGCGTTTGAGAGGAAAATGTGGGTTCATCTCATTCTTGCTTTTGAAAAATCCCCGAACCAACTGATTTGAAAAGTGGCGAGGCGATGGCAGTACAAGAAGTGCATTTGTTAACCATTTGTTATTCCATCATGTACTGTACATGGGTTTCTCTGAATATTCTGGTTTATTTTCACAAGGAATAAAAAAACAGAACAGGCAAACATCCCTATGCAGAACTTTCTTGGGGGGGGGGGCGTCTTCTGACCCTTGATGCTTTCTTGGGTAAACACATGAAAACATCCTTGTTGTTACAAAACAGAATTCTCTTCCCTGACATTTTAGGGTGATCCTGGACAACAAGGCCCAATTGGTAATCCTGGTGAGCCTGGTGGTCGAGGAACCAAGGTATGTGGCACACTAGACTATCACTTGCAGCGTTAAGGCCTGCTGTATTTTAATTTGGACCATTTACAAGTAACCTTCATATGTATTTTCAATGCCTGATAAATATAAATACAGGCGTCCCTCGCGTAACGTGTACTCCCGTTGCGCGAATTCGTAGTTACGCGATTCATCTTTTAAGGACATAATTCGCACTTACGCTGTGCGTTTCACAGTTACTCGCTGTGTGTTGGTATTAAAAAAAACGTTAAATTTATTCATAAAATGTTTTTAATGATAAAAATGTAAAAGTAAAAAAAGATCTTTTTCTGATGCCTTCACCGCCATCTCCCATCCAACGAGAAAAGTTTTGCCTGTATGGGAGGGATGGACGCACAGTCATGTCTAAAGGACGTGTGAATGGCTAGTGGTGTAGTGGGTTCACAGGCGACATAGACGGTGTAGTCGAGGCACACTATTATAACTTTACATTCAGCACAGGGCAACGTATTCAACACTTGAAGGGGTAACGGCCCCTTCACCTGTACTGGACTGGGATACACCCCTAGGGCTATTGCCCAACTGGTCTGCTCCCAGGTCCTCCGCTAAGGGTGCTCGGGGAGGCTATCTGACCCGGTCCTGGTCAAGGCACAGGTCACGACACCCAGCCAGACAGACCCGGCTCTTAGAAGAACATCGGCTCTGAGGCTCTGGGGCCGCGCCACTGGCTTGCCCTGCTTGGTCTTGAGAAGGACAGCGAGTCAGAGGAGTTCCAGGGCCTATCTGCCGGTCTTCAGTCTTCACTGGTTCTTCACTCGTTAGCTTTCCAACACTGAACCATGAGCCCTCTCGCTCCCTGCCTTTTATACCAATTTGCCACCGAGGGGTGGGGCTGTGTGGGATCCCAGCATCCCCCCACAGCCCCCCAGGCTGTTAACCGTTTGCGGACGTGGATATGGACACCCTTGTGTGTTTGTCCGTTTCCCTCCCGTAACACCCCTACAGTGGTAATAATAACAATATCCCAGTGTAATGGTTGTTATGAATGTTCTTTTTGCTCTTGCCTGTCTGTACCATCAGGGAACAATTCGTTTTACGTCTGAGTGTTGAACTTATGGAAACCACTTCTGTACATTGGATTCTGTGAAGATTTACAACGTGTATGGTTAGTAAAGTGTATAATAGAAACTTGCCAGTTGATTGTTTATGGCAGCTGTGTGGTGATTTATGCAGGAAGTTTGTAAAACACCCCACCTGCAGCGAATCTCATAGACCACCATGATGTCACCCTGCTCAGATGTCTCAATTTTGACAGCTGTGAGCATCTTGCCTGAAGAGATGTAGAGCATTCACGATCGTGACGGCTTTCATCATGTTCCTTTGTGTGAGAAGCTTTAGCTGCAGTAAAACCTGTCGCATCTGTTTGGATTTGAGGGGCAATTTCCCAGCCAGCAAAATAATTGAGTCAATGGTTGGTTGTGTAGTGAGTCCAACTGAGTTGCAGACATTATCTTTGGAGCAGCACTCTTTTTTCACGTAACAATACATAACATAACACAACCTATGCTTGGGTCTCGAATGCCCATCTAACCATGCTACGGCTGAACTAGACACGGTTCGCTATCCCGGTCCGGACCACAAGCTGGGTCCCGGACCGCGTGGCTAGAGGCTTCTTCTCCCCGATGTGGATCTTTGAACACCAACACTTGAAGAACCCTGGGGCTGGCTCTGCCCTTAGCCCCGCCCACCTTCCAAGCTTCTCGAACTCCCTCTCGAATGTTCCCGAGAGCTCTTCGGGACCACGTGACCGCCCCTCGGCCCCCGTCCACCGGTGGCGTCAGCCAGAGTATCATGCCCCAGAGTAACCCTGGCTGGCTGACGCTCGCTCTCACTCCCTCACTGGGAGCCGGCACTGCACACTGCTTGCGGTGCCTCCGCGCTAACCAGCACTCACCCAACCACCGCTAGTGTTGGTACTGCAGCCCGCAACCCGGGCTGCCCGCAATGATATTACCGGCCGTGACTTCGCAAGTCCCGGCACCACACAGTGACAAGTACAGTGACTACCCCTCAGCCGTCCCGGCTGCTAACTCCCCCCAAAGCACGCAACCGACGTAAACTAACATAAGTCACTACAGTTGTATTATGCCTGTATTATTGGCCCACCAATGGCAACCAATGCTAGGCAATTGTGATATTTTTCATGGACTTGGTCTTTCCTCAGCATTTATATTTTAGTAAGAAACCTATGTCTGTGCCAAGATGAGCTCATAATTCTATCCATCATCCGGTTTTTACCAATGCCACTGCAATTACACTTACAGAATCAAATTTGTAAGAAAATAGCGTTTATTTTTTGTAGTAAAATCTAAATCCAAGGTAATTTTCCCATTTTAATTCTGCAACTTTAACAAGGGAATTTGTAGATTTTTCAAAATCCTAAATAATGAAATTGAAGAAATTATCGACTTCCGTACAGTCTTAGCCCGACCATTTACGTTTGTGAGACATCCACACTGCAGTCTTCTCCATGCAGGCTATGTAGCAGGTGCTCTGTTTAAAAATAATTGCTTGGCTTGGAAAGATTATTGAAAGGTATGGGGGCGGGGGGATTGGAAATTATGGCGGCACAGCAGTGGTTCCTAGTTTAGACGTTGGATGAACGTTGAACTTGCGCTTTGTGTAATCTTGGGCACTGCGCACACTCCGTGCGACCGCCCCAGGGTTGTGCTGGACAGAGAAATCTTGCTCACGACAAAAAAGGTGCTTAGACATTTCTAATCGATGCAAAATCATTGTTTTCTATGATTGACTGCATTTCATTATATTTATTACCTATGGAACATGTGTAATAGTAACCTCCTCCTGTTAATAACTCTGTCTACACCATTGCAGTGTAGTACAGTATCAGAGTTAAGTGTCGCATTTGTACCGCAGACACCTATATACGGTACTTTTGAATAAAGATGTCTGCTAAAAGTGGTTTTGTAACAGGGAGAACGTGGTGAACGAGGGGACAAAGGAGGCATTGGATACCCTGGGAAACAAGGATATCCCGTGAGTATTTCACCATGGGGGAGTGTAGTAGGAGCGATGGGAAGACCTGGGTGCTCCATGATGGGAATAACTAAAACATATCACCATCAATAAGAAGAGCAAAGATTCACCCTCTTCGTGATTTCACTAATCATCATTTTGGGTCACCAGTTTCAATGTGATATTTATTCGCCATGATTTTGTATGTGCAATCAATAGTGGCTACAGGAGTCTATGAACCAATGACTATACAAATATATTAATTTGACATTAATGCACCTTACGCACGTTATTGGATACGTGCATCTTGCTTTGATTAGAATCTAAATCGTCACGTTCATAAGAGTTACAACACATACCCCCTAGGATACCCTTCACTACACCCCTGTTGGCAATTCAATCCAAATTCCCACTGTCACCCAGGTTGTACCGTCTCACCATCACATGCTACTGAACCACACGGAGGCAAGCTGGCACAGTGATAACACTCGTGCCGTCCAGCCAGAAGGGCCTGGGTTCCATTTCCAACTCGGTACCTTTCTGTGTGGAATTGGTATGTTTTCCCCCTGCTCTACATGGGGCTCCTCCGGATTCTCAAATTTCCTCCAATAGCTAAACAAATGTAACTGATTTTGGCCAAAAATGTTCTGCAAATTGCTCAATTGGAATTACACAAAACATTAAAATCGCCCCTTATTGTGAAACTCGTCAGGGCTCTCCTGAAAAAGAGTCTTGAGACTCAGTGATGGTTCCCTGGGTAAACAGGCCAATAGCAACAATATAATAAAACAAAGACCCCCGTATAGCCTTAATAAATTGTTGGGGCAAGTGCTGTTAGTGAGCACCTATGAAGACCGACACAGCACATGAGGGGGTGGGTGGCCAGCACCACGCCCGACCACCTTTGTCTCCCTAGTGGCAATGTTTATACACCGCACCAGATACTCATTTGAGGCTGAGTCCACCTAGGGGAGGCCCAGAACCAGTTGGGATAATCGCTACTGATGTTGGCCATGAGCGTGAATCGAACCTGCGTTGCCAGGTTCATAGCGCAGCACTCTAATCTCTACACTACTGCTCCCCATAAAAATATAATATTACTTCACAAACGCCTTGACCACAATCAACCATTCCTCTACTTGTGCAATAACAGCAATTTGATATTCCACTAAAGACTACTTTTCCAATACAAATAAAGTACATCTATGTCTCTGAAACATAATATCTTGAATGTAATTTCGAATAACATGTCCAAACGTATAAATTAAATCCATAACCATATGTAATCTGCGTGCCAAAATGCAATACAAATAAAGTACCTGGTTATCTTATCCCTTTCCCATTCCAAGACATCTGCAAGTTTCAGGGTGGGTCCCATTCACCGCTGAATATCAGAATGTGCAAGCAGTTCAGGGTTAATTTTATATGTACATGTATGTCATCAGAATGGGAAAGGGTTTAGTATGTTTGTCTCCATATACAGTGAGGTAAAAAAGTATTTGATCCCCTGCTGATTTTGTACGTTTGCCCACTGACAAAGAAATGATCAGTCTATAATTTTAATGGTAGGTTTATTTGAACAGTGAGAGACAGAATAACAACAACAAAGATCCAGAAAAATGCATATCAAAAATGTTATAAATTGATTTGCATTTTAATGAGGGAAATAAGTATTTGACCCCCTCTCAATCAGAAATATTTCTGGCTCCTAGGTGTCTTTTATACAGGTAACGAGCTGAGATTAGGAGCACACTCTTAAAGGGATTGCTCCTAATCTCAGCTTGTTACCTGTATAAAAGACACCTGTTCACAGAAGAAATCAATCAATCAGATTCCAAACTCTCCACCATAGCCAAGACCAAAGAGCTCTCCAAGGATGTCAGGGACAAGATTGTAGACCTACACAAGGCTGGAATGGGCTACAAGGCCATCGCCAAGCAACTTGGCGATAAGGTGACAACAGTTGGTGCGATTATTCGCAAATGGAAGAAACACAAAAGATCTGTCAATCTCCCTCGGCCTGGCGCTCCATGCAAGATCTCACCTCGTGGAGTTGTAATGATCATGAGAACTGTGAGGAATCAGCCCAGAACTACACGGGAGGATCTTGTCAATGATCTCAAGGCAGCTGGGACCATAGTAACCAAGAAAACAGTTGGTAACATACTACGCCGTGAAGGACTGAAATCCTGCAGCGCCCGCAAGGTCCCCCTTCTCAAGAAAGCACATATACATGCCCGTCTGAAGTTTGCCAATAAACATCTGAATGATTCAGAGGACAAATGGGTGAAAGTGTTGTGGTTAGATGAGACCAAAATGGAGCTCTTTGGCATCAACTTAACTCGCCGTGTTTGGAGGAGGAGGAATGCTGCCTATGACTCCAAGAGGCAAGAACACCATCCCCACCGTCAAACATGCAGGTGGAAACATTATGCTTTGGGGGTGTTTTTCTGCTAAGGGGACAGGACAACTTCACTGCATTAAAGGGACGATGGACGGGCCCATGTACCGTCAAATCTTGGGTGAGAACCTCCTTCCCTCAGCCAGGGCTTTAAAAATGGGTCGTGGATGGGTATTCCAGCATGACAATGACCGAAAACACACGGCCAAGGCAACAAAGGAGTGGCTCAAGAAGAAGCACATTAAGCTCCTGGAGTGGCCTAGCCAGTTTCCAGACCTTAATCCTTGAGAAAATCTATGGAGGGAGCTGAAGGTTCGAGTTGCCAAACGTCAGCCTCGAAACCTTAATGTCTTGGAGAAGATCTGCAAAGAGGAGTGGGACAAAATCCCTCCTGAGATGTGTGCAAACATGGTGGCCAACTACAAGAAACATCTGACCTCTGTGATTGCCAACAAGGGTTTTTCCAACAAGTACTAAGTCATGTTTTGCGGAGGGATCAAATACTTATTTCCCTCATTAAAATGCAAATCAATTTATAACATTTTTGACATGCGTTTTTCTGGATTTTGTTGTTGTTATTCTGTCTCTCACTGTTCAAATAAACCTACCATTAAAATTATAGACTGATCATTTCTTTGTCAGTGGGCAAACGTATAAAATCAGCAGGGGATCAAATACTTTTTTCCCTCACTGTATAAACGTTCTGCTTCATAATGTAAAATAGTAATTAACTCTCAAATGGCACAACACTTTTATATCTTGATAATTGGTTCTTTACCCTTATATCTGGCAACAAAACTGACACCTTTTTACAAGGAGTCATGTTTGTATCTTCTTGTAATTCTGTATTCGCCACTTCATTTCAAACTAAAGCTCTTATTCATTCTTACATTAACCTGGCGTCAGATTATCTTGTGAGAGGTTGCATAAGAAAAAAAAACTCTGAAAGAAGTGAGAATCAACCAAATGTGACCAATTATATTACAGACGCTTTCCAGAAATGTTTGTCGACGACTGTAATTAGCAATTTAATCTACTGCAGATAAAAAAAGAAAAACGTGGCCTGTCTTATGTCTCCTCATCTTGTAATGCTTTAAGAAGAAGGACATTGCACATTAGACAAGTTGTTTGCCAGGGCTATCGTGACACAGGCAAAAATCAGCAAACCGGGGCCACCCATCCCTGTGCCACAACAGAGCGTCTACCCCAGATCGGCATGTCAGCCATCTTCGGGACCCACAGATAAGACATTGATGGACTCCGAGGCATTGCCAAAGATGTAGAAGCCTGGGCTTGCAAAATATGGTTTTGTCGTTGATCCCCTGTGTGTGTGTGTTGTCATATATAACCAGGTACAGTGATGTCAAGTTACCACACGTTCCATGTGAACTAATCTTCTCAACTGCGATTTTGTTGTCGTTGTAGGGCGTGAACGGATACGATGGCTATGGTGTTTCCGGAGTTAGAGGACCTAAGGTCTCACAATTACCACCCAACACCTTCACCGTGTGCCGTTGCCATTTTACGAAGTTGGCAATCTGCCTTTCAGTGTGGTCGTATAGTATTATTTAATTGCATGTAGATAACAGTTTCAAGACCCCTTTCAACCTTTCTGGGGGGGGGGGGGGTGAAAAAACCTATGAAGAATGCTACCAGTATTGGCCGAAACATCCAAATGCTGGACAGTTACCTGCAAATTACTCAATTAGGATCACACACAGCAGCAGCAGCAACATCGCCCCCTATGGCTAAAACTTGGCAGGACTCTACTGAAAAAGGGTCTTGAGATTGAGTGAGGCTTTCCTGGGTTAACTTGCGAATAATAATAATATTGTAGTGAGTCCAACTGAGTCGCAGACGTTGTCTTGGTAGTAACACTATTTGTTACATCAACTCAACACAATATCACGTGACCTACACTTGGGTGTTGAACGCCCATCTAACCACGCTACGGCAGAACTAGACACGGTCCCGCTATCCCGGTCCGGACCACGAGCTGGGTCCCGGACCGCGTGGCTAGAGGCTTCTTGAACCCGACGTGGATCTTCTTCACCAACAACCCGAAAAATCCCGAGCCCCTCACAGGGCCCGCGTTATATCGGCCTGGGCTGGGGCTGGCTCCGCCCCTCGCCCCACCCACCTTCTAGATCTCTCCAGCTCTTTCCCGAAGGCTCCCGAGAGCTCCTTTATTCCACGTGACAGCCCAGCGGCCCCCGTCCACCGGTGGCCCCCCTACAATATCATCCGGTCATGTGTCGGTAGGTCAACCAGCGTATCATGCCCCAACGTAACCCTGGCTGGCTGACACTTTCTCTCGCTCCCTCACCGAGAGCCTGCACCGCACACTGTACATGGTGCCTCTGCGCTAACCAGCGCTCATCCAAGCCCCGCTAGGGCTGGTACTATGCCCAGTAAGCGGGCTGCACATAATGACAATATCCGCCATGGCCTCGCAAGCCCGGCACCACACAGTGACATTCACAGTCACTATCATAATACATAAATCGATGCAATGGCTATGCACGGCTTACCTTTTTATTGACACAGGCTACACCCGGTGTACCTCATAACCAGAGAGCGTCGCGTCTTTATTCTTGCAGGGGGACGTCGGTGAAATCGGATATCCAGGAGAAACGGTACGCTTACTCCCCACTCTTTTTCATAACATTGTATATGTTACCGTTATGACAATGTATCATTTTTTAAAGATAAATACATTTTTAACTTGTGCTAGGGTGAACCTGGGACTTCAGGGGACAAGGGTGAGAAGGGTTCAAAAGGCTTCAAAGGCAGAGCGGTACGTGTGCTTGATTGGAATACATTTCAGTTTTTTTGCATGCATTTAACCACATATAGTGCATATAATGTTACACCTATGCACATATCAACTGCTCGTTCATCAACGTTACATGGTTTAGCTGTAGATGCGCTCTTTCCATTCCCTACAATAGCCATCCACCGACCTCCTTGAATCTTCTACTACGAAACTATTTTCCTATTCAAATCGTTAAACTGTATTTCATTAGGGCATACAGAATAACAAACCCCTTATTACCCCTCTTGTCCATGCACATAGTGGAGCATTTTTCGATTTAAAGCTTTCGTGACTGCAGGGATTCATCTTCTTGTTTCTTTCGGTAAAGTCACGTAGAAGGGAAGTAATAAAATAATAAAAATAAAACATAATAAAACAATTCTCACGACGTTTCGGCTACAACGCAAGCAGCCGTCTTCAGGTGAAGAATGAGACACTACCAAACTAGGAGCTTATATATAAGCTGCATTGGGGGTTGAAGAGCGCCTTAACAAAAAGAATGTGCATGTGAAGAGGAATTTAGCATATTCATGGAAAATGCGTAGGCGTTGGGCGGGGGGGTGTCAAAGTCATATTATGCCCATGCATTATGCAGGATCAGCAGCAACCAAGGGGGGTGTAGGGATTAGCAGTAACAAAGGAAAGGAATGTTAATGATATGTAGCTGCAGTTACTCAACAACCACGTAGAAAACTAAAGTATAAACTACATAAAAAACTAAAGTATAAACTGCATCGCACCATCAGTATACTTACTATACTCTATAATAAGCTGAGTTACTAACAGCAAGTAATACATTACAATTCTACCTCGTAAAAATTCTATAATATGCTTCCATCTAAACCTTATTCTCTTACATCACACGAGCATATACCGTACTATATACTGCCATAGATAAACCCAACATTAAATTATATACTGTATTGCTGTAAACCAACCTATATCTTATACATTTAATATAACACTATGTATTATTCTACACACCCTAATGTGTATCGAAATGGTTTATTACGTCCTTCCAATGATTGCTGAGCCAGAATCCATCTCGGTTAAAATTGTCTCTGTGTTTGTATATGCAAACACAGAGACAATTTTAACCGAGAAGATGGATTCTGGCTCAGCAATCATTGGAAGGACGTAATAAACCATTTCGATACACATTAGGGTGTGTAGAATAATACATAGTGTTATATTAAATGTATAAGATATAGGTTGGTTTACAGCAATACAGTATATAATTTAATGTTGGGTTTATCTATGGCAGTATATAGTACGGTATATGCTCGTGTGATGTAAGAGAATAAGGTTTAGATGGAAGCATATTATAGAATTTTTACGAGGTAGAATTGTAATGTATTACTTGCTGTTAGTAACTCAGCTTATTATAGAGTATAGTAAGTATACTGATGGTGCGATGCAGTTTATACTTTAGTTTTTTATGTAGTTTATACTTTAGTTTTCTACGTGGTTGTTGAGTAACTGCAGCTACATATCATTAACATTCCTTTCCTTTGTTACTGCTAATCCCTACACCCCCCTTGGTTGCTGCTGATCCTGCATAATGCATGGGCATAATATGACTTTGACACCCCCCCGCCCAACGCCTACGCATTTTCCATGAATATGCTAAATTCCTCTTCACATGCACATTCTTTTTGTTAAGGCGCTCTTCAACCCCCAATGCAGCTTATATATAAGCTCCTAGTTTGGTAGTGTCTCATTCTTCACCTGAAGACGGCTGCTTGCGTTGTAGCCGAAACGTCGTGAGAATTGTTTTATTATGTTTTATTTTTATTATTTTATTACTTCCCTTCTACGTGACTTTACCGAAAGAAACAAGAAGATAGTGGAGCATGTATTTATGGTTCTTGTCAGAAAGTACTGTTTTGGATTCGTAAAGGCAGGTACTACTGATCCCAAGTGATCACTTCGTTTTGTACTTAATGTATAATTGGATGCAATGTACTTGTTCTTCGATGCTGGTTGAAGTGGAAGATTAGGCTCTGAGAGGGCCTCTCTAGGGCTGACTGGAGTGGAGACCCCCTCTAGAGAGACTCTAGAGTGGAGACCCCCTCTAGAGTGGAGACCCCCTCTAGAGAGACTCTAGGGTGGAGACCCCCTCTAGAGTGGAGACCCCCTCTAGAGAGACTAGAGTGGAGACCCCCTCTAGAGAGACTAGAGTGGAGACCCCCTCTAGAGAGACTCTAGAGTGGAGACCCCCTCTAGAGAGACTAGAGTGGAGACCCCCTCTAGAGAGACTCTAGAGTGGAGACCCCCTCTAGAGTGGAGGCCCCCTCTAGAGAGACTAGAGTGGAGACCCCCTCTAGAGAGACTAGAGTGGCGACCCCCTCTAGAGAGACTCGAGAGTGGAGACCCCCTCTAGAGTGGAGACCCCCTCTAGAGAGACTAGAGTGGAGACCCCCTTTAGAGAGACTAGAGTGGAGACCCCCTCTAGAGAGACTCTAGAGTGGAGACCCCCTCTAGAGACTCTAGAGTGGAGACCAGCAATGGCTTGAGCACAACGTCAAGGCTGTTCCTTTATCTTGTCTGCTAAATAATGTGAAGCAGTTCATTTGGCTAACTGGAAGTATTCTAATAATCTTATCGAAGATGTTTTATATTGTATTCATTAAGTTTACTCAAAGTGTTTGTAGGCTTGAAGAGCATCGCATCACACAGTCTGTATGGTACTGGATGGCCTCTGATGGTGTTTGTTCACGTTTGTTCATGAGCCACAGTTGACGGGCGTTTTGCGTTTGTGTTGCAGAGTGATGTGGGTCCGCCTGGCTCTGCAGGGACTCCAGGGAACCTTGGACCCCCTGGGTCTCCAGTACGTCGTGGTGTCTATGGCTCTTAAACATTCTCATAAAAGTTATATTCCAATGGTCTCATTTATTTATAATTTAATTGTCCGGCTGGGATACGATTGCATTCCAATAATAATTTGTTGTTGCTGTCTGATAAAAAAAACTAAATATTTTGTGTCAAATTTTTACCGTTTCATTTGTATTTCTTTTGTTTATACATCTCATTGTGCAAATGTTGCACCATTATTATACATGTTTCATGAGCATAGTATTTGCATATAATTATGAAAATGCATGTGTAATTGATTTTCACAAGCGTGAATAGCTGACTGTATTTTGAGTGTTATAATTGCCTCATCGATGTAAGATGTGTTTTGCTTGTTTATTTAAGGGACCCCAAGGGACAAATGTACCTCCTAAATTGGTGAGATGGTAGAATAAGACTCAAACACTACATTACATGCACCTCCGCATAGCACAGTTGGCTACGTACAGTGCGAAAGACGTTCACCATACATACAGCTCTTCATTTGTATATTTGTCAAGCACTGTTTTTTATAAAAATTTTGTATGTAATTTTAAAGCCGTTTGGAACTGGCACTTGTTTCATAATAATCATCATCAACGGTCACATCTCGAGCAGGAGGACGTTTCAGGGAACTAGAGCGAGTGGTGGCGAGATGTTATCTACCTTGCTTGGTATACAGGAGGTCGTGGGTTCAATCCCGCACCTGCCGCCTGTATATTTTGAGTTTGCATGTTCTGCCGTGGTCGTGTGGATTTTTGTTCTCAGGGTCCTCCAGTTTTCCCCTCCACATTTAGAACGAACTTCACGCGTTCAGAGTATTTGGCTGCTGTACATTTTCACGTGATAAGCCCACTTTTGTTGAGCTATCATTTGTGATCGCCAGGCCACGTCTGAAAAAGAGCTACGTAGCTCCATTGGGTCCTTACCTGATCAAATAGAAAAAAAAGTTGAGTAAATAGTAAAAAAAAGTGAAGAGATAGTGACACCAGCGTTTGGCATCACACCACTCTTGCAGAGTCCCTCAGCCCGGCTCGCCCTGCGTTGATGTTGCCGCTGGGGTCTGGCCCATTTCGGCCGCACTCAATCGGCGCGTGTGTTTTGAACTTAAAGTGGGGCAGAGGTCGCTCGGTGGGCAGTTGACACCGCCAGAAGTTACCACCAAAGCCATCACTCAAAAAAACTGGACCAGGATCTCAGGTGTCTCTGATTTGGGGTTTTAATTTCTGACGAAATATTTCAATAAAGCGCATCTTCCGAAACACATTCAACAGTTAAAAAGAGTAGAATGGCTTTTGTGTTGCATTACTCAACTATGTGAGTGTCTCACAATACACTTGCACGTACAGTTGTAAATTATTGTAGAGTAATAGACTATCTTATTATGGATTTTTAATGCATCACATTATTTGTTTCAATTGCAGAATTGCGAAATATTGAAACAAATCAGAGAAAACTGCCGTGAGTAGTTTTCATGAACGCATTCAGATGTTTTATTGATGTGAGTTTGAGGTGTTTTTGCATCACATGTGAAATGAAGGCATTACTAACACATTGGTTTACTTGTTTTACAGCTTGTTGTAAAGGTAAGATTTTTTTATTTTTATTAAATGAACTAGCTTTACAAATTCTTGGGTCTTTCGGTAAAGTCACGTAGATAGGTTCACGTGACTTTACTGAAAGACCTAAGATTCAAGAATATTAATTCCTGCAGTCACGAAAGTTTAAGTCAAGATTTAGCTTTACAAATTATATAATACTAGCGGGAAGTACCCAGCGTTGCCCGGGCAAAAAAGACACACAAACACATCGACTTACACAACAGCAACAACAACCACACCATTGGTACCTCATTTGCCAGTAAAAAAATATGATAATTGGTTTTTTACCCTTTTATCTGGCCACTAAGTGGCAGTGACGTCACCACGGCGCTTGTGCCAGGCTATGTGCACCTTGAGGCCACATGAAGTGTCGAACGCCCACTTGCAGGAGGTCACGGGGCAGACCCAGGTGCCACGGGTCGACTAACTGAGATGACTGGCTGATGCACCACCTGTGCCCCCTACTGTGCCAACTTGCTGTGCTTTAGCCACCCGGCGCTCCGCTCGTTGTTGTGAGTGTTGCTGTTCCGCTCTCCATTGTTGTTGGAGGGCGACTGCCTCCAACTGCCCAGCAGCATTTTTCACGAGCCTCCTCCACAGAGGCCGATCTTGACACCGCTGGTACCAGTCATCAGCAAGTCCACTCAGCTCCACATCCTCCTGTACCACATCACTCCATCTCTTCTCTAGACCGTGCCACCGGCCGCACAAAAGCTGTTTCGGCATGCGGTGACTGGGCATGCGGGCTACATGACCCAGCCAACGCAGCCTTGCCTGCCGGAGGAGCTCACCGATGGGACTTTGCCCAGATCTTTCAAGGATTTGTGAGCATCTCACACAATCCAGCCTAGTTAAACCCAGGATGGATTGTCGGCAGGCCAGCCTAAATGTTTCTAACCAGCGAAGATGCTCCATTAGGGGGGTCCACGTTTCGCAAGTGTAGAGAATGTAGGGAATGACCGTGGCCAAGAAGACTTGAAGCTTCGTGCGGAGCGACAGACCAGGTAGCTTCCACACAGCGTTACACAACCGTTGAAAACATAATGCCGCTGGACTGATTCTGAGTGAGACCTCTGCTGTCAAACTGGAGCTGGTCATGAGCACACTGCCCAGGTATGGGAAACTCTCCACTCTCTCCACAACTGCTTCATCACCGAGACAGGTGCTTAGTTTTGGTGGGGCTGATAGTAAGGCCCCACCTTCTTAGTGGCACGCTCCAGTTTCAGCAGCAGCGCCTCCAACTCCTCCTCTGAGTGAGCGGCAATTAACAGATCATTGGCATACATAACGTGGTTGACCAATAGGGAGCCATCCCTTGACTGCACCCAGGCATCGATCAGCCTCCCATTGTATCTGTACCAGATGGAAATTCCTCTGGTACAGCCATCAAAGGCTTCACGAACTACGTGGTCGAAAAAGATGTTAAATAATGTGGGAGCCAGAGGACATCCCTGCTGCACCCCAAGTTGAACAGGGAATGGCTCCAACGCCCGGCCACGTAGTTTTACCCGGGCCCGCTCACCATCATGAAGGTCCTTAATGATTGTGAGCAGAGGGTCAGGGACTTCGAAAGCATGAAGAACAACCCAGAGCCTAGGCCTACTGATGGTAGCATAGGCCTTGACCAGGTTAATAAAGCAGAGATGTAGGTCTTGTTAGAATTCCCTACACCTCTGCTGTAGCAAACGGACAGAAAATTTGGCATGTGCAGTACCCCCTTTCCTGAATCCACATTGAGGCTCCAAAAGCCTATCCTCAGCGTGCCTGGCAAGGCGATGTTGAATAATCCTTGCCAGGAACTTTCCCGGCACACTGAGGAGTGAGATGCCCCTGTAGTTACATTCTATGCGGTCCCCCTTCTTAAAGAGGGGGACCACAAGGGCATCCTTCCAATCCTGCGGAACCCATCCAGTGGTCCAGACTGTTGTTATGATGTCATGTAGGGCAGTCTGTGCACAAACGCCACCCTTCCTCAGCATTTCTCTTGGGAGATCATCTCTGCCCGGTGCCTTTCCTGGTCTCAGACTCTGGATCGCCTTAGTACTTCCTCAACAGATGGCACCTCAGCCAGCCACTCACAGGGGGTGACTTCTTCCAATATTTGAGGCACCGCAGCCTCAGCAGGGTCATCCTCACTTTGCCCCACAATGTTTTCCATGTCGAGGGATTTCCCCTCCCCCAGGACTTCACAGAAATACTCAGCAAATCTGCAAACTTGTTCCTGGGGGTCGGAGATTGGATTACCGTTTTTTTCCCTCATGATGGTAATAGGTGTGGTGCTGCAGGTTACTTTTTTGATGGAGTTAAATAGGGATTTGTGATCGCGCGCCATTGAGGCAGACTCCATCTCCTCAGCAACCCGCGACCACCACCCATCCTTGCAGCGCCTCACGGCTCTCCGAACCTCCGAGCGAAGGTTGCGGTAAGCCTCCTCATTCTCTGCCGTGGGATGCTGTAGACAATTAGAGTGGGCCTGTCGCTTTTTCTCAGCCATCCTGCACACCTCCTCTATCAGTCAGGGTCTCTGGGGAGGTCTGTACCGCGTACCCAAAGCAGCCATTGCAGCTGCCTGGTGTGGACCAATCAATTTCAAGGACAATGCATACATTATCAGAGTGCTGTTTTTTGTTTGCATTTTGACCACAGGTATTGTGGTTAATGCAAACATGATCCCTTGTAAAGGTGTCAGTTTTGTGCAGGATAAAAGGGTAAAAAACCTATTATTATATTTTGCCACTGGCAAAAGAGGTTTCATTATGTAAATGCTTATCCCGAGCTCTCAATACTCTGATGCTGCGTTGTCTTTGAGTTGTGCGCCTTTTGGCGTCATCTGGTCGAACACCATATGAGACTGGGCTCAAAAAAAGCTGTCTCTGGTTTGGACTAATCAATTTCAAGGACAATGCATATATTATCAGTGCTGTTTTTGTTTGCATTTTGTGGTTAATGCAAACATGATCCCTTGTAAAAAGGTGTCAGTTTTGTGCCAGATAAAAGGATAAAAAACTATTATTAAGTACTAGGCTATTGTGAAAGCCCAGCGTTACATTTGTCCGTCCATTTTTACATCAACAAAATTATAAGAGGCTTGAAGAATTCCTAAATCCAAAAGTAATATAAAGTAGCGGGTAAATAGTTGGTTTCCTAAAATTGTCGACCTCCCCCCCACAAAACATTTTTTTACCCCCCATAGGCATATATACCTACACACCCTACATACAATAGATGAGTAGTATCTAGTAACTCTATAGTAGTATCTGACTCTACAGTAGTATCTGGCTCTACTGTAGTATCTAGTGACTGTATAGTAGTATCTATTGACCCTACAGTAGTATCTACTGACTCTATAGTCGTATCTACGGACTCTATAGTAGTATCTGCTCACTCTATAGTAGTATCTTTCGACTTTATAGTAGTAAATACTGCCTCTACAGTAGTAACTACTAACTTACTTTTTGGTTCTTTCGGTAAAGTCACGTAGAACGAAAATAAATGAAATAATAGAATACGACGTTTTGATTGCAACACAAGCAATCGTCATCAGGTAAGAATGATTGATTACGTTCTTCCAAAGATTGCTAAATTTGAGAGAGAGAGACAAAACACAGACACGGAGACACAGACACACAAGCAGAGAGAGACAACACAGAGACACAGAAAGATACACAAATAGGCACACAGAGAAACAACGCTTCTGTGTCGAGGCCTTAAATATGTAATGCGGGCGCGGGCGACCTCCCGGATGTGACGTCACGGAGAGGTGGAGTTATGTGACGTGGGAGCAAGGTTAAGGATCTTAAGGGATGAGACCGGAAGAAGAGGGGAGAGAGTGAGAGACTGGACAAGAGTAAGGCCACGTTGGGCGAAGCCAGGAAGAGTGGCACCGGCGGCCAGCGGTGGCCAGCTAAGGGAGCAGCCAGCGGAGCTGCGAGAGAAGACAGCAGTAGGGCTGCTGGAGTGAGGGCGGTTGAAGAGCTGCGGTGAACACAGCCGGCGAGGTTGTGTGTGAGAGGCTACGAGAGCGACGAGAAGAGAAACTGCAGCGAGTGCAGCCAGTGGGGGCTGCGTGAGGGTAACAGCGGCGAGGCTGCTGGAAGGTTACGAGAACAACGGGAGACCAACAGAGGAGCTGTTGGCGTGACGGGGTTAACAGCAGTATCAGTATCAGTGCGGAAGCCTTATAGAAGGACAGCCGTGTGGGTTACGAGGAAGAACCGAATAAAGGACACCAAGCCAGACTTCGTGGTCGAGTCCTTTATTACATTGGTGTCGGAAGTGCAACGGCATGTCGAAACAAGTGAGAAAGAAAAATGTTCCAGCACCAGCATCGGCTTCTTCATCCGAAGACGACGACTTCGAGAGAGGAGGTGGCATGAGGCAGAAAGAGAGGGTGGGGGGGGTCGATAGATTAGCATGTCAATAAGAGAGTTGCGTGGAAATCTACCCCGTAGCGGCTGGGGGAGAGAAAGAGCAAATGGACCTAAAGACAAACAACCCTGGCAAATTTTTGAGAGAGAAATAGGAAGTTTGAGAAAACAAACTTAGTCAAATTTGGAAATGTAATGCAATGCAACACAGAGTCGGTTAACACACAGCCTGGTTGATTACATTCTTCCAAAGATTGCTAAATTGGAAGTTAAGTGTGAAATTTGAGAGAGAGACAAAACACAGACACGGAGACACATAGACAGATACACAAGTAGAGAGAGAGAGTGAGCGAGAGAGTGAGCGGGGGGGGGGGGTTACATAAAGCAAAGTTATTTTAAAAAACATTAAAAATAAAATAGAATACGAAATGATGAACGAAGCCAAGTGCCGACTACACCGAGCATCTTCTTGTTTCCACTGATCGTAAAAAAAAGAGAGAGACAACACAGAAACACAGAGAGAGAGAAAACAAACATAAATCCTCCCCGTAGAGGTGGTTCAAACTTGAATTGAAGCTTTCGTGACTGCAGGAATTACTCTTTTATTTACTGACTGTAGTAGTATTTACTGACCGTAGTAGTATCTACTGTCAGTAGTATCTACTGATTGTACTGTTATGTACTAACTATAGTAGTATCTACTGACTCTATAATAGTGTATATGGACTCTATAGCACAGGGCTCGGAAACCTTTTTGACTGGGAGAGCCATAAAAACCAAATATTTCTAAATATATTTCATTGAGAGCCATATAGTATTTTTAACGTATAATACATTAAATATGTCTTACTTTTAATGCGACTTCTGGTGCTGCATGGTTTTGCTGATGGCCTTGTAGTCTGGTTCATATGTGGTGAGATTGAGCTTCATGCAGGCATTGAGGCTTCCATCAGTTAAACGTGAGCGTAGGTTGGTCTTAATGTTCCTCATATGCGAGAATGACTGCTCACATGCATATGTAGAGCCAAACATGGTCAATACGGAAATACTCACACACTCATTGTGTGGTATGTCACAGGAAGCTCGTTCCAAGTTTTAAGAATCAGCTGGTCTTCAGGTTGAAGATTTTTCATTTCTGTCCACTTGTGTTCCCTCGCCAGTTCTGCTCGCTGTCGCGCAAGACTTTCCAACTCTCGATTAAGTGACTTGAACTTACTCATCCACATGTCTGATGCCTTCAGGTCAGCAACTTCCAGCTCAAAGTCTCTGATAGAGACCCCGGGGATGCATGTCAGGTCGACTTTGTCCACTGCACACTCATGTGGATGAGTGATGAACTTGAAAAGACCAGTGCGCGCACGAAATTCTCCAAAACGTGCTTTGAATGACTGCAGGAGATTGGACGTAAACACAGCTAGCTGCTGGAGATCCAGATGTTGAGTGGAGTCACTTGCTAAGCATGCATCTCTAAATTGTCGCAGTCTTTCAAAGTGCAGAAGACGACCTGTTTCAATGTCCCTGAGAAAGACTTCCTGCTTGCTTTCAAATGGAAACACTGCTTGTTGAAGAGATGAGATTGTATTTCCAATACCTTGCATTTTCACATTGAGCTGGTTCAGATGGCCAGTTATGTCCACGAGATAGTGAAGCTGCAGGTGCCAGTCAGTGTTGTCTAGTTCAGGATGCTTGACGCCTTTCATTTCAAGAAAAGTCCGAATTTCACTCAGGCAAGCTGCAAAACGGCTGAGCACCTTCCCCCTTGACAACCAACGCACGTTGCTGTGCAAAAGCCGACCGGGATAATGATTCCCAACTTCTTCTAACAGAGCTTTAAACTGGCGATCATTTAAAGCTCGGGCAACAATAAAGTTGACCACTCGAATGACCAGCGACATCACCTCACCAAGCTCCTGGCCACACGTCTGAGCGCAAAGCGCCTCCTGGTGCAGGATGCAATGAAAACTTAGGATGGCTCTCTTTTCATGTTCACGGAGAAGTGCTACAAATCCTTTGTTCTTCCCCATACAGGGTGCACCATCAGTACAGACAGATATAAGTTTATCCATCGGTAGTTTTTTTTCTTTAGCAAACTCCATGAAAGGCGTGAATAAATCCTCTCCTCTTGTTGTCCCTTTCATTGGCAAAACAGCCAAGCTTTCCTCACGCAGTGTGTCACCTGCAGCATACCTGGCAATTATACTGAACTGAAAGAGATGGCTAACATCTGTTGACTCATCTAACGCGAGAGAAAAGTATGTCCCGGCGTTTATGTCCTTAATTTGTGTTTCCTCGACTTGATTTGCCATCATGATGCTACGATCGTGAACAGTTCTTGCTGACAGAGGCATGTCTTTTATTCGTTTGATTATCTTGTCTTTATTTGGGAAGTCATCAAACAGTTCATTGGCCACATCAAGCATGAATGTTTTGGCATACTCGCCATCTGTGAATGGCTTTTCATTCCTTACTATTGCCAAAGCACCCGCAAAGCTAGCGGAATTTCTGTCACCTTGCTTGGTCCACACACATAGTTGCTGCTGACTCGTCTGCACTCTCCGCTGTAGCTCTTCGCATGCCTTTTTCCTGCTGTCCCCCGCTGGATATTTCGATGCAAATGAAGCATTGGTGCGTATTGAAGTGCCGCTTTATATTTGACCATTTCATCGATGCAATTTTATCATTGCATATTAGACATACCGCAGATCCTGCTCTCTCCACAAATGCAAATTCCTCTGTCCACGCAGCCTGGAATGCACGGTAATCGTCTTTTTTTCTTTTCGCCATCTTTTCCGTTACAAGGGTTGAAGCGGACAAACTAGTTGACTATTTGATGAAATGGATTTCTTCACCTTTACAATGACCCGTGACATGCTCGCGAGCCATTGGTTCCCGACCCGACCCATGGGTCACGGGTCATGGGATCCGTGACCCGTGAAATTTATCTTCAAAACTAATTTCTGTTTACTTTAAAATGACACAGTATTATTAAGCAATATCACAAGTATTTTAAAATCAGTTCCAAACTGATTTATTATTATAAAAAACAAATTTCAACTCAAAATTGTCTGGGAGCCATATGCCGTCACCGGAAGAGCCATATATGGCTCGCGAGCCATAGGTTCCCGACCGCTGCTATAGCAGTAGCTACTAACTCTACAGTAGTATATACTGACTATAGTCATATCTACTAACTCTATATTCGTATCTACCGACTTGATAGCAGTATCTACGATCACTACAGTATGTACTAGCTGTAGTAGTCGCTATTTTCACTACATTAGTAAGTACTGGCTGTAGTAGTAGCTACTATCACTAGAGTAGTATGTACTGGCTGTAGTATTAGCTATTATTACTACAGTAGTAAGTACTGGCTGTAGTAGTAGCTACTATCACTACAGTAGTAAGTACTGGCTGTAGTATTAGCTACTCTCACTACAGCAGTAAGTACTGGCTGTAGTAGTAGCAGCTACTATCACTACAGTAGTAAGTACTGGCTGTAGTAGTTGCTACTATCACTACAGTAGTAAGTACTGGCTGTAGTAGTAGCTATAATCACTACAGTAGTATGTACTGACTGTAGTAGTAGCTACTATCACTACAGCAGTAAGTACTGGCTGTAGTGATAGTAGCTACTATAACTACAGAAGTACTGGCTGTAGTAGCTACTATTACTACAGTAGTATGTACTCGCTGTAGTAGTAGCTACTATCACTACAGCAGTAAGTACTGGCTGTAGTAGTAGCTACTATCACTAAAGCAGTAAGTACTGGCTGTAGTAGTAGCTAATATCACTACAGTAATATGTACTGGCTGTAGTAGTAGCTACTATAACTACAGTAGTATGTACTAACTGTAGTAGTAGCTACTATCACTACAGTAGTATGTACAGGCTGTAGTAGTAGCCATACTAACTCTATAGCAGTGTGTACTGGCTGTAGTAGTAGCTATACTAACTCTATAGCAGTGTGTACTGGCTGTAGTAGTAGCTATACTAACTCTATAGCAGTGTGTACTAGCTGTAGTAGAAGCTATACTAACTCAAAAAACAGGACCCTGCAGGGTGGGCTGGTAGGAACGAATAACCAAAGAATATAAACATAATGTATTATTACACTTGTTTAGCCAGGAAAGCCCCACTGAGTCAAAATGTTTTTGTAGGGTCCTGCCAAGTGTTTGCAGTAGGGGGCGATGTTGCTACACCTAATCGGACGATACGAAGGGAGAGATTGAGGCCTAGTTCTAGGCTTTAGGTCTAGCTGTAGGCTTTAGGGCGCTGTGAGTTAATTTTGAATTTAAATGTTTTAATGATTTATGTAAAAGCTTTAAATTTAAATGTTTCTATTTAAAAACATGAGGGAATGTAACATTGTTAAACATTAACTCCCTTTCACACACGCGGGGGTACGATACGAAGGGAGAGTTTCGGGCCTAGTTCTAGGCTTCAGGCCTAGCTGTAGGCTTTAGGGCGCTGTGAGTTTTTTTTAATTTCAAAGTTTTAATTAAAAGCTATCTCAGGGAATTATAAGGGAATGTTACACGTGTTTAGCCAGGATAGCGTCACTGAGTCTAAAGGTTTTTGTAGGGTCATGCCAAGTGTTTGCAGTAGGGGGCGATGTTGCTAGACGGACGGACGGACAAACGGACGGACGATATAATCTATTGGTGTCTGGTCCACTTCGTTCCTACCAGTATAATAACGTTTGGTTCTTTCAGTAAAGTCACGTATATAGAAAATAGTAAAAAAGTTAATAAAAAATAATAAAATTAAAATAATGAAAAATAACCATTCATGTAGACTGTAGCCTGATTTTTAAGTTTGATGAGTGTATTGGCAGTCTATAATGTAGACTGTATCAACCAAGAATACGTCTACATTATAGACTGTCAGTATGCTCACCAAACTTAAAACCCAGGCTACAGTCTACATTATAGACTGCCAGTACATTCACCCAGCTTAACTATTGCTGCAGTCTACATAATAGACTGGCAGTACACTCACCCAGCTTAATGACCATTGCTACAGTCTAAACTATAGACTGCCAGTACACTCACCAAACTTAACCAGGCTACAGTCTACATTATAGACTGCCAGTACACTCACTCCGAATCAGAACCAGGCAACAGTCTACATTAGTGGTTTTCATACTCTTTGGTTGTTTCTATAAAGTCACGTACTGAAGGTATGAAATAAAATAAATCACGACGTTTCGGGCACAACAAAAAATAATGAAATTAAAATAATAATAAAACAAATAACCATTATTGTAGACTGTAGCCTGTTTTTTTAGTTTGGTGAGTGTACTGGCAGTCTATTATGTAGACTGTACCAACTGTTTACAGTCTGCCTCAGCAGCAGATCATGCTTTCTCACCTGATGACGGACGCTTGTGTTGCGCCCGAAACGTCGTGATATATATTATTTTATACCTACGTGACTTTACCGAAAGAACCAAAGAGTATGGATTCCTGCAGTCACGAAAGCTTCAAATCAAGATTGGTGGTTTTATTTAATATTGTTACTTATTTTGATTAACTATTTTTTTCCATCTACGTGACTTCACCAAACGAACCATAGAATATGAATCCCTGCAGTCATGAAAGTTTTAGGTCAAAATCTATAATAGTACAAACTTCACGGAGATTAGTGGTGAGGCCTAGTCCCGTGCAGAGCCCCCAGCCTCGCCTAGATTGCCTAGCTGGCCGAGGTGGCACCTTGGCATGCTGGGGCTGGGCTGCTACCCCCCCCCCACCCACGATCCCCCCGCCCACTCTGCAGTAGTATCTACGGCCTATAGTAGTAACATCTACCGACTCTATAGTAGTAACTGCACACATTGGGGTGGTGGGGTGGGGGAGAAGAGAACATCACACTGTGAAGAATTTACCTCAGCGTTTTGTATATTTTTTTATTGCATTTTTAACACGAATGAGAATTTTTCCCCAACTCCACTGATCGCGCGTGTGCATTGCTAGGGGCAACCATGGCTTTGTAGCGCATGCACAAATATGTGCTTTGGCGCACGCTGAGCGGAGTAAGGAAATAGGTTAATAATAATCAATAGCAATACATTGCTAATTTAACTACTTTAAAGTTGACGGATGCGAAAATGGAATAGCGCTGGCTCACCACGGGGCTTATTGCGTGGGACCCGGGTACTTTTTTTTAAAACATGAACCCCACGGTTTGCAAGCCAAATCCTTCACAAGTTTCGTCCACAGATAGACAGACAGACACACAGACAGACAAAAAATGACGTTTATCGGTAAGATAGTATTACAAATCAAACATGCCTTTTGCACACATTAGATTACTGGATAAAGTCCTCAATAACCTGATAACACTGCTTACTGATAATCTAATTACAATATATTGGGGCTTGTTTCTACACAATACATTCTCAGAATTAAAATTGTTATTCTTTGGCAACATTGAAAATTATATTTAAATAATAATTTACGTGGGTTTTTTTTGTTTGTTGAGGGATGTGCCCTGTTCAAGTGGTGCTTCCTTTTTCGTGCTGTTTAGTGGTATGTTTGACGATTATTCGCAAGTGCATCTTATTTCGTATTTCCTCTGGCTCGCTGAAGCGTTTCCAGTGCCTGACTTTCCCGCTCCCACGTGTTGTTTCGATTGGCCGTGCGTGTGACGCGCAGATAATTATTATCAGTTCATAATCTGAATATTTATAGTGGAGGAATTTGAAAAGCTTATAAAGCTCTTTTTCGTAGATGTCCAGTAGGGGCAGGTCAGAAAGTTACAACAACAACAAATAAAAAAAAACACGACAGGTGCAAAGTATAGGAAAGGTAAGCATATTATAAATAAAACTAAACTATTTTATTTAACCAGGTAAAGTCTACTGAGCTATTAGCTTCATTTTCAGCAAGGACCTGGCCACAAATGATAGCTCAACGAAGTGGCTTATCACGTGGAAATTTATAGCAGCCAAATAATCTAAAATATTACCTCATCTCGCTATGATAAATAATTTTACCAAACACAAAGCAAGTTTTAGGGTAATTGCAAGAAAACCTGATTGGAGCGAAGGAAGTTAATAAAAGAGCTGATAGCAGGTCATATACAATAATGAAACGATGTGTATAGGCATACTGGGTATTTTTATTTTTATTATTAAATTCACTCTATCTGTTGCCTGTTCTCGTGCACCTCTAATATTTAATTTATTTGATCCCTCTCCGCCTTCCATAACTACTCTAGGCACACACACATGCACACTCTCCGCTGTGTTTCCAGTTGTCCCTCTCCAACAGATCTGTTCAATCGTTCGGTAAACTCATTGTAGACATCCGTATCTTTGCTAATTCATATTGAGCCTCACTGGCAATCTTTTTTCTACGTGGAACAGAAACATGGACATTGACAAAGAAAATGGAACAAATTGTAGGGGTGCATGGTTGGCATGATACTGAGAAATATGGAGAGATCATATGCAAGTTAAAGACACGATATTGACTTATGTACAGTAGGTAGGCTTAAACAAGAACAATGTTTCTAGAAGGGATGATGAGCAATGGACAGGGAGGGAATGCTTCCGATGGGAAGACAGCCGAATAGTGTTTGTGATGAGGTCGGCTCACGTGCGGGAGTTGGAGCGTTGCATGACATAACGGAAAAGACACGGGGAAACCTTCATCCAGTAGTGGATAGATCACGGCAGATGATGATAATGATGAAAGTATTGTGCATGACAATGGCGAGATTTTTTGTTTATTGCTGGCCCACTACTGCTAACAGAGCTGCACGTGACGTAAAACCATCACCCGGGGTGATATTTGCGATGTGTGCAATAATGCCGAGTTCACATCTCTCGAGTACCTTGTTGAATTTCGTGCAGGGACGTGCCCCCCATACCCACTGGAGCTGGTGTTCGCAGTGGAGATCTCGCCTCAAATGACACGAGCACTCTTTGAGTTGGGGAAGACCTCGATGGTGGAGCTCCTTCGCGATGTGCTCATTGCCAGGAGGAGTTGTCCTCAGGGGGCCCGTGTGGCGGTCGTGACTTACAGCGGCAATGGGTGAGAACCGCAACACTCCGCTCATTCCCCGAGGCACAGTGGTTCTTTACTTAGGGTACACGCACCCGCTGGGGGTGCCAGATGCCCTTTCTAGGGGCGCGAGACATGGTCAGATTTTTCTTAAAAGGTAAATAATCGAAAACACAAATTAAGCACGGGTACGTAAGTGTAGAGGTGATACGCGCTGGGATTAGAGATCGTATGCCAGCGCGTAATGATTGGCTGTGTAGGTGGTGACGTGCGCTGACGGTGGAGGATCAGGGGTCAGCGCGGGGTCGTGGGTTACGGGGTACTGATTGGCTGTGGACCGGTGACGTGCTGAGAGGGAGTGACCGGGTGGCAGCGCGGTGGGATTGGTGGAGGAGTGTTAACACGCGCTGGGGAAACCGGATCGTAGAGAGAGTGCGTCGTGATTGGTTCATTAAGGAGCGATGCTCATGCTGAAGTACGCATCAGCTCCGCCTCTCGTGAGCAAGGGCTATAAAAGGGGATGCACACAGGCGTGAGGGCAGTGTGTAACCAGCGAAGAATGAAGACGGGGATGAAGACCTAGAGCCCTGCGGTACCTAGCCCCGCTGTCCTAAGGGGACCGGGACTCTGTGTAACCCAGAGGCGAGTGTAGTGTGTGTAGCCATAGGTCTACACGAGCCGAATGTATTGTGTGTAGCCAGGCATAGGGTCTACACGAGTCGAGTGTATTGGGTAGCCAGAGGCATAGGGCTTACACGAGTCGAGTGTATTGTGTAGCCAGAGGCATAGGGCTTACACGAGTCGAGTGTAGTGTGTGTAGCCAGAGGCATAGGGTCTACACGAGTCAAGTGTATCGGGTGTAGCCAGAGGCCTAGAGTTTACACGAGATTAGTGGAGTGTGTCGTCGGAAGAAGGAAGACCACACGTTGTATTGTGACACGCAAAGATTTAATAAAAAGTGTGTTACCCGTCAAGAAGTTCCTGCCGTCAATTCCCATACTTCAACTGGCGTCAGAAGTGAAACGGTCTTCCAAGCATGGATACAAGGAGGAACCGTCGGACCCACGGGATTGACCACGGGGACAACCTCGACGACGCGGGTCAACTGGAGTCGGGGGGTGAGGAAGAGGAGTTGCCCACGGGGCAGGATCCGCCGACGGCGCCGGACGAGCCACGGGGGACTGACGCCGTGCTTCGCGAAGCGCACTCCCGTCTGGCGGAGCTGCTGCTCGCCGCCGCGTCCATCTTGGCGGAGATCAGCTCGTCGGGAGGAGCGGGAATGGCGGCCGACGTTCTGCAGGGTCGCCCTGCAGATTCCCGCCAAAACGATTTGGCGATGGCCGCCATTTCATCTGCACCGACTTTTGGCGGGAACGGCCATCACCACGTGGCAGCGGTTCTCCATGCGCGCCCGCTGACGTCACCAACGCGCGCGGCGGACCGCCATCACACACCCGCCGATGGGGCCGCCATCTTACACACCGGCGGGGCGGCAGAGAGGAAGCACGAGGAGGAGGACGACTTCATTTTTCAGCAGCGCCTTCCCACGTTGTCAGCCTTCAAGGCGGAAGGCGGGGATTAGAGCCAATTTCAGCGCAGATTTTTGGCGCATCAGGAGATGTCCGCCTGGTCCGACGCTACGGCACTGCGGGCACTGCCTGCCATGCTGGATGACAACGCGCTCGCGGCCTTCACGTCCGCACGCAGGTCGGACCGCTCCACGCTCAAAGATGCGCTGGCTCTCATGGCCAAGGTCTATGGTCCTCCCTCCGCGTGCCGCCATCATTTTTATGCAAGACGGAAGGCGGACACGGAGACCGTGCTCGCCTACCGCACGGCGTTGCTTGCTCTCGCCGACGCCGCGTTCCCTCGTATGGACGAGGAGGGCCAAGATGCCATGGTTTTGGAGCAGCTGCTCAAGTTGGCGCAGGACCTGGGGGTCCCCATCAACACGGCCGATGAGACCGATATTTCATCCTTACGGGTCGCCACAAGCATACAGGCGCACGAGGTCCTTCAACGTAAACAGGGAGTCGTCTGCAACGCTGCCGTGGCCTCAGCTCCGGGCCCAGTTGTCACCGTGCCCCAAGTCGTCAGCCCACGAGAGGAGGCGTTCATCGCGGGACGACCGGGGGACTGGAGATCGGGGGGTCGGTCGCCTCTGCGAGCGGCCCGCAAGCTGGAGCAACCGAGATCTCCGACGACTGTCATCACCTGCTATAACTGCGGCCTCCGGGGCCACGTGGCCTCCGGTTGCCGCGCCCCACGTCAGCGCGCCATGGGACCTCGGCTGGACGACGACCAAGGCCCCAAGTCGTCCCTGCAAACCCCGGCAAGTCGCGGCACCTCACATGCTCGGCCCGCATACTCGGCACATATGGGTCGTCGCGTTGCGGCGGGGGAGAGCCGAGTAGAGTTCGGGGATTCGGTTCAGAGAGGGCGATTCGGCCGGGACCGGGGAGACATTAAATGGTCGGAGTTGGGGCACAGAATAGTGGCTGCCTCAGCGGGTTCATCCGTAGTTACCGGATCTATTGATGGGGTCGAGGTCAGGGTGTTAGTGGACACGGGGGCATCGGCGACTATTATATCGGATCTCATTTATAATATTCTCCCTGTACAATGTCGTCCGCTTCTTCCGGTGGATGTGCCTTTTTACGCCGCTAACGGGGGATCCTTGGGCATCATCGGTCAGATTAGGGCATCCATTTGCATTGGTGATATCAAATTGTCGGGACCCGTTTTTGTTTCGTCCTCCCTGGCGGTCCCTTGTCTATTGGGCACTGATTTTTTGGCAAAAATGCCCATCAAAATTCTCATTGATCAGCGTTGCATTGAACTACCATCGGGTCGCCGTATTTCATTTTTGACGAGCCCTAATGAAATTCGGACGGCGTGCGCTACCATACAGGCGTTAGCGACACAGACCATGCACGTGCCCCCGGGTTCACAAATGTTAATTCCCCTCCGGTTGCGGAAGCCATGGGTGAAGGAGGCCTCGGAACAGGGCATGCTTTTGGGTCCTTCTAATAGGGCTGTTGGAGGTCTCGATTTGTCGGTGGCTCACACTTTGGTGGGGGCTGACAGGGATCCGTTTGTGATGGTTTTAAACGCTGGGGCGCGGCCGGCCGTCATTCAGCAGGACACCGTGCTAGCTCACGCGGCGCGGGTCCCTGCGGGGGAGAGGCTGGTTGCGCAGGCGGATCCGAGTCCCACGAAAAACGTTACATTGAAGGAGGACCTCGATTGGGTTGATTCGCTGTGCGCGGACTCTGACGATTTATCAGCGGTACAGTTGGGTGCGCTGCGCGGGTTGCTCATTGAATTTTCGGATGTCTTCAGTAAACATAAGTATGACATTGGGTGCACGGACCTGCTACGCCACCACATTGAAACGGGCGATGCGGCACCGGTCAGGCAAAATCCCTTCCGACTGAGTCCTGCTGAGAAGGAACATGTTCAGTCGGCAGTTAACGATATGCTAGAAGCCGACATTATTTCGCCTTCCTCCAGTCCTTGGGGAGCGCCTATTGTGCTCGTTAAAAAGCAGGACGGGTCCCTGCGATTTTGCGTCGATTTCCGTCGCCTGAATAAGATCTCTGTGGCCGACGCGTATCCGCTCCCCAGGATGGACGAGTCTCTCGACGCATTGTCTGGTGCGCGATACTTTTCGACTCTTGATTTATTATCCGGATTCTGGCAGTTGCCACTCGACGAAGAGTCTAAGCCTAAGACCGCATTTCGGACTCCAGGGGGCCTGTTTCAGTTTAACCGGTTACCCATGGGACTTCACTCCTCTCCGGCGACGTTTCAGCGTCTTATGGAATTGGTTTTGACGGGCTTGCAGTGGGATACGTGCCTCATTTACCTTGACGATGTCATTGTTTTCGGTAAAACGTTTGAAGAACACCTCCAGCGATTGAGGGGGGTGTTCTTGCGAATGCGATCGGCTAAATTAAAGTTTAAACCGGCCAAATGCCACCTTTTTCGTAAATCCGTGAGGTACTTGGGTCACATTGTCGACTCTTCGGGGATTTCTACCGATCCTGCGAAGACGGACTGTGTCAGTTCGTGGCCAACGCCCACGTCAGTGTCAGACGTACGCAGTTTCATCGGTTTTGCTTCGTATTATCGCCGATTCGTTGAGCACTTTGCCACCATTGCAAAACCCTTGCACGCTCTAACGGCGAAAGGAGTGAAGTTCCGATGGGGACCGGAGGAGGAGGCTGCATTCTGCTCCCTCCGGGACGCCTTGGTTAGGGCCCCACCCTTGCGCTATCCGGACTTCGCGAGTCCCTTCTTGCTAGACACGGACGCTAGCAACACGGGCATTGGGGGAGTGCTGTCCCAAGTCGTTGGAGGGGTCGAACGAGTGGTCGCCTATGGTAGCAGGGTGTTGTCGCCGGCAGAGCAGCGCTACTGCGTCACCCGTCGCGAACTGCTTGCCATTGTTTTTTTTGTACAACAATTCAGGCCATATCTCTATGGTCGTCATTTCACGGTCCGGACGGACCACGCGGCGCTCCAGTATTCATTGCGGGTCGCCCAGCCCTCGGGCCAATTGTCGCGGTGGTTGGAAGTCCTCCAGGACTATCAGTTCACGACTACGTACCGTAAAGGCTTGCGACACACAAATGCCGATGCCCTGTCGCGGTTGTTGCCTTGTCACAAATGTGCGTGCTTATCGGGATCGGCGCGCTGTAAACCGCCGGTTACGGAAGGTGGGGAGGCGTTGGTTGTGGCCGCGAGCACACCAATTGGGGATGGTCCCGCTACCCCTGGGGGTCAGGACTCGCTGCTCTCAATGTCATTGATTGAGTGGGGCCGTCTCCAAATGGCGGACAGCTCCCTGCTGGCATTGCGCCGCAAGACGGGGGGTTCCGAAGGTAACCACGACCGAACTGGCTCCTACGAGCTTAAGCAAGGCCTATTGATGAGATGGGACAGTTTGTCCCGGCGGCATGCGATTGTGGTGCCTGCTGCTGTGAGGGGGAAGGTTGTCTTGGCCGCACACGAACGCCTCTTGCATTTGGGAGTTAACAAAACGCTTGCCCTGCTTCAGCGTGACTATTATTGGCCGGGAATGGGGGGTGACGTGGTGAACATTCTGAAGGGTTGTGTTGAGTGCGCCAGACGGAAACCACCGCCTGTGCCAGCTAATCCACCGCTGCAATCCATCCAGGTCTCGCGCACTAACGAGCTCGTTGCACTCGACATTCTGGGGCCTTTTCCGGTCACGCCTAGGGGTAATAAGTACCTGTTGGTGGGGGTCGAATATTTTACCCGGTGGCCTATGGCGTGGCCACTCGCCAACCAGTCGGCGGCGGCTGTGACGGACGCCTTTGTCCAGGGCTACGTCCTGGACAAGGGGGCTCCCGAACGCTTGCTGACTGACCAAGCTATGTGGGAGGGGGTGATGTAGAGGTGATACGCGCTGGGATTAGAGATCGTATGCCAGCGCGTAATGATTGGCTGTGTAGGTGGTGACGTGCGCTGACGGTGGAGGATCAGGGGTCAGCGCGGGGTCGTGGGTTACGGGGTACTGATTGGCTGTGGACCGGTGACGTGCTGAGAGGGAGTGACCGGGTGGCAGCGCGGTGGGATTGGTGGAGGAGTGTTAACACGCGCTGGGGAAACCGGATCGTAGAGAGAGTGCGTCGTGATTGGTTCATTAAGGAGCGATGCTCATGCTGAAGTACGCATCAGCTCCGCCTCTCGTGAGCAGGGGCTATAAAAGGGGATGCACACAGGCGTGAGGGCAGTGTGTAACCAGCGAAGAATGAAGACGGGGATGAAGACCTAGAGCCCTGCGGTACCTAGCCCCGCTGTCCTAAGGGGACCGGGACTCTGTGTAACCCAGAGGCGAGTGTAGTGTGTGTAGCCATAGGTCTACACGAGCCGAATGTATTGTGTGTAGCCAGGCATAGGGTCTACACGAGTCGAGTGTATTGGGTAGCCAGAGGCATAGGGCTTACACGAGTCGAGTGTATTGTGTAGCCAGAGGCATAGGGCTTACACGAGTCGAGTGTAGTGTGTGTAGCCAGAGGCATAGGGTCTACACGAGTCAAGTGTATCGGGTGTAGCCAGAGGCCTAGAGTTTACACGAGATTAGTGGAGTGTGTCGTCGGAAGAAGGAAGACCACACGTTGTATTGTGACACGCAAAGATTTAATAAAAAGTGTGTTACCCGTCAAGAAGTTCCTGCCGTCAATTCCCATACTTCATAAGTACAACTACTTTGTTTCATTAAAGCTATGTATTTACGAACATTATACATTTGTTTTACGATTGAGAACCAAAGTGATTCAGGCTGCAGTAAAGGTTAAGAACCACTGCCCTAGGATGTCAGGAATTCCTCTCTCCTCGTGGACCTGTTGTGTGAACTGCTCACATGAAGGGGGAGTTAAAAACACGGAATGAAAAACGAGCTGTCATAAACTACAACAACAAACATGTTGATGAAAAGGAGAGATGTTGAAAAGGAAGAAAAATCCAAACCAAGGAAAGAAACCACGGAGCGATTTAAAAACACCAGGGAGGGAATAACAAGGGACGCACTAGATTATGTCATGGATACAATTTTACGGTTTTGAAAAAAATTACTGAAAATTATTCAATTAAAAAACTTTATTTTACCAGGTAAGGCCAACTGAGCTAGAGAGATCTTTACAGAAGCGACCTGACAATAAATGATAACCCAATTAAGTGGCTTATCATGTGGAAATTGATAGCAGTCATTTCTTCTAAACACACGTTTATTATAAATTGTGATTACACACAGCTGCAACATCGCCGCTTCTGTGAAACGACAGCAGACTGTAACTGTGGAACGTAGCGCCTTCATTTGCCATGGCTCTACGCTATAAGAATATCCCAAACACCAAACCTGCTAAATTAAGATATCGTTTTATGTTGAAGTACTTCTAAAACTTTAAGTAATCAGTAACCATAGACTGATTTAAAAATTCGCTTGCCAAACTATAGTTGATGGCGTTGCCTACACTTTTTAGGATTTGCAGATGAACCGATTACAACTAAGTACAGGTGTAGATTGCCCAAGTTAAGCAGATTGCTCAAGTTAAACATTCTGGGATGTGGAATCGTCCTTCACGTTTCCATCGGTGACAACCACTCTTCATCACCTACAGAAAGTGGCATTGGTCATCCTGCCTATAACAGCAAATATATATATACATCCAGTTTACGGTTCCGGTTTATGAAATTTAGCGATAGATTATATTTTTCCATTTCCGATTTTTGGTTCGGGTTAACCCTGAAAGTTGGACGATGTGAACGACGATGAATAAGATGCAGAGGGTGGTGACAAAATGCAAACAGCACTCGTAATTTCCTCCTCGGTGGAATTCCACACGTGAGTGAAACGAAGGTCTACACGAATCGGTGCCCACAGTGTTTTTCCACCGTGGGCACCGATTCGATGATCACCGCATTGCGCGCCTTTAGATGCGCTCCTGTGGCCGTCTGGAACGATCTTCCGATATTAGGAAGGAAGCCACTGGAACTGTGCACTTTTCAATCTAGATTGAAAACTCGTTTTTTTTCGAACTTCTTTTTTGTCTTAAGTTTGTACTTCCACCCGCACCTCCGATTAGCATGGTTGGCTACGTATGGTGCAAAAGAAGTCCAACATAGATACACTTCAAAGGATTGCTACATATTCAGTCAACCCCCCACAAAACGGAAATCTTACTATTATCTAAAGACACAGTTGTAAACGCCGTATTATTTCTCGTAACCATCAGAGTATATATGACTGTGTGACTTGTGAACGGTTTTCTTAACCACCTTGAGTGATGATGTAAATCATTATATTGTGCTGCGCTTTCAGACCCTCCGCTCAAATTCGACACAAAATCCACTTCAGCGACTACAGCGACAAAGAGACGCTGAAGCGGACCATCAGAGATCTACCATATGTCAGTGGACATAGCGATGCCAATCTGACCACAGCCATGAAGCTCATCGGGAGAAACACTTTCAAGAGAATCCGGTCCGGAATCCTTGTGAAAAAGATGATTGTGGCTTTTACAGCGAATGACTTCGTAGATTACACTTTTAGCGTGTTGCTGACAAGTCTGGCAGCTGAGAACATTTCTGCAGTGTTTGTCGGTTTTGAAAACCAGAAAATCAATCAAATTGACGAGGTAATGCACCATATAGTTTAATGTGTCCAGTGAATGTCGATGTGTATTTGAGAGTAAACTTTGTTATACATTTGATGATATTTTTTCCATAAAACATGTTAGCCCCGATACTAATGATAAATACATGTTACTTTCAATGCAGAATTAAGTGTGAATGCCAATTTTGGAACAACAACAAAAAACTTGAGAAATATGGACTTTCGAGTGGAAAAGTGGAATGTTGCTATTCTAAAAACAAATGGAGTGGCATCCTTGACAGTTTTATTTAAAACAATTTTTTTGCGTGGATCAGTTTACCGTGCATTCACAATGTGATCAGTGGCCATGATTTGGGGTTGCGAGTTAACTCAGGAATAGACATTGGCTGCAAAGTATTGCGAGGGAGTGACAACACACGCTCGAGGGCAAGAGGAACATTTCCAGAAGTGGCGTTGTCAGCTTTAGACATACAATGATTCATCCCCGCCCCGCTCTGGAAGTGATTCAATACATTATCACAATTTGGGGCTAACTCAAGAGAAATAAAATTTCCACATTTCTTTCACTCATGTATGGTTTTGTAAATAGTTGCTTCGCCATGGTGGCAAGATGTTAATACCTCACCTGGTATACAGGAAGACGTGGGTTTGATCCAGACCTTGACGCCTGCTGTAAATTTGGAATTTGCATGTTCACCCCATGGTCGAGTGGATTTTTTTCTTGGTCCTTCGGCTTTTCTCTCCACATTTAGAAACACGAGTGTTTGGCTGTTATACATTTCCATCTAATTATCCACTTTGTTGAGCTATTTGTGGCCAGGTCGCTTCTGAAAAAGAGATGAATAGGTCAGTGGGCCTTACTTGGTAAAAAAACATATGTAGTTTTAGATTCTAATAAACCTGATGACCGACAACGGAATGGGGATGCCTTAATGAAGAAGTCGCTTGACCATCGCTGCAAATTATTGTTATTAATATTGTAATTTCAAATCAATTATTGAAAGAAAAAATAGACGTTTCATCTGCTCACAGGTGCACTTGTTTTCTGCCATCCATTGTCTTTGCAGGGCAGTGACACGTTCTTCCGGGTGTTTGTTCTCCCACAACAAGAAGCAGCTCGAAAGGAAGTATACGATGACATTCTGAAGTGTGCTATTTGTTTTGGTAAATATGTCTTCTCATGTTTTTTTGTATCTGCATGTATACCATGTTTTACATTTTTCTACTACGTAATTTAGTTACTCGAATTGTGTTAATGGTACAATTAATTCAAAGAGTTTTATTAATCAGAATCTCATAAAGGCTTTTGAACTACAATAGTTTTTGCAGTTCACCGGCATAAAAAAACTCCTTCATATTTATGTAGTGAGTCCAACTGAGTCGCAGACGTTATCTTGGGAGCAACACTATTTATTCCGCAACTTAACACAACATCACACAATCTACACTCGGGTCTCCAATGCCCATTTAACCACGCTACGGCAGAACTAGACACAGTTGGCTCTCCCGGCCCGGACTACAAGCTGGGTCCCGGACCGCGTGGCTAGAGGCTTCTTCTCCCCGACGTGGATCTTCACACCAGCACACGAAGAACCTCGAGCTCCAGCCCCTGGGCTGGGGCTGGCTCCGCCCTTCGCCACACCCACCTTCCAGATCTCTCGAGCTCTTTCTCGAAGGTTCCCGAGAGCTCTTTTAGACCACGTCCAGCGGCCCCCATCCACTAGTGGCCCCCCTCCAATATCATCCGGTCACGTGTCAGCAGGTCAACCAGCGTATCATGCCCCAACATAACCCTGGCTGGCTGACGCTCCCACTAGCTCCCTCACCGGAGCCCGCACCGCACACTGCTCGCGGTGCCTCCGCGCTGACCAGCACTCACCCAAGTCCCGCTAGGGCTGGTACTACACCCCGTAAGCAGGCTACACGTCAGCACATCCGCCGTGGCTTCGTAAGCCCGGCACCACACAGTGACAATCACAGTCACTACATTTATGTGAAACTATAAAGGGACTGTAATTACTATTGGAGTAATACTCTTGTCAGTGTTGACGTCAGTCATGCACTAGCCTTGTGAATTACCCTTCAACACGGAGAGGCAGAGGTGTAACCATGCCCCGATTCAAGTTGATTCACAAGTTGAAGATGCGTGCATTGCATCCTATTGAATGTTTCAAAACGGCCGCTCTTATATTTGTATCCTGTATCTGCTTCATCCTCGCCTTGTCCCGTTTATATGGGCCCAGCGGCTCTGCCTCTTAGTCTCGGCCTTGCCCTGTGTGCTGCATCCTTGTGACCTAGAGGCCAAGCCCAATGCCCGACATAACCTCAATCTTGTCTCGTCTCTCCATTTCATCAATTGTTTTCCTGCGACTCCTGCACTACATCAACTACAAAGTAACAAAAAAAAAGATTGTGCTTGCTCACCCGGGAAGAACTCAAAGTCTCAGGACTGTTTTTCAGGAGGGCCCTGCCAAGTTGTTGCTGTTGTATATTCCCAATTGAGTTATTTGTGGGTAATGATTCAGCATTGGGATGTTTGGCCAATATCAGTTACATTGTATTTTTTACTTTTGCTGTGAGAGATAACCAGAGAAAATTGAGAAAATCCACGCAGATTAGAGAAAGAGTATACAGACTCAACACAGAATGGTGCCCGATTCAGAAATCAAAGCTAGACCCTTGCTAGGAGGCGAGAGTTCCACCGCTGTGCCACCCATGGTAATCGATTGTTGTATTGAGCGTGATTACAATGTCGAATCTGACCCCTTGTGTTGGGGAGAGTTTTTACAATGACACACCTGCTAAGTACCTCGCCTGGTATACAGGAGGTTGTGGGTTCGATCTGTACCCTGACGCCTGTAATTTTGGAGTTTGCATGTTGTTCCCGTGGCTGTGTGGATTTTTGTCTGGGTTCTCCGATTTTTCTCTCCACATTTAGAAATTATCATGCGTTTAGAGCATTTGGCTGCTATAAATTCCCATGTGACAAGAAGACACTTCTTTGAGCTTTCAGCTGTGGCAGGTTCTGAAAAAGAGCTATATATCTCAATGAGTCTTACCTTGTAAAATAAATAATAACATAAAATAAATAGTTCCACTGTGCTGTTACATACTCTGCTTGATATAACGACGTTAACAGGCGAGCCGTTTTGTTTTCACAGATATTTGCAAAAAAGGAAAATGTGAAAAAGAGCTTCTTCTGACGATGGACATTGCCTTCGTGATCGACAGCTCAGATAGCATAAAACCCGAAGACTTTCTGAAGATCAAGTTCTTCTTAAGCTCTTTGCTCGACCGCTTCAGTATCTCAGACGACCCCCAGCTTGAGTTGAACAAGTCGCGCGTGGCACTTGTGCAGTACACGCCCGGAGGATTTGATGTAAGCCTGCAACTGACAGACCCCGTGAAGCTCGAGTTCAACTTCACACATTATGCAAACAAGGCGAAAATGAAAACCCACATTGAACGCATGAGGCAAATCGAAGGCACCACGGGCACTGGCCACGCCATCAAGTGGACCCTGGAGCATCTCTTTGGTAAAACGCAAAACGCTCGGAGTCACCGCGTAATTTTTGTCATCACCGACGGCGAAGCGAGGCCCTGGGACAAGGATACTCTCCACAGCGTCGTGCAGGATGCCAAGTGCAAAGAGTTTGCCATGTTTGCCATCGGCGTTGGAAAAGACATCAACCAGACCGAGCTCCATTACATTGCGAGTGAACCGATTAACCAGCACTATATCAAGATCGATAGGTACACCCAGTTGACCGAGTTCAATGTGAACAGCAGGATAAAGAGTATCCTCACGCAGTGGAAAGGTAAGCCGCGACTTTACACTGTTTATAGAGAAATGTATCTGACCTCATTTTAACGATTTGTTTCTCATTGCATTCCATAGACATTGCTGGTGATGTAATAACATATATACAATGGTATCTCAATCAGAGAGACTATGCTTGAACATTGACCTACATGGGAATTTTTAGTATGCCCAAAATGAAGCATTGTCTATTTTTAGCTTTGACACTTATGCAACAGCTCCTAGCAGGGCACGTGGAGCTTCTGTTGATGAAGTCAAATGTCGATTGAAGTTACTTGAGTAGTTCTCGACACAATTGTCAATAACAACACCACTGCGTGTGGCCTTAAAGGAAAACTACAGAATATACGAAATTGCGGGCAATGGCTCTTCTTAGCATGCAAATAGAGGGGCCAGAGAGCGAGAGATAGAGTGAAACGTCACAGTACTCGAATTATAATTCTTGTGGGTCTACTTTCCAACACACTGGTGTGCTAAACTAGTAACTAATCAGCACGTTTTGTTTACATGACAAACCTTACTGATTGGCTGTGTCGGGTGGTGGTGGGTTAGCGACACATTTATATTTACGCAATCTAACCCAAAAACCTTTATTTTGAGATAGAGCAGGTAATAAGGGTTGGAGTCTGCACTAAATATCATGGAGCCTGATGAGAATACAAAAATAAAAATACCTGATCATCAGTTTTAGACTGGCACGTTAATAATTCCCTTTTAGTAGATACCAAATAAAAGTATATCCATCACTTTGGATGTTCTGACGTGAGACGAAGTGATGTTAGTTTCAAGTTCCGGATTAGCATTGTCCTTTCTCACAGCATGATGCTGACAGCACACAATATAATTGAGAAACAAGAGAGGACAAATCCGTATATTTTATGAAAGAATAACGGTCTATTTCTGTGTGCTTGCTTTAATGTGTGCATCTTGTCACTCGCAGATAAAACTTTGATCTACCCATCGGATAAAAGCAAGTGCAGTCGGTAAGTGATGGAGAGATGGGAAGGAGGGAGGGTGGTAGATGTAAGAAACAAAACTGCATTGAAGAGAAAGGGATGTAACATGGAAGTGAGAAGGGGAAAGATTTATGAGGAAATAAAAAAATAGAGAAAAACGACGCTCATTTGCTCTTTTTCTCGGAGGGCCCTGCCAGGTTTTCACAGTAGGGGGCAATGTTGCTGCTACTGGTAGTGTGTGATACCAGTCGAGTATTTTGCGGGTGGTGTTTCAGCATCGCGATGTTTGGCCAATATCAGTTACATTGTACGGTTGAAACCAGAGAAACCCCACGCAGAACAGGGAGGACAACATAGAACCTTCACACAGAATGGCGTCCGAATTGGGAATCGAGCCCAAGTCCCCTTCTTGATGTGAGGCGCGGATGTCACCACGGCGCCACATACAGACAGAGCAGAATGAGCAGAAAGGATGGAGGCGGGGAAGTGAGAGACGGGAACACATGAGAAGGCGGGACTAATTAGAGTTGGGAAAAAAGAGTTGAATATGAATAGCGAGCACGGTGAGTGTGAAACAGATGTGGACCACCACACCCTAATATGCGAGGTAGGACCCGGCCGATCCTGTGCAGGCCAACTACTAAACCTCACACAGCACATCGAAGATGGTTACCAACAGAAGGTGACCACAGCCACAGCGTTTGTTGATCTGTCTGCTGCACATGACACTGTTCAACACCAAATGTTGATCCACAAACTATATCTCATAACTGGCAACCTAGACCTTAGCCAGACCATCCATAGCCTTCTGGAACTAAACAGGCAGAAAAGTAGATGGCGTTCTCAAAAGAATGGCTTAATCACAAGGCAGTGTGCTCGCCCCACTTTTATTCAATATCTACACCAATTATCAGCCACTGACTTCTGAATGTCAGCGGTTCATCTCTGCTAACGACATCTGTATTACCACACAGCAGATAAATTGCGAGAACGCAGAGAAGATCCCGGAGAGGGCACTAAACGAAATGTCAAGATGCTATATAAATAATCATCTCAAACCCAACCCAAATCTGTGCCTTCCACCTGAGAAACTGGGATGCAGAGTGACACCTGAATGTCACCCGGGGAGACCAGAGCCTCGAACACCAGAGTCACCCAGTATACCTTGGGGTAACATTGGATCATATACTCAGCTACAAAAACACTTTAAATACCAAAGCCAAGGCCAACACAACATATTCTGCGAAAGCTCGCAAATTCAAAGTGGGGAGCACATTCATCCACTCTACGCACCACTGCCTTAGCAATTTGTCTCTCTGTGGCTGAATATGCATGCTCTACCTGTAAACATCTCGACACCGCCCTAAATTGCACGTGCAGAATCATATCAGGATGCCTGAGAGCCACCCCTGTTCTCTGCTTATATGTGTGGTGACGTATATTGAGTCACTATGGCGTCAACTGTTGGAAGAAAGGTGGTATTGTACATGTTAGCGTCTCTCTCTGGCATCAGTGTGTGCATGGCATAGAAGCGGGCCCTAGCGGGCATGCTTCGGGTGACGGCCAGAGAGAGGGCACTTATATATATAGAACAGTCTGGGTGAACCCGAGAGGACACGTGACCAGGAGAGGGTAGCAAGTTGGGCCAAGGGGTTGCGAGAGAGACACGCAACATAAGGCCCAGAACCTTCTAGCAAAGCCAGGCCACGTTCAGCGGGCTGTCTCTGGGAATGGAACCCGCCGAGCTACGTCGTCGGTCTTCACGCACGGCATCGTGGACCAGGCAGGGTGTTAACTGATCTGATCCGAGTGTGTCTTGACCCGTGGTGGTTACTACCATATAGTATCCCGTCGAGTAGTTATGTAGTTCCCGTGGTGGTCACCACCTTATGTCGTTATACCGTGAACGTTATATCTAATTACCCCGTTGTATTCAGAATAAACGTGTTGCCTCCAAGTTCGAGTGCGCGCCTCTGTGGAACCCACTACATATGCACTATCTGGCGCCCCCTAACATCAAGAGGAGAGTAGCAGGTGACCAAGACCAGCAAATCCTAGAGGGGGACGTCCATAATCCGCTGCATGGCCATCAGCCAGCACACCGTGTCTGTCATTGAGAAGCAGCTTCTTGTGCTCCACTGTACCACTGACCACATGGCTGGAATCTGACATAACTTCCCTCTGGCAAAAAGAAAACTGCTGAATGGAGCTGGTGAGAAATCATCCCCAGTGAGGAACTCGCATCTGGCTCCAATTCCAAATGGCTCACATGGCAGAGCCTAAACAGATTGAGAGTGGGTTTCGGCAGATGCAACTCTCTCGTGAAATCATGGGACTTCTGCACAATCTAACAATGCGCTTGTCAGGAGAAGCAAACCATGAATCGTCTCCTTAGATGCCCTGCAGCACCACAATGCTCTCCTCAAGATTTGGCAATGCCAACACCAGAAGCGGTGGCCTATGCAGAATATTGGGCAAAAACTATATAGGTTGGACAGGAGACGACGAAGATGACTTCAGTGAGCTATCATTTGTAATAGCCAGGTTGCTTCTGAAAAATATTTACATAGCTCAGTGGGCTTTACCTAGTAAAATAAAATAGTTCTAAGTTTATCGGTGCTTCTGCCATTGGGGGACTGCCTTGACGGGCAGCTGAAGCTCATGAGCTCTGTAGACCCGGAGTGGCTCTACTGCATCGAGGAACCTATAGCAGTGAGGTACTCGGTGAGAGGCAAGACAAAATGTGCCCCCTTCAACCTGACACTGACCAACGTCGTGAAGTATGGTCCAAGCGTCCCCACGACCAATATCTAAATAATAGCAACGGATAGGTGGGTGAAGAAGCATGATATGTTAAAAAAAATCAATGCCTTCTGCATCTGACCATAACTACGCACATAACGTTGTTGAACTTGAAGAGAAATTGGCGAAAATAAGCTGGAGTGTCACGAACATTGATACGTATGATGATTGATCAATTCCCATGACTAATTCTGCTCATTTGACTTCCCCAGTAGCATACAAAGGGACCAATCGTCAGACACCTCAGGTAATGCAAAATCTAACCTACTTGCACAATTGAACTGTCAAATGTAAACACGTACAGCAGTGGGTGCTTGAACACATGAATAATTATCGCAGCGCAGGTGCAAGATTTGTAAAGTTGCAGAGTGGTATCAACGGCAGTGGTTGCGATGACCTCCTTGATCTTTACAGCCACTTATATTTGTTCTTGTCAAGACAACGACTTTCCAGAGGTTTCAGGGAGTGATAGGCCAGTCATTCCCAATCTCAGCCTGCACGCTAGCAATACTCTCTATGGAACTCTCACACCGTATATAGCCAACCGTGCTAATCGGAGGTGCACTATAGTTGAAGCATTCACGTATTTTTCTATAAACAACTGGAGAAAAACAAATTTTCTCACTACAGCGTATCATTTTCATGGGCCAGTGGCTATAGCTGGCATTGATGCCTCAGCTTCTTGACATGGATCTCTATTGGCTACTTGCTTGATAGAAAGGGAATGATTTCACCCACATTTTGACCAAGATTATGTTTCACCCGCCGATAACATTTGCCACTCATTAAGGTAATCAGAGGAATTGTGGGTAATATTGTGAGAGTTCATTATTTTTTACATCTACTGCTGGTGGAAGGGACTGCATTCGAGGAAACTCCAGAATGCATTTGTCCTACTTGTCCACGTTGATGAACATATGTTTTGGAAGAGGTGGGCATTCCCATACTTTATCTAACCACACAAAACCTACCGATAGACTGCAGGGAACCCATTTAGACTGCTGGGTGGACAGGGGTGGAGGCACCCGGATTGCGAGTCCAGTGCCCAACCGTGACACCACGACTGCTCCCTGAAGAGTTCTGCTGTAAATGTGGCATTTTTCAGGATGGTGACGTGTTTGTGTTGTAAGCTCCGTGAAATGTCTTATTTTTATATTAAACGTTCTGAATGTGTTATAAAACTATTATTCACCAAAATGAAACCTATTGATTGAATGTCGCACTACAGTTGCATTATCGTATCGCTATAATAAAAGTACATTATATTTTTATATACGTTTATACAAAATACATACATATGTTTTTAAATGCCCCGATGCTATTAAGGAGTAAAGTCGCCTTAATTAATTAGTTATATGTTATGTTTTGTAGGTGCCTTGGGCAAGAGTAAACTATTAGCTGCAGTCATCAGAGATGTTAACCACACCAGCTTAGTCTTGGAATGGAATGCACCAGACCCAGGCGAATTTCTGGTAACTGTGACGGACAAGGAGACTGGAGACGTGCCGTTCAGGGAAATGACGAATTCCACGACAGCCAATGTGATGGGTTTGACGAGCTGTCATGATTATTTGATACAAATCCAGTCGGTCAACAGCGGAACTCCAGGATTTAGTTACACGGGCAGCCACAGAACACGTGAGTACAAAGTAACATTCAGCACCCCAACATGAGATGCCCACTCATGTCCAAACTTTTTGGTCAATAGCCATAACTGTATCCATAACCGTCTCTACATTATAAGGTTTTCTGCCAGAGCTAAAATAATCATACAATGTATGTATGTATGTTTCACTTATTTCGCACCGTGCGTAGCCAACCGCGGTTATCGGAGGTGCGGGGGAAGGAAACTAAACACATAAAGCAGTTCAAAATAAATTAGTTTTCAATTTAGATGATTTAAAAGTGCATAGCTCCGGTGGCTTCCTAATATCGGAAGGGAGAACGTTCCAGACGGCTGCAGAAACGTATCTGAAAGCGCACGTTGCTCTAACCGTCATTGTTCAATGGCCAGTCAAAGCCGCTGCGAGGATGACCGGATTTCGTGTGATGATTTATGCTCCTTGACGTGATAGATTATGCTCCTTGTATTGCCCTGAGATATCCGTTAGGGCCATCCAAGTTCACTTTCCCTAGAGGTGATCACTGCTATGGTGGTCCGCCACAACTATTGTGAGAGGAGCTACAGCCGGGCTCGCCGCTTTGGGCCGGTTTGTGTGCAGGCGCGGCTCCTCCGTCCTCGGTGTGGACGACCGTGATCAGCAACAGCAGCGTGGCGCTTAGCTGGACTCCGCCCCTGCATGCCGTGCCCACCTCCTACAGCGTGCACATCAACACGCTGCCCTACGGCGATAAAAAGTGCTTCTCGGTCGATGTGGAGCAAACGCGGTATGTTTTTACCGGAATCGCGTCTGATGCTGTCTACAGCGTCGGAGTGAGCGCCTTCTGCGGCACACAGCAAAGCGTGACCGTCAACCTGCAAATCAAAACAGGTGCGTTCTTCAGGAGGGGTTAATCAAACCTGTTTTGTCCACTTTGCTGTAACACAACGGAAGTAGTGGCATGCGACGTTAACAAACACAGCTACGATATCATTTCAGAAATTGCTCATTTTATAACAAGTGTTGCCAGTTAAGTTGCTAAAGAAGCATCTGCCCTCATATTAGGCACTGGTTCTGGCTGCTGCCTTGCCACTTGTGTATGGTTTCCCGCACCTCTGACTCATAATGGAAACTGCGTGTGTTCCAAACTTCGGTATTTAATGATTTTATATACAATCCTGTACCGTTTACGGGATAGGTTATTTCTTTCTGTCATTGAAAGGAGAGCACTTGCCCGTTTCAAATTACTCCGTAACGTGACTAATGGGCACTGCTGAACAATCAAAGGTGTTCCTCATCTGGGAACCAACGGTGAGGGGTAGATTTGTCATCCTGGGCTCTTGAGGTTTTGGGTGCCGTAGAGATTCATCACCGTCCACCGTGCACCTCATGGTGCCTTCACACTCTTTTTGACCTCATTCAGACGTGTGTTCCTTGACCGTGGACAAAGGCAGCTGCCACGAGTTCAAGATGAGATGGTTTTTCTACGCCCACTTCCAAGTGTGTGCCCGTTTCTGGTACGGGGGCTGTGGAGGAAACGGCAACAACTTCATGAGCCGTGAGGAGTGTGAGATGACCTGTAAGACCAGAGGTAAGGGTTCACGAGAGCCATTGTGCGGTCAAACAGCACAGCGGAGCGCACAACACTTAGCATGTTAGTCACGATCCAAAACAAGCAAAGCAATTTCTCAACGTTTTAACTCCGTGGGAATTATGGCCACGGAAACTCCTGCAAGCCAAGGTGAAAACGTATTGAGTGGGGTTGTGCAGCATGGGTGTAATTGGGCTTGATACTGTGACTTGGGTCCTGACTATATTCCAATCCGTAGCTGATCTGATATAATGGATCTGATCCACTGTGTATACTTAAAACAGATGAAGGGTATACGGAAATTGGGCCTTAGGGACACTTTTAGTATTTTGTGGCTCTGGTGGCCTGTAGCTATTGTGTACATGTACCTGTTGGAAGTTGATGAATGTGATTACTCTCATCGAGAACGAACCATGCTTATAATGTTTTATAACCGTATTGTAATTATACCAGAAATGTCGTAGCGTATTTGAGTGATTGCTATTAAACAAATTGTATTATTTCTGTTTGTCTTTTAGGCAGTTCTGACATGACCTTACCTGTGGGTGACATCATGCAGCATGTGAATGTGAAAAGCCTGTCGTGAGTGGTGCTCTGGGAAAGGAGACTCACATTGAAGAAGTGGTGCTAAACTAACAGAAAACCATCTTTCATACACATTCATTATATCGTTTAAGTATATTGTACTCCAATGTTGATCGTATATATTTCAAATCATGTATATTGATGTCATTACAGTTTGCATCCCATTAGGCAGCAAAAAACAGAAATATAATATCAATGTTTGTTCCCGATAACGATTTGAATTCCTTCATTGCTTGCACCCAACTTTTGCAACTCACAAGTAAGTACCGTACTCACTGCACATACCGCGCCATCGTGCACTCACTCTCACCTGCCTCTCCCCTCTCCACTCCCAAAGCCGTAGCGACTACATCGGTAACCTAGGCCTCAGCCAGTGTACTTAGGCCGTGGTGGCGAGATGTTAACTGCCTCGCCTGGTATACAGGAGGTCGTGGATGAATCCCGACCCTGACGCCTGCTGTATATTTGCAGTTTGCATGTCTCTCCCTGTGGTCGCGTGGATTTTTCTTCGGGTCCTCTGGTTTTTCCCTTCACATTTAGAATCAACAAGCGTTCAGAGTATTTAGCTGCTATACATTTCCACGTGACAAGCCACTTAGTTTAGCTATCATTTGTGGCCAGGGCACTTTTGAAATTGAGCAATGTAGCTCAGTGGGCCTTACCTGGTCAAATAAAAAATAGTTTAGTTTACGAGCTCCCTGTCCGAGTATGGTGCTAAACACTTACCTGCCGCAGGCTTTACCACGTGTTTGGACACCGTTCTCAGTCGGGGCAAGTGCAGCAAAGTATAACGTTGTGTCAGGCGTCCCTCGCGTAACGCGTTTGCTCCCCCCCCGCCTCCATAGCGCGAATTCACAGTTATGTGATTCATATTTAAGGGACAAACTTCACGCTTACGCTATGCGTTTTACAGTCACAAAAGTAAAATAAAACATAAAAAAAAATTATAATGAAAGTTCTAAGTTAAAAACTGTCGGAAAGACAGCGTCCCAATGATCATCGCTAAGCTTGGCAGCGTATTTTTAATATGGGTGGGAGGAGCAGAACGCCTTGACATTGGCGTTTACATATCAACAGCTGAGCTATTAACATTAAGTAACTAGGTATACACTACACCTGAGGACGGCTGCTTATTGTTGTGGCCGAAACATCGTGATAATTTTATTGTATTATTTTATTATTTCCCTTCTACGTGACTTTACCGAAAGAACCAATAATATGAATCCCTGCAGTCACGAAAGCTTTAAATCGAAATAAAAGAAAACTAATATTTCGCAGGTTAACCAACCAAAATCTCAATCTGATGGCTTAGCCATTTTAGATCTGAGTAGAAGCAGCCCACGGAAGCGTTCAAAAAGCCCTGAAGTTACTCCTTATTAAGTAATATTTGTAAGTATTAATCTTTAGAATCTTAATTAGTATTTGTCAATAAACTCCTTTTTAAGCAATTGCTGTATTGTTAATAATATTAAGTACTAAATGTATACCTATTTTATAAAACCAGGGCTAAAATAATTAAATGAAGCTTACATTTTCTTCGGTAACGCACCTATCCATATAAATAGGTTTTGTACAGCGCGCTTCGGCTTAGGCGCTGTTTTTCAGGAACGCACGTCGCGCGTTATGCGAGGACGCCTGTTAATGCACGCTGCCCGCCTTCACCGACCCACGCTGATCAACGTTGTGAAGTGTGGCCAATCCGCATGGCGTGGGGAATCACTCATCCAGCAGTGGATTGAGAAAATCAGTCCTGCACGTGAGGGTGCCTATATGTTTAGGATGAGATGTGATGTAACGCGAGTCGCTTATTGTATGTTCGTAAAGTGCTCTAAGATGCCCCGGTGTGAAGGAGGGCGCTGTGTAAAAAAAAAAAATCGCGACACAAATCGGACATCACATATACACACACCACACAAACACACAACTTACAAACCCACAGACGCAGACAAACCGCTTTACACCAGTCACAAGCACACAAGAACTTACAGCTCTTATCTTGCCAATGCACGGTGCTCGTCGTGCGGTCTTGGGGGCGAGTGCTCGTGCCCTGGCATCCTCTTAAATCTAGAAGGTAAGATGTGACGCGAGCTGAAGGATATACGGTGCCAAGGCGTGAGTGGAATAAAGACGGGGTTACGTCTTCGAGGCAAGGTGACGCTGGACGGTGCAAATGTGTGGCGGCCTCGGTGAAATGGACACGGGTAAAAAAAATCGATGCCTCCCACAGTCAACTGACAACCCGTCCATGCCTCTGTTTAACTCCATGCTCAGGAGCCTTGACTTATGGCAAACTGTATTCCCATATATTGTCTTATATGCTGCTCATACTGCATTTCAGCCTCGCCTTATCCTGGTCAAATACCCCCCTTATTATTATGAGGGTATCCCAACCTTTGCATTCTTTCCAGTGTACTGCTCCGATAAAACGTCTTGAGAGCAAATCGACCAAATCACTCTGAATGAAGATTACCTTTTCAGATCTCAGGACCTGATTGGTACTTGGATGGGAAACTGCCTGCGAATACGAGGTGTTATATGCTTTTTACGGATATGTGTGGGTTTTCTCCAGGTGCTCTGGTTTATCTCCCACATGCTGCGCATAATCCCACTCGTTAAGAGAATTGATGAATGCAAGACTGAATAAAGATTAGTGGCTTAATGAGGCTTTCCTGGGAAAATAAAGGGAAAATATTAGATAAGGGCTAGCTTCAGTCTCGCATGAGAAAACCTTGCATACTTAAAGGAAAAGCCTCAATGCCAGCACGTGTTATAACTTATATTATTATGAAGCTTGTTTACCCAGGAAAGCCTCATTAAGTCTCAACACTTAATTAGGAAGGAGGCAAAGTTATGATTAATCCCATTGAGTAATTTGCAGGTACATTTTCAGTCTTTGGATATTTACCCAATACCAGATACATTGTATGAGTTTTTTGCTATGGAAGGGAACTAACTGGAGACCCTGGAGGAAGGCCCATGCAGAACAGGGGGGGGGGGGGGACATACAACCTCCACATAGAAAGGTGCCGGATTTGTGAATCAAACCCAGGCGCTTGTTGATGTGAGGCACGCGTGCCATCACCGCGCCATCCTGCCACATATCACACTTGAGACAGAGGCCAGTGAACCCTATTGACTGTGCAAGTGTTTCTGCTTTAGCAACATTTATTCATTATTAAAATAATAAATACAATTTAATAAATATCCACGCAAGTATGTCTCGTCTGAATATGCATCTTACGGTGTTTCAGTTAAAACCGCATTTTTTCTCCTTCCTCTGCACCTCCGATTAGCATGGTTGGCTACGTACGGTGGTAAAGAAGTTCTACAAATATGTGTCGTAGGTCTCTTCTACTCGAGGCTTTGTGTAGGCCTCGGCAAGGTAAGGTAGTTTACCCTTTTTACCGAGTAAAAGGGTAAAGGTAAAGGGTAACGATGTCTACATGCCAAGGGGTAAGGTAAAGGGTCGGGTAAAGGTAGCTCGGAAGAATTACCCGGTAGGGTAAAGATAGCGCAAAGTATTACCCGGTAAATACGGCACCTTGTTTACCGCTAAAAGCTCCGTCGCGCAGTCCGTGGCCTCCATATAATAAGTAATATTAAAACAAACGTTATTAAAAACACGCTTTTATGAAATGTACGAGTAATGGCAGAACTCCACGACTCCAGGAAGTGGCCCCGAAGCTTGCCATAACGTCAGGGACCGTGGTGATTTACAGCCAACGTCAGTTGAGCGTGGACAATTAGACCCAAGCCGAAACATAACATAACAAAGATTGTTTAAAAAGCTATAGATTTTTTTATGATAGAATATAAAATTGTCATCAGTATGACCTAAGTATACCAAGTTTGCAGTCGATACCACATTAGGAAGTGGGTTAAAATCGAGTTACAAGATTTGAGGATACAACAACAACAATGACAACAGACAGAGTGAGTTAAAAGAAAGCGTGTAAAATTGGAATAATCAAGAGTATTCTATATGATTAAAGCGCTCTACCTAGCATTTACCGTTATAAACCTTGTTCATGTGTAGTAGTTCTCTAGTAATTACCCTGTAATCGGGTAATTTGTATGAGGTAAGGGTAAGCTCGTTGCTTTTTACCTTACCTGCTAAAGGGTAAAAGGTAGGGTAGAGTGATTGTATTGTGGTAAGGTAAAAGGTAGGGTAAAGGTAGGCTCGTTTTTACCTTTTAACTTTTACCTTGCTGATGCCTAGCTTTGTGTGTGCGGGCGGCGTGCGTTGCGCACACACTCAGTCGGAGACTAGGTAGTCGCAGGAGGCACTGTCCTTCCTTTTTAAATCCTTTATATTAAGTTCGCTCGCTTGCTTGCGTGCTTGCGTGCTTGCTTGCTTGCTTACGACCGTGCAAACCTTTCGGTCGTTTTTTAACCCACTTCCCGTGATCCAATCCAGCTGACATTTTGCACACAGACTCGTTGTGCGTGACAATTAATGTTCGTGACATTTTTTTTCCAAAATTTTACACTGTTTAGGGAAAACAAATTAAATATTTAATTACCAATTGTTTAATACTGCAGACAATCATCTGACCCATAGGTGGCAGCCATCTCAAGCCAGAGGACGAGAGGACTCTAGCCGCCACGCATATAAAGGATTTATAGTGAAAAACTTTGTTTTTACTGGTTATACTTATTATTGTTGTGTTCACGCCACCAACTCCAGCCCCCTCTCTCACGACCACGCTGCCGTACGACCCGGCCCAGACACAACCCTGTCCGTGTTGCACCGACGGCGTCGACCGAGACAGCCAACTACTGTTCGGCCGCGCAATGATCGGGTGAAGGCGGCAGCGATGAGGGCGGCAACGACGACAGCGACGAGACAAGTCCACTCCCAGAACCGGCAACCCGGAGCTCTCGCTCTCACTACTTATATTCCCCTTGGCGTGGCTTGGCTCCACCCTAGCCATGCCTCCCTTCCTTAACCCACCAGAGGGTTCCAGGGGCCTCCCCACGAGGCCTGCCTTGACCCTTGTCCCAGTTCACACCCTGCCTGCACACCCATGTATATGCTCAACTGCGTGTGCGCTAAGTGTCCACCTGCAGTTGCAGCTGCTGTACAACAGTCATGCATACGTTCAAAGATCAATGGTCAATAATATCTCGCATTCAAACTATCCAGTAAGGTTCTCAAGGAAACACAAGAACAACGAATTGCCACGCACATCTGTTATAACAACACTGCTCAACGGGCAATAGTCACACAAACTCTCGTACTCTTCATTTGTTAGGGAAGTTAGAACTGCCAAGGGATCACTTCCCCAGTTCAGATAAATTAGAAACAAAAATATTGGAGGCGTAGGAGTAAAACAAAAGATGTGTAATGTGAGGTTATATCCGGGTTGTTGACGGATTACAACTCGTCACGACGATTGGCTCTACCGGTCCTGGTTCATAGCCAATGGGGGGAAGCCTAGGGGCGTGGCCCTGACGTAATGGAAAGGTGACAGCTGGTTGTAGAGGATTGGTTCTACTGGCTTTAGCCACAGCCAATGGGGAGACGAGTCAGGGGCGTGGTCCCGGGAGCCTCTAGAATATTCCATGGAGGCTAACCAGGATTGGTGGAAACGTACCACGTGACCCGGGTATTAAATATGGGTGGAGACATACGACACGTGGTCAGAACGGGAACGAACAGAGGAAGGGGGCCACGCGGAAGCGGGGCTCCGGGTTGCCACGTGGCAGTGTGTCTCTCTCTCTATCTGTCCCTCTCACGCTGCCTGTCAGCAGCGTGAAGGAAAGCTGTAATGCAAGGTTGAATAAAAGACCGGATGCCAGAAGTCGCCTCAACGAGCTTTATTACATTGGTGTCAGAAGTGTCTCTTGAGACCGTTTGGACGATCCTTTAAGATGCCCAAGCACCTCAAGAAGAAGAACCCACTGGACCCTCCGGCAGAGGAAGAAGTTGAGGCGGATGAGGACGAGCTGCTGGGAGCTGCGGGTCCTCTGCCTCCGGCTGCTGCTCTCCCCGACGCCGCTCATCGCCGACAGGCTGGAGAAGCGACGTCCTCAACTGCGGATGAGGGATGGCGACAACTGGCGGAGCAAATTGATTCGCTCCGTGCGATTTTGCTGAATCTGGTGACGGCGGTCGCATCCTTAGCGGCCCTCGTGCAGCCGCGTGGATTTCAACCAAGTGCAGATGACCAGGATTTTCAGCGGGAATCGACGTCCGCCATTGTTCCTGCCGCGCAGGGAGAGGCCTCCATCTTAGGCGGGGCTGCTGCGATGAAGCCGCCGGACGCCATCTTGGGAGGGCCTGCTACCACGCGGCCGCCGGATGCCATCTTGGGCGGGGCTGCTGCGATGAAGACGCCGGACGCCATCTTGGGCGGGGCTGCTGCGATGAAGCCACCGGACACCATCTTGGGCGGGGTTGCTGTCACGTGGCTGCTGGACGCCATCTTGACGGAGCCGCGAAATACGCGGGAAGCAGGAAATAGAGACGCTCGAGGCGTCGAACATTCACCGCGGACATCGCCTTCCTCAAATCAAGGAATTTGTTGCCGGGGGCGATTGGAGTGCGTTCACGTGGCGGTTCGAGTCAGCCTTTCGATCCGTATGATGGACGGAGGTGGAGGCACTGGAGGCGCTGCCCACGCTGCTAGATGATGTCTCCCTGGCGGTCTTTCGATCCATCCCGGCGACCAAGAAGAAGACGCTTCGTGACGCTTTCACGGAAATGGCAGAGTTTTACGAACCGCCGATGGCGGCTACCAAGAAATTTATGTCACATCGTCGAGGACCAGAGGAATCGCCCTTGGCGTACCGAGGGGCGCTGTTAGCGCTTGCCATGGCCGCCTACCCCGACTCGTCAGCTGATCTCCTGGATCCTCACATCCTTTCCAGAATGATTATTGTCGTGTACCTGTGTCGATGCCGCACTCTGTGACACAATGGAAAAAATTGGCCCATAGGGTGGTGGCACCCCGTACCGTCGATGGCGTCGATGTTCGTATTTTGGTAGACACTGGCGCGTCTGCCACCATCATTTCCGATGTAATTTTTCATCTCCTGCCCATTCCTACGTCACGGATCCGACCGGTTAATGATGCGTGCGTTGCTGCTAATGGGGGTAGCATGGGTATTTTGGGGCAAGTTGATGTGCGCATTGCTATTGGGAATATCACCGCGGAGGGACCAGTGTTGATTTCTCGTTCACTGGCCGTCCCATGCCTATTGGGCACCGATTTCTTGCGCCGCATGCCAATTAAGATACTCGTCGACCAAGGTTGCTTAGAAATGCCAGGGGGCCGTAGGATGTCGTTCTTGCCTTCCCTGCTGGGCCGTTCGCCCCCGGGTAACGCGGTTAACGCGATTGTTGCTGCCACGGTGGAGGTGCCGTCGGGCTCGCAAATGCTTGTTCCGCTGCGTTACCGAAAGCGTTTGGATGCTGCGGACGGTGCGACGGGTGTGCTGTTGTCCCCGTCGAATTCGGTGGCAAGATCCTTTTCTCTAGTAGCGGCTCAAACTATCTTTCGGCCTGGTCAGGCCCCGTTTATACAAGTGTTAAATGGGGGCCCGAACCGGGTCGTCGTCCCGGCTGGATCGGTATTCGCTCACGCCACTACCGACTTCATCAGCTTTGAGGGGGAACCAACCACTAAAATGGCCGCTAGCGGGCCACGATACGATCGTTCACACGATCGATGGATCGCGGAATTGTGCGGGTAAAACACATCTTTGTCGCACACGTAAAGAAGCGCCTTGCAATCATTATTGTCGGAGTACGCTGACGTTTTCAGTAAAAACTAATTGGATCTGGGCCATACCTCGCTCTTGTCACACCACATTGACACCGGTGCGGCGGGACCGATTTGTATGCACCCGCATCGCATGAGCCCTGCTGAAAGGGAACACGTGCACGGCGCGGTGGACGACATGTTGGCGGCCGATATAATTTCGCCGTCCAACAGTCCTTGGGGCGCGCCGGTGGTGCTGGTTAAGAAAAAGGATGGTGGAACGAGGTTTTGTGTAGATTTCCGCAGATTGAATAAGATATCCGTGGCAGACGCATACCCCTTGCCACGGATGGACGACTCGTTGGACGCTTTGTCAGGGGCAAATTTTTTCTCCACCCTCGACCTGTCGTCTGGGTTTTGGCAGCTTCCCCTCGATGACGCGTCCAAACCTAAAACGGCGTTCCACACGCCACAAGGCCTCTTTGAGTTTAACCGCTTACCTATGGGCTTGAATGCGGCACCGGCGACGTTCCAACATTTGATGGAACTGGTACTAGCGGGGCTGCAGTGGGAAACATGCCTCATATATTTGGACGATATCATCGTATTCAGCCGCACGTTCGAAGAACACCTCCAACGCCTGGAGACTGCTTTTCAGAGGATGCGCTCGGCTGACCTAAAATTTAAAACAAAAAAGTGCCACCTTTTGCAACGGTCTGTCCGATACTTGGGTCACATCGTCAGCTCGGACGGTGTGTCCACGGACCCTCAGAAAACGGCGTGTGTCCGAGAGTGGCCCACGCCCACTTCGGTGGGCGACGTATGGCGGTTTATTGGGTTCGCATCCTACTATCGCCGTTTCGTTAAAAACTTCGCGATGCTGGCTAAGCCACTGCATGTTCTGACGGGGAAAAATCTGAGATTTAAATGGGGGCCGGAAGAGGAGCGCTCTTTTCAATCTCTTCTGGATTACCTCGCCACCGCGCCGACGCTCGACTACCCGGACTTTTCTCAGCCATTCATCCTTGACACGGATGCTATCGATATTGGCATAGGAGCCGTTTTGTCACAACGGAAACACTCAGAACTAACATTTCTGTAGAGTGCACATATGATGAACAGTGAAATACCGTGTAAAAACTAATTTGGAACAGTGTTTAAGAGACAAGTAAAACCCTATGATGAACACTCTTGGGAGTCAGCGTTTTGCCAGACAGGGGCTCTTGGATTGTTTATCCAGTCCACCTAGACCAGTGGTTCTTAACCTGGGGTGCACGCACCCTTGGGGGTGCGAGATGCCATTTCTGGGGGTGCAAGATGCCCTTTCTGGGGGTGCGAGACATGGCCAGGTTTTTTTAGAAGGCAAACACAAATTAAGCACGGGCACAACTACTTTGTTTCATCAAACCTACATATTTATATATTTATGAACGTTATACAACTGACGTAGACCATCATTCAGTCTTTATTTCACTAGGACGGGCGTATTTCAGTAAATCTGAAACTTGCAAGCGAAAAGCAGACCGCGACGTGATATTCATTGCATCCATCTGTGTGCAATTTGTAAGGCCGCGGTGACACAGACTTATTTAATTTAAAGGTTATAATCCAAGGCCGTAATTATAATATATATTGGGGGGGACACATCCCCCCCAATATATCCCCCCCAATATTCAAATATGCTCAAAATGTCCCCCCCCCCAATATATTGCTATAAAAAAAGTAATCATAATTGCTATGCTATGTAAATAAAACAACAATTTGCTAAACCTTGGCCACAATGTCTGGACTTGTCTTCATATAAATCAATCTCTTTATGTGATTGTGGTTATAGTTGTACTTTATTAATCCCTAATCTCAAACATTGCATACAATGAAACAAGAAATGGTAAAAAAGTAAAAGCATAGCAATGTAATACAATACACTATTAGACAAATATTGTAAAACATAAATAAAAAGTCCATCCCATGTGTTAGTTAATTTTTTAATATTTTAGGCAGGAAATAGCAGGAAATGAGTTTTCAAATTTAGATATTTTCTGGGTTGAAAACCTCAAACCCCTAGAAGATTTGGTCCCCCCCAGTGTTGACTCCATGGCTACGGCCTTGTTATAATCCCTTGTTCAACATGATGTTCTTTTTACTTTGATGTCTCAGTCGCGTTACGGAGATCGCGTGACGTGAGGGTTCTGCCTTTGTACTGAGGGTTGTAAGTTGACGTTGAGGAGGGGAGAGGAGGCGCTTCGACCCCCCATGTGGAGTGACGTCAGCCGCTAATTATTATGAATGGAGGAGTGTGTTCATTTGGAGGACGTCACATTTGAATGGTTACCATTAATGAGGGGGGCTGTTCGGTCTGGTGTGACGTCAACTGCTCATGATTATTAATGAGGGAGGCTGGTGGACGTGGAGTGACGTCACGTGCGTTACACACTGACATTCTTGGGTAAATATAGTAGTAAATGGGCCAGTACCCCCTCAATAAAGTGGACATTACAACGGAACTGGAACAGTACAGAGGGCATAGAGCAAGCAATGAATGAAAAACGAAACCCGTTACAACCTCAGTGGCTAACCCGTCGCGCCCTTACAAATCCAGGGGGATCGGAAACGAAAATAACAAGGGCCATATATTTTTTTAGAAATCGGTAAACAAAAAGACCCTCGCATATTTCAAGAGCCGCAATGCACTGCGGTGAATACGAGATGGCGGTCCTTCATAAATGACGTCACGAAGCAGCACTCCTTAAAGAGCCACCGCATGTGGCTCTGGAGCCGCAGATTGCCGATCCCTGGACCCAGATCAGGCACAGGTCTCCCATCGTCGATTGCCCCGATTACTTTAACGTTTACAACGATAGCAGCCGACGTTGAACCCACAAATATTGCACTCTCCTCTTGTATCCGGCAGGGAATGCTCTTGCCCCATCCATTGCTCTTGAGGAGTCGGGGCTACGATTTTGGTTCGGTGAGTTTGAGTCAAAATTAACGACCATGGTGCACCACGAACATCGAATTCAATGAAAGGTGATGGGACCCAAGATGGGGTGGTGGCCCAACGTAAGGTTTTTCTGTTCAACAAGAACAATATGTAGATGGAACAGCAAAAATTATGATTTAACTGCTTTAAAAAACCTTAAACCAAGCGGATAATTAAAACAATATATATGTTGTGTAAACATAAAACTCGCCCTTTTGAATCGATTCTATCTGAATAGATTTTTTAAAATCGAAATTATTGTGGCGTCCAGTCTGCAGAGGGGCAGCCCTGGAGATTGCGACATGAGATGAGCCCCGTGGAGGAGAGGAGAAGACAGATTTGCGAATGTTGGATTTGATGGCGATCACTTGGGGAGGGCCTTCATTCAGCAGCGGAGCGACCAATGCTGACCAACCAATGTGATTTGGAGGGCAATGTTAACATGTGTTGACGATGTAATTTTGGTCCGATAAAATAATATACGATTCCAAACCACCGTTTGTATTCGCTGTTAAATGCTCGCGTTATGCTATCGGCATAACTAAGAGCTGGGACACCCAAATACTGCTTATGGTAGTGCATAGGCATGCAACGAGTAATCTATTTCGGATTTATGCAAATATTGCAGGTGGCATGAAGGATAATAAAGCACCTGAAGCTGCAAAAGACATATACAATTGTGTGTACCATTGTGAGATTGTGAGTCTGTGGTTGTAAGGCTATTATTATAGTGTTCCGCTTCATTACCCAGGAAATCATCACTGAGGCTCAGGATTTATTTTCAGGAGGGTCCTGCCAAGTTGTAGCAGTTCAGGGTCGATGTTGCTCACGACATTTGAGTGATTGGTCGGTCATTGTTCAGCATTGAGGTGTTTGGTAACACTGGTACATTTGTACGTTTTAATATCTGCAATAGAGTACTGCGTATGCGTGACTGTGGGCATGAACTCGCATGTGAGTCGGTGTGAGACCAATCGCGCCCATGCGACTGATCCCTCCCATTTGAGTCGGTGTGAGGTTGATCTCCCATGCGAGTTGATGTGAGTCGGTGTGAGTCTGACCTCTCCCACGTGAGTCGGTATGAGTCTGATCGCTCCCATGTGAGTCGATGTGAGTGCCCTCTCCCATGTGAGTCGGTGTGAGTGACCTCTCCCATGTGAGTCGGTGTGAGTGACCTCTCCCATGTGAGTCGGTGTGAGTCAGTGTGTCTCAACTCCCATGTGAATCGGTGTGAGTCGGTGTGAGTCTGACCTCTCCCATGTAAGTCGGTGTGAGTGCCCTCTCCCATGTGAGTCGGTGTGAGTGACCTCTCCCATGTGAGTCGGTGAGTATGACCTCGCCCATGTGAGTCGGTGTGAAATTGAACTCGAATATGAGTCAGTCTGAGTCTTACCACTCCCATGCGAGTCGGTGTGAGTCTGATCGCTCCCATGTGAGTCGGTGTGAGACTGATCTCCCATGTGAGTCGGTGTAAGTGACCTCTCCCATGCCAGTCGGTGTGAGTCTGACCTCTCCCATGTGAATTGGTGCGAGTCGGTGTGAGTGCGCTCAGCTCCGCCCAGACCGGAGGGGGGGGGGTCCCACTGAGCGGGGCCGCCCCGCGCCATGCCTATTTCAGCGCCGCCCGCCGAGCGCTCCTCGCATCATCCACGTGTCTGAGGAGCATCCACCGCAGCATCACCCTCCTCCTCCTACTCAGCATTACCCTCCTCCTCCTACTCAGCATCACACTCCTCCTCCTGCTCATCATCACCCTCCTCCTCAGCATCACACTCCTCCTCCTACTCATCATCACCCTCCTCCTCAGCATCACCCTCCTACTACTCAGTATCACCCTCCTACTACTCAGCATCACACTCCTACTCAGCGTCACCCTCATCCTAACTCAGCACCCATCTCTCCGTCGTCGTCCGTGTGCGGCGCGGTAAGACGTGCATGGGTGCCGTGACCGTCTGCTGTGGGTGTTGCTGCTGCTGTTGTTTTTGTGCCCTTGTTACGCCGCTGTTTTTATTGCTCTTCTTTAACGCTGTTGTGCTGTTGTTCATCTATGCCGGTGTTATCTTGATGTACTGTTGTTTTATACCGTTGCGCTGGTAAGCTGTTTTTATTGTATTGTGCTGTTGTTTTTATTCCTGTTCTTTAATGCTGATGTGCTATTTGTTGTTATATGCTGTTCCGTTATGCTGTGGTTGTGTTATGCTGTTGTGTTGCTCTGTTGTTATTATGTTATGCTATTGTTTTACGTTATTATGCTGCTTGCGCTAGTTTAAGTGGGCGTATGACAGCATCACACTTTCCAGCATCGCACATCATGCAGGCAGCTCGAGCGCAAAGCGTACAAAGATACACAACGAAAAAGATCCCCCGTGTAGCCTTTGGCAGACTTGGGGCACAGCACAACTGAGAGACACGGCACAGTCTTACACAAGGCTCTCGATGCACAACAGTAATAATGGACACACAAAAGTTGCACAACACGCGCGCAAGATAGCATGGAGAGCGGCACAGAACAAAACGCAAACCTTACAGCAACAGATGCAGTGCACAACAGCACATTGCACGCAGCACAATATATAATGCAGTACACGTGTCCGTTGGTGGCCCATGGCCAATAGTGAAAATTCCACATTCATATGGCGGGGCCAGTGACCCCGTATGAACAGCCGCTGTTGAATTGAAACATTGCAATACAGCCAAGCACAATATGAAACAAAAAACAACGAATTAATTGTCTGAAAACATCTTCGTATCTAGAGAAGCGCAGAGCTTGGCCAATGTTTGGCGCCGGCTCATCGTCTGCCTTTGCTGTCTTCCTGCTCGTCTGTGGTACCTGAACGATTCTAAACTTGATTATGAGCAATGTATCGCTAGTTCAATGTCAATGTACAATTTTATTGAGGGACTGTGCTTTGTCTTGGTGTGGTCCGGGGCTGTTTTTCCTGTTGTTTTACTGCATTTTTCAAGCTTGGGAATTGATTTATTAATGAGATTTGAACTTGTATACGTTTGTTTATTTATTTAAGGGGCTTCCTGGTGGCGAGATGTTAACTACCTCGCCGGATATGCAGGAGGTCGTGGGTTCGACCCCGACCCTGGCGCCTCTATATTTGGAGTTTGCATGTCTCTCTCTCTCTCCCCGTGGTCGTGTGGATTTTTTTCTCCGGGTCCTCCGGTCTTTCCCTCCACATTTAGAAACATGTTTTTAGATAATTTTGCTGCTATAAATTTCCACACGACAAGCCACTTCGTTGATCTATCATTTGGGGCCAGGTCGCTTCTGAAAAATAAACTAATAGCTCTGCGGACTTAATTTGATAAGATAAAAAAAAATCATTTTGTATATTTGTAAAGTTATTTGTTTACCTTTCCTATACTTTGCACTCCTATCGTGTTTTTGTATTGTTTGTTGTTGTAACGCTGTGGTTTGCCCCTACTAGACATATATGAAAAAAAGCTTTATAGCTCATCTGATTCCTCCAGTATAAATATTCCGATTCCGATTGGTGGTCGGCGCTGTGTTCGTTTAATACATTCCAGTGTTATAACAAAAATACAACGCACTCCCACCCAGCGCAGCATACTACTGCACAGCCAAAAACTGGTAGTGTGGACCACACTCACGGCTAGGGCCGGCGCTTAGAAGGTCCCTGCCGTGAGCCCTGCCCCACCAAAATAAATCTTAAACGAAACTATGTTTCACTTTGTCCAGGTCAGGCCCACTGTGCTATATAGATTGCGTTTTCAGAAGCGAGCTGGCCACAAATGATAGCCCAACGAAGTGGCTTATTGTGAGGACATTTCTAGCAGTCAGATGATCTAGACCAGGGGTTGGGAACCAGATTCCAAAAAACACAGGATGAGATGGTACTATCCTTTGTGCAAGCACTTCCAAGAGTTCATGAACAGTGAGCCTGGTGAAATTTGAGGAGCGCATCGTCAGTAGTGAACCTTTGGTTCCTAGGGTGTTTCGGCCTTTCATACTATACACCCTCCCCAAAGGCGGTCAGCGACAGGGTGATCAATCCTACGCTTGCGTCCCATTCCCAATTAGTCATAGGAGTTGCCTTGTTGGGACTATGCATGGCAAGGGCGTCCTCCTCCCTGAGTCAAGCATTGTTGACTGCATACCTCCTGCCCCTCTCACTTTGGGGCCCAGCTGGGGTCTTTCCTCTTCATCCAGAGCCACTGACTGCTGCCTTCTGCCGCCTCCGATACAGCTCTGATTGCCGAACGCTGGCACTGGCCCTTAATTCCCAGGTCTCTAAGCAGTCTGGTTGTAGATGTTGCCACAAAACCTCTGCAGCCCACCTCCACTGGTCGGACTTCTGTGTTCCAGCCATGATGCCGTGCTTCGGCAGCTAGATCGGCATAGCGCAGATGTTTTCGCTCATAAGCCTCATCTACTGAGTCCTCCCAGGGTACTGTGAGCTCAATGATGAAGACCTTCTTGAGCAAACGGGACCAGAGCACCATGTCAGGTCTTAGGGTGGTGGTTGCGATCTCCGGAGGAAACACAAGTTGCCGGCCAATGTCAGCTAGCATTTTCCAGTCGCGGGCCAAGCGCAGCTGGTCTCGCTCTAATGGTGTAGAGCCGCTCTTCGGTGGTTTAGCCCCTTCGCGGACAAAGGTCGTCCGTAAGGGGTGTGATGCTGCTGGGGGTGGTAGGGAGTTGGTGGCAGCTCGCTTGTCCTCCAGGGCGGACGCAAGGTTTTTAAGGACTTGGTTGTGACGCCAAGTGTAGCGTCCTTGGGTGAGGCTTGTTTTACACCCTGTGAGAATGTGCCTGAGGTTGGCTGGCATGGAACAGAGGGCACAGTCCGGATCTTCACAAAACCAACAAGAATAGACATTTTTTTCCAATTCGGTAAAACAATCCAATATTTCCAGAGCCGCAATGCACGTGAATACGAAACTGGTCCTTAACAAATAACGTGTCACGAAGCAGTCGTTAGAGAGCCGTGTGCTGCTCCGGAGCAGCAGGTTGCAGACAACTGCTCTCAACGCACGATGTCGATTCTTGATGTGACGGGTACAATTAGAGGATCCTGGAGAAAATCTACGTGACCACGGGGTCATGCAAACTCCAAATATACAGCAGGCGTCAGGGTAGGGATCGAACCCAAGATCTCCTGTATACCAGGCGAGGTAGTTAACTCTAGATTTGAAGCTTTCGTGACTGCAAGGATTCATACTCTTTGGTTATTTCGGTAAAGTCACGTAGGTAAAAAATAATAAAAATTAATAAAAGTAATAATAAAAATAAAATATTTTTTATTATTACTTTAAATTTTATTATTTTTTACCTACGTGACTTCACCGAAAAAACCTAAGAGTATGAGGTAGTTAACATCTCGCCACTCTCCCTGAGTGCTAGGCCACTGTTGTTACGGTGCCGCCCACCCCCAAACAGCAGCATCAGTTCGACTGCCCCCATCTCCATCCGAGAGGAGCTGGAGCCACGCCTCACCCATCCGTAGCACGCACAGGAATGGTGGCGCGCGCATCTGGAGCGCACAGTGAGGGGCGCCATGCCGGCACATTCCTGCGATTAGGACGAAACCTTAACCCCGAGTGCCGCAAACCACGGGGCCTCTCTGTTTCCCACCACCAGCTGCTGCTGCTGCAGGCCGTCACACCGCGCGTCCCGCATGCTCGCCGCTCACACGTACCCCGACTTTGTTGTTTATTTTGGCACAGGTAAATCACATTGATGCGCATAGAGCGCCTTCACTCGTATTTACGTATGTTGAACTTTTTTCGCACCGTGCGTAACCAGCCACATTATTCCATTCTGACACAGAATTCTGACAGAATGGAATGATGTAGTTGGCGGATGAATGCACGTTTTGATAGGGACCTGGTTACACCATACAAATCTGGTTATAGGAAAAAGAAAAAAACGATAATAACATGATTTTAAAACAATTGTATGTGCTCAAGTTTTGGTCGTACGTCATACATCAAAGTGGTACAATCAGATTAAACAATATAGCAAGCCGAGTAGAACACGTGCCATGCAAAACATGTTGGGTGTAAAACAGCTCGGAGGTCGGTGAGATAGTAAACATTTTTTACGAATTAAAGTTTCTAAAGCAGAGCGATCAATTGGTCGTGGTGGTGACATTTATGGTTGTGAGTTTATAGAGGGTGCTTTGGTGCCATCGGTGATCACGTTTAAAACGATCCAAACTGATTATCAGGATGTCACGCAACTTGTAAACCCAGCATAATGTTATCCTATAAAATATAAATATGTAGAGGGCCTTAGCTCAAGGTCCTTTACAGAGTTTAAAAGCGGTAAAAAAATCGAGTGAATTAGATGGCAAGGGCAGTGCAAGGGCCGAGGAATGAGTGACCGTGAAAGAGGGCACGTGTGATGTCACGAAAAGGCTATCGGTGAGGGATGGGACAAAGTGGAGGGGCGAGGAGATGGAAGAGGAAGGGAATGGGCGATGGAGAAGAGGTGAGGCTTAAAAAGAGGAACGGAAGGAGGTTAAGGAGGGGGACTGCTTAATCAGTTCATTTCAGTTTATTTTGAAGTAACCTGTGAGCTAAGACTTTCATTAATAACAACCATGAACCGTTTTCGTGACAGACATTACACATCAGAGAAAAATAAATGATTAATACAAATGAAAAAATGTAAAAAAACGTAATAAATCAGATCATTTCAAATATAAAATGTATCTTTAAAAATTTTGAGTTAATTAAGGATTACAAAAAGTGCAAGATTAGGAATAAAATGTGCCAGTGGTAAACACACCGTTTCCCAAGAAACACTAAATTTGTACATCACAGCAAGGCACTAATTTATTTTTAAACAGTCAGTATGTAAGCACATTGCTAAGTTTCTTTAAATAACCTAATTCAACTTTCCTGATGTGCGTGTGATTTTTGTTGTTGTAGTTTTCATCATGGGTTTTCCAGGCAAGTAAAAGTTAAACCCTCTTCAAAATGTAATCGGGGCCAAGTATCCCAATGCGGGGGGGGGGGGGGGGGAGAAGAGTCTCGAGATTGTGAGTCTTCCCTGGATAAGTAACGTACAATGTGTATATCCCTCTTCAGTTGCCATGGCAATGTCACGTGTAGTTACGAAGGAGCCCCCCCCCCCCCGCCATCAGATAGTAATTTGAAAAATCAGGGCAGCTTGGGCCCCTCTTACCCAACCCCGAGAGTCCCAACCCCCATCCCAGATCTATTCCTTGCCAGGCACGCAGTCTGGCTTTGTAGTTTCCTGTTTCTTTGCATTAGATCAAGAGCCAGTACAGTAGATGGAAGGCGACAGACAGATGAGGCCAAATAAAAAAAAAGCGTTAGTGTAATCTTTAGATATATATTGTTTAAAATTAATATTGCAATAGATGAGCTGTCTTGAGATTACGTGGCCGATGTCTCAAAGCATGTGACCACCCGCAGCTTGGTTATGCCATGGTGTGTTGTGTGCACTGCTCTGCTTCCCTTGATTGTGTGTGTGAATAAGACTACGTATAATATCATTTGGGTATTTCGGTAAAGTCACGTAGATAGGTTCAAAGAAAATAACAAAAAACTACGACGTGTCGATCGCAACACCAGCGAAAGATCCAAAGAATATGAATTACTGCAGTCACGAAAGCTTTCAGTTAAGATTTAAGACTGAGTATCTTTTAGAAGTTTAGAATGTATGCAAATACGGTCATGTTTTTCGGTTAAACTCTCCTTTTTGTTTGTACCAAATAGTATAAGTGCTCTGGCCAAATTCCAAGTATGTCATCATGACTCCAGCTGCGGCTATATCCAGTGCCAGAGCGAACAATTATTCGGAGTCAAGATTTCCAATGAGCACGGAGGGTGTTGAGATGCCGTGTCCAAAGGGACACTGTGGTGCCCAGGTGAGGGTATTGATACTGGTAGGAACGAAGTGGACCAGACCACCAATAGATTAATGTGTCTGTCCGTCCGTCCGACTGTCCGTCCGTCCGTCCGTGTATCAACATCGCCCCCTACTGCAAACACTTGGCATGACCCTGTCCGACAAGATGGCCGCCCGCTCCCCCTGCGATCTGTGAATTAAACAAGATGGCCGTCGCTTCCGGCGCATCACGGCAAAACTTTAAACTTCGCTTCAAAATTACTTTACTGAAACGCAGTACGTTTAAAAAAAAAATTACTTTACTGAAACGCAGCACGTTTTTTTAACACAGAGACAAGAAACATTTATTAACACAGAGAAGAGATATTTAATCGCCTTATTTGTGCACGAAAAGCACGGCGCGAGGCCTAGTGCGGCAGGCTTCGCGAGGCCTAGTGCGGCAGGCTTATTAACACAGAGACGAGATACATTTAATCGCCTTATTTGTGCACGAAAAGCACGGCGCGAGGCCTAGTGCGGCAGGCTTCGCGAGGCCTAGTGCGGCAAGCTTATTAACACAGAGATGAAACGCAGCACGTTTATTTAAAAAAAAAATTACTTTACTGAAACGCAGCACGTTTTTTTAACACAGAGACAAGAAACATTTATTAACACAGAGACGAGATACATTTAATCGCCTTATTTGTGCACGAAAAGCATGGCGCGAGGCCTAGTGCGGCAGGCTTCGCGAGGCCTAGTGCGGCAGGCTTCGCGAGGCCTAGTGCAGAAGGTGGTGGTGGGGTAGTGGTGGGGGGTGGTGGTGGGTGGTGGTGGGAGGGCTGGTGGGAGGGGTGGTGTTGGGGGGTCTTTAAATCTCACAGCGTTTCTTGTCAAAACAAACACTTTTAATTAACGTTACACTAGAATACAGTAATTTTTTCTTTAACTCCTCTATACCCGGTCGATATCCCTGTACCGGTACTAAGTATTATTCCTACCAGCCCACCCCGCAGGGTCCTGTTATCTGGTGAGGTCTGGATGATCGTTGTGGGGGTGGGGGGAGGTCAGGGGGTGAAACGCGTGGATGATGGGATGGCTCTGGGTGACAGGAAGAGACGGAGACATATATTTACTAGGAAGTTGGGGGGCGCCATACTGTAGGGGCCCCCCAACAACCACAGCCTGCGGCGGCCCCCAAAAGACTAATCAAGTAAATCCTTAGGATTGTGTGGTGGGCCTTCATCCAGCAGTGGATTTAAGCACACAAAAAACTCCAGCATTAATGTAATGGACAGAGCACGGCTCTGCCTCAGGGCAGCAGCGGACCGAGCACGGCTCTGCCTCAGGCCAGCAGTGGAGAGAGTGCGTCTGGCTCCCTCACGGCAGCAGTGGAAACATCGCGTCTGGCTCCCTCGCGGCAGAGTGGAGACAGCGCGGCTCTCCCTCGAGCCAGCAGTGGAGAGTATGGGGGTCCCTCAGGGCAGCAGTGGACGGAGCACGGCTCTGCCTCAGGGCAGCAGTGGAGAGAGCGCGTCTGGCTCCCTCGCGGCAGCAGTGGAGATAGTGCGGCTCTCCCTTAGGACAGCAATGGACAGAGCACGGCTCTCCCTCAGGGCAGCAGTGGACAGAGCACGGCTCTCTCTCAGGGCAGCAGTGGACAAAGCACGGCTCTACCTCACTCTCACTCAACCGTCTCACTCACCCGGCTGCTTGCTCGCGGTCACGTGACGCACTTCAACCAATCCGGGGGCGTACATGCTTGGGAGGGGCACACCTGTGGTTGGCTGCTTGCTCGCGGTCACGTGACGCACTTGAAGCAATCCGTGCCGCGTTAATAACAGAATGACAAAGTCACAGAGCTAGGTGTTTATATATTAGTATTACACACGTGGGCAAATATTAACGCGGTGATGGGTTTACATGAATATCATTAATATCCTGGAATATAAGTTTTCCGCCCTCACTGAGCATCCATATGTTTCAATCCCAGTCGCAAGAAGAAAAAAATACACTTTTGTCATAAGCACAGTACAAGCTGCCCAGCCAATTGCCCAAATTTCTGGACTGACACTGGCCACATGTAAAGCAGTGCAGCCTGTTGCGTGGTTGAGACGTTGATGAGGAAGGAACCAGCACGCTCCCCATACTTGGCCTGGCCGGTGGAGGAGACCAACTGGACACGGCAGTGCAAGCAAACGCAAGGACCCCATCGAAGGGCACCACAAAAGGGCCAGTGGAACACACCGGGGAATGAAAGCTCGCCCCTCGAACCTTTCTTGAAATGGAGAGGGGGTCTTGAAATGGAGGAGTGGCACTGTGGGGTACCAAATCAGAAGATGTGAAGTGTTAGGGGGGTACGTTTGGATGTAGAGTCCTGGGTCAGTCGGAGTATGAGTGGCTGGTTGGCTCGTGTACTGTGCTCGCAACAGTTGTGTGTCTCCTAGACATTGCCAAGTGGAGCCTTCACTGTTCGGCTGGTAACCATTTCAGGATTTTTGAGCACTCGGGTATAAAATTGCCACACAATTGCCAAAACGTGTGCAAATCCCATTTAACCCAATTATAAGTAGTTAAAGCCAAAAATAATCTCTCTCACGTCCTGTCCTCCACCTATTTATAACTTTGGGGTTAACACTGGTTTGCAGTGCAGTTGTTAGCACACTGTGCTCTGTACTTGGTTGGATTCCTGGCTGCAGAAAACGGTGGTGTTTAGTGCCGGCCGTAGCTGTGAGTGAGGTGCACACCACCAGTTATATTTTTTACTGTTGTGGTCTGCCATCAACACACGCAGACACTCGTATATATATATTCTTTTGCGGTCGATGTTTTCAGTTGCAATGACAATGGTCAGCTGTTTTTTTTAACGTAATTTCTCAAATGTCATAAGAAATCGGAGAGAGGTGTACACCAGGGGTCCCCAACCCCCGGGCCGCGGACCGGTGTCGGTCCGTGACCTGTTAGGAACTGGGCCACACAGCAGGAGGTGAGAGCGGTGAGTCCGCGCGTGGCCCGCCCCCATTAATGTATTATTTACCACTTCCGTCCGCGCCGCTTACCAAAACTGTGCACTTGCCTCAGTCACAGTTTTGGTAAGCCAACAAGCTAACCCTGGTCAAAATGAGTAAAAAACAAATGTCGCTGGAGAGCTTCTTTGAAAAGGGGGAAAGACTCATGCCCCCACCCTGGTCCGTGAAAAAATTGTCTTCCACGAAACCGGTCCCTGGTGCCAAAAAGGGTTGGGACCGCTGGTTTACACTGCTCGTTCATTTACAAGCAGTGCCAATAGACATTTGTTCCAAAGTGTTACATCACGTACAAACTATTTACCTTGTTAATTTAACTGGCAGGATGCAAAGGTTGGCATATGAGCCACGCTTTATTGGCATTGCCTGTATTGGCCAAGATGAGCTACAAACATACTTCAGGACAAAGACCGAGTGAGGTGGAATTGAGCCCTATTCACAAGTTGGCTAACTTATGGCAGAATTTTTTTTTGTATCCAAATGCCAAGTTGTGTGCCCCTGCTAAGCGCGATTCACTGTTTATGAGTATGGCTGAAAGCGATTTATATAAATGTGTAGAATGTGAATTTTAATAACGATGTTAAAAACGTCACAGACAGATGCAATTCATTCATCACCACATAGTCAGCGAAGGACCGTTGTGCCAAATGTGGGACCTCTTGCGACAGCATTCGCTTAAAGCCTTAAACTACTCTTGCTGCCATTCACCGGTGTGTCTCAAGCTATTTGTTTGAACCACGTCTTACGGCAGTAGGGGGGGGGGGCGACCACGGGGGCGCTGTCATTCTTTAGAGGGTTGCAGTCTGCTTCGATCGTCGACCGCCAAATGAAGTGTGCGGTTTGGCTGGAGTTTGCACGCAAGATGGGGCGACGTGTCCACAAAGTGATAGCCGTCTCCTCCCTCGAACCGAGCTCTGGATCACTCGGAGACCGGTCGCAGATGCTAACGGTGACGTTGCTGATAAAGTTGAACCATCGGACACTAAGAAGGCGTCTTTGGCATTGCGTGTGGAAGGACTGCAGCCGATCCAAATGGGCTTGAAGCAATGTCCAGGCCTCCGCACCATACAGCAAAACTGACAAAACATAGCACTGGTAGACTCTCAATTGGTGCCCAGACATAACTGTTTCTGGAACCAAATGCAGTTCAGACCGTTTATTATTCCTCAGGCCAGGCTGATCCAGCCTGACAGACACAAGATGATTGACAATTTATTACAGATAGCAGTAGGTACAACAAGAAAATTAACAATAATAATAAGAGAAAGGCAAAGTTAGATCTTGAGGACATGTACGTGTAATGAGAAAACAAAGACTGAATATAAATAAGTTTTGACTGGGAAGATTAGAGGTACAAGAAGCCAGGGAAGACAGTGCATTTAATTCCATATAGCAATTTGAACAATTGGATGCAACTGGGAGGAGTATCTCATGCAAAGTTATTGGTTAATATTAACGGTCAGAGCTAAGTGGAAGAAGGCCATGATCACCGCCGTCTTTGAGAAAGGACGTGGCACCATCAAGAGAGACAGCAAAATGTCACTGCAATAAACGTGGGCGTTCTGCATGCAGAATGCCACCACTTACATATCTTTGCACACGCTGCTAAATCTGCGAATACCCATCAGCCGATTTTTTCCCTTTCAAATAATAGTTGACAAATAGAGAAACGCAGTCACGGAATTCGTTAAAGTTTACTTAATGAAGGCAGAGCTCTCATTGTTAAATACAGGGGCTGTACGGAGCTCTCGTGGAGACACGGACGGGGGCCCGCGGCTCACGTTGGCGTTCGAAGGGGCGGTGGCGGCGAGCGTGTTTTTGGTGCGTTGCCTATCCCACCATCGTGTGCCACCTCGACAGCCTCGTGCATCTGTGACGCACTGCAGCCCCTCTACCGTTGATGCCGTATTTGCAAATGTGATTTAAGCACTTTGATCATTACCCCTGTATGTATCGATAGTTCCATGTTAAGCTGCGTTTTAATTGAGGGACTACTGCTGCTATGTTATCTGGGTGTGGTCTGGGACTGTTTAGTTGTTTTCTGTTGCCTTGTTCAATCTTTATGGAATCAGACATATAATTAATGAATCATTTTTCCTTGTTTTTTATATTTAGTCACTTGCTTACCATTTTGTCTATTTTGCACTCATATCGTTGTTGTATTGTTTGCTATTGTAACTTTTTAACCCGCTCATATTGGTCATGTCTCAAAAAGAGCATATTAGCTCATCGGATTCCTCCAGTCCCACTAAAAGATTCTGGTTCTAGTATCGCACAGCCGAGGCATTGTCACTGTTCGGGTTGATCTCTGGCAGAGCTGGTGAGTTTGCATTAAGCCCAAGATGCGAATCACATGGAGCAGACTTGACATAAATCAGCCAATTTCCGAAAGCATTTTAAAGCAATTTATTTGTCATACTTGCTGAGCACAGGGCCAAAATGAAAAGTGCACCAAGTGGCCAACAACAAACAGGACCGTTGGAGTTGCACTCCAAGAGACGGACCGGTTGGGTAGCTCACACGTTAGAGCACTGACCTGGCACTGCTGAAGCTCTGGGTTTGAGTCACATGCAAACTACCTGTGATTTTAACTGGGTCATCAGGTGCGGTGAGTTGATGGTCTCGGCCCGGACATCAAATACGTTCTAAAAAAAAAGCCGTTACATTACAATTGGTTTTACCCTTACATGGGCAAACATTCCAGCTATGATTGAATTGAGTTGATAAGTTTCTTGAGTTGAGCAATTTGTGTAATTCGAGTTTGGGGAAAAGAGACAATACGAGGGAAGAAGCAGAAAGAGAAGTCTGTTAGATCACGCCTTCAACATGCGCAGAGGAATAATTGAGTGAAGTTCAAAGGAAGAGTAACCATGGTAATAGCAAGAGGTGAGTGTTAAAGAGGTGACCGGATGGAGTGAATCGGTGAATGCTGGATTAGCATCATCAATCACCCTGACTGCTGCTGCTGCTCCACTGAATTCTGTCGGGTGCAGCAGTGAAGTCGGAGATGGGTGCTCCATCCCAGATGGGAGAGCAGCAGCAGAATTCCAGCTGGGATTGAATGTGTGCTTTGTACAGCAGCAGTTGATAATTGCTCAGAGTTAATGAGGCGTTGGCATTGAACACAAAACGAGCTTCTTTAATACACCCTAAACCAGATTAGTAACACGGCTATTCCATGACAGGTCATATAAGATGATTGTGCAAAGTAGAAGAATGGTTGTGCTTTGGATAATAATATCGTTGTTTAAATATGGTGGGAAGGGAAGTGAGGAATTGGCAGCCTTGTGTCGTTTTATCATTCCCTGGTTTTTTTTTTAGTTGAACCCGACCGGTGTATTCGTCACTCCAATCAAGAACTGTATTCAAGTCAGCGGTAATTTATCCTGAGGCATCTGCGCATTGGGGGCAGCCGTCTCTTGAAATAAGAGTGATGTACCCAACTTACGGCCTTCTGTGAGTGGGAGATTCGAAGTAATTCGCATAGAGAACCAATAATGTTGGAAACAAAACAGTGTCTTTTGAATAGCCAGAGCTAATGGTGAAAATATCTTGATTCACTATGGGGACCTCATTTGCCAGTAAAAATATGATAATTGGTTCTTTACCCTTCTATCTGGCAGTTTTGTTGCCAGATAGAAGGGTAAAGAACCAATTATCATATCTTGATTCGTAAGAATTTTTTTGGGTTAGGCCATGGAATGATTTTGCCAGATCTGTGTTGTTAAAACCCTGAAGCACCCAACACAGCCAAACAAAGTAAATCGTCGCGTGGTGTACAAGCATTTCATGATGTGACAATAATTTATTGTTTTGTTTCAACGGTGAATTCATGAACAATTATATTCGTTGGGTCTTTCGGTAAAGCCACGTAGATAGAAAAAATGATCTAAATAATAATAATAATATCACGATGTTTCGATCGCAACACAAGCAATCGTCTTCAGGTGAAAAAAGAGGGGGAAGTCTGCCGAGGCAGGCGGTTTGTAAAGGTTAATAGATGGACGGGGCAGCTAATGTTAATGTAGGAAAGGTCTCCGTAACCTGCAGTAGGTCTACACCAATCAAAGAGCTGTTTACAAATGGTTTAGAGATGGCGGGGCAGCTAATGCCAATGTGGGAGAGGTACTACAAAGCTGTGGGGGTGGCGATTGTATTGTGAGAGATTAGCATGTCAATATAAGAAATTTGAAGCTCATCGAGAGCTCGGACAGCGCAGTGGCCACATGGAGGTGGAAAAGAATGGCAAGCCGCCATTTACTAACACAGCTAATGGTGGCTGTGTTAGTGAATGTAACTCAGAGACTCGAAAATAACTGCTAGGTAGGATATGAACATCACAAGCAGTTATGACCTAAACTGGTTAATAACGTCCTTCCAATGATTGCTCAGTTTGTACCCATCTTTTCGGTGGAAATTGTGTCTGTGTTTATATATCTGTATGGCTTCATGAATGAATCTTTGTTGATAGCCAGTGGGTTTCCAGAGTACCTTCGTCTTGGCAAAATCTATTTCGTGTGTGCCCACAGCGTTAAAATAGTGATGTTCCAGATCTGCCTTATATTCACGGACTCGGTCAGAGACATGTCACTTAGTTTCCCTCATGTAACTGCTGCCGCAGACACAGCTTAGTTTGTAGACACCGGGGTATTGCATGTCGGGGATCGCATCCTTCACAGAAGGGATCAAATCACAAATTTTATGTACTGTGTTGAATCGTACCTAGATCTTGTATTTGCTCATGATTTTGTAAATATTTTGGTGATCCCTGCTATGTATGGCAAGGTGATGGTTTTGATTGGGTTCTCAGATGATTCTTTCCCCACGGTTGGGTTGATAGCCTTACGGAGTGTGGAGTCCGAATATCCATTGCTCTTGAGGGCTTGGTGTACGTGCTCCAGTTCACTGGTTAGGTGGTCATGGTCAGAAATACAACGAGCTTCGTGATTTAGAGTTTTGATGAAAGAATTCTTCTGGGATGGATGGTGGTGGGAGTCAGGTTTAGGTATGCATCTGTATGGGTGGCTTTCCTGGAGACAGAGTGTCGCATTGAGCCATCAGGTCTCTTTTCGATTAAAACATCCAAGAATGGTAACTTGCCATCCTTTTCCACCTCCATGGTGAATGTGATAGCTGGGTGTATGGAATTGATGTGGTTGAAGAATTGGTCCAGAGCTGGTAGGCCATGTGGTCAGATGACGAATGTATCATCTACGTATCTCTTCCACACGGAAGGACGTAGGGTGGATGTCTGGATAGCATCTGTCTCAAATTTCTCCATGAAAACATTGGCTACAACTGGAGATAAGGGAGAACCCATAGGGGTACCTTCAATTTGTTTGTAGAATGTTTTATTCCAGGTTGAGTAAGTGTTGGTGAGGCAGTGTCTAACCAGGTCTGGTACATAAGCATTCAATCCTCGTTGGACCAAATCTTCAATGATTGCAATGATGTCAGGCACAGGAACTTTGGTAAAAAATATACAACATCGGAACTGACAAGCAAATCACCTGGAGATGGTGAGATGTTCATAATGGAATATATCAAGTGAGCTGAGTTAAGTACAGCTAAGGTGGTTTTACCAGTAAATGGTTGCAAGGTCTCAGACAGAAATCGGGCCAGTTTGTAGACCACCCAGATTTTATGGCTTACCAAAAATCCATAAAGAAGGCACACCACTCTGCCCTATTGTCTCCACCATTGGCTTGTCCACATACAAATTGGCCCAATTTCTGTCTGAGACCTTGCAACCATTTACTGGTAAGACCACCTTACCTGTACCTAACTCAGCTCACTTGATATATTCCATTAAGAACATCTCACTATCTCCAGGTGATTTGCTTGTCAGTTCCGATGTGGTATCTTTGTTTACCAAAGGTCCTGTGCCTGACATCATTAAATCATTTAATATTTGGTCCAACAAGGATTGAATGCCCTGGTTAGACACTGCCTCACCAACACTTACTTCACCTGGAATGGAACATCCAGTTTTAGCCAATGTTTTCATGGAGAAATTTGAGACAGATGCTATCCAGGCATCCACCCTACGACATTCCTTGTGGAAGAGATACGTTGATGATACATTCGTCATCTGACCACATGGCCTACCAGCTCTGGACCAATTCTTCAACCACATCAATTCCATACACCCAGCTATCACATTCACCATGGAGGTGGAAAAGGATGGCAAGTTACCATTCTTGGATGTTTTAATCGAAAAGAGACCTGATGGCTCAATGGAACACTGTCTACAGGAAAGCTACCCATACGGATGCTTACCTAAAACCTGACTCCCACCACCATCCATCCCAGAAGAATTCCCTCATCAAAACTCTATACCACAGAGCTCGTTGTATTTCCGACCATCACTACCTAGCTAGTGAACTGGAGCACGTACACCAAGCCCTCAAGAGGAATGATATTTGGACTACACAATCCGTAAAGCTATCAACCCAACCGTGGGGAGAGAACCATCTGAGGACCCAATCAAAACCATCACCTTGTCATACATAGCAGGGGTCACCAAAAAGATTTTCAAAATCATGAGCAAACACAAGATCCAGGTACGATTCAACACAGTACATAACATTCGTAATTTGGATCCCTTCTGTGAAAGATGCAATCCCCGACATGCAATACCCCGGTGTCTACAAACTAAGCTGTGTCTGCAGCAGCAGTTACATTGGCGAAAATAAGCAACATGTCTCGGACCAGGTCCGTGAACATATGGCAGATCTGAAACATGGTAGGACCAATACCTCAACCATGGCTGATCATTATTTTAACACTGTGGGCACACACGAAATTGATTTTGCCAAGACGAAGTCATCCAGATATTTCTATCTATGTGGCTTTACCGAAGGACCCAAGGAATATTAATTCATGCAGTCACGAAAGCTTTAAGTCATGTAGAACATTTCTAAAAACTCAATTTTTAAGACTGTATTTGATTTTCAGCAAACCTGTTTTTATTTATGCCGCTTTTTCTCCAATTTTTGGAATACATATTGAGTCCTTTTCTGTGCTTATATGTTGCTTTCTTCACGTAATCACAGTTTAGCCATTTCATATTTATATAAAAGACTAGCGGGAAGTACCCGGCATTGCCCTGTGGAAAAATATATTTCAGAACTTCTCTTAAAACACAACATATACGTACACTAATACGAAGCTATTGTGAAAGCCCGGCATTCCATTTGTTTGCCCATTTTTCCATCAACAAAATGACAAGAGGCTTGCAGAAGTCCTGAATCAAAAAGTGAAAGAAAGTGGTGGGTAAATAGTTGATCTAAAAGGTTTCCGAAAATTGTTGACCTCCCCCCCCTCTCAAAAAATATTCATACCCCCCCGTAGGCATATATACCTACACACCCTACATACAATAGAGTGAGTAGTATCTAGTGACTCTATAGTAGTATCTGACTCTACAGTCGTATCTGGCTTTACAGTAGTATCTACTGACTATATAGTATCGATTGACTCGAAAGTAGTATCTACTGACTCTATAGTAGTATCTGCTGACTCTGTAGTTGTATCTACTGATTGTACAATAGTATCTACTGAGCCCAGTAGTAGCTACTGACTGTATAGTAGTATCTAATGACTGTAGTCGTAACTACTGACCGTAGTCGTATCTTCTGACCATACAGTAGTATCTACCGACTCTATAGTAGTAACTACTAACTCTATAGTAGTATCTGCTGGCTTTATAGCTGCATCTACTAACTCTATAGTCGTGTCTACTGACTCTGCAGCAGTATATAATGACTGTAGAGGAATCTACTGACTAGTATTATATATCGACTCTATAGTAGTATCTACCGACTATTGTATCCACTGACTATCGTAGTAACTACTAAGTCTTCACTAGTATCTACTGACTCTATAGTAGTATCTACTGACTGTAGTAGTATTTACAGACCGTAGTAGTATATACTGACAGTAGTATCTACTAACTATACAGTAGTATTTACTGACTCTAGATTTGAAGCTTTCGTGACTGCAAGGATTCATACTCTTAGTTCTTTCGGTAAAGTCACGTAGGTAAAAAATGAAATTAAATTAATAAAAATAAAACAATAAAATCACGACGTTTCGGAGGCAACACAAGTCTCCGTCATCAGGTAGGACCGTCACAGCCAGATTTTCTGCATCAAGTGAGTGAGGGATTCAAGATGCAAGCTCTTAAGTACCAGTTAAGGGGGGGAGGAGAGGGGGGGAGGGGCTTATCAGAATGTGGTAGCCAATGAATGGAACGTATCGGGAGGGGGGGGCGGGGCTAAAAGAGGGACGGGGTACTCGTGGTCGTGGTCGTGGACGTGTTTGTGCGCAAGTCACTGTGGATGTACATAATAGAAAAGGAACGAAAATGCCCATGTTTATACCAGTGTTAGCTGACAATAAAGAGAGTACTGTTAAACGTTAGGGATGTTAACACTCGGTAAAGTAAAATAGTGCCTGTCAGATAAGATGGTCCAAAAATGTGTAATTAAATATTTTTTGCATGGTTGATAACATCTTTGCAATGATTACTAATTTGTACCCATCATCACGGTTGAAATTATGTCTGTGTTTGTATATTTGAATGGCTTCGTGTACAAACCTTTGATGGTAGCCAGAGGGTTTGCAGAGCACCTTAGTCTCGGAGAAAACAATGATCGACAACAGCGGAAGACTCAATTTTGCCGTGTTTCAAATCTGACTTGTGCTCGCGGACACGATCAGAGACATGACGTTTCGTTTCCCCAATGTAACAGTCACCACAGCTGCAACTCAGTTTATAGACTCCAGTGTATTGCAAGTCAGGGATGACATCCTTCACAGATGGAATTAGATCACGGATTTTATGTACTGTACTGAATCGGACTTGGATCTTATGTTTGTTTAGAATTTTGGAGATATTTTTGGTCACGCCTGCTATGTATGGTAATGTGACAGTTTTGATCGGAGTTTCAAGTGGCTGTTTCTGTATGGTGGGAGAAACAGCTTGGCGGATGGTGCGTTCAGAGTATCCGTTCATCCTGAGGGCCCAATGTACATGTCTCAATTCACTGGCCAGGTGGTGTTGGTCAGAAATGCCATGAGCTCTGTGGTATAGCGTTTTGATGAGAGAATTTTTTTGAGATGGGTGGTGGTGGGAATCCGGTTTCAAGTAGGAATCCACGACCACGAGTACCCCGTCCCTCTTTTAGCCCCCACCCCCCCCTCCCGATACGTTCCATTCATTGGCTACCACATTCACATTCTGATAAGCCCCTCCCCCCCTCTCCTCCCCCCCCCTTAACTGGTACTTAAGAGCTTGCATCTTGAACCCCTCCCTCACTTGATGCAGCAAATCTGGCTGTGACGGTCCCACCTGATGACGGAGACTTGTGTTGCCTCCGAAACGTCGTGATTTTATTGTTTTATTTTTATTAATTTTAATTTCATTTTTTACCTACGTGACTTTACCGAATAAACTAAGAGTATGTATCTACTGACTCTATAGTAGTATCTAATGACTATAGAAGTATCTACTGAATTTATAGTCGTATCTAATGCCTCTATAGTAGTATCCACTGACTATAGTAGTAACTACTAACTCTATCGTAGTATCTACTGACTCTCTAGTAGTATTTACTGACTGTGTAGTATCTACTGACTCTATAGTAGTATCTGCCGACTCTATAGTAGTATCAACCAACTCTATAGTAGTGAATACTGACTTTACAGAGTATCTAACGACTATAGAAGTATCTACTGAATTTATAGTCTTATCTAATGCCTCTATAGTAGTATCCATTGACTATTGTAGTAACTACTAACTCTATCGTAGTATCTACTGACTCTATAGTAGTGTAGTTTCTTGAATCACGGACGAATAAACTCCTTTGAGGTACACACTGTTTATTGTCTTTCTTCGACACGGTCCCTAACACACAAGGGGTATACGGTCCCCTTACCCATTAACCTGAGGAGGTACAGCCTCCGGGCTTGGTGGGTCCTACACACAGCCTATCTGCTAACCTTAGGAGGTACAGCCTCCAGAGTCTACCCGCATAACCTAGCGTGCTCCGGCTGGGACCTAGGGGAGGCTAACTGACCCACCGCTGGCTCGGTGGGTCCCCGACCTCTGGTCACGCAGAGCCTCAGCCCTTAGAAGGGCTGGAAGGCTGGGACCCAGGGTCCTGCCTATCCAAGACCTATTCTCCCCTGACCACTGGAACACTGAGCCTCAGCCCTTAGAAGGGCTAGAAGGCTTGGCCCAGGGTCCTATCTTCTTCAGCCCGGGCTTCGGTCTTCGTGTGTGGAGAACTGAGCCAGAGCTCTCAGCGCTCTGGCTTTTATACTGGTTCGTGGCTGGGCTTGTCCAATCCCACGTTACTTTGTGGACCCTTCTGATTGGTTATTCCCAATCTGTCGTTTTGATCCTCTTTCACCTTATCTGACCCTTGGCCGTTTGTCTGGCGGGAATCTGTGATTACGATCCGCTCTCACCTTTCCTGACCCCAACCGTTTACCGAGGGAGGCAACGCTGTACCGTAGGTCCCCGAATAATGAGTAGCTATCACCTCTACAGAAGTATCTGCAGACTCTATAGCAGTATCTACTGACTCTATAGTCATAGCTATTGACTCTGCAGCAGTATATACTGACTATAGTGGTATCTACTGACTTTATTATGTGTTTACTCTATAGTAGTATCTACCGACTATAGTAGTAACTACTGACTCTACAGTAGAATCTCCTGACTCTACAGTAGTGTCTAAGTACAGTATTATCTACCTATTCTATAGTCGTATATATCGACTCTATAATAGTATCTATTGAGAATAGGAAAACCTATTCTCAAAGACGTACACCCCCCTCCAATATCATCTGGTCACGTGTCGACAGGTCAACCAGCGTATAATGCCCCAATGTAACCCTGGCTGGCTGACACTTCCTCTCGCTCCCTCATCGGGAGCCCGCACCGCACATGGTACGTGGTGCCTCTGCGCGAACCAGCGCTCACCCAAGCCCCACTAGGGCTGGTACTATGCCCAGTAACCGGACTGCACATAATGACAACATATTATCCACCGTGGCCTCGCAAGCCCGGCACCACACGGTGACATTCACAGTCACTACATATATTATTGGAGTATGTTTTTTGCTTGCATTCTGACCACAAGTAATGCAGACATTATTTATTGTAAAAGGTTTCAGTTTTGTGTTTTAACATCTTAACACCTGTTTTGTTGCCAGAAAAAAAGGGGAAAACCTATTCTCAAGTTTTGGCACTGGCAAAGGAGGTCCCATGAAGTTTTTATTGACTCTATAGCAGTTAACTACTAACTTAACAGAGGGCCGTGGTAAGGCCTAGTCCCGTGCAGAGCCCCCAACCTCTGGACCACTATCCCTCCCCCCACCATCCCTCCGCATGACAGTAGTAGTATCTACGGACTATAGTAGTAGCTAGCGGCCCTATAGTAGTAAGTGCACACATTTGGGTGGGGGGGGGGAGACATCACACTTTGAAGAATTTACCTCAGCGTTGTGTTTTGTTGTTACATTTTGAACGCGAATAACAATTCCCCCCCCCCCACCGAGTCAGCGTTCTCGCGCATGCGCAGATGCGTGCTTTGGCGCGCACTCAGTGTAGTAATATAATAATAAACAGTGATAAATTGTTAATTTAACTACTTTACATTTAACAGATGGAAAAAATAAATCGCGATTTGTCGGTCAGGGGCTTATTGCGTCGAACGTGTGTAGTTTGTTGAAACGCAGTAGTTTGTTAGTTAAATGCAGACAGACAGACAGACAGAAAAAAAATACTTTTCGAGGTAAGATTTTGATCATTTGGGTACATCGTTTTTTATTCAGGTCTTGGTTTGCAAGAGCTTGGATACCTTAATGGCCACGAAAACAAATTGTATTTTCATAGCCTATACAATTTGGACGTCGTTAGTTTTGTTTAAGGATCTTGATTTATTGTGGCCATGTGGTCGATGGTAGAAAACGCCAGACTTATGAATGAACTGGAGTATCAATCTTTTCTCGAACTCCCACCTCCACTGCATCCCAACACTATGCAGCAAAAGACAGTGAGGCAGTGTTTGCTGTGAGGCGTTCTCAATCTTCACGTTTTTTTTTTAATCTGTAATTGTGGAATGCTTTGATGCTGTCTGTGGGCCGAGTCGCACCTCCGATTAGTACGGTTGGCTACGTACGGTGCGAAAGAAGTTCTACATACATATGTAAGGACAGTACGGGGCCTAATGGCCACAAATAAGGATTGCAGCTGAGGACAGGCAGGGTCAAGTGAGGTAACTGGGTGAGGAGTCACTGCGGGAGGAGGGGTGGAACGCACGAGGTGTTAGTGAGGCTAAGAAATCTCCGACAGGAGAGAGTTCAGGAAAAGGGGCGTAGCCGAGCCGAGCGGAGATAAAAAGGCAGCGCGGAGTGGGGCTCGAAGCTGCCGTGGGGAGTCCGAGTCCCGACCGTAGTCGCTGTCATCGCTGTTGATCACCCTCATCGTCTTGGAAGGTTGGCGAAAGACGTTATATATCTACACCGTGGCTACTATATTGACGACTCCTATATAGTCAGTCAGCTATGTTGTGAACGTCATGTAGCAGCTACATAGTCACCCAGTTGTAACATCGTCAACCTGCGTCCATCTAATAACACGTCATGAAGTCGGGTGGACTGTATTGTATAAAATATATATATAACTTAAGAAGACAGCGTCTCTGAGTGCTACATTACACATACGTACGAGTCACCCTTGAAAAAAGTGCTTCTTAGCTCAATGGGCTTTACTCGGGAAATAAACGCTTCATTCTAATATATTTGCATGGCACTTGCTCAAGAACATGTTGGAAGTAATAACATGCTTCATTGGTGACAATAAAATCTTTACTGTATTTGAACACGTTGAAAGGACTGCTTGCAAAAGTTAATTGTGTATGCGTGTGTGTATGCAGGAAATGGAGGCAGGGATAAGGCTTTCGATGCTGGGATGCTTTGTGTTGGCTTCTCTCATGTCATCTGCTCAGCCTCAAATGATACATGGTGAGGTCATCCATCACTGTATTTCCCTACAGCTTGCATCAATAGATTTTTTCATGGCAACATAATTAATGCCATTACTTTGCACTGTATTTTCAAAAGCAAAGATTCTGTTCTACCACATTCATATTTCCAATGCTGCAACTTATCTTTTTTCATTTGATTAAATATTGCTTATTTTATTTCGTTAATAGGGCATGAAGTATTAATAAAAAAATATTTGTGTGTGTTTAACTTCCATTTTGTATCACACGTTGAGCAAAACTTCTGAAAAGTAATGAGAAAGACCTTTGTAGATCTGCTCATGGTCCCATTCTCATAGCACAGGGCTCTCAAGAAGGTGCTGGCCTATTTCACATACACAGCCTGCAGTAGTTTCTCAGTAGGGGGCGATGTTGCTGTGTGTAATTCCAATTGGGTCATTTGCAGATTAGTTTTCAAACTTGGTAAATTCGGACCGTGACACCGGAGAAAGCGACCAACTCTCCTCGAATTACATCACAGGAAACATCGCCTTCTCAGATTTTTTTTTAAATGTGTCCCATTACAGACCTTTCATTGATTGATTGAAGCAAATGGCGCGTAGTATTTTATGGTTAATACACCGGCAGTAACGGCCACACGGGGGCCCGACAGGTGGATCCTGTTACCCACGTTCATCCGTGCATTTTCCTGGACTCCTTGAGCCGAAGTGCGAACAAACAGATCGTAGGACAAATTCGCTGCCACTTCTGGGCACCTCTTACCCACGTGAAGGCTTGTGTTGGGGATACCGTATCCGGGTGACTCTTCTGGGAGAAAGTCTCTGATAATAGGAGCACTTTTCAGACACTTTGTGGGTCACTTTTTCCTATCCACAAGAGTGCTACGATAACAGGAAGACTCCAGCATACAGGTGATAAGAATGTGCGTGGCTCTCTTAGGGCGAATGGGCGGTACGAAGCATGGATAGTAGGTAGTCGAAGTAGAGGATTTTTACTGATTATACATTGTTTATGAGAATCGTAGAAAACCAAAGAATGGGGATTCTAGACACAGACCCAGCACGTGAACGAGCTCTGGGTTTTTGGGAGGCGTTTTGGCAATGGGAACGGCCATAGCAGCAGCAGCACTGCACAACGCTGCACATGGCCTTGTTGGGGAATGTGTGCAGTTTACATAATCATTTAATCCACAATAATGCACTTCATTCAGCTCCAGTTTTCTTAACGTTTTTCAGATTATGTATGATGTGCCACTTCCCGCGTCCAATGATGAGAGTTTTTGTAACTTGGACATCACCTTCAATTCCAGTAGCACAGTACTGTATATGTACTCTATATGAACCTAACACTTTGGTGACATTGTTTTGTTGCAGGATGCTTGAACCCAGAAGCTGACCTTGTTTTCCTGGTCGATGGTTCCTGGAGCATTGGAAAAACAAATTTCGAGGAGATCCGAAACTTCTTGCTGGCCGTTGTGAGAGGCCTGGAGGTCAGGCCCGAGAAGGTGCGGGTGGGCCTCGTCCAGTTCAGCTCCGAGCCACGCACCGAGTTCCAGCTCAACAGCTTCTCATCCCAAGGCGCCGTACTGGACGCCATCGCCAAGATGCAGTACCAAGGGGGTGGCACCCGCACGGGCATGGCGCTCGACTTTCTGATAACCAACCATTTTGTAAATTCGGCAGGCGGCCGAGAAGGAAGTGTGAAACAGGTCATGGTTTTGATCACAGACGGAACCTCTCAGGTAAGACGGTTCGGAAAACTGAAACGGCTTAACGTATATTTGTGAAGGAACTTTTTGTTTTATTTAGTTGTTGCATGATAAAGCACTCGTGAGTTAACATTACGTGCGTCCAATTTGTTGGCTCTGTCCGGTCATATGTCATATGAGCGATGGCGCAGTGCCCATCTCTGTTGATGGCCCTGGGATTAGGTTTATTGGAATTCCACCTTCTTATGGCTGGGGATAGTCTATCCATACGACGCTCCGATGAAGTGGTTCTCATTTGAATGACCCTGAAGAGGCTGACTTGAAACTTGACCGGGATTTGAACTTGAGTAAAACACTCTACTCACAGTTTTCTACGGCTGTAAAATATCACGTAGCAATAATAATGTATTGATCTTAAGGCAGTAGGGTGGCGCAGAGGTAAAACTTGCACATCACAGCAAGAAGGGCCTGGGTTCTAACCCCGATTTGGGCACCTATATGTGTGGGATTTTGCACGTTTTCCTTTTCCGGTTCTGCAAAGGTTTCCTCCCAGGTTCTATGATTTCCTTAGCAAAAGCAAAAAAAAACACGTAAATGGTATTGACAAAAACATGCCAATGTTGAACATGTACCTGCAAAATAATCGAGTTGGGATTTCTTATAGGAGCAACATCACAACGTCGCTTCCTACTGCAAAACAGAGTCTGAAACAAGCGCGATAATAACAACGGTTGACCATCTGACTTTGAATTGACGACCTCGGCTTGCCAGCTCAGTATATTGCCATGATAGTCTCCTGGACTTTGAATTGACGACCTCGGCTTGCCAGCTCAGTATATTGCCATGATAGCATCATGGAACATGCAACCAGCCAAATTCAATATAGTTTGCTCCCAATGGCATTTCATATGCTCAACATGCTTTGAGACATAGCATATACAATCAAAGCAACAATTGGGATTTTATTTAAAGTAACCTGTCGCAAAATTTCAGCTGCTGATGCTCCATATATATATACAGGATGTTCTCCTATAATGTGGCGGTTGTAGTTGCGTTCCCGAAAAACACTGCATTGTGGTAAAATCGCGTTTAAAACAAACTAGCGGGAAGTACCCGGAGTTGCCTGGGTCTTAAAATATTTCAAAACTACTCTTAAAAATCTAACAGCAGTGCGTACTGACTGTGGTGGTACCTGCTATGATTACAGCAGTGCATACTGTAGTGGCACTTGCTTTCACTGCAGCAGTGCATACTGACTGTGGTGGTACCTGCTGTGATTACAGCAGTGCATACTGACTGTGGTGGTACCTGCTATCACTACAGTAGTACATGCTGATTCTATAGCAGTATTTATCGACTGTATAGCACAAAGTACTCACCTGACAGAGTGGCGTGGTGAGCCCTAATCCCATGCAGAACCTCCGGCCGCGCCTAGTTTGTCCAGCTGGCCGAGGTGGCACCTTGGCAAGCTGGGGCTGGGCTGCTACACCTGACCCCCCCCCCCCAGCCACGATCTCCCCGGCCGCTCTGCAGTAATATCTATGGCTTATAGTGGTAGCATCTAGCGACTGTATAGAAGTAATCACTGCACGCATTGGGGTGGAGGGGACATCACACAGTGAAGAATTAACGTCAGCGTTTAGTGTATTCTTATAGCATTTTTTATGCGAAATGTCCCGATCCCTCCCACCAAAGGCGTCAACTTGCATGGGCTGTCTCCCCCCACCAAAGGTGCGTGAGTTGGTATGGGCATGCACGCGTCATAAATAAATAAATAAAAGGGAAGCGCACACAAATTGCACTAAATCGCTAATTTAACATATTTAAGTTTGATGGATGTGAAAAAGGCATAGCGCTTGCTCACCGCGGGGCTTACGACGTGGTACCTGGCTTTTTTTTTTAATTAAACCCCACCATTGGAGAGGCAAATCGTTCGCAAGCGTGCGAACACACACAAACTCACAAACAGATAATTTTTGACTTTTACATATATAGACTCAATTTGAAATCGCTTTATCTCTGCAACCACGAACCGCCCATTAATGCAACTCTTACCACTTGAAAGGGCAGGGCATATAGTTTCAAATGATTACTGCTAGATGCCTCTCTCAGCGCACAAACAGTCCCTAGCCTCAGTCATTCGTAAGACACACTGCCTCAATATTGGATAGCTCGCACGGGATCCCAAGACCCCCAGACATCACACCCTGCGACTTTTTCTTGTGGGGATACGTCAAAGACCGTGTTTTTGTGCCACCATTACCGACTAATCTGGATGACCTCAAAAACAGAATCACGCCAGCGGTGACTTCAGTGGAAGAAGACACTTTGAGAGGCATTTGGGATGAATTCAACTATCGTCTCGATGTTGTCCGTACAGCAGGTGCAGGGCACATCGAGCATTTATAAAATCGTTAGTAAACTTGATCAATCATTAAACCTTTTGTAACTTTTTGTGTAATAGTAACATGTTGCCATCGTGAAATATACTGCTTTGAAATTGGGTCCATCATTTTCATACACCCTATATAATACTCTTCGGTTTTTTCGGTAAATTCTAGATTTGAAGCTTTCGTGACTGCAAGGAATCATATTCTTGGGTTTTTTCGGTAAAGTCACGTAGGTAAAACATCAAAATTAATGAAAATAAAACGTCGTGATTTTTTGTTTTATTTTATTTTATTTTCATTAATTTTGATGTTTTTCGGTAAAGTCACATAGGTGAAAATAAAATAAAAATGAAAATTAAATCACGACGTTTCAGAGGCAACACAGATGGAACTGTTACAGCCAAAATCACTGTAGTAAGTGAAGAGAGCTAATAGAGATACGCGATTATATAGGGTAAGAGGGGGGGGAGGAGCCAATGGGGACCGCAAGGTAGGGGGGGGGGCGCCCAAAGTGGAGTCGGGGGGGGGGTGATACGCTGAGTTAAGCCGCCGTGTGAACACGGGGGCGGAAGTTAAGCTGATAAATAAGAACGCTAAGTTAAGCCGATTGATATCATCTATTTATTATGCAGGAGAGGGGGGGGGTGAGTATTGGGGCATGGAGATTACAGAGGCTTCGGGGGCGCCGTGTGGAGTCGGGGGGGGGGTAAGCTGCATGTACCACAGAGGGGGAGGGGGGGAGAATGGCATGGGAGACAGTTTTACACGATTAAAAACACTGTACGTCAAATGTCCTAGTGATGATCGAGTGCAAAGCTGGGAGTAAAAGACTGGAAATATGGATATGAATATAAACTATAAGGAAGCTAAAGTTTAACTTGGTTGATGAAATCCTTCCAATGTAGGGTAAAACACAGTCTGCGATAACACATGACATGCGTACACAGGCTGAACAAAGGCTGAGGCGCGTGGGTAGCATCTAGAAGCATCCAGCAGCATCCCACCTTGTGTAATGCTACGCCAAGGTAGCTGTACACCCGCTTATTCCTACTCATGATGACGTAGTCTTGCTCGATCGCGTTGTAAAAATGTGTTCCCTAACACATTCATCGTGTTATGTCACATTCGCGTCATGAAAACAACACGTGTTTTAGGAGAAGCAGACCTACGCATGGTGATATTTTAAGTGCATTAAGCGAACGACTCATGATTCTGAACGTCAGGTAAGGCCTTGCGATTTCCACCTGGCAGGATGACGTGAGGCAGGCTGCGAGCATTTTGAAGCAGAGAAAGGTGGACATCATCGCGCTGGGCGTGAAGCAGGCGGACAAGTCGGAACTCAATTTGATTGCAGGTTCCAAGGTCTTCATGACAGACGATTACCCGGCTCTGAGCAGCTTCTCTCAAGAGGTTGTGACTGAAATCTGCTCTCCAGTGGACGAGTTGGTCACGAGAAGTCAAGTGACTGCGACACGTGAGTTGCTTGTTCGTTTACCGTCTTGCATTATTAAATGTTAACCTACGAGGCACCCCCCCCCCGTGAGTCAATCCCCCCCCCCCAGCGTGTCACCTTCCCCCCCGCGAGTCACCCCCCCCCCCCCCCCATGGAGTCAGTCACCGCCCAGGAGTCACCCCCCCCCCCCCCCCGTGAGTAACCTCCCCCACGAGTTACCCCCCTCACCTCCCTCGCCCAGTGAGTCACCCACCCAGTGAGTCACCCCCCCCCCCCTCGCGATTCTATCCACACCCCGCGAGTCACCCCCCTCGAGTTAGAGTTACCCCCCCAAGTAGGCCTCGGCAAGGTAAGGTAATTTACCCTTTTTACCGGGTAAAAGGGTAAAGGTAAAGGGTAAAGATGTCGACATGCCAAGGGGTAAGGTAAAGGGTAGGGTAAAGGTAGCTCGGAAGAATTACCCGGTAGGGTAAAGATAGCGCAAAGTATTACCCGGTAAATACGGCACCTTGTTTACAGATAAAAGCTCTGTGGCGCAGTCCGTGGCCTACATTTAATAAGTAATATTTAAACAAACTTTATTAAAAACACGCTTTTATTAAATGTTCTAGTAATGGCAGAACTCCAGGAAGTGGCCCCGAAGCTTGCCGTAACGTAAGGGACCGTGGCCAATTACAGCCAATGTCAGTTGACCGTGGATAATTAGACTCAAGACGAAACATAACATATAAAAAATAATGTTTAAAAACATTTATTTTTTATGATAGAATATAGTATTGTCATCAGTATGACCTAAGTATACCAAGTTTTCAGTCGATACCACATTAGGAAGTGGGTAAAAATTGAGTTTCATGATTTGAGGATACAACAACAATAACGACAACAACAACAGAGTAAGTTAAAAGAAAGCGTGTAAAATTGGAATCATCGAGAGTATTCTATATGATTAAAGCGCTCTACCTAGCATTTACCGTTATAAACCTTGTTCAAGTGTAGTAGTTCCCTAGTAATTACCCTGTAATCGGGTAATTTGTATGGGGTAAGGGTAAAAGGTAGGGTAAAGGTAAGCTCGTTGCTTTTTACCTTTTACCTTACCTGCTAAAGGGTAAAAGGTAGGGTAGAGTGATTGTATTGTGGTAAGGTAAAAGGTAGGGTAAAGGTAGGCTCGTTGTTTTTACCTTTTAACTTTTACCTTACCTTGCCGAGGCCTACCCCCAAGTACCAAGTACTATGGTCTACGACACAATGTTAACTTCAAAGACATTTTTGAGCAAAAATTTTGTTTCGTGGCTGCTGCAGCTTGTGAGAAGAGCGGTCCTGCTGACATCGTCTTCCTGATGGGAGGAGACAAGAATGCCCAGACGTTGCAGAAGCTGCGAGTCCTACTCCTCTACATTATCGATGCCCTGAACGTCAGTAGCAACTTCGTTCGCGTCGGTCTCCTCCGTTACAACGCCGACCCCAAGAACGAGTTCTTCCTGAAGACGCACAAAAGGAAGGAAGACGTCATAAAGGCCGCCAAGTCTCAGCAAGTCAGAAGAGGGAGCCCGAAGCTCGGCGCCGGTTTGAACTTCGCCGCCAAGAATCATTTCACCAAGTCTGCTGGCAGCCGCGAGCTGGAGGGCGCGCCGCAGATCGCCGTCGTCTTGGCAGGAGCGTCGTCAGACGACGACGTGTTGGCGGCGGCGGAGGAGCTCAAGAGTCAGGGAGTCGCGATCTTTGTCATCGCGACTGAAGACGCGGACATTGCCGAGCTGCAGAGAGTCCCCAGCCAGTCATCGTTCTTGCTCACCTCTGACGACAAGGCCACGATTTTGCAGCAACTGTGCAAGTACATCGACCTCCAACTTACACCTTGGCCGTTGAAGCCGATGGGAGGTAAAACATGTTTAATCATTCCGCATCTCCTCATATACGCCGCAACATTTATCGTCATGTTCCTGCTAATTATTATTCTGCCTGTGATGCAATGTGGCAACACAAAGAAACGTATACTTCATATATTTTAGTACTGTGCAATGTAAGCAGCTCCAATCACACAATAAAGAACAAATGCTCTATTCAAGCTGCCTATCAAAAGGACATATCTTGGAACCACATTGCGCTGACTTGCACGGACGCAGTGGTTACCAGTATTGGCTGCAACGGTACATCCAGGACGAGCATTGGGCACCACGTTTGGCACAGTGACCTCGCAGTGACTCCCTACTCGGACACCTTTCTGCGTGGAGTCTGTATGTTCTCCTCCTGTTCTGCATGGGGTTTCTTCCGGGCTCTCCAATTTCCTCCCAAAGCAAAAAAAACTGGTATTAGCCAAACATCCCAATGCTCAAAAAAATTCTGCAATTGACTCATTTGGGATTACGCACAGCAGCAGCAACATTGCTCCCTAATGTGAAAACTTGGCAGGACCCTCCTGAAAAGTGATGAGACAAAACATAATTACAATTTTGTTGGCAGAGTAAGGTGCCCATAATAGCAAATCTAATTCTATATTTCAGCATAGCTCCTGAGGCTCTCACTTCTCAGTTGGTGATATCTTTCTGAGATCGTGTGCGAGCACTGCATAAGCACATGAAATTCGAGGAAGATTTTACCTTGCTTCGAAATCCCGTTTAGTTTTAGTGCATCCGATCAATCATTTTCAGCAAAGTATAAAATTATTTTAATAACCGATTTGAAGTGTTTTGAAGTCCAGGCCGACCAGATGTGGAACGATCCAATTATTTGTCCGACAGGAACGCACGCGTGCGAATCGTGCATTTTGGTTCCGCGCGTGTGGCGTGTGTTATGCCATCGCGCCGCCCCTGCCACCATCTGCAGCCAACAGAAGGCGCTACCATTTGCCAGGATGTAAAAAAATAACAAACTAGTATTCAGAATAATGTTATTTATTCGTCACCAATGAACAATGCTGTTGCGAACTGAGCAGTTGAATGTGCTCTTCTCCCTTCTCAGATTACATGCGCGCCCCGCCAATGGACGTGGTCTTCCTCATCGACGGGTCGTCATCCGTGGGAGAGATAAACTTCCGCTTCATCAAAAACCTTGTCTACTCCTTCGTGTCGGCGCTGCCCGTCGGCGTCGACAACGTCCACGTGTCCGTGGTGCAGATCGGCGGCGCGCCGCACATTGAGTTTACGCTCGACAAGTACTTCGACAAGGAGAAGGTCCTCCGTGCCATCGAGGGAGTCACGCTTCAGGGCGGCACGGGAAAGATCAGGGAAGCCATCGAGCTCTCCATCAGCAACGTGTTCTCTCAGAAGGGCGGCGGCCGGGCGCAGAGCATTGTTCCACAGCTGGCTGTGGTGGTGTCCGGCGGAGAGTCCGCGGACGACCTCTCCGGCGTGGAGGCCCTGCTGAAGCGCGCCGGCCTCACGGCGTTCTGCATCGGCGTGAAGGGCGGCGGAGTGGCCAACCTGAACCTGATAGCGTCGTCGCCGCGCGACGCCCATGTGCACCTGGTGCAGTCGTTCCAGCAAATCCAGCGTGTCGTGAATGAGGTCCTCAGCACCACGGTCGCAGAAGTGGAAAGGAAAATAAACAAAGTGATTGTCAGGTCGACGAGTACCTCCTTTAATCCAAATATGCGTGAGTGCTTTTGCACCCTTCCTCATTAATACACTCTACGTAGAGCTTTTCATTGTCATTGTCTCGTGTGCAAAGCTGATTTTAAAAAAACACAACTGTACTGTAAATGCAGGAGGTTGCAGTGATGACACACAGAGTGCTTGCCACAAAGCACAATACGTTATTAATCTCGAACAAAAACTGTCACCGTATCACGCGCTTTCAGATGTGCTGCTGCGGCGGTCTGGAATGCTCTTTCTGCTGATATTACGAAGCCACTGGAGCTATGTACTTTTAAATCTAGATTGAAAACTAATTTACTTTAGAACAGCTTTTTGTATGTACTTTGTTGTCCTTCCCCCGCACATCCGATTAGTGCGGTTGGCTACGTACGGTTCAAGATGCATTCAGCATTGTGTTCCAGCACCACTTCATGTCATCCATAAATATGTGATGTAAACACTCATTAATTGGTCTATTACACTTTGATAAATAGATGAATGCAGAGCTTATGGGGGAATTTTGTGCTGGCCCTTTCCGCTCATCTGTAGTTCCTCGTGGCTCTGCGTCTCTCTCTTCAAGGAGCGAGCAACAACTGTGCATTATTAGTAATAGTATGATATAAACTGGGGTTGTGAATTTCATGACAACGGCTAACAGCATCTCAACGATGTTTTCGTCACAGAATGCGGTATCATAGCCGACGTGGTGCTGGTGATCGACAGTTCGACCAGCATCAGTCCACAGAACTTCGAGAACACAAAAGACTTCCTCAGCAAGCTGGTGACGAATTTCAGAATCTCGCCAAATGCCGTAAACGTTGGTGCCATCCAGTTCAGCACCAACCCCACGACCGAATTCCTGCTCACAGATTATGATACGCGCGAGAAAGTGGTGGCCGCCATCCTCGCCATCAAACAACAGACGGGCGACACCTACACAGACAAGGCGCTGTGGCACGTCAAGAACAACATGCTGGGCGATCGCAAGGTGTCCAAGGTGGTGGTGGTGTTTACCGATGGCGACCCCACCAACAAATACAAGGTCCCCGCCGCGGCCGCCGCGCTGCACAACCAGGGCGTCAAAGTGGTGGCGATCGGCGTGGGTGACGTCCGCTTCGAGAACCTCAAAGTCATCGCCAGCGAGGAGAAGCTCGTGTTCCACCTCGAGAGTTTTGAAGACCTGCCGAACATTCGGGACGAGGTGGTGGGCAAGATGTGTGTCGGGGATGAGCCGGCGCCAAGCACGACGCCTCAGCCGCCACCGAGTAAGTGTTGCCGCGTGGGCGTATTCCAGGGATCGTTTTTGCTGCGAGACAGGGCGGTGGTGATGGTGGTGGTGTCGCAGTGATGCCCGCTTTCGCCTCACAGCAGCAAGCAGGGCCTGGGTTCGATTCCTGGCTCGGTTGTCTTTCAGTGTGGAGTCTATTTAACGCATAAAAAATAATGGTGTAGTGTATGAGTACGGTGTGGTGTTTTTGTAGTGTAATGCTAGTGTAGAAATATGGTGTAGCAAGTAGATACTGGGTTTGATTCCTGACGGTTGCCTTTCGGTGTGGAGTCTACTTAACGCATTTTTTCCCCTATATTTTTTTCATGGTGTAGTGTAGGAATATTGTGTAGTGGTGTGGTGTAGTTGTGTGGCATAGGATTGCAGCGTAGTGGTGAAATTAATTCATGTAGTGGTGTAGTGAAACTTCTGCGTTTCAGGGGAGTAGTGTGTCTGGTGGGTGTCTACCGAGTGGTGAGGTAAGGCCCACTGAGCTATGTAGCTCGTTTTCAGAAGTGACCTGGCCGCAAATGGTAGTTCATCAAAGTGACTTATCATCATGTGGAAATGTATAGCAGCCAAATACTCTAAACGCGAGATGTTGATTCTAAATGTGGAGGGAGAAACCGGAGAACCCAGAGAAAAATCCACGACTACAGGGAGAACACGCAAACTCTATATATACAGGTGTCAGGGTCGTAATCGAACCCACGACCTCCTGCATACCAGGCAAGATAGTTAGCATCTTGCCACTACGGCGTCTGTATTTTCTCCCCCTGCTCTGAATGGGGTTTCTTTAGGATCTACGGTTTCCTCCCAAAGCTTAATAAAAACCGCTGAAATATTACCTGAAAATTACTCAAATGGGATCACACACAGCAACAACATCGCCCCCTACTGTGAAAACTTGGGCAGGACCCTCCTGAAAAAGAGTCTTGAGACTCAGGCTTTCCTGGATAATCACAACGGAATAATAACAACAATAATGATACAGTTTTACGAGTTATAACATGTGTTGTTCACGTAGTAGTCACTGTGCACTGTTATGTCTCATTAACATTGAGGAAAGGGCAGTGACACGGCCTGGCAGTTAGCACGTTCACTGTTTGTTGTTGCAGAGGTTCATGGTTCGAATTTGGCAGGCCGCCCTGGTTGTTCCTGTTTGTGTAATAATCGTCTTAATACCCCACGCATTCTGCTTCGCAGTGGATGTTAAAGATCTCCTGACGTCATTCGCAAGAGTATTCCATTGTGTGCCTGCATCATGATAAAAATTTGCCAAATTACAAATTTTACCTGTTAAAGACTCAGCTGAGACTATACAGCTAGCAGCAATAATTGCCTCCCTACTGGCTGACCAATGCCCCAGGTCACTCTTGCAAATGAGACTCTTTTCCTGGTCTCTAAAGTTCTCATCCTGGTTACACAAAATCAACTTAAAAGAGTGACTTTTGTGCAAGTCTAAACGCGCGCGCATGCGCACGCTGCCACCACGCCATGTCTAGGTATTACGGAGTGCTCGGTGGATGTCCTGGTCGGGGTGGACGTGTCGACGGACAACGCGGCGGACTACCAGAAATTGATCAACCCCCTGAATGACGTGCTCGAGGCTCTTGGGCAAGTTGAGGGCGTCAGCTGCGACTTGGGAAGCATCCTGCCCACCCGGTTGGCGTTGTTGGCGGCAGCCCGCAACGGAAAAACGCTCGTAGAGACCGGCTTCGTGCCCTTCGGCAACACGTTCAGAGAGGCGGTTGAGAAACTCAAGACGGCGGGGCCTTCCTTCCTGAACGAGCAGGCCCTGGGAGCCGCCCTGGAAAAGATGGAGAAAGATAAATATGCCAGACTGAAGGTACGTCGGAGTCCCAAGGATTTACTACATCGGTAGGACTTTTTCGTTCATCAAAAACTCTGAACATCTCGTAAATATAATTAAAGATATTAAGCTTAACCCTAATGATATTTGGCGTCCTCTGGTCTTACACCGTTTGAGACGAGGCTCGAAAGAAAGCTGTCTCTGGTGTGGACCAATCAGTTTCAAAGACAATGCATATATTATCAAAGTGGATTTTTTTGCATTCTGACCACAGGTATTGTGGTTAATGCAGACATGATTCCTGGTAAAAGGTGTTTTTTTGTTGCAAGAAAAAATGGGAAATAAACCTATTCTCATATTTTGGTACTGGTAAAGGAGGTCCAATGAAGTAAAAATAATTGTAACCGTTCGGATAGCTACCGCCTTAGTGCTGCATGGAAGCGAATCATCAAACAATACATTACTTAAATGCATGCCTATCAAGGGCAGCATACTTTAATAGGGATTACCGTTGGTACGCTATTTTAATACACACAATGGAAAGGAAGGACACGATCAAAGGGCACGCATAATGCACATGCATAATGTAGTTGACTCCGTAATCTCCCCCCCCCCCCACTTTGTACAAGAACGCAGAAGTGTGGTCACCACAACTCTCCTCAGATTATTCGAATCTGAATATTTTTTTATCCAGGAGAAATCCGATCAGCTATGAAGCTCCTTTTCACAGATACCCAGAAGGGGCGGGTCAGAAAGTTACATAAACAAACAATACAAAAACACGATAGGAGTGCAAAGTATAGGAAAGATGAGCAAATCACTAAAAAAATAGATATAGTGTATTGGTAAAAATTGCATGAGTACGCCAATTCTCAAGCTTGGGAAAAGAAGCAAAACAGCAACAGTCCCAAACCATACCAAGACAACGACACACAGTACCTCAATAAAATTGCACATTCAAATGTAACTATCGATATATGGGTAAGGATGAAAGTTATGAATCATATTCTGCAAATGCAGTTGTATCCACCACTAATATTCTGCTTTCGGATATTTTTTTAAAGGAAGATTTACGATGTTAAGGGAGGAAACAATGTTGTTTCCAAAACGTTGGTACTGCAATGGCAAAGGCTTTGTCACCTATTCCTATTCTTGTTTTTGGGATAGTTAAAGGCAATTAGGTGGACGTCTGTGGTGTCTTGGGTTAGACAATGGTTAATGAATTTGCAAATTTTAGCGTAGATTTTCAATAAGGATTTTTTATGGATAAACATGGTCCAGTGTATAGTTCTTATCAGCTCCTATCGGCTGTGACCCGGTGAGCTGCGACTGCTGCTATTCACAGCCAGAACTATTTGCAGGGACTCTTATCATCCACAGAGTAAATCACTGCCTTTTGAGCAGAGCTAGTTTGCGGATAGAAGAGAAGTCGCCCACACGTGAAGCTGCCGTGTGTATTGATCAGCGGCACAATGCTGTTCCCGCCAGTCACTTCCGTTCCTCGTGGTTCTCTCCAGGCTCAGAGAAGTTGCATGGCACTGTGGGATGATGATGATGATAGCGAGGGTGGTGATTGTTATGATGTTGGAGATTGACAGTGATGGTGATGATGATGGATTGGTGATGATGGATTGATGGTGATTGTTTGACGATGATGATTGATTGCTGATGGTGTTGACGATTGATGTTCCTGATAATGATAATGGATTGATGATGATTGAAGATGATGATCATGAATTGATGATGGGTTGCAGATGATGTTGATGATTTGATGATGTATTGATGTTAATAGATTGACAATGATGTGTTGATGATGATGTATTAATGATGGATGATTGACAATGGTTGATGATGTTACTTTTCACGTGTTCCATTGCTGGGCTGTGTGCCGCTGTACTTCATTTTTAAGCGACGTCGATCCCCACCATTTCCCCTTCGGCTGGTGTGTGCTCTGCGTGCAGGTTCTCATATATTTCACGGATGGATTAGATCAAGACTTGAGCAAGATGCAGAAGATCATTCAAAAACTACATACCACAGGCAAGCGCTTGATTCTATTTGGCACCGACAATTGTTGTCCGCACGCAGGTGCCGCCTCCTGAAATGTTTTAGCCTGGGCACTGCCTCCCCTAAAATCCTGGTGATGAACGTGTGATGCATTGTCATGGGCCAACCAGTGGACACGTGTGATCTTGAGCCCAAGCAATGCACGCCACAGTGCGATGCTGGTGCGTCTGTCTATCGTGGGGACAGGTCGTCATCGTCTGCAGATACACAAGCGGTGGCCAACAGAGCCATGCAATCCGTAGCAATAAGGGGCAGTTGTCTTCTATCGGAGTTGGACACCCTTGCAACATTGAGTTTAGTCCTTTCATCTAATATGTAAGTTTTCCACAAGCGAAGTGAATCAGAAGTGGGTTATAATGTCATCAGGTTGTTAGTTTTATGTTAGCGTAGTAACCCTATGTGCATGCACATTGGGCAATATTCATCTCAATTGACTATTCTGAGTCCTTTCTGTAAACCCGATGCTACCAAAATTGCTAACTGCAGTGTTATATTTTGTATCACCACATGGCAACATGAATTCAGAGTTGTCATAAACGACCCTTGTAATAATCAATGAAAAAACCCCGATTTATTAAGCCATATGGGCGATAATCATGCATATATATCTGTTAAATCATTAACATAACTTATTGTGGCACATACCCAACAGTATATTCGCGATACTATTTTGATCTTCTTGGGAGCTCCCCCTTTTCACTCCTCGCCATGAGAAGCAGTAAAAATTTGCAAAGCTACCCACAAATTACTCAATTGGGAAAATGCATTGTAACATTGCCCCCTACAGCGACAACCTGGCAGAACCCTCCTGAGAAAAAGAGTATTGAGACTTGGTGAGGTTTTCCCGGGCAAACGCTCGATTTAAATAACTAGGTGTGTCTCAGAAATGTGAAACATGACAGATCTCTGCTAGTGCAAAGGATCTCTGCTATAAAAATGAGCAAAAGGGCAGTCGTCGTCTCCATTAGTGGCCCTGGGTGAATCGGCAAATGTCCACATTGTCATGGTGGGGGCCATTCCTTCCACACTATGATAAATGTTGAATTTCCATGAAATGGTATTCACTTGATTGATTATGATGATGACGACGATGACGATAGGCAAAGTAAAGCCTCAAATAGGCGGTAGGCTAGCACACTTGCGCCTTACGGCAAGAACGGCCTGAGTTCGATTCGCCTTTCTGTGAGAAGTTTGTATGTTCTCCCCCTGTTCTACAAAGGGTTTCCTCTGAGTTCTCCGGATTCCTGCCATAGCTAAAAAAAACCAACAAATAATATAACAGGTATTGGGCAAAACATCCCAAAGTTTAAATATTACCTGCAAATTGTTCAATTGGGATTTCACATAGCAGTAACATCACCCCCACCTGCTAAAACTCAGCAGGACGCTCCCAAAAAAGTCTTGAGTGAGGCCTTTCTGAGCGAACGGGCATAGTAATGATGTGCTGCGAGCTCGACAGTCTGAACGGATGACTCGTTGCATCCTCACACTGGGCCATTCTCGACCATGTTGTAATGGGGGGGGGGGGTGGGGGTTTGCATGATGGCGCTTCTGCTGTGAGCAGGTATTGTGAACGCCTTCATCACGGTCAGCCTGCAAGGTATGGCCCAAGAGGCCGATATCTCCAAGATGGAGTTTGGCCGTGGGACGCGGTACAATCGGCAAATCGTGCTCGCTCGCTGGGACCTGCAAAACGAGCTGGCTGTGGAGCTCGTGAGTGGTTTTGACTGGGAGGCACTCCCATGCACACACACACACAAAGACAAATATTCCCCGTATAGCTTTAACAAATTTTTTAGGCTGATAGCGAGCACCTATGAAGGCCGGCACGGCACAGCATGCCCGGGCGCCTTCGTCTCCCCAGTGGCAATGTTTTCACACAGCACCAGGTACTCATTTGAGGCTGAGTCTTGTGAGTGGAGGCCTAGAACCGGTTCAGATAATTGTCATTAGTGTTGCCCGTGAGAGCGGAAATCGAACTCTGGTCACGGGGTTCATAGTGCCGCGCGCTAACCGCTGCGCCACCATTCCCTCCAAACACACACACTATACTCTTGGCTGATGGATTAATTCCAGTTTCTAGTTTGCCAAAGCAAACAAAGCAATGTATTTGGCGCGGTAATCGCCCACGGAGATGAAGAAGTATGTCGGACAAGTTAACCGTGGAGTGAAATAAGAACAATATGGTTGGCGAAAGAGAGATGGTGCAAAGTAACAACAAGGCCCCCCTAAAGGGGTAACAAGACATTCAAACGTTGTAGATAACATTTCACAGAAATAAAATAGACATATATACACACAACCCACACATTTCTTACGAAAAAAAAACGAAGTCTTTAAAACAAACCTTCCTACTGTGTTTTGCTAAATACATAAATAGCAATTAAAATGCATATATAGACATTCAAAAGCCTTTCCCGTATGATAACGAAAAACATTTTTATATTAATTCGTCTTTCATGAGTGGAAAGGCAGATTATAATGCTATTTAACAGAACATAATTTTTTGGTTTTTATTGCAAAAATCAAGTCAAATTTGTCTTTCTGACAACACACGAATCAGGCTGCACATCTCTGAGAAGCTCTAAACTCACCCGTTTCCCTTCCGCTCACGTGAATTTGACATGAAATGAGAATCGCTCATCTGATTTGCAAACAACTTATTGTCAGGCAAAGTGTTAGTAACCTGTCTGTTATCAGCTGTTACCAAGTTTGGTAATCACCAGCAATGCTCAGAGTGCTAGACATAACTAAAACCAGCCTATGTAGAGATCGTTTTTAACTTTACATATTTTTTACTTGGAAATGTTGACCTCGGGTTCGTATTTACATGGCAGTGTAGTGTAAATCGTCGTTTAGCAAATGCAATCTCATGCTCAAAAACATCTCTGGCAGCTAAAGTTTCGCTCATCAATGTGAGAGGGAGAATAAACTCAAGTTGGCTTAAGCAGCCGGAGTAAAAGCTCGCAGATAATGAGAACCACTCCGTAGTTTTCTGAGCGCCCACGCGGCTGCGAACGGGATATGCCGACCTTGATTGCCGACCACGTAACGATGTAAGTGCACCGCTCATTCTTGCCGTTGAGGCTGTTCCCTTTCGCTGTGCCCGCTGCTCTCCCCCCACCCCCAGAACAGCGTGGCGGAGCGCATCTGCTGCGGAGTGATGTGCAAGTGCAGTGGGCAGTCGGGCCCGCGCGGTCTACAAGGGCCGAGAGGCCTGCAGGTACGTGGAGGTTCTGCTGGGGGCCGGCCGGGTAGCCGGGTGGCTGGCCGGTTGGCCGGCCTGGCAGTGACGGCCAGATGCCACTGCGACCCCGAGCATCGTGGAGAATTCTTAGCGGTCCTCTCCGAACGCGAGCTGGCGTGGCTGGAGACAGGCTGGACGGGAGCCAAAATGCTATGTCTTGCGCTGCCAACAAAGAGGACATTGCAGATGTTTTCACGAAAACCATACAATGCGAAATTGCTTGCTACAAATATTACTACAACTTGCCCAGATTTATATAGTTTGTGGTAAGATGGGCAATGAAATACTTTTAAAAAAGGTTTTTCTTTTAAACTGATATGCACAACAGCAGTTCGTGGGTCTGCATCCAAGCATGTAAATCCATGAAAACATAGAGAGTATCCACGCGTACATTCTTTGGAGATCTGCATAGCCTAACGCAACACAAGTCTCCCTTATACTGGCTTTCCAGCTTGTACTGGCCTGCCAGCTTGTTTCTATATTAAACTTTGCAGTGTGGTGAAGTGTGGTCAAAACAACCCCATGGCAGCCATGCCATGGGTAGGCTTTGGTGTGGAAAAAGGCTGTCATTTATTATGATTGGTATTTTCATCTTATTTAAATTATATTGTTCATTTGGAATGTAGTATTTTATCTTTGTAAATACGTTCTCCATTTAGACTTTTGCCTTTTATTTCAGTCAAATCCAATTTTTGGAAAAACCTTCGATTGTTTTTTCGGAGAAATAGCTTTGGCGAAAACGTGGGTAATTGTTATAAATTTGTATTTTATTGCTTGTTTTATGCAATCTCAATGGACTTTATTATCTACGATCGAATATTATATCTCTGTGACAAGTTATAGTTCCATCTTTCATCTCTCCCTCAGTGTGACCACATTTTGCTGTTTTTTAAGGCTCTCATTGCTTGACATCTCAATTCGATGGAGCTTTTATTTTTGTTTTGTGATCTCTTAATTTTTTCTTCTCATTCGTACAGAGTTTGGTGTATTCACGCTTTAGTTTTAGCGTCTGTATCTACTTCCTCAGCAAGTCTTGTGGGTTTTGAGATAATTTGTCCTCTGCTGGTGAACCTTCCCCCTCCGTCACCGTGCTAGTTTATTGCATTGTCCGTGCAGCACACAGTAAGTTGAGGGGCTGGGGATTATGGATGAGGGGAGAAAAGTGTAATGTCCTCGTCATTGTCCAGAGTGGGTCAAGTTTCTAGCCCGCAATACGGGCGGCGCGCAAGCTTCGGAATTTAAACCATTCTCTGCTGAAAACGTTGGAGTGGATATGCAGACGGGATGAATGAGTGATTTAAAAGTTTATGAAATATTTTATTTAAGCCATAAACCAGGAATTGTGACCACTTTGCTCATTTTAACAATTATATACCATCTGAGGTAGAAACAGTGTATTGTGGGGCGGGGGGGAGGCAGCTGATTACAGCATCACGAACTGCCCATGGAAACAGCTGGAGGGGTTGCTGCCACATGAACACATGGTACAGATTAAACAACCCATTACTCCGGGCCCCAGCGTAAACACACAAAGAGTAAAAAAAGCAGCCTTTAAAGGAAGGAAACCTCACAAATGCGTTTTATGGTGCAAATCGTACCTTCATGAAAGTTAAATCCCATTGAAAACTATTACCAAATGGCTGCGCAGACAGCTGTGCCCATCGCCGGTGACAAACGGCATTGCCGAGGTGACCTCGGGATTCACTGCGGAGTAGCCGCACGCATCTGGTCCGCCGGAGTGGCGTTGAGATTGAATGCTCTACGTGCTGTACACGATACCAGCTAACGTGAACGCTTTCGCATGCGTGTTTTAACAACAACAAAAGCCGTTGTCTCATTGCAAAAATAACTGCATCCCGATTTTCGTCGAGTTTGTTTCTGCGCTCTTGCAGACTTACAACTTTTTTCTGAAAATTCCATTTAAAAAAAACGGTCCCACCAAAATTCAAACGGCGGTTTCTGGCCCTCTTTTAAAATCTGTGGGGGATGGGTTGAGCCCTGCTCTGCAGAACATGGTGCAACCAGCCGGCACTTGGCTGCCGAGGAACAGCCAGGCCGTCCCTGCTGATATCGGCACGCCTGCTGCGACAACCGGACAGGCCCGACGATTGGTGTCTGCTCCACCCTGGCCCGCTACTGCATGCTAAGCCACACCAACGTCGGGCTACTTGAAAACAATGATGACAAATGAAAAGTTTTCGTAAAAGTAATGATGCTGCTGCTTCAACTAAATGATGATCCATCAACTGGCAATTCCACAAACCCACAATCCAAATTCTGCGTTGATCCACCAAACCTTATCACACATGGTACTGCTTTAAGGCATCTGTGAAAAGAGCTTCGTAGCTCATCGGATTCCCCCAGGATTAATTGCGATTCTCAATCTGAAGGCTGACTTGACCTAGGGCACGCTCAGGACCGCTTGGTTCAAAGATCACTCGCCAATCATGTTAACAGTGTCCAGGGCTCATAGCACAGCAATCTAACCACTGTGCCGCCACTCTCCTCCCACACTTTGCACGCAAAAATCACAGGCAATGGCTTTGTAAAGGGCTCTCTAAATTTGTATTGCTCAATGTGAAGGATGGAGATTAAGGCAGCGTTAAAGACAACCTCAAATTAGCACGATTGGCTACGTACGGCACGAGAGACGTTCAACGTACATCCACAAATCGCACAAATCTGCATTCAATGGGTGATAGAGCTCTCAATGCCTTGCCCCAGACTGTTTGGGATGCTCCGTCAGTCGAAGTTTTTAGGGATGCTCTGAGATCCATCTATGTAGGGTTTGCCGCAGAGTTTGAGTGTAAAGGGTTGTTAATGGGATTCTGTTGTAAAGCGCTGTGAGGCATTGTGTGAACGGCACCATATAAAACTGAGACAGCCTGCTGGATCAACAGAAATGCCTGTATTGTTTGTGAGAGCGTTGACAGGCCAAGGATGCTTACGTTTTCAATCTACTGCCCTTTTTCAATGCACTCTTGGATGAAGGCCTGTCGATGCAATGTCAGTTGTTCTTTGTCCATACTTGACCTTGCTGGTCAGCGCGGTCTACTGAAAGCGGGGATGTTTTGGTTCTTGTGTTAGTCACCAGTGACGTTAGCCGTGACCGGGACTCAAACTCGGATTGGCAGGTTCATGAGGCAGTGCTGCTGTTCCCCCCCCCCCCCGACACCACCTCCACCGCTCAGTGACCTACGTTCATAGTCCTGGAGGTTGTGGGTTAACCAGGAAAAGACATTACGGAAAGTGGGTTCCTGAATCTGTCTGTGTGCACGTTCGACTACAGTATTGTCCCCTGCATGCATGGGTTTTATCTGCGATTCCTCCCACGTGCAAAGCACTCTTAGAAGCAAGGCGTCTCTCCCCTTCTGAATCATCATCACCATTTTATTCATCCCAAATCCGTGATCTTCATCATTTTAATCATTATTAACTCTTTCCTATTCTGATGATGTACATGTGCATTTGAATCATTATTATCATCACATGTACATCATCAGTTTTTCTTCCGATTCAGCTCTGATGATGTACACGCACATCATCGGAACGGAATCTGGAGTAAAAGGCCATGCGGGAGGGCGTGTGGCACAGTTTGGCGCCAGCTATCATAGATTGCGGTCGTGTCGCTACAGTGCTGACCACGTGTGCGTTCCAAGATTGAGCAGTTAATGGGACCTGCCTTGCAACTTGCAGACGTCTCACAATCGGAAAGGTATAATAGCAACAACAAAAGCATTACAATCATGATCGATGTCATCAATATCATCATATCGTCCTCATATTCCTTTTCATATTGGCAGTTACATCGCCATTGTACGCGTGAGCCTCGATTCCAGAATTTGGTGGAAAGTTGAGGGAACCTAAACATTTCTGTACAAAAGTTGAGAAATGGTCGCACCAAACGTATTATTTATTAATCTGATTGATTACCCCGGAAAGCCTCACTGAGTCTCAAGACTCTCTGTGAAGAGGTTCCTGCAAATTGTATTTGCGCGTTAGAGAGCAATGCTGCTGCTGTGTATCATCCCAATTAAGTAATTTGCAGGCAATATTTCAGTGTGGAGATGTTTGGCAAATACCGGTGACGTATTGTATTTGTGTTTTTTTTTATTTTAGCTATGGGAGAAACCTAGGGAACCCGGAGTAAGCCCATGCAAAGGAGGGGACAACATCTCATGTTATATAGAGTTATATAGCAGCGCCTTATTCCAAGGCGCTTTACAACAACTGTAAAATTGTGCCTAACATTTTAGTGGTTGAGATAATAAAGAGTGGAGTTTTTATTAAAAGTGGTGGTGTAGTTATGGTGACAGGACAGGTGCGAGTGATAAAGCATGGATTGGGGTAGGGGTCGTGATAGGTGTAGGCCTGGTCATAGCTGCTGGGCAGGGAGAATCAGTAGTAGGATGGGCTCTGGAGAAGAGATGGGGGTTCTTTTAAAGAAGGAACAGAAGCAGTTAGAGAAGAGGGTTGTTTTATGTGCATACAAACATCACACAGAAAGACGTTGAATTTACAATGTTATAAACATTTGTAGCACTTGCAGATGCATGTGTGGAATGAGCCTCTCGGCACTCCGCGAAAACAAGCCACGGCTGCGAGATGTTACCTACTTCGCCTGGTATACCGGAGGTTGTGCGTTCGATCCCGACCCTGATGCTTGTATGTTTGGAGTTTGCATGTTACCCCTGTGGTCGCTTTGACTTTTCTCCGAGTCCTCTGGTTTTTCTCTCCACATTTAGAAACATGCGTTTCGAGTATTTGGCTGCTATACATTTCCACGTGATAAGCCACTTCGTTGAGCTATAATTGGTGGCCAGGTCGCTTCTGAAAAAGAGCCACATAGCTCAGTGGGCCTTACCCAGTAAAATAAAAACATGGTAAGTCACATCTGCCAATCGTGAATTGGATCATTGCGCGTATTTGCCAGAAATTTTCCGCACATGGGCTGAATCCTTCCTCAGTTGTTGTCCTCTGTAACCCCGACAACCTGGGGGTCGTTGCACAAATGTTCCGTGAGCAGTGGCGGACTGCACTGATCTACAGGAAATAGTGCCACGTTATTTGTATGGCCCTTCGGTGAATGTTTATCTTTCAACACATGACCTCATTACTGAATGATCCTTTTTGAACCAATCAAAATCTTTACAACAAATGCCTCTCAACTGTCATTTATAACAACCCAAGGCACTTATCAGTGGAGGTGTGAACATTTCCAGAGAGCGTTGCATTGTATTTTTGGTTGTCACAATGGGTGACTGCTGCTATTGGCTTTGTACGCTAACCCTCCATTTGAGTGGCGATGTGGAAGAGGGCTCAGCTCACAATTAGAAGATTTTGAGTTCAACTCGGCCCATCAACCATCTGGGCTTAGTTGAAAATGAGTACCACTAAGTGGAAAGGAAACCATTTTCCTCTGAAAACAATGGCCCCTACCTTGGGAATGTATCTGCACAAATTGCTGCCTTAAATATTTGAACATTGACTTACTCTTTGGTTCTTTCGGTAAAGTCACGTAGGTATAAAATAAAATAAAATGACTTCACCGAAAAAAACAAAAAGTATGTATTCCTGCAGTCACGAAAGCTTCAAATCAAGATTGACTTTCATATTTTCTTTGATTTACTGTAACCTCTGCTGCGGAGAACTGTTAAGTGGCGTTACTGTCTCGTTGATATTGGCAGCCTTGTGAATGCAATATTTAAATGAACCACCTGTGTGTGTGTGATCGCTAGTAACACACGTGATCGCTTGTCGTTTTCTAGGGCACCGTTGGACTAAAAGGTTTACCTGGCCACCCCGGGGAGGAAGGGCCCACTGTGAGTAAATGCTCATGAGCTCGCCTTTAAAACAATCAACTTTTCTCTGTTATAATGTTCCTTTTATTTCAACCATCACCAATATATAAATATACACTGGCCCGACTCCACGGGACACCAGGGTGGGCCCTGCACAAGCGCACGTCCCCTAGGCCCAGACAAAACATACGTATTCTTTGTTGTGGTTTACGTTGTGTTCACGTTTCCTACGTTGCGTGTTAGGTGACATGCCCAACAATTGACATGGCCTCGTGAGAGTGCATCATTTCAGCAGCGTTGTTGGTTCAATGTAAAGCGAGCTGTGGGCTCATTTTGACATTCAGTGTTCCACCAGCTTGATTGACTCAATTCTGTAAACTGCCAAATGCTTTAGGTAAGGGTCCCCTGTCTAAGATATGGGTCCTAGTTCGACACGAAATTATAAAATGCATAACAACAGTAATTTGCGTTGTCGTGGAGAATTAATCCATTACCCACGACTGCTCGATACTTTATAAGTCATGCAAGGGGATTGACCCGCCGTGAGGTGATTATACAGAGTGTGTGAAGACGTCTTTCTTGTTTCCCTCTGGCAGGGAGAGAGAGGCCAAGTCGGCTTGAATGGAACCCAGGGCTTCCAGGGCTGCCAAGGTGTCAGGGGTCAAAAGGTAGAGGAGGACCGGGTGGACTTTCCCTCACGCCGATGCCCTCGGTTTGTTTTGTGCCGAAAAATGTGTGTGGCCTGTATGGAGGACTTTTCTGGGCACAGGCCCGGCACCCATTGAGAATGTACGTATGTATTTTGAACTTCTTTCGCACCGTACGTAGCCAACCGTGCTAATCGGAGGTGCGGGGGAAGGACAACAGACTAAACACAAAAGCAGTTCAATCTAGATTATTTAAAAATGTATAGCTCCAGTGGCTTCCTAATATCAGAAGGAAGAACGTTCCAGACGACCGCTGAAGCGCATCTGAAAGCGCGCGATGCAATGATCATCTTTTTTCTATGGCTAGCCAAAAGCCGCTGCTGCGAAGATGATGGTTTATGCTCCTTGACGACATTAGCAAGGTATTGTGGTTCATTTGTGGCAAGCACTGTGTGCGTGTGTAATGAGATAGTGACATCTACTGGTTGGTAAAGGGAAGCAGGGGACAGGCACCATTATAAACATTATCCAATCCCCAAAGGGGAAAATATCTAGGCCAAAGGTGAAGGGCAGGGCCGGCCTAGAAACTCCGAGAACCGGCTAGAAAGTTCAACGAGAGGACGTGGCCGGAGGCGGAGCCTAGCCGTGCCTGCGGCAATATAAGCAGAGGCGGAGGAGGACTCGGGGTCGGTGTGTGAAGTATTGGGTTCGGACTGCGTCGCTGCTCGCCGTCATCTCTCTCCGTCATTCGGCCAAGCGGCAGATCTCCGGCAGAGCTCCACCGCCCACCCCGGCATGCCGTCAGCCAGCGGCGAGACCGGGAGCGGACGGGCAGAACCCGTCGTGTGATCGACTGTGTGTGTAGTCTGTAGAACGTAATATCTAAGTGTGTACTTGGAGAGGAAGCCGATAACGTTGGCCTGTGCCGTGCCACACGTGGAATAAAGAAGAGTACCCTCTACACAACGTGTCATGGAAGTCGCTCATTACACGTGTAATGAGTGCATTAAGCATTGCCCTCACAGTCATAAACTGCCCGTGCCACAGAAATATAAAACCCGAGACGGGGCTCGGCACCTTTCTCCACCGGAGCCATGGCACGGCACTGCTATGTGACACCGGCTTGCCGTGCGTTGAGATTAGTTTCAGCGATAATTACAGTCTGAGTGGCGATGGGGAGGTTGTGTTATGGTAACAATCGTGTTCGTATGTATTCACAAGCTTTATGTTTCGTGCGGTGTCCTGCCGTTGCTATGCTGACGCGGGGGGTGAGGTTATGTTTCGAAATGTTACATCTTGCAGAAATGTGCAACCGTGAAGCATAATTGGTGCCCTTGATAATCGGTCCATGGCAATGCCTGTGGGGAAAAGTAAAATAATGCCCTCTTGTTTCTTTTTCAGGGTTCACCGGGGACATCAGGACAGTTGGTAAGGATCACCATCAATAACAGTGTTGATGGCGAAAACCCATCATGTTCTCATGAGTATATTCTTGGAGTCATTGAACAGTATTTTTAAGTGGGAAGAAGCGATACGTCAATCATTCGTGTCCTCCCTGTCATCTTAAAGCGTATTTTTCAAATAAAACTCGTTGTACCTATCCATAATACATTTTTTTTTGGGTTAGATGTAACCCCAAACAAACTATTATGGATGATATTGGTCGTGAAAGCCTTCGTTGTACCTATTACATTTTAAATGCAGGATATGAATATGTTATTGTCACCATATCAGAAATTCTACAGATTCTTAACAACCGTTTCATAACGTTGCCACTGCCTGCTCCCTCAACGAAGTGACTTTCAATGTAATTTAAAAAAATAATTTCACGTCAAAAACGTGAATTGCTGGGGGAAAAGAAATGCCCGTCTCACGTTAAAGATGTTTGCACAGATACTGTGATACCGAGCGCTGGTACACAGCATCTGCTGGAAATACAAATGCCACTTTTTAAATCATGTGACCATATACTCTTCATTATAAGACGCTCCGGATGGTAAGCCGCATCACAACGTTTGTTGTCATTTTGAATAGAATAATATTCCAGAAAATGCGACAGAAATCCTGGGAAAGTCGGAAAGGAGGATATAAAATACGAAGTCATACAAATATAGATTGGGTGCTGGGAAGAAAGAGTCTGGAGAATGTTATGTTTTAACTACCTCTGTGGAGGAAATAAAGTTATTAAAGTCTGATCCACAAAGACTAAGATACCCCAGGCTGTTGGGGCAAGTGCTGTTAGCGAGCCCCTATGAAGGCCGGAACGGCACATGAGAGGGTGGGTGGCCAGAATCATGCCCGGCTGAATTTGTCTCCCAAGTGGCAGTGTTTTTACACATCGCACTAGGTACTCAATTAAGGCTGAGTCGACCTAAGGGAGGCCCAGGACCGGTTCAGATAATCGTCACTGGTGATGGCTTTGAGCAGGAATCGAACTCTGGTCGCTGGGTTTGTAGTGCAGCGCGCTATCCGCTACACTAATTCCACTCCCCACCAAGGCTGGTCTCACACACACACACACCGGGTTTTAGACGCACCTCCAATTTTTTTTTTTAAATACGGGAAATAGATGCATCTTATAATGCGGAGAATATGGTACCGTACAGTATTGTAGAGAATGTTTAGTGGCCTCCTCACAGAAGAGAATAGTAAACTACAGGAAATGGCATATACGTACTGTATATCGTTTTGAATGTAATTGCAAGTAATGTTATGGAATTAATCATGGGCAAGTTAACAACAATGGATTAAACAAGCAAGTTGGCTTTCCCAAAAGTATAATAGCCACGCTCTTTATCTACAAATATAAACGATCTCACTTGTATGCAAGAGGCTTTGTGAAAGGAGAACGTCCACCTCACCGCTTTGTTTTGTTTTACAGGGAACATCGGGTGAGCATGCGTTGGATGGGATTAATGGCCAAGACGTAAGTCCGAGCAGCACACCACGTGCACCGTTACAGGTGTTTCTTGAACGTGCTCGAGCTGTAGTTAACGAAGGTGCAACAATATTATCTTGTGGCGATGAAGAAAAATGTAAAAATGTATGCAAGAATAGACTTTACCCTTTCTGGCAATAATACGGGAGGTGTTAAGATATTCAAACACCAAATAAGACACCTATTGCAAGGCATCAAATTTGCATTAACAGCACATACTTGTGGCAAAAACTTGCAAACAGACATGCTCTGATATATGCTTTGTCTTTGAAGTTGATTGGCCTATACCAGAGAGAGCATTTTTTTAATTGCCTTGTCTCACCAGTGTCAGACCAGAGAATGTCAAAAGGTGAACCATACAAAGGCAGTGCGAGCAGTTATATCTATGGGACATTTTTGCCAGAATGAAAATTATGAAAAAATAATCGGCTTTACCCTTTCTGGAAATAGCCACACATACCAATGGCAAAACAAGCAAACAAAAAAGGATACCAGCAAAAAGGTCCCGTAGATATTATTTTATAGCTGCGTTTCCCAGGCTGTTTAATGGGAGTCTTGACATTTTTCTCGAAGCCAGGATAAAATAATCATGCACATTCATGTGTTTCATCACAATGTCCAACGGGGGTTTATCCTTGGAAGTATTATTTATTTGTAATGAGTGCGCGACTACCTGATATGGCACGGATGAGGAACATGGATAGTAACAGAATATAAATATCGGCTTAATAGCAATTCATTATCACATCTTTTGCTCTGACTGGATTTCCTTTTAAGAGTGTTACAGCGACCCTCGACTACATACAAACATCTTCTTGGTTCTTTCGGTAAAGTCACGTAGAAGGGAAGCAATAAAATAATAAAAATAAAACATAATAAAATAAAATAAAAAATAATTCTCACGACGTTTCGGCCACAACGCAAGCAGCCGTCCTTCACCTGAGGACGGCTGCTTGCGTTGTGGCCGAAACGTCGTGAGAATTATTTTATTTTATTATGTTTTATTTTTATTATTTTATTGCTTCCCTTCTACGTGACTTTACCGAAAGAACCAAGAAGATGGATCCCTGCAGTCACGAAAGCTTTAAATCGAAAAAATACATACAAACATAGCTCATGCATTAATGCCTTAGACCTGCATTTACAATCCAAGGCAGGAGCATCCTTGTGAAATCACTGGATTAGAACACTCAGGCGCGATGTTGTATGATGCCAACAGAGCGCACCTTGCCATGATCCTAACATTTCAAAAGAAACTTCTTCTCACCCAGAGACTCACAGCTAAGTTACGTAGTTAACATAGTCGCTCTTTATTTATGGCTCTGTCATTCGTCACTGTGGTGGCCCCCCCTCCTGCCTATGCATAACGAGACCTCCACGTTGCACCTTTTCAGGGGGAGCGAGGGTTCCCTGGAGTTCCTGGAATCAAAGGCAGTATGGGAGGAGCGGTAAGACAATGCTGCCATCTCATTTCCACGACATCGAGATTACCCTACACGTTATTGAATGGTTCGTTTTTTATCATTGAATAGATTTTGCCAGTCAGTAAATGTGGCAATGTCGTCTCCGCTTCCCTATCCCCACCGCAGGGTTCACAAGGACCTACAGGGGATGATGGAGTGCGGGGTCACCCGGGATTCCGAGGAGATGCCGTGAGGAAAACACTGCCTACAGACTCAACACTGCCCATAGACACACACTGCCCATAGACTAACACTGCCCATAGACTCACATTGCACATAGACTCACATTACCCATAGACTCAACACTGCTTATAGACTCAAAACTGCCTGTAGACTCAACACCGTCCATATACTCAACACTGCCCATAGACTCAATACTGCCTATAGACTCAACACAGCCCATAGACTCAACACTGCCCATGGATGCAACACTGTCCATAGACTCAAAACTAACCTGTACATGAAGCAGTCCCCCTCCTTAACCTCCTTCCATACCTCTCTTTAAGCGTCACCTCTTCTCCATCACCCATTCCCTTCCTCTTCCCTGCCCTCGCCCCTCCACTCCATCCCATCCCTCCCTTATAGCCCTTTCATAACCCCACGTGCCCTCTGTTACGGTTACTCATTCCTAGGCCCTTGCACTGGCCTTGTCATAAAAATCACTAGATTTTTGTTTTCGCTTTTATACTTTGTTATTAAGCGCTATGAGTTAAGGGTGCTCTATAAATATTAAATTGGAAGATGAGATAAGCATGAGCAAGTTACAGAATCACAGATGTGAAAAATAAAGTTGACGTTTGTCCCTGACCGTCACTTTGCTGAGAGCCCCCAGGTTCTGCAGTGCACCCTGAGCACTGCAAGGTGCGCTGTCACTCGGGAGCGGCGGTGGCGGGAATGTTTATTTTTCCCTCCGGGATTTTGGTGTCCGTAGGGTGAGCCTGGAGTGGCGAACAATAAGCAAGGTCCAAACGGTGAGATCGGATACCCGGGACCTCAGGTAAGAACATTTATTTTTATTAGAGTTAATTTACGATAATGGTACCTGTTCACCTCTTGGCATTTTACTCAAGATAAGTGACTTGCATCTCATCTCATGGGCAGCTGTCCCTGTGGGCACAAGGTGACTTAGCACCTGGCCTGGGGCATCAGTTTGCCAGCAGCGGGAAGGCGATCATTGCTCTGCATGATCCTAACTGAGTAATGTGCGGTGTAATTTTCAAAGTTTGGACCTTGGCCCTGGCACACGATGGCCTACTCTTTCCAATGACGTTACAGGATTTTTTACGTCCGCCGTAGAGCAGACGGCACATATTTTACGGTTAAGCCGCACCAAAGTAGTGACCAGGGCAGCCTGCCGGATTTCAACCACGAACAGCAAGTGGGTGAGTGCGCCACCGCTGGGCCGTGTCGGCGCCCCATCCGATGTTTCTTACATTGAGCTGCACTGTGAATGCATGCGCAGGGTGATATTGGCAAGAATGGATCAGATGGACAACCCGGTGATGCTGCATCAGTGGTGAGTGACACGTCTTCATGCCACAACACTGTCCATGTATAATTGTTTTTTGTATAACTTTCAATTTCAAACATGTCACCAGAGTTGTCTAACCCCCAAATCTTCCGAAGTGGTTTATGCAGTCCATCAAAAACATCCTCTTAATTATGATATTTCTTGAACTCTTTCTCACAAGCTCCTGAACCCACAATATCCTATATTATCTTCAACATCTCACCTCCAATGTAACACCTCTGCAATGGCTACAAACATTTTAAAGGAAGATGCAAAGCATAAACCAAATAGCTACCAAAGTTGCTTGCTGCAGCTTGCTCTCTCTGTATACCAATTTAGTTATTGCGGGGTTAGTTTTGGCCCTTTGCGGCTATACACGGAAGTATCACTCGAGAAGCTTCTCCGGTGATAATTGCCAATGTGATGGGTTAAAATGTATTTAGGATTGGCGTTGTGGAATATACACTTTGTGTGCAGACAATTTCTAAACATGAATATGCTATTTATAGTCAAGAAGTTTACCACATTAAATATATTTCACGTAATATGTTATAATAAAATGTCAATGTTTTATTCAGGGTCTAAAAGGAATGCGGGGTCCACCAGGAGAAAAGGTAAAGCGAGTATTCGTTACCATTCACATGCTGATATTAAGATATTATTATTCTGTGGACATTCGCTGATGTCAGGAGCTTAAACGTTGTACAGTCACCCAGCGTGGTTGGGGTTGCGTTCACCTCCGTACCCTCGCCCGTGCTCGTGTTGCGTCGTTGTCGTGCGTCTTGGGACCATTTTTCTACGCGAACGTGGGTTTGCGATATTCACCGTTTTTAAGATTCAGCTTGCACGAATGCTGCAGTATAAAATAATTACCATTCACTTATCTATTCATATCAGAGTTTTTATAGTGCGCTTTAATTACGACGATTAAATTACACGACTGACCCCTGACCTTTGCGTGGGAGATGCGTTACATCTCGACACCGGTTGCAGAGTGAATGTCTCAAGGGGGTCTCGCTACCCCTTCCCCACTCCCCCTGCCTTCACGAACTCACTGACCAGTGTGGTGAAGTATGATCATTTTAATTCGCAAATTGTAATGGTCACTTTCACAGACAGCGAGAATGATTCAGAGGTGTAAGGCAGCCAATACTGTTTTAAAATGTGTACGTTACCAGGTAAGGCCCACTGAGCTTCAGAGCTTTTTTCCAGAAGCGACCTGGACACAAATGACAGCTCAACCTATTGGGTCATGTGGAATTTATAGCAGCCAAATACTCTAAACACATGTTTATAAATGCGGAGGGAAAAATCCGGAGGACCCGGAGAAAAATGCACGCGCCCTGTATACAAGGCAAGGTAGTTAACATCTTGCCACTGGTGCCAACATTTGCCCAAGCTCTATGGCCCTATATTGGGTTGTGTGGCCAACTCCTGTGACTATTTATGATCAAACAGGCCCCACGACTGAAAGGACCGAGAAGGCCTTGATCCAACAGTGGATTGTCACAAACGTTGGAAATTAATATTTAAATAATTAAATCGCTGCATTTCCCGCAATAATATTTCAACGAGCGTGCCATCTTTTCAGAAACCCACACGTAGACTTCGCAATGAATTTCTGTGCGCTGCAGGGTGAGCGTGGGGATCAGGGAGGAGCAGGCTTGCCGGGCATGAGGGGAACTGTCGGCATGCAGGTAATGCCACTGCTCCTGTGCAATGCACCATCCTTTCTTGTAGCATGCAGCTTCTACCCGGGAACAACTACTCCCTGGACTCGTGTATACTCCAGCACCCATGCACTTACCCTTTACATGATGTTATATTCTTGCCTATGGCAATATAACCAGGAGCCAAATGCCAATGTCAAGGTCTGCTAGCCACGAGAGGGCTTCAGGAGAGAGCCAATTAGTAAGATTTATCGCGTAAACAAAACTTGCCAATTAGTTACTAGTTCAGCAAACCGATGTGTTGGAGAGTAAACCTACAACATTTACAATCAAATTATAATGAATTGACTGTCAGGTGGTGGTGGGTTAAGAACACATTTATATTTAAGCGATCGAACCCATTAAAAACCGTGATTATAAATAAAATTGGTCGTCAAAGCCTACGTGTTAAACAGAGTTTGTGTAAGTTTGCTGTTCTTCAACGGAGGACTTTTGCTATTCCTCAATGGAGGCATAGAAAAAAACGACACGACCTTTCTCTTGAAGCACTCTCGTGGTAAGCATGCATATGTTACATAGGTTAATATCGCATTATCTTGGTATCTTCTTGAGCAAACAGCAGATGAACCATCCAATAAAACAAAAATCTTCAAACAAAAATCTTCTCGTAGCTGGACTCGAATAAGCCATAATTAGGGGTTGGACCTTAATTGGGGGTTAGACAACATGATAGGTTAGTCAGAATTAGTGGTTAGACAGAATTTGGGGTGAGACAGGATTGGGGGTTAGACAGAATTAGGAGTTAGATAGAATTAGGAGTTAGACAGAACTTGGGGTTCGACAAAAAGGCTGTCTGGGAGGGGAAAACACTGAAAAGACACACAAAACCCTGCAATTGGTAGGATGGACCAGCATGCCACATGGTCGTCTGGTGATGGTGATGTGCTGTTTTTGGGAAATTATTCTGAATGCATATGTGTTATATATATGTATTTGTTCAGCTAATGAAAACAAATATTGAAGGTTAATATTAAAACAAATGACAGCGCAACTCCATCCACATCAGCGATGTAGACAAATGCAATTGGTTAGCTTGCACCCTTGGGTGTGTGAATAATCAAAACGCGATGAATTGAAGACAGAGTTGAGAAGGGTTATCCTGGGACTATGGGACACGGTTGGCATCGGTGAGGTGAGAGGCGGGGGGGGGGGGAATTCTCAATAGTGGGCTGCCTTTTCTATCACAGAGTTAAGAGTTGATTGCAATGATGGAGGTTTGGGATAGCACCTTGTTTTGAAAGTCAGGCATTTAGCTTAGGAGCAGTGTTCTCAGTGACAGCTCAGCTCTGGCTCGGCCTCCCAACGCTCAGCCTCAGCTCAGGCTTGAGACGCTCGGTGGTTTCAAAGTTGCACGAGCGAGCGGCCCGGCCATTGCCTGGCTCAGCCTCCTGGGAATCCTGAGCGCGGCTGGGACCTTGCCCTGAGCTGGCTCGAGTTAAGCGCCACGGTGGTTCTGAGCCATGGCTCATTTGAGCCAAAACCTAGCCTGAGCCGAGCCGTGGCTAAGAATATATAAAGGGCTGTCTCCATCTCTTTTCCACTCGACACCGCTGTGGCGTCTCTCTCACTCTCTATGTACTGTGAAAGAGGGCCATTGCCCAGAATGTCACCTTCGTATTTACTTTTCCTTTTAAGGTCACAGTGTTGTTGTTGATGAATGTGAGGGGTTTGTTTTGTTAATTGTGCTTGTGCATCACCGTCAATGCAGCAGCAGCATCACCGAATGATTTGTTTTATTCATTGTAAAGAAGCTTCAAATCTATGCGTGACAGCTCAGGACATAGCCTCGGTTGTGTATCTAAGATATAAGCACTGCACTTTTTGTGGTGAGTTTAGTAGTGATAAAAGTTTACATTTATGTGTAGTAGTGGAATTCAGTGACACGTTTCCATTGCAATGGTGTCAAGTCTATCGGCAAAACACACAGACTGCTCGAAAAATCAGGGACCAGCTGAGTTTGAAACGAGATATATCGAGAGTGAAACTTGCTCCTTGAACGTGAAAAATTCTTAGAAGCATTATTCTTAGTTAACTGGATGAACACTGCATTTGCACCGGGGATGGTCGCAAAACTGTGAATTAAACTCAAAGCTCGTATTAACAAGGGAGGCGACGTCAAAAATGTGAAGGGCAGCCAACAATCCAAGTGAGTATTTCATGTGTAAAATTGTCTTCTCTTTGCAGGGAGCCCAGGGTAATTCTGGACCTCCTGGCAAGAGAGGGGATCCCGGATTCCGTGGTCCCAATGTGCGTATCGCCGCTACGCACATCGCCAATCATCCCAGACACATGCGCAGTCTCACACGGCTCTCGGCGGACGTGTTAGGTTAATAACTCGCAACACCCATACGAGGCATTGAAGAACAGTTATGTACTTGTTACTGTGATGTGTGATTATAGTTATTCATGTAAATATGTGTTTATATTAGATTGAGTGATATGTTTACATTGTGAAATAATGGCAAAAAAATATCGAAGTCGGTGTCGTGGTTATTCTTGCTGTGTTTTTCTTCTACCGTAGCCGGGTGGCATTAAGTTTAGACATTTTTGACAATTGCTTTGTGGACACGAAAGGCAAATGAGCAATGCCTGGAAGCCCAATGTGCCAGTAAGAATGCTATTCTGTGACGCCCGCCTCGTGAGCTGTATCGCAGTCACAGTATGTAGCGTTTTCGCAACATCGACTATATCAAATGCATATACAGGTGTTAGTTATATTTTATAATGTAAATGTTATTGCAGATGTTGGGATTGATTAACTGACATTTCTATTGCTAAGGCGCACGTTCGCAAGTGACTTATGTGCACGTGTCCGTGTCGTGTCAATGCAAGGGTGTTCCTGGGGTGCCTGGAGTCGGTGGAGATCCCGGAAAACCAGGCCCAAGAGGCTTGAAGGTGAGAAGTGTACCCACTGTCACCCACGGTAACACGAGCTACAACCCAAACGCACTTTTATTTTACTAAATGTGCAATAGTTAATATTTGAATGCAATGAAATTGCAATTTAAGTAGTGATTGTTGTAGTGTTTGTGGTATCTGAATTATGCATATGCACATTCAACTTTTTAAATTCATGTCTAGGCTGCCCGGGCCTGTACTGACAACTTTTTTGTTGCGTACATGGCAGAAGAACTGAAATAATAATCTCGCCATATTTTTTTTCATACTTAAATTTGTTTCATGCACACTTATTTTACAACTTATAAAACCCCCACTAAGAATAAACAATCTTGTGTGTTTCATGAACTTCCTTTGTCCCAGTCAGCAACTGCAAACAAATGATGATGCAAACAAATACAACACGATAATATATGTACATAAGTACATTGAACTTCTTTCGTGCCAATCATAGCCAAGCTGGAAGATGTTTTCAAACAAGACGCAAAAATGTGTAGACAGCCTTGTGTGTCTTTCACAGCGCACAGCCAATGCAAAATAACGATCAGCATTTCCTGAAGTGCATTTAAAATATTTGGGTGATTGCCATAAGCAGCTTTTAGCTGGGTCAGCTTGCCCTGTGTCTTACTACTCTGTCCTGGTCCTGCAGCGCATCCATTCTGCAAGCCACATGCAAATGATGATGATTGTGGTAATTACCTGTGAAACGTCATGGTACTCGAATTTGTGAATGTTGTGGGTTTACTCTCCACCACACCGGTGTACTGAACTAGTAACAAATTGGCATGTTTTGTTTACGTGACAAGACTTACTAATTGGCTGTGTCGGGTGGTGACAGGTTTAACGACACATTTATATCTACGCGACCTAACCCAAAAAAAAAGATATAGATAATATTGTTCGCGAAAGCCTATGTATTCAACTGAAAGAAGTAAAATTTCGATATTTCCCTTCTACGTGACTTTACCGAAAGAACCAAGAATATGAAAGAAGTTAGTTTCCCTATCGTTAAGATCTGAATCGGAAGTTTATTTCCCATGGAGGTAATTTTCAATGGCGACTCGGCCGGCCAAACGACAGGAATAGGAATAGGCGACAAAGCCCTTTGCCATTGCAGCCCAAACGTTTTGGAACGACCGTTGTTTCCAAAAAAAATTCTGAAGCAGCAGACGAGTCCTGGATACAACCGCTTTTGCAAATGTGATGTGTGACTTTGATCCGTATATCGATAGTTGAATTTTGATGTGCTATTTTATTGAGGGACTGTGTGTCGTTGTCTTGGCGTGGTCTGAGACTGCTGTTGTTTTGCTGCCTTGCCCAAGATTGCATTTGGTCTTGAAAAATCGCCAGGAATTTATGTACTTGTGCAATGTGTACTCCTATGCTTTATTTATTTGTATTTAGATGTAGTGCCTTAGCTTTCCTTTACTTTCCACTCCTATCGTGTTTTTGTATTGTTTGTTGTTGTAACTTTCTGACCTGCTCCTACTGGACATTTGTGAAAATAGAGCTTTGTTGCTCATCGGATTCTTTCAGTCTAAATAATTATTAACATTCTGATTCATACTCTTTGGTTCTTTCGGTAAAGTCACGTAGAAAATAATAATAGATCACGACGTTTCGAGGCACAAGGAGATACAGAGACACACAGAGATACAGAGACACACGGAGATACAGAGACACACGGAGATACAGAGACACACGGAGATACAGACACTGAGATACAGAGATACAAGGAGATAAAGAGACAGACGGAGATACAGAGACACAAGGAGAGACAGAGACACTGAGATACAGAGATACAAGGAGATAAAGAGACACACGGAGATACAGAGACGCTGAGATACAGAGACACACGGAGATACAGAGATACAAGGAGATACAGAGACAGTGGGTCAGAGTCACGTTTCCCCAAACCCAATTAAGCGGTATTTTCGAACCTGTGTGCAACTAATTGAACGTTCCACGTGTTATTTATCAAGTTGCATGTTCAAAAAATTGCCATGCACTTACACTGCACATATGCTTTGATAATTATTTACAGTTTTTCAGTTTGTTATAATGCTAAAAACTGTAAAATAACATCTCTTTACGGATGTTTACATCAACTTGGTTCTACACATCTGGCAGTGGGTTTTATTGGCCTTGCAAGACATGGTCCTGCCAATTTTTAAAAATGTGAAACCATTGCTGCTGAATTCCTAAAGCAGCCCATTCCAAAGGGAAAACTCCCTTCCATACATTGTGAGTGTTTCAACATAACATAAGAATGACTCGTTTTATATTTCATGGCCCTTTAAGCCGTGGCGGCATCTTGGACCGCAGATATGAATGTATTATCTCCTGTAATGGTGTGTTTGTCACAATGAATAACTATCTTCTTGGTTCATTCGGTAAAGTCACGTAGACGGGAAATAATAAAATAATAATAAAACACTGAGACAGACCTGTTCTTCACCTGAGGACGGCTGCTTGCGTTGTAGCCGAAACGTCGCGAGAATTGTATTTTATTATGTTTTATTTTTGTTATTTTATTATTTCCCTTCTACGTGACTTTACCGAAAGAACAAAGAAGATGAATCCCTGCAGTCACGAAAGCTTTAAATCGACAAATGAATAACTAACTGTATGCCACAGCTGTCATACATTAGCTATATTTCAGCGACTTGTCTTCGACTGTATGAGTAAAGACAATAAATAACGCGCCCAATGATTATTGCTGAGAAATTGGATGTAGCCTCGCCGTAATGTTTACATTTCACTGTAATGTTTTTTTTAGATGTGGAGTGGAACCTGTTTCAGATTGATTTTTACACACACAGGCCTCATCAACAACAGTTGCTTTGTGAGCACTGATGAGTAGATAAACTGAAGTTCACAACGCCCCCACAGTCTGCAACAGCTCATAAATTCTGCAAGGGCGGAAATCCGCAAGTTCTTCAGAATGTTAAGACTTTCGCATTGCGGCAATTAAAAAAATACTGTATATATTTTCATCGCAGTGTCTCGCAACACCGGCATACACAAGGAGATACAGAGACACAAGGAGAGACAGAGACACAATGAGATCCAGAGACACAAGGAGAGACAGAGACACTATGAGATACAGAGACACACGGAGATACAGAGACACAAGGAGAGACACAGACAGACGGAGATCCAGAGACACTATGAGATACAGAGACACAAGGAGATACAGAGACACAAGGCAAAGATATAAGTACTCATTAAAGGCCGAGTCGACCTAGGGGAGCCCTAGGACCGGTTCAGATATTTTCCACCAATATTAGCTGTGACCGGGAACCGAACTCAAGTCCCCAGTACGTTAACCACTATGCCACCGCTCCCCATGTTGTACGGCATGTACACTAAACACGGGGAATAGCTTTAAAAGTTGTCCTGCAGATCTAGATGCCCCTTGTTCTTCATGTTCTGCAGATCTAGATCCCCCTTGTTCTTCATGTTCTGCAGATCTAGATCCCCCTTGTTCTTCATGTTCTGCAGATGGAGATGCTGCTGGTTCTTCACGTTCTGCACATGTAGATGCTAATTCTCGTTGGTGCTCGTGTTTCCTCTCTATTCTTTTGAAACACTTAGCAAGAGATGTCTGCACAGTTGCTCTCTTCTTTTCTCCATAAATGAACTTGTATCGTTTAAAAAAAATCCCAACAGTCGAACTATTTATCCCAAAAGCTCGCGCAATGTTTATCATTTTCTCACCTCTGTCACATATCTTTATGTCTACTTAGTTTCCATCGTAATACTGCGCCTCTTCTTACTACCACCCTTAACACTTTCACCACCCTTAAGCATGATGGGGGTTGATCATGTTCGTGAAAAGCAGAGAGAACGTCATAGTGAACCGCACAGCGACAACACAATAACATAAAATGGCGGCAGCCCAGGTAGAAATGCTGGCAATGCTCGGTAATGACATCGAACAACCACCGCCATCTATTGCGCGACAGTTAAACGTACGACTCTCAGTCCAAACAGGCAACTGGACATACAGACAGGTTTGTTCGTATCTCTGAAAGTTCGTAAGTCGAGTGCTTGTAAGTAGAGGAGTCCCTATATTGTATATGGTTCTTCGACACACACATTCACACGTATGGCACGTACTGTATATCGACACGCACATAACCCAGTGACCTGTGTTCGTTTGCCATGGCTAACATCAGTGTGAGTGATAGCCAAACCCGTGCTGTCATTGAGTAACTTCCTTCGCTCGCCCGCAGTGACTGGTGCTGGAGAAGTGTGGTCATACCCTTCTGATGTAATTCCTCGCATGTGCCGAAAAATGTGAAAAAGCGTCAAATACGCAAATCTGTATGAATCCGGCCAGGAGTCCTGGAATCCCTGAAACAAAATCAAGTCTCCCTCGATGGTCCAGCTTCTCGGCTTGTTATATAATAATTCTTCACCATACTCGCTCGCTCGGCTCCATCTCCTCTTGGATGGGGAGGCCAGGAGAGTGGCGGTGTGGGGACCCAGCATCGCAGTGATTTACCGCTAAGCACAATAAGTTTTTGTAATACAGTAGAACCTCGGAGATCGAACGCACCAGAACTCGAACAAATCGGTGTTCGAACGATATTTCCCAACATTTTTTGCCCTGGAAACCGAACGAAATTCGGAGGTCGAACAGGCAATCGCGACTTGAAAGAACCTGTACGGCTGAGACGCGTATGGCCAGAATGCATGACGCTTGCCCAGACTAAGGGAACTCCCCTTCCAAACAATAACACCACCACCACCTCCTCCTCACCACCTTCCACTCAAGCCATCAACTCTCCTTACTACAGGTAAAGTGAAGTTCAATGTTAATTAATTTCATTTATTCCATATAGTTATTCATTTATTCCATTTATTTATTGTGTTGCTTGTTTTTTTTGTATGATTTTATGCATGTAATTACTGTAAACTTTGTGTAAAAATGCTTTATAATGAGATATTTCTTGTGTCTGGAACCAATTAATGTCATTTACATTAATTTTTATGAGAAAAATGTATTCGGTGTTCGAACAAATCGGTGTTCGAATTGCCTTCTGGAACGAATTAAGTTCGATCTCCGGGGTACCACTGTAGCTGGGAAATTTTGAAATAACTAGAGTGCAAGCCCGTCCTACAGACGGGATTATCTTCCCCATCAGCTCAGTCCCCGACTTTCAACTTTTCTCCCCTTACTGTTTTTTCCACCATCGGCACCATCATGCCTCTGTTGACGACTCTCAACACTCACCAAACACTGTTCACCGAATGGGACTGTGACCAGATACGAGATACTCACCATCTAATGAGGGTCAGGGGGATGTTCTGGCGCCACGGTGGCGAGATGTTAACTGCAGGAGGTCGTAGGTTTGATCCCGATCCTAAACGCCTGTATATTTGGAGTTTGCATGTCTCTCTCCCTGTGGTCGCGTGGATTTTTCTCCAGGCCCCAGGTTTGTCCCTCCACTTTAGAATGCACATTCGTATTGAGGATTTGCCTGCTATAAATTTCCACGTGATAAGCCACTTGATTGAGCTATCATATGTGGCCAGGTCGCTACTGATAAAAAGAGCTATATAGCTCAGTGGGTCTTAGCTGGTAAAATAAAAAAAAATAGTTTAGTTAAGAATGTGTAAATATAACTTGGCTAGGCAAGAGGGACATCTGGTGGTGCAGGGCCCCATGCCAGAGCGCCGCTAGCATCAAGCCGTGCTCTTCGCTTGGCCGGTATTACCACATCAAGTCGACGCTGTTCCTGTTTAGACGTACGTAGTCACCTCAGTCAATAAACAGGACCCTGCGGGGTGGGATGGTAGGAACGAATAACCAAAGAATATCAACATAATGTATTATGACACTTGTTTAGCCAGGAAAGCCCCACTGAGTCGAAAGGTTTTTGTAGGGTAACCAAAGAATATAAACATAATGTATTATTACACTTGTTTAGCCAGGAAAGCCCCACTGAGTCGAAAGGTTTTTGTAGGGTCCTGCCAAGTGTTTGCAGTAGGGGGCGATGTTGCTACACCTAATCGGACGATACGAAGGGAGAGTTTGAGGCCTAGTTCTAGGCTTTAGGCCTAGCTGTAGGCTTTAGGCCGCTGTGAGTTAATTTTTAATTTAAATGTTTTAATTATACATGTAAAAGCTTTAAATGTAAATGTTTCTATTAAAAAACACCAGGGAATGTAACATTGTTAAACATTAACTCCCTTTCACACACGCGGGGGTACGATACGAAGGGAGAGTTTGAGGCCTAGTTCTAGGCTTTAGGCCTAGCTGTAGACTTTAGGGCGCTGTGAGTTAATGTTTAATTTAAATGTTTTAATTATGAATGTTTAATTTAAATGTTTTAGTTATTAATGTAAAAGCTTTAAATGTAAATGTTTCTATTTAAAAACATGAGGGAATGTAACATTGTTAAACATTAACTCCCTTTCACACACGGGGGGGTACGATACGAAGGGAGAGTTTGAGGCCTAGTTCTAGGCTTTAGGCGTAGCTGTAGGCTTTTGGCCGCTGTGAGTGAATTTGTTATTGAAATGTTTTAATTAAAAGCTATCTCAGGGAATTATAAGGGAATGTTACACTTGTTTAGCCAGGAAGGCCGCTGTGAGTGAATTTGTAATTTAAATGTTTTAATTAAAAGCTATCTCAGGGAATTATAAGGGAATGTTACACTTGTTTAGCCAGGAAAGTGTCACTGAGTCTAAAGGTTTTTGTAGGGTCATGCCAAGTGTTTGCAGTAGGGTGCGATGTTGCTACACGGACGGACGGACGGACGATATAATCTATTGTAGGCTGGTCCACTTCATTCCTACCAGTAATACGTTTTCCCTCTTGAGCATTTCGAGGCTCGCACTCACGTGTTTATAATAACACATACGACAGCATTTAGAAAAATGTATACACGAAATTTTTGTTTTTTTAAACGTTTATTAAGCATATTGTACAGGAATGATGTTGAAACGGGAAACTAAAGTAACACAAATCCAAGTTTGTAAAAGGTTTGTGATGCATACAGTACATGTTGAATTGTGTGCATTGCAGTTTTTGCTTTCATTGGCAAGGGTTTGCATGCTGTTTAACAAAGTCTGTACCATTTCTGGCATCGTGTTCTCCCCTCGTGACATTTGGGATATTGTAACCATGACGTAAAGAGCTCCAGATGTTCGGCCCTGTGTCTATTCTTGAAATCTCTAATTCAAAACACAATAACCAAGATGAGCAAGAAAATAATTAAAAACGAAATTTCATTGAAAACCTGCACATCTGCAATTCAATAAACAAGTGGTGATCAGCAGCTGCCTCGTATCTGGTGCGGCTCAGTTTGCGCAGGAGTGAGGTCAGGATCGGAAAATGTTGCGAGTTCCAGTAATTATTCACGTTAGACCAAACCCATCATTCCCTTGGGACCGGTGGAATAAGGGCCCAGCTGGTCAGGACCACTTAGGGAAAAGTCAACAGCGGACATCAAGTAAAGACACTGGCCACATGCACGTACGGAATTCATATTCCTGGCTCGCTTGAAAAAGCTTGGAGAACTTTGTTGAGTATTTACCGTGGATACATTAATAACAGAAGTGAATGTTTTACCACGCTTCGCAACAGAGACCATTTGTATTACAGTATCACGTACTTGCCGTGCACACAGGTGAATAAACTCCCAGCACGTCCAACGAAACGTCGGACACTGTGCCGAAAAACATGCAGTACGAACCGAGAATACATCGGAGAACTCTGCCAACGCAACCACAGTGGTCATGTTTTGCCAACTGGACAGCTGTAAAAAAAGAGGTTTTAGCTCAATGTATTCATCCAGTGTAAATAGATATTGTGATTAACTTTTTCAGGCTCTTCGTTGGTCCACTCTGGGATTTTTATGCTGTCAGCCTTAATTGTTTACCAATACACACACAAAATGCTAGAAATGAGAAACACAGTGCCCTTTACTCTTTGGTTTTTTCGGTAAAGTCACGTAGAAAATAAAATTAAATAATAGAATAGACGTTTCGGTTGCAACACAAGCAACCATCATCAGGTAAGAATGAATGATAAAACACAGAGACGGAAACAACATAGGCAGACACACATGCAGAGAGACACACACAAAGACACACCGAGCGAGACACACACCAAGACAAACAGAAGGACAACGACTCTGTGCCGAGGCCTTAAATAGAGAGAGGGGGGGGGGGGCCGGGGCAGAGAGAGGACTGGGGAGGCGGACAAACGAGGGGACAAGGAGGGAGCAGTGTGGAATTCCGGACCACAGTGGCCGGAGGAGAGACAATGGTTTAGAGCAAGAAAATCAAAAGTTGGAGAAAGCAAATTTAGTAAAATTAAGAAGTATAATGCAATGCATTATACTTCTTAGCATAGCCTGGTTGATTAACGTTCTTCCAAAGTTTGCTAAATTAGAAGTAAAGTGTGAGTTGTGAGTAAACCCTCCCCGTAGAGGTGGTTCAAACTAGATTTGTGCCCTTTGTTTATAGTCATCACAGGAAGCTATTCACCCATCCTGTAATCCACGATATCATTTCCAATCGGTTGTTGATTGGCAACTCCCATGTGTCTATTGTAAAGCGAGACCTGGAATATACTTCAGTTTGAGCTAATAATGGGAAATTCATTGTGACATGTCTCTGGTATGTTCTGCGTTTACGATTATTAACAATCAGTGGAGGTATTACCATACTCGTGTAACAATCACAGAATAACAGCATATTAACCGAGAGCTACGTGATGGGCAATCATTAAAAATGTTTCCACAAATCTGGTTGTTGCCTGATGAAGCTAGTTGTAATTACTGGTGAAACGTCGTATTCAGATTTTCAATGTTGTGGATATTCTCTCCAACACACCATTGTGCTGTACTAGTAACGAATTGGCATGTTCTTTTTACGTGACAAACCTTACTAATTGGCTGTGTCGGGTATTGACGGGTTCAACGACATTTATATTTGCGCGATATAACCCAAAAAAAACTATATTACGGATGATATTGGTTGCGAAAGCCTATCTGTTAAACTAAAAATGTGTGTTTGACAACAGCATATGCAACGTGTTCGTCCCATCACACAACTGATTATCTCTGTTTATCTGCCGGAGTAATGCGTGTGCCACCATAGGTACACATATCAGCATCTGAACTCCCACTGTTCCCATTTAACTGCGATCGTGGTCTGTTACCCAAGCACAGCTCGAAGATCCTCATTCCGCATGTGCCATATGCCATATGGCACTTCTTAGCTATGGGCCGTGTTTTGTTGCAACCTATTTTTGTGGCTTGTGGTGTCCTCCGCACCCATTCAAATGGTTGTGATTAAAATTTTGGTTTTTGAAGGAATCAATGATGGTATTAACTTTTTCTAAAATGAAAACAGGATAACTGTATTTAATTAAAAACGAGGAGATGAAAGCCCTGTTAGAGATAAACATGTACATGTTTTTAAATATATATCTCTTGAGGATCTTTTCTGTCTCACAGGGTCAACAAGGAATTCTCGGAGACGCGGGTCCCATTGGTCTCGATGGAAACCGAGGGTCGACTGTGAGTGACCATTCATACCTCGCCACCTCACCGGCCTGCCACGCTCCTCATGGCCAGGCCACAGCAAGCCCAGCGTGTGGCCAATGCGTATCGCATCTGCAACTACAAATAATAAGAACTTTTTCTATCTCCGTGACTTTACTGAAAGAACCAAAGAATATAAAAACCTATTCCATTGACATTAGCCACGCAAAATTGGTCGTGGATACAAAGTAAGAGGACTGTATTCTTAGTCACGGCTCAGCTCAGGCTTGGCCCAGGCTCAAGTGAGCCGGCTCAAAACCGCCATGCTTAACTTGAGCTGGCTCTAAGCATCGGTCCCATGTGGCTGAGCCTGAACCAGGCGGTGGCTTACCTCTTATCCCCTCGACTTGGTAACCAACCGAGTGGCTCAGGCCTGAGCTGAGCGTGAGCAATCGAGGCCGAGCCAGAGCCATGACTAAGAACACAGCCCAAATTTGTCTCCCTGCTTTCAAGCGTGCATTGTGATGTTGCACACCCCCATTTGGAAGACCTGGGTAAGTGATGCAAATTAGATACCCTATGACAATATAAAACCGCAAAAGGACTACCAATGTAAAATTCCCAGACAGTAATACTCCTATTATTGACTCTGGAGGGATGATAAGCTAAGTTGACTCATGTTAAATGCTCTATAAATCTCTTGATGGATGAATCCGTGTTGGTCATGGGGATTGTTTTATCATATTTCACCACGCCAGTCAGTGAAGATTGGTGAAGTGGTGGTGGGGGTGGCGAAGGGGTGGCGGGGCAGGACCAGCCAAAGATTTTAACTCGTGGCCTTTCACCTGTGAGTCAAGGGTTCTAGCCGCATCTGCACGCAGTTTGCATGAGAACTGTTATGGCAGAGAGCTTGCAACAAAGATAAAAACATTTTTTCCTGAATTCATCCTAAGGCATGTGCGCTTGCATTAGTACCGAGTGCAGTTTCAGCCAACCGATGTTTCCAGCACAAGTGCAACAAGCGCCACCTAGTGCAGCTGGGAGAGAGGGCCTCCTCTTGCACTGACATCCGAAGCCATTCAATTCTCCAGTCTTATTTTGTTACAATTACGCTCGGTTAGCCAGCAACGCCTAGCCGAGTCTTCAAATCTCTTTTGAAGAGGGTCCCGGCCAGGTTTTCGCAGCAGTAGGAGGAGATGCAGCTCTGTGTGTAATGCCAGTTGAGTCGTGTGCGGGCCATTTTTCAGCATTGGGAATATTGGCCAAATACCAGTGATGTTGTTTGTTAACCTGAGCACTTAAGTATGTGCCACTGCGTTGGCAGACACAATCGAGTGTGCACCTCATTGTGGTTGGGAGTGTTGGGGTTTTAGTCGGTCACAAAATCCCCTCTTCTCAATTTGTGCAACAACTGTGGGTTTAAAGAGTTAAACGAGCTAGCCTGTGTTTGGATGTCACTAATATATGTTCTAGTTTAGTTGTAATTATAATGAAAATATTAAAGAGGAAAATATTTTATTTCTGTATTGATTTTATCGTAAACATATAAAAAATAACAACACTATGTTTTACGTTCTCCTCACTGAAAATGTATTGGTTCACGGACATGAAGATTAAACATGACATTGTCTTTCAGGGTTACCCAGGGGCAGACATGATTGGACCCAAGGGAGGTGTTGGCAAAAAGGTATTGACTACTCATGCACAACACTGCCATAAGATATTTCTATTGGCATCAGAGTCTTAGTCCCTTAGCCATGGAGCAAGGTTTAATGTGTAAGCCCGAGAAGGATGCAGTCCAATTTTTCAGTCGTGTTTTTCTTCCATATAATGTGCATTGCTTACTCATTTGTATACCTTTATTTTACTTAAAGCCTTTCCTGTTTACATAGTTTAGAGACTGCCATAATCATTTTGGCGAAGCCCAGATAAACACAATCGCCCGCTCACCCTGCCTGCAGTAGCCATGCGAGCAGGCAGTGTTTGGACGAGGAGTGGTGTGCTTGCTTTGCACGCGTGGTCTTCCAATTTTACGAAGATTTGTGGAGAGCTCTATTTTTGGGGAGCGGTGGAACAGCGGGTTAGCAGACTGCGCTGCAAACCCGGCGACACAGCGTTCGATTCCCACGCAAGGCCAGCTTTGGTGGCGAATATCTCAACCGGTCCTGCGCCTCCCCTAGATCGACTCGGCCGTAAATGATTGCCTGGTGTGGTGTACAAACATCAGCACTGAGGAGAAGGGCATGGTGCTACTTACTAACAGCACATGTCTCAACAGTCTGTTAACAGCTAAATAGGGAATCTTGCCTTATTTTGGTGTTATATTTAGTGAGAACTAAATATAAACAAATGAACTTTGTGTTCTTAATGGCATTCAGAGCATGCCAGCACGTTGTGTGTGTCCCAGCTCACATAAAAGTTGTCTAATTGCCTTCACCAAAACCCCAAGCTATGCTCGGAAAATATTCTCAACTTTTCATAGCAAACTTTTCAGCTACATCGAGTATTTGACTACAGAGCTCTGGAATTCCTCGAGGAAGGGAGGGTCCATATTTTCTTATCAGAAGCACAGAATTTCAAAGACATCAATGCCAGCATCGGTCGGTGAGAGCAGCGCCTCGTATCTCAATCGAACGCGACGCTGTTATTGTGTTTAAATTATCCCAATCCACACTGTTTTGATATCGTACATTTGCCAAAATAAACTTTAATTCACAGCATTGTATTGCAATCTCTGTCTTAAATTGTTAGCATGTGCTGAAAAATAAGCTGGAGCAATTTTACAATTAATTGGAATGATACTTGAAAACTGATGAGGTGTGGAGGCATGGATACACAGTAATAAAAAAATGATTGCCTCTCTTATGTGCGATGTTGATTCGACACTCACATAAAGGTCTAGATAATAAAGATGCCTACATATTGAGATATTATTTTCACGAAAACTCAAGAGAAACATTTCACGAAGAAAGCAAAATAGCGCGAGTTGCTTGAACCATCAATGTGATGCGTGCGTTAACCGCACCTCCGATTAGCACGGTTAGCTATGTACGGTGCAAAAGAAGTTCAACATACGTACATACGTACATAACCTGTTGCCATGTGTCTCACAGGGCGACGATGGCTTTCTGGGCTACACTGGCATCCAGGTAACAAGGCGCACCTTCATCCAGTATACAGTCATTACACTTTACAGCTAAGGTTAAAACAAGTTTACAGGGCAGCGCCTGGGTTTGACTCCTGACTCGGGGGGGGGGGGGGGGGGGCAGCGCCTCTCTGCGTCGAGTTTTTATGTTCTCCCCTTGATCTGCTCGGTTTCCTCTGGAGATATCTGGGTTCCCCTCCATAACTGGAAAAAAAATGTCCACAAACAATGCAAATCTCGGTTAAAATTGGCAAAAGTGTGACAAAAATAATTAACCACTATTCACTCGCAAGAAATCATCACCCCCTACTGGCAGACTAATTCCCATCGTGAGCCAAATGTTGTGATCTTGTGCCGCACAGGGACAGCTACCAATAGAGAGCTTTACGCTCTGAGACGTTTCCATTAAACATAATCAACTTCAATATGAATGCAAGCTCGTTCATTAAGGTCATTCACAGTTGCAGTGCGTTAGATGTGGGGAGAAGGACATTAGTTCCTAGAATTGATGAATCCTGCTTCACGCCATTACCCTGTTCCCTGCAGGGTAATGTTGGTGACGAGGGACCAGGAGGTGAAGATGGACCCAAGGGCATCAGAGGTCGCATGGTAACAAACGTAGAGACATGCTGCCTTAAAACCAATCTCATTCGCTTTTATTTTGCCTGCCAATCCAAAGGCATCACCAGGTTCTATGATTCTTCAGATCTGTATAACTTCCAAAAATCATTACCATCATCTTCTTAATTTATCCTTGTCACGAGTACCGCTCTCATCGTTCTCATCGTCATCATCAATGAGACCGATTCAAAACGCGCGGCGAGTGGCCAACAAGTCAGGGTCACAAACACAAGTCAGAGCTGCTGGGCAAGGCCCCAGCGTAACCCGAGCGCCATTCCGCACAGACGTGTCTCCAGCCACCTCTTGACGGCCGCCGCCACCACCGCGAACCACGCGCTGCCTACAGCCACAGGGAGCATATTCCATTCACGAGCAGCGGAGACAGATAACTAGCATAGACAATTACCATCATCTTCGTACATGATCGTCACCATCATTTATCATCTTCTACATCCTCTTCTTCATCATCAGAAGCACTGTCATCAACAAATATGGCCAATCGCTAAACTAGCAGACCTGGGTGCAAGATGGAGCAGCTCTCAGACACAACAACTACAGCCGTCATTAGTCACTTAGTGGCGGCGACGTCACCACGGCACTCACCTCATGTCAGGTGCACTCCTGAGGCCACTTGGAGTGTTGAAGGCTCGCTGACATGAGGTCACGGGACATACCCAGCAGGTGCTTGCGATTGGCTGACTGAGACGACTGGCAGATGCAACTGCCTGTGACCTCCACACGCACCTGCGAATTTTGTGCAACAAAAGCCTAATTGGTCGGCTCGGACGTCAGCAGTTCCTGTCAGTTCTCTTCTGGCCCGCTCGGGACCTTGCGGGAGTTTCTCATGAATGGGGCCATGGCGTGTCATGCTAAATGTCGGCGAGTGAATTTGACGAAAGGGATTTTGCGCAATTCATGTACTACGTTGGAATTCCGCCCATGTGCTCAAGCTCAAGGCACATCTCTGTTTCATAAACACAATGTCACAATTATATATATAGGTATATTTAAAAACTCAGCATCTGGGATATTGTACATTATCCACACGTTGAATGTCTTGCTTGCATGTATGTGATAGTTTCATTTCAGACTTAACGTTTAAAAAATGTAAATGTGGCTGCGCTGTATTTTGGCTGCAACTAGGTGTTGTTGTGACCTGTCACTTATTTACCTAGAATATTTAAAATTAATTGCAGGACCAAAGCATAATTTTGCTGTTGTTACTGCCCACACCCACTGATTAGACATGCAGAGCACAAGCTACAGCCCCACATACGGCTGGCTGTATGTGGGGTTGTCTGTCTCTTGGGTGCTGATCTCACATGCTGGCAACGCTGTCCTTCTGCAGGCAAACTCGGGGAAAAAAGGCACTCCAGGAGAGGGAGGGGAACTGGGACCACCTGGTCCACTGGTGAGTCAAGCAACTGCAACAAAGCTCTCTCGCCTACAGAAACTACTCGCCGCATTCATCAATAACACTGCCTCTGCATCACCAGGATTCAGCAATGCATGCAGCAAAAGTATACAGGATTTCCCGTACGCAAGCTCTTGGCCTTATCCAGACCACCAACTCCAAAGGACTGAACGCGTGTGGTCCGTTTGCACGTTTAGACCGCCAACTCTTCAGAAAAAGTGTCCACCTTAGCAGACAGCAGTGAAGCAAAGACACGTGGAAGCAGGGGAATGTGGCGGCAGCCTACATTCGTGACTGTACTGTACTGATGAGCCCAAATGAGGATGAAACCAGCCCACAGTTGATTCATTGTTTTTACTGTTGCCTGCTGGGATGGTCACGTTTTCTCCACTCATCGAGTTGGTGGTGAAAAAGACAAAATATCCGCATGCTCAGTTCTTGTGAGCTGCCCCCCCCCCCTCTCTCTATACAATGCCTCGTCACAGAGGCGTTGTTTCTCTGTGTGTCTCTGTGTGTGCCTCTCTCTCTGCGTGTGTGTCTTTCAATGTGTCTCTCCACCATGTGTGTCTCTCTCTCTGTGTGTCTCTCTGTTGTGCGTGTGTCTCTCTCTGTATATGTGTCTCTCTCTGAGCTTGCATTCATTCACACCTGATGACGGTTGCTTGTGTTGCAATCGAAACGTTGTATTCTATTATTTATTTTATTTTATTTATACGTGACTTTACCGAAAGAACCACAAAGTAAGTCCTGCAGTCACGAAAGCTTCAAATCAAGTTTTAACGACACATTTATATATTTATGCGATCTAACCCAAAAAACCTCTATTAAGGATGGTTATGTCCTGTTTATAATCAAAATAAAATGTGCACCCACAATGGTTGAACCACACATTGGCTACTTCGATTAGTTGCGTAATCCCTACCTCGCAGTACGAGAAGTTAATCTCTTGTTCACTTCACTTTGTTGTTGGTTTTTGAACTGTGGAAGTCATTATAGCAGCTTCACAGCCATTCTAATGGAAATCAGAATCTTTATTTGTAATGGAGGAAGAATCCGATGAGCTATGAAGCTCTTTTTTACAGATGTCCAGTATAGATAGTTCAGCAAATGGAGATACAACCCAAACAACGAACATCTATTATATTCTATCAGGTTTTTTTTGGTATTTACACAGCATCACTCATACAAATTGGACCGCACAGTCACTGGGAAACAACAGACTAAGCCGGAACACAGCAGCCAAGCGGTGACCCGGTGTTAACAATGGCCCAAGCTCTGCAGTCCTTTATATAACAATATGTTTTCAGACAATTAATGAGTGTTTACATATTGGAAGAAACCGAAACAACCGGAGAAACGCCACGTGTGAGGGTGTAGCACTCTCCTATAGAGAATAGACCGGCGATGTTAGTCTACACTTTGCTGTATCACCTCCTGGGAAGCCAGGCTATAACAGCTCCACTCCTATGGAAAGGGAGCTAGCAACATTTGTGCGATCCATAAACCAGTCCTGCCTCCACAGCACTGCATTTACAGGCATGTCCACCCACCAGAGCCCGGCTAAAGTAGATTCATACCTCGGCTGTGCCCAGGCCTGTCCAACACACATTCTAATCTTTCATGAATGCGAACAAAATATGTAAAGTTTATTTCAAGATGGCTGCCATGGTGCACTCTCGTGATATCATAGTGGTCTTACTTTTGTAAATGGTGTGCCATGGTGGCGAGATGTTAACTCCCTCGCCTGGTATGCAGGAGGTCGTGGGTTTCATCCCGACCCTGACGCCTGCTGTATATTTGGAATTTGCGTCTCTCTCTCCCCGTGGTCGTGTGGATTTTCCTCCGGGTCCTCCGTATTTTTCCTCCACATTGTGCGTTTAGAGTATTTGGCTGCAATAAATTTCCACAAGATAAACCACTTCATTGAACATAATTTTTGGCCAGGTCGCTTCTGAAAACGAGTTATATAGCTCAGTGGGCTTTACCTGGTAAAATAAAAAAAAAAGTTTTTTTAATAGTAAATGTCTCACCTCAGCACCACGTGTGGCTTCAGCTCCTCTCGGTTGAGGGGGGCCAGTCAAGTTGCTGTGGTGGGAGGGGGGCACCGTAACAACAGTGGGCTGGCGCTAAGGAAAGTAAACTTGGCTGGGCCTAACAGACATTTGGCGGAGCGGGGCCCACGCCAGTGACCTGCTAGTACCGGTCCTGCTCAGGACTGTCGTCACTGCAGTACGTTTGGTGCGTGCTGGGAGCCGGGCATGTTAAACTCATGGCGCTGCGTGCACCAGGAAAAAAAAACCAGTAATGGCAGCATGTATAGAGACACACTTGGACTGCCACATTACTGTGAATTTATGTTGCTTGGACATCTAAGTAAAACGAAACTTTTAATGAATTCATTAGTTCCGCCTATTCGTCTGTAACATGGGGGCACGATAACTCTCATGAGGATGGTGCTGTACAAACAAAACCTTTGTATCAAGTTGTGTTGCTATGGGTACCAAATATATGAAATGGTTGTCCAAAATTTTAAGACAGAAAACCAGCACTAAATGAGAGGTTTGAAAAAACGATGTCAGGACGTATTATTTCGTACAAACCCAAACAAAAACACGTGAGACGAATGACACCATCGCGGAACGTGGTCGATTTGTACCGTCGTTACTTTAATGGAACTTCAATGTATGATGTCACCACATGTTCAAGAAGTGGCACCAAAGCAGTTGAACAAAAACAAACGCGGGCCATGAGTCTGGCCGTGTAGCGGCGTACCCGCTGCCGACCTGCATTTAATTTTTCATTTTTTTTCTCCATTTTATTTCCAATAGAGAGTTCTCTGTTGGAAAAAAATGCGGCAGACTCACCCATCACGCGGCTCATCGCGCTGTCGTAATGGGCACTGAGGCGGCGACATCAGCAGTGTCACAAAGTTCAGTGGCACCTAGCGGCCCAACGTACGTTGTAATGACTTTATTGTTTTTTAAAGCCCAATGGATCTATTTAAGCTTGTCTGATACATGTACGCTGTCTGTCATTCATGTTTCAGGGACTCAAAGGAAAAGCAGGCCATATGTTGTCGGTAATGATTTTGCAATAGCATGACACATTCCCTTTGTATAAAATGTCGTTTTACTTTCAGCATGATGACACATTGAATACATGTTTTATTGTTGCTCTAAAGTGCAAATATCCAAACCCTAGATCTCATTACATACATGGAAACCAGCTCGAACAGCAGCTTATAAAAACACATGTGCACAGATTTGTATTGTTCCTTGTGGGGAGTCTAGCCATTTCAGTGACCAACCTGAACATCTACACCTAACAATATATAAGATTGTCACGACGGCTGAGAATTGCCATGGTAGGTGATAAAGGTGCTTATTCGGGACAGTGATTTTGGTCCTGCGGTCGTGCGTTCATTGTTCGTTGCAGAGGTACGTGGTTTAAACTCGGCAGGCCACCCTGGTTTCACTACGGTGGTGTGGTATTAACCCTAAAATATTATGCGCTGTCTGCTTCACAAAGTGAACATTAAGGAAACCGTGATGTCATTGTGTTGCCGGCGTCACGGTCCAAATTTGCCAAACTTGATAATAACCTGAAAATTACTCAATTGGGATTAAACGCAGCAGAAGCAGCAACATCGGCCCCCTTCCTGCAGACCGTGTCCGTGAAACACAGCGCCTCAGTGATGGCCTTGCGCTTACGAGATTGATAGTGCCGACACCAAACGTACCTCGGTCATTGATTCGCAAGACAGGTTTGTGTGGCCGCATGACCCCGTGGCGCACTGACAGCCATGCCCGTGGCCTCGCAGACGTCACGTGACGCTCAGCGTGAACGAACACGAGCGCAGGACGAGGGGTGCCAACCCTTCCTGTCTTACTGTTGAACGAAGATGAGCACGGTTTCACCACCACCTCTGTCAATGTCTGTCATGAACGCTCGTGTGTTTTAGAAGTGCGACGTGAGAAATTTCGTCCGAGACAGATGCCGTAAGTAGCGCAGCACGTGCAGCGCACAAACTAAGCGTCACGCGGCGACACGCACTTTTTGTCTGCAACAGTAATTTTAATACTCTCAACACTTTGGACATCTCCTTTGGCACCATTGCATCCTATGGCAAGTTTTTTTTTTATTATAAATTTTTACTCGATTGTCGCGAGCACTCAATTCAAATGTTTTTTCCCCCCTCTCTCACTCCATTCCATGTCTGAAATAATGTAGCAATTTCCTCTGTTGCCAAGCATGAGAAATGTATTTACCTTACATAATGGTGACCTTTGGCTCTGTGGACTATTTCCCTTTTTGATGCCGTCGGATTGAACATCCACTCCACCCCCTCTGGCAAAACCTTCCGAGCAGCAGCACGCCTTGCTGTGGACACATTTTCCAGAGCACGTTAACGACTGGTGCTTGCTTTGGCTCATTTTGACTTAGAAAAGTCAGCGTCCCCTCATAAGACCTATAGATGCACGGGACATGTTGGGCCAGGCTTAGTAAGTAGCCCTGCCACTATTGCTATCATCGCTATAACTAGGCTCCGTTATTTCTGAGGCTGTGCATGCGGGTTATTTACACGCATCTGTGACCGGATTTTTTGCCAGCATTTTTTATTTGTATGTAAATAATTTATTGTTTATCCTGTTTGCAGTGAGCTCTGGCTTGGGTTTCATGGAAATAATATTCGTTTTTGCTCTCGTTTGCACATTCCCACCAACCAATGTTCTGTAACTGCCGCTCCTGCCGACAGTCTTGAGCTGTGGTCTATGGGTCTTTATATAACACTGAATCTCAATGCAACTCTGAGTCTCTATGTAACTGTGTAACTGCAATGTCCTGTCGCTGCCGCCACTGCCGACAGTCTTAGGCTGTGGTCTACGGGTCTTTATATGACTATATGAATCTCTATGTAACTCTATGAGTCTCTATGTAACTGTGTAACTGCAATGTCATGTAGCTGCCGCCACTGCCGACGGTCTTTGGCTATGGTCGTCCGGGTAACAGAGCTGCCTAGCTCAATGCGCCTCACCGGCTGAATTAAAGTTCCACTGAGTGTGAACCAATCTTTAACATAGCACCACAAACACTTGCGATTTATAAGAGGCTTAATTTAATCTCCATGCATCATGACTTGTTTCACCACTGTTTACATTTATAACAGTGATTTAATTACCACTCCCTTTTTGAGTAACAGTAGCCATTGTATTTAAATATTAGGATGCAGTTTAACACGTAGGCTTTTGCAACCAATATCATCCATAAGAGGTTTTTTGGGGGTCGCCTGATGAAGCTAGTTGTAATTACTGGCAAAACGTCTTACTCAGATTGTAAATGTTGTGGCTTGGCTCTCCAACACACCGGTGTGCTGTACTAGTGATTAATTGGCATGTTCTGTTTGTGACAACCCTTACGAGTTGGCTGTGTCGGGTGGTGGCAGGTTTAACGACACATTTATATATTTACGCAATCTAACCCAAAAAAAACCTCTTATGGATATTAGGATGCATTTTGCAAACTTCATTTCTGGAATGAATGTACTATTTATTCATGAAAAACAAGACAAGCTTAACTGATAACCACGGAATTCCGTTACAATTCAATAGAATCAAAAACAAGATAAGCTTCAAGTAATCTAAAAAACATCACCACTATCTAGGGATTTTAACGTGACCATTTTAAACTGCATTTCTGTGCCAGCGCTTTGATTTGTTCAAAGCCACAGAATTCCTTCTCAGTCGGGTGATTAGGGGTTTGTGTAAAAAAAACTCCACCGCTTGCCCTAACAATTCCGTGTAAAGACCGCCATTGCCCTTGACTGTATCCGCAGCATGCTGCAAGTCCGACTGCCCCATCTATCCCACGGAGCTGACCCTGGCGATTGAAACGTCTTCCAAGAGTACAGAAGCACTTTTCACCACGACCAAAAACCTCATAGCAAGCTTGCTGAGCAACGTCACCATAGCCGCTGCAACCTGCCCAAAAGGAGCCCGCGTTTCTGTCCTCCTGTACGACTCGGAGGTTCGAACCAAGATCCGCTTCGGCGAGTTCACCAACGTGAATGCTCTCGTGAAAGAGATCGAGCAGCTGCCGTTCAAAAAGTCAAACAGACGAGCGAACCTGGCCAATGCAATTCAAGTTGTGCATAGGAATACGTTCAAGAGGGTTCGCGGGGGTTCCATGATACAGAAGGTGGCGATGTTTTTCACCGTGGATTCCGAAATGAACAACTACGACACTAACATAGCCATATTCAACATGGCCGTCAATCAGATCAACCCTGCCGTATTTGCCTATGAGCCATTGCCAAAATTGGTACCCGCTCTGCAGGTAAGGCACTGTTTTACGTTCCTAACGGGTTGTTGCATTGTAGCCTGTCAAGAGAGTAGTGGAGCACATTGTGGCATTGATGGCAGCCTGTGCATGACAATGAAAAAAGGAATGAATTATTTGCAAGCATATAATTTTTAATAGGTGTTTGCTAATAGTATTTTCCCCACCTGTGTGTTAAAGGCTGTATGTAGTGATCTTTGTCTTAGTAAGCCTATGATGATTGTGCGTGTGTAGAACGTTCCACCAATAATATCACTCCATGTTCATCTTTAAAGTCAGAATCAAATTTCTATACACGATTTTTATATATGTACTAGCCGTACTACCCGACTTCACCCGAGACTTGGATTCTTGTCTTGGATTAACACATGGCCTACGTGGAGGGTGGGGGGGGATGAATGACGTAAGCAGGCACACTGCGTAACGGTTCCGCATGCGGCTGACATCACAGATGTGACGTCACCGCTCGCCGTGCAAAATATATGCATTATTGCGCCCCCCCTCCCAAAATACAAAAGTCTATTTTTATACTTTTAGCATTGTGTACAGTCTGGAAGCTACCCACATGCCAAATTTCAAGTTTGTTGCATGTCGGGAAGTATGCTAAACATTTCGATCAGACACACATTCACAATTTTCCCTTTTATATATATATCGATACTAGCTTTACTACCCGGCTTCGCCCTGGACTTGGATTCTTGTCTTCTTGGATTAATACACCGTCTACGCGGAGGGTTGGGGGGGTGACGTCAGCAGGCATACTGCGTGACGCTGCTGCATGCGGGTGACATCACAGATGTGACGTCACCGCTCACTTGCCGTGCAATATATATCCATTATTGCGCCCCCCCCCACAAATTTCAAGTTTGTTGCATGTTGGGAAGTATGCTAAACATTTGGGATAGATACATTCACAAATTTCCCTTTTATATATATAGATATACTTTAATTTCCAACCTCAATCGTAAATATATTTACAGTATACTCATGTATTGTGGATCTGCATTCCCTCACTTCAGTTGTTGCTTTAAGTCACATTCCACACCTTCTCTGTAGACCACATAAATATTACATTTAATCAATGTAATATTGACCCGGAGAAAAACCTGAAATGTACACTGCTCACCATTCAAATGTAGAAAATCACTCAACATGCATCTCTAATATTACTACTACCTTGATTTGAAGCTTTCGGGACTGCAGGAATCCATACTCTTTGGTTCTTTCGGTAAAGTCACGTAGGTAGAAAACTAATAGATCACGACGTTTTGATTGCAACACAAGCAATCGGCATCAGGTGGGACAACCACAGCAAGAAAAAACTGCTGAAGTAGGCGAGAGATCTGCCGTGGCACGAGATTATATAGGCCTCGGCAGTAGGGGGGAGAGAGGGGGCGGGGCAGAAAGTGGACCCCACGGCAGCACTTGGAGAGATCTGTGAGATCGGTTACAGGGGGGGGAGAGAGAAGGGGGGGCGGAAAGTGGACCCTGCACTGTGTTGCGATCGAAACGTCGGGATCTATTATTTTTCTACCTATGTGACTTTACCGAAAGAACCAAAGTGTATTACTACTACCATTCACCTTGCATGTCAATATTTACAAACTTTCCTGTGAAAGTAATCATTTGTGATCAGGCCTAGCAGCCGGCTTCTTTAGGAATGCTGCATTCGTAACATTGTTGTTGGCATCTTATAAATGTTTGTGAGCATTTTCAATCTGTTTGTTTTTTTATACCAGATTGGACTTCCAACTTCGACCGTCATTCAGGTTCCGAGGAATAAGATTCCATCACAAGCGGAAATTGATAAAATTCTTAAAAGCACTATTTGTCGTGGTAAGTAATTTATTTTAGATGCGGTCTTACCTTGAAGTGTGGCAGGGTGTCACAGTGGTAACGTGCATGCCTCAGTAGCAAGAAGCACCTGGGTTGGATTCCTGACTCGTTGTATGTGGAGTCTGTATGTTCTTCCCCTATTCTGCATAGGGTTAAAAATTTATAAATAAATATTATTTCACTAAGTAAGGCCCACTGAACTATATAGCTCTTTTTCAGAAGCGACCTGTCCACAGGTGATTGGTCAACAAAGGCGGCTTATTACATGGAAATTTATAACAGCCAAATCCTCTAAACGCATCTTTCTAAATGTGGAGGGAAAAACCGGAGGACCCGGAGAAAAATCCACACGGCCATGGGGAAAACATGCAAACTCCAAATATACAGGCGTCAGGGTTGGGATCAAACCCACGACCCCCTGTATACCAGGCGAGGTAGTTAACATCTCGCCGCCGTGGTTCCCTGATTTCCTCTGAGTTTCCTCCCGTAGCTGAAAAAACCCCCACAAAATGTAACTGAAATTGGCCAAATATCCCAATGCTGAAAACTTACAGTGAAATTACTCAATTGGGATCACACACAGCATCAGCATCGCTCCTTACTGCAAAAACTCGGCAGAACCCTCCTGAAAAAGAGTCTTGAGACTCAGTGAGGATCTCCCAGGAAAACAACCATCGTCGTAGTAGTGATAATAACGTAATTGAAAGCTGGTGTCTCAGTTTTTCACTTGGTTGTACTGCAATACAAAAATATTTATTTACAACCATTTCCCAAATGCGCTGCTGAATGAAGGCCTCCCCACACCATGTTAGTCATGGGGGTAATTGGCCATACGTCACCACACTGGTCACTGAGGGTTGGTGAAGGGGTTGGGGGGGATGCTCAGGATCGGTTCTGATATCACTCACCACTGATATTAGCTATGGCCTGGATTCGAACTCAGGTCAGCGCATTTTGAAAACTATTGGCCCACTGCCTCTTTATCCCCTTAGATAAAAACTGAAGGCATTCTAACCAGCATGATGAAGCTGGGCAGTGGTGGCTACACACACGGCCCGTCATCCAGCACTGTGGAGGCAGCGATTGTTTGTGGATCACCGCACAAATGTTGTGAATCCTTCCCGTGGGCGTCGAGAATAAGCTTGCCACAAATGAACCAAAATACCTTGCTGAACTCGTCATACAAAAGTCATCCTCGCAGCAGCTTTTGGCTAACCATCGAACAAAGATGGGGTCACCGCATCGCGTGCTTTCAGATGTGCTTGTGCGGCCGTCTGGAACGCTCTTCCGTCCAATATTAGAAAGCCATTGGAGCTATGCGCTTTTAAATCTAAATTGAAAACTAATTTCTTTATAACTGCTTTTTGTGTTTAGTTTGTTGCCCTTCCCCCATACGGTTGGCTATGTAAGATGCAAACGAAGTTCAACATATATAGCAGCCATTCTCGCGCTCACCAGGAGAATGCGGTATAGCAAATGTGGACTTCCCCAGTTCCCATATGGGATACATTACAGCCCCCTAACACACACGTGGGTCTTCTCTGGGTGCTCTGGTTTTCTCCCAGATGTAAACACTTAATGACTGGCCCATACCACCTGAATATTTAGAGGACCGCAGAGCTTGTGGGGGAGAGGTGGGAGAATCAATCCTTTCAACTGATATTATGTATTCTGGACTTGGTAAGGATTGTTAAAGTTATTAAAATACATTATTTCATTGCCTACAAAGATTTATACTGAAATATCATATGCACTTTTCCACATTTCAGACGTCTGCGATCCATCACCAAAACCAATAGAAATACAGAATGTAGATTTAGCTTTTGTGATTGACAGCTCAGAATCGATCCGTCCTCCTGATCATCAAAATATTAAGGAATTCCTAAAACTTATTATCGACCAGTTTGAAGTGGTCCGAGGCAATAATAGCACTCGCATCGCATTACTTCAGTATTCGCCTCCCACTCTCGAATTCGATTTCACCTCCAGCTTAAAGAAGGAAGATATGAAGAAAAAGGTGGATGAAATGGTTCATTTAGAGAGTAATACTCTCACTGGCACTGCTATTAAGTATGCACTGGACAAAATTTTCCCCATTGATTTGCCTAACCCTCGCAAAGTTAAGGTCATATTTGTGCTCACGGATGGAGAGACGAATTTAAAAGATCAGCATATCTTGCAGAGGGCTGTTCTTGAGGCCAAATGCAAAGGAATCGTGATAATGACTGTAGGTGTTGGCAGCTACAATCAGACAGAGTTAGATTTCATTTCCAGCAAGCCTTCTACTCTGCATTCCATTCGCGCTGCTAGCTTCATTGAACTGCCAAAAGTTGAGGACGTCATGAAGTTGTTTAAAGTCTGGTCAGGTAAGATACGTCAGCTTCATATTTGCAAGTTGCTTGCTTTATACATAATCGCATTTAATTATATTCTTACTGTGTACCATATGTTTACCTGACGACTCACACATGCCTTTGAGCTCTTTATAATGGAGTATTACACGTACTAAACAACACATAATTTGTTTTATATGTATACTCTGTACTCTCATATTTTTGGTGCCTGCCATCGGTGAGTATTTGATATTTACCATTGTACAGCCTGCATCGGAAATGTAAACGTGTCATGTGTTACATTAAGGGGAAACTGCGCATTTAGACTTTTTACAGCACTTGTGCACAATGATTCACTGTTACGCAGGAAATGTCATCAAATATCCAGATGAAGAAACACAAAAGAAGTGCGCGGAGCTTTACAAGTCTCAAGCTGACAAGTGAGCCCTGATAAGTTTGAATAACTATTGCGTGCATTTGGTATTAACGCCATTCTTATCATGCAAGGCCATCGCGAAGCAAAGCGCTGCCATGTTGCAGCAACGTGGTAGTTTCACAGAGAAGGGTGACAGTTTCCAAGTGTGTTCCCAATTGAGGATTTTTTTTGTTGGGTAAATTTCGAATTTGGCCATGACGCCAGCACACGACGGCCTCCTCGTTTCAAATGACGTCGGAGGATCTTTAACGTCCACTGTGAAGCAGATGGCGCATGGTGTATCCCGTTTAGCACACCCGCAGTATTAACCAGGATGGCCAACTGGATTCTCACCACGGACCTCTGCAACCAGTGGCAAATGCACTACCACTGGGCCAGGTCGCTGGGCCAGGTCGCTGGGCCAGGCCGCTGGCTAAAGCTAACCCTTGCACCTGACAAGCCAGAGAGAGAAATGTTGAAATGCTGACAATGCAGTTTGTTTAAATTACATAAGATATTCACAAAGAATGTAGGTTAGTTACGTGAGACTCCCAAATTGGAACTATCAGGCGATTAGCGATTGTTTTCATACAGCCAAAAACTAACGTGTAGAATAATGCTTACAAATGCTACTTCCGGCTGGTTGATGCTATCGTGACAGTGCATAACTCACAATTTGAAGGTCACGGTTTATATTTATAACCTCACCCAGCAGTTGACTTGACCTATAATTCAGTCAGGGCTAATCAAATGAGTTCCACTTAATGGGAAATGAACAGTGGTTGTCCTCAGTAGAGACCGGGTCCCTGCCATGAACTCAGAGCTCAGGGCCCACTATGGAGATAATCTCTGCCTACGCGAGTGTGGAGTCACTGGCGCCAACTGCATCACGGTTGTTTGGGGGCTTGTTCTTCTATTTCTACAACAACGAGGTCCCTGAGATTATCGGATCACCTTCTTCTAAGTACTCCGACGTTACGGCTCTGTTACTGGGGTGATGGGGCTTTTTCCAGTGCAGCTCCCAAGCTTTGGAACAACGCTTTGCCTTTGCTAATGAGACAATCAGAGATGTATTTAAGTCTGTCTTGAAAACTCACTTCTTTAAACTGACCTTTACGCCCGAGTGGTGCCCATTTACACTGCAGGTTCTGTTTATTTCCTGATTTCCATACATGGGGCACATTGGGATCTACATATGAAATGCACCTCGCAAATGTTTGTATTATTATCATGGTTAAATACTCAATGCCAATAACTGGAACATGGAAGTAATATTTTACACTCTAAACCTGGATTTTTTTTGTGTGTGTGCAGCAGCTATCCGGATATTACAGTGACCATATCAGGTACGGTGATATAGTTTTTAAACCTTTCCTTAAATTCTATAATTCTACCCACGATACTGTATTTTCATTTTGAGTTACGGTATATAAAAGTGCACCTAAATTTTATTTTGAGTATTTCAAACAATAAAATCCCATTTTCATAAGATGGCAGAGGATGCAGGTTGTGATGTAGCACGCCTTAAGAGTTAAACATCCTGTCATTATAGGAAAATAATTGTAATAATTTAGTACATTTGGTATTCACGCCATTTGTATGGCTTGGAGAGGACTTCCTCCAGCACTGGGTTGATTGTTGCTGATGTTAATGACGATAGATACGAGGTTTTAGATTACTTATATGCAATAACTTTACTTTGGTAAGAAATTTGTGGCATTTCTTTGTAACATATTGCTTAAATATTCCTGTAATGGCAGACGTTAATCTGTTGTAAAGTTTAAGAAAGAATATGCGGGTGATATTTCTCACGCGATTCACGGTAATTCACCCGGCGAGCGTCGTTGGCATGCACGTCTTTACCACCACAGAGGGCACTCCTGGGAGGGAAAACTCCGTTCAGCAGATCACGACAAAGAACATCACGGAGAAGAGCTTCGTAGTGTCGTGGATGGCGGCCACTGGCGCGTCAGAGTACGAGGTGGTGGTGATCGACGTGGACACACGGAAGCCCATCCTGAAGCAGCGCACCGTGGCCACCGAGATGCTGGTGTCAGACCTGGAGTGTGGCCACGAGTACACGGTCATTGTCAACTCCATCCGGCAAAGGCAGCACATCGAGAGATACATGGCGAGCCAGGCCACACGTATGGCGGACACATCACCACCACCATTCACTCGCTCGCTCGCACACACCCAAAGGGAATGTGACAGCGTGTCTGGTTTCTGACGGTGGATCTTTGGCATGTAACGATGCGTCGGTTTCACCCCGTCAAAATAGATTTTCACATCCATTTTGTATGTATAAATGTTGAACTTCTTTCGCACCATATACGTAGCCAACCATGCTAATCAGAGGTGCGGGAAAAAGACAACAGACTAAACACAAAAAGCAGTACGTACACGTACGTGACTTTAGCGAAAGAACCAAAGAGCATGGATTCCTGCAGTCACGAAAGCTTCAAATCAAGAGCAAAAAGCAGTTTTAATATATACAGCACTCCATTGCGCATGCAAATAGTGTGCGTGTGTAAAGAACCAAAGAGTATGGATTCCTGCAGTCACGAAAGCTTCAAATCAAGAGCAAAAAGCAGTTTTAATATATACAGCACTCCATTGCGCATGCAAATAGTGTGCGTGTGTATGTGTCTCAGCGGTTAGCGCGCTGCGCTACGAACTTGGTGCTCATGGCCACCAACACCAGTGACGATTATCTGAACCAGTCCTTGGCCTCCTCTAGTCTTCACAAAGGTCTGTTAAGGCTATACAGGGAATCTTTGTGCAAATGATATGTGAATATTACATAAATGTACAAACCAGAAAGAATAAACAACATGCAAAAGATGTTGAAAGAATGGGACTAAGAGAATAGATTTATTTCATTTGTATTATTATACTTTGTGTTACCCAAGAAAGCCTCACTGAGTCTTAGGACTATTTTCCAGGAGGGTGCTGCCAAGTGTTCACAGTAGGGGGGGGGGGGTGCTGCTGTGTAATCCCAATTTAGTAATTTCCAAGTGATTTTCAGAATTGGGATGTTTGGCCAAGGAACCTATACAGATCAGTGTGGAGAACACACTAACTCCACACAGCAAGGCGCTCGAGTCAGAAATCAAACCCAGGCCCTGTGTGCTGTGAGGCCGCTAGTGTTACCACCGCACCACCCTGCCGCCCAGTGCAGCAATTGATTGGGACAATTCAAGACTTTCGCGAGTGGGGGTGAACTGTTAGATGCCTCGTACAGAATGTCCAGCTAGTTGGATGGACTTTTGAGTCGAGGTGATGCTGCGTGGCTGGGTGGGTGGGCAAAATGTTTGAGACGTTGCTTTATCTTTGGAGGCGGCGGACCAGGATTCCTCCTGTGACCGAGTAGGATACCCAGGCACATATGAAGAACTTCGATCGCAGGCACCCTGGTCTTCACAGGCAATGCGTGCAAATTAAACACAGCCCTTGGGGGCCCACAGTGAATTATATCTCAAATGTTGTGGAACTGGAGCTAGTGGGGAAGGCTTTCCATGTCCATCCACAATTAACTGTAGAAGAGTTCAGGTGTGGCCACAAGAGCAGCCAAACCTTTATCCTGAGCCTCTAAGGATCAAGGTTTGGTTTAGGTTAGAGTCCAAGTGGCAGCCAAAACAACACTCTGTCTCCGTCTACCATTGTGACGGAGCGATAAAATCCGCTCGGGTGCAGGAACTCGATTGATCGTTACACTACGAGAGCATGACACGTGGTGACACCTTGCAGCGGTCTTCATCCAGCAGTACATGGAACATGGTTGCTGATGTGTGTCTGGCATATACATTTAGTATTCTATATTCATTTTATATTGGCCTTTCACTGCTATGCACTTGGAATGCCTTATTATTGTCTGTTGGGAGCTGTTGTCAGTGGCAACAAATTAGGAAATTGGAGACAACTTATTTTCCATGCTGTCTGTGTACATATGTAAAAAAAACATTACCACTTTCTGCCACTGTTATGGGAAACGACATGTGCGCTCTACTGTCTGGGACAAGGCCTAACCTCTTGTTAATACAACAGATAGCTAGACTCACATGAGTCAGTGTACTCCGAGAGCAGCATGTTTACTGGCACAGGGTCTCGTTATCCTTGAGAAGAGCGGGTGGCAGGAACGATGCAATGGCTATCTACCAGACTTAAGGTTTTTGTTGCCTTAGGTTGGCGGTTGCCATATTTCTGAAAGTTATATCTTATAAAACGTTGGCAGCGCGGTTGACGAAAAATGGAAAACATGCTGTTGACATTTAACTAAACCACATTGAGTGCATTCTGAGAGAATTTGGCATATTCGCTAGTTCGCCGTGGATTCTGACAAAAAATGTAGATGGATTTCACAATAGATAATTCGTGAGGAAGAATAATGTAGTACACATGAGAAAAAACGTGGATTCTGAATTTTGAAGAGTCGTAAGGGCCTAAATTACCTTATGGCAAACGGTATTTTTTCCATTGCATATCTAGGAAACCTTGTTATCTTCTCACTCCACATTAAAGAAATTCAACAAAGCGATGCATTTCAGATGGTTCGTCAAGATGTAAATCTGACCCATGCTCAAGCAATAGCAGACTGTTTATAAGCATAGAATAGAGTGGTGTTGTGCTTCGCAATATCCTGGTGGCTCAGGGGGTTAATACCCCCACACCTCCAATTAGCACGGTTAGCTATGTACGGTGCAAAAGAAGTCCAACATACACACGTACATGGGATGCCGTATTCAGCGTGCGGACACCCATGTTCAGCACAACCAGTCGAGAGTCCATTCGGTCACCAATGTACAAAATAATCCGAAACAGTGCCAGCGCTAGCGGAGTGCCGATGTGGGCCCTGCACCACCAAATCTCCTTTTGCGCCAACCATGCTCACTCTCCCGAGCGGTGATCACTGCTATACTGGAGCCTGACCTTATCACAAAGGGTTGGTTTTCCTCTTGGCTCAGGCTATAGCTCAGTGAACAAGTACAACACGATTGGCCTATGGCAAATCACTCTTAAGGGAGTGCGGAGGAGCGCCTTGTCCTTTGCTGAGTTTAGAGGAGCCAGTGGCAGTAACACATTAAGTAGTGCGGTTCACTGTTGTGATGTGCTTGCCGACTGCAGACATTTTAGGATGTTTCTTGGCCCTTATAGTTTGACTCCCATACAATACTATTGCTAATGAAAATACATTTATAAGCATAACACATATTTGTATTCTTGGAATAGGCAATCCTGTATGCCTCGTAGTTGCTATGTAAAGTAAAAATGGGCAATGAAACGTCAATCTATAACATTGCTATGACATGGGTTTCATAAAAAAATACCTGAAACTCTTTCTTGTGGCGCCGTACCTTAGCGGCAGGTTCTTTGGCTGCTATCGTGTCCATACTTGACCGTTCTCTGCCCTCCTCTTCATTCCCGCAAACGCCCCATCCTTCAGCTCCTCTAGCATCCCGATCCTTGGCCTCCCCTCTCGCACTGCTCCCTCCCATTCCTCCCTCTGTAACATCTTTCACCAATGTCCAATCCAGCTCTTCTCTCGCCTTCTGATGGCATCCATTGTCATTGTTGTTTCGTTGATGCTTTTCAAGATTGCGTCATTGCTCTTATTCTTTGCTCAGCTTACTTTCTGCTTAACACATTATTGATTCGTACATTAGGATTATCATTACACTGAAAGATCAGCACACGGTGAGGTTTCTAAACAATGTTGCAAATCTACAACGATAAGCCCCTGCTGCTGCGCTTACACGGGGCCGTCGTCGTCTGCGTTTGCAGATTGGCCAGCATGCTTGTGCGGATGTTATGTCCTTCGCAGGGATGTCTCCGCCCGAGGCGGTGGTCTTGCATGCCGTCGGGGAAAAGAGTGTCACTGTCCGCTGGTCCCCACCGCGGAATGCTCGTCCCTCCTCGTACAACGTGTACATTCAGAAGCTCCCCGATGGCGAGACGTGGAGCGTGAGCTTGGATGCCGAGCGTGAGGTGCACACGTTTGATGGCCTGGAGCGCGGCACTGTGTATTTCGTGGCAGTGACGGCGCTGAGCGGCCATTCAGAGAGCCAGCCGGTCGGCGTGCATGCACAGACAGGTATGCGAGCGGGGACTCCCCATAATGACTTGTCGACACTGCGGGGGTATCGACTGTGCAGAATTCATTAAAAGGATTCAAGAATTTTAAATAGCACTTTGATAATTGCATACAAGCCTGTTTAATCAATTGTACACGTAGGTTTTCGATTTAAAGCTTTCGTGACTGCAGGGATTCATATTCTTGGTTCTTTCGGTAAAGTCACGTAGAAGGGAAATAATAAAATAATAAAAATAAATCAAAAAAATTATCACGACGTTTCGATTGCAACACAAGCAATCATCATCAGGTGTGAAAACCACAGCAAGAAAATGTTTGAAAAATGTTTCAAAACCGCCACTTTTTTCAAAAATGTTCTTGCTGTGGGTTTCACACCCGATGATGATTGCTTTTGTTGCAAGCGAAACGTGAGAATTTTATTGTTTTATTTTTATTATTTTATTTTTCCCTTCTACGTGACTTTGCCGAAAAAAACAAGAATATGTACACGTAGGCTCGTATGATTTTCTGGCATAAATCTACCACGTCGCCTAAGCTATGAACAAATAAATATATATCAGCCTCTTCAAGCTGCCAATTCCAGTCTCACAAAGTCTCGACAGATGTTACAATCCACAAATTATCCAAACGCCTGTTTGCACTGCACAATGCTGGCATCCACTCGTGTAATTTCTCCCCACATCTGATCCCCTAAGTGGTTGACTGGTATTCAAATGTTCTATTAAAATATTGCCGTCTAATTTATTTAATTTATGTTTTAAAAAATATTCCCGTGCGCTTAAATTACGATGTAACCCCCCCCCCATCCCCCCAAAGGTCGCCGTTGCAAGAGAGGCCACAGTGTTTCATGAACCTCAGTTTGTTTATTTAATCATATAAAAAGCTCATCACTTTAGATGTACCTCTCGTAACCTAGAAAGAAAATCACTGCCGCGGCAATACTACTGGAAGGAGCAGCGGTAACAACATTTTCTAAGTGTAATTAGAAAAAACACACTTTCTGGAAAACTACAGAAATGTTGAGGGCTTTTTTTTCCACAACCTGGCAGCACGACCATGCTTAGGTGTGGCTGGCAACAGGAGGTCTACAAGAACAGGGATGATGGAAGATGTGGAGACACCCAAATCAATCTTAAATGGTCTCTGGCTTCATATTTTTGGTTCTTTCAGTAAAGGCACGTAGAAGGGAAGTAATAAAATAATAAAAATGAAAGAATAAAATTCTGAAGACGTTTCGATTGCAACACAAGCAATCATCATCAGATGTAAAAATGTTCTTGCTGTGGTTTTCACACCTGATGATGATTGCTTGTGTTGCAATCGAAACGTCGTGAGAATTTTATAGTTTTATTATTATTATTTCCCTTCTACGTGACTTTACCGAAAAAAAACAAGAATATGAATCCCTGCAGTCACGAAAGCTTTAAATCGAAATTTGGTCTCTGGCTTGTCAGATATCCCAGCTTCAGAGCACCGGTTGTGGCGTCTCACTTGCCTTATCCGCTCATGTGCACTTCTGCGTGATTGCCAGCGCACGGCCTGGAGAATCTAGTCTATAAACATACATATTTCTGAAGCTTGTTTGGCCATGAAAATATAAATCCCAGTACATATGATTTATGTATATTATGTTACAGCACCTCTGGTTAGCATGGTTGGCTAGGTACGGTGCGAAAGAAGTTAGACGTACATACATAGTCGTTATATGGAACCCTTACAAAAATTATTTTCTCCGAATTCCTTTCAACGAACGTAAATTTTGGGTTTTCAATTTTTTTTTGTTTGCAAAACTTTGACCATTATTAACATTGACAGTAGCAAAGCCCTTAATTTCTATGACAGGATTGCATCTTTCAGTAAAGGCTATTACAGTAATTATGTGGTAAGTGTTGAACTTACAATGTTATCATGAAACAAGTAAACATTTCACAGCATTGAAGTGCAGAGTCCAACCACATACATACAGACCAGAAGCGCTCGGTTACATTTATCAGCTTGGAGTTACAGAGGCGTTGCTCCATCGTAAGCTCAGTCTTGCATTACGATAGAAGGCACACAAACTTACAGAGGAGGGTGATTGATACATTTGGTATTGGAGTGACAAGTGAGAGAGGTGAGCATATCCATTGGAGTTCACATCCAGCACGGAGATGGAAATAATGAGTACCTTTAAAAATTAATCTCAGACGTGGTAATGCAAGAGCCCAATTGGTGAAAGTACACATCAGCTTGACTTGAACTTTACAAATAAACCCGGCTAATTCGCAAAACGAAGATTAACATAAAAAAAAATCTGGGTTGGCGCACAGCGGATTTAAGCCAACTCTAAGCAACATTTTCAAATGCCTGGAGGATCAGCTAGATGCATGATTGGAATTACAGTGAGGGACAGAAAGAGGGACATGGAATGGAGGACATACACAGGGTAATGACGTAATTCAACCTGTGAAGAAACTTAAGTGGAGCCTTGGGCAGGACGTGTCACTAGAAGGGGCAATTTGCCATTAAATCGGAGGATGACGGAGTGGCAGCCAAAGGAGAGAGGGCATCTGAGAGTGAGGCCGCGACATGGATGGAGTGCTCACAACGGATTATTTGATGGAATGGTATATAACAGGGACACAGCAGGTACATAGAAGGGACAGCAGGTACATAGCAGAGCCATGAGGGGGTGAGATCCAGCAGTGGAATGATTATGGCTGACGAATATTGAAACTAACAGCTATCGATGTAATTAAATGTGATTAGGCTGCTGTATGTTTGGATTGCGTTTAATTTTTTATTTTTCTAGCAATTAAGACGGAAATAAATTCATATAACCACTTTCAATGTAAAACAATCTATACCGCATTGAATACTGTTGACTCTTTTTGAGTAACAGTTGGTCGTTTAACCTGCACTTGGAAATTAATTTGGTTCACATGCTTGTTTCATACTAATCCTACGTTGTCATCAGGAGTAGTGTTTTACTTAATACAGCTCATCGTAAGATACCATATATCCCAATTTCTCGCACAATATTAAATGCATAATCTTTAGACTTTGATGACTCATTATCAATCGCAAGCACTCGTTACAATGCTTTTCACAAAGCACAGAATCCATCAATGACCTGCTAAGATTGATGTGGAGAAACACTGCTTGCATGCGTGCCTTGACGAGATGTCTTGCATTGTCTCGGACACAATGCTTTTGTCCATGGTAGCACATGGATGGTCCAGCATGTACTTGGAATGGACAGCATGCCCGTGCGGATGTTATGTGCTTTGCAGGGGTATCTCCACCAGGGTCGGTGGTCTTGCATGCTGTAGGGGAGGAGAGTGTCACTGTCCGCTGGTCCCCTCCCCGGAATGTTCATCCCTCCGCGTACAATGTGTACATTCAAAAGCTCCCCGATGGCGAGACGCGGAGCGTGGAAAAGGATGCCAAGCATGAGGCACACACTTTTCATACTCTGGTTTCCGACACGTCCTATTATGTGGGAGTAACTGCTGTCTATGGGCACGCAGAAAGCAGGCCCATCTGGATACATGCCCAGACAGGTACTACTTGCGGATCTTGCCGTACAAATGTTGACCATGAAACGTTAACCGCCTTGTATAAAGCAGAATACATTTTTCGACTTTAGTATTGGCGTTGAACTGTGCTCGCAAGAATCCCGGATTTTTAGGTAGTGGGACGTGCCTCGTTATATTTTTGCCACGTTGTGACCATCGGGAGGTAATGTTTTGAGTGTGGCAATAAATTAGCAGAACGTTGCTAATTCGACTAGTCGCTTTACAAATACAGTAGTCAGTTAGTTATGGCCTCAAATGTCCCTAAATACGGTCACAACTCCGCATTGTTTGAAGAATTTCCCGGGGAGCTCGTCCCACTACCTATTTGAGTTATGTTGTATGTATGGTCAGTGCACCACTGCAATATGTATGTTTGTATTTTGACATAATATATGTTGAAAATACTTTGCTGAAACACACGTGATGTTAAAATGCACATCTCCAGTATAACAATATCTTTTCATTGTCATCAGCGACCCTCTGATCTCTCCAACACTTTGGTTTTTCAAAGTTAATATAGAAATGTTGTAAATTAAAGTCTATCTGTAAAATTACACATTCATGAAATATTAAACAACCCCCTATGACCAACATGGAAGGCATTCAATCGGTAGTGTGATCTAGATTATTTCACTGTTAGGTGGAAGAGCAAATCATTTTGTAAATCGCGTGGTGGTTGAAGCGATTTAAATAGTTGTTCATTTGGCACTTAAATGTGCGATTACAAGTAAAATGTGAATGAAAATGTCAACAAAATAGAACAATGTTAAATACCAACAACACCTTTTGGATAACAGAGCTCCTAAGCTGATGTGCTCCAATGGAAGTTACATAAACATTGACCGGGTTTGGCTTCTTTTAAAATAACTTTACGCTGTTGAAAACAGTGTCTCTTTCCTCTTATAGATGACCACGTGCACTCCAAATAAAATGCCATGCTTTATACCAATTTTCAATCGGAAGAAGATTATGCATAAACAAGTCTGCACCTGCGTAGTAGAAAGATCCGGGGGAATAATTGTTCCATAACTGCCAATAGTCTAAGTTGAAGTACATTTATTATCGAAAATGTTATAAAACTGGCTCAATTAAAATATTCTCATTCTCAAAGGATGATAGATGTATCCCTGCGACAAAATGTACTGCAGCTGATCTACCCAGGGTGAAGATGTGCAACATTTTCACTTAAAAATGTTTCTGAAAATATAATCACGATATATTCAACATACATTTCAGAAACCGAAGCCAGAATGTATTATTAATTTGGGGATGAACCCAGTTCTCATCTCCAGGATAGAAAGCATCCTGCTCACACCGAGTTTCACTTCAGCTGTGAGCGATGGGGAGATCTAAAATAGCAAATATATTTCCTTCAACAACTGAAGACCGCGCTCTGAAGACTGGATTAAGGTGTCTATTATTGAAGCACCATGGGAGAGGCTTTCCCCGAAGTTAGATCACAAGGAAGTGATGTTGAAGTTAAGAGGATAAGCAGCTATGCAGCCTCATGTCGAGAAACCGAAGAGAGGCACAGCAGCATACGACTTGACCCCTTACTGCTACCACACTTGACCGGCAGAGGGTCGTCACGCCCTCCGGCCTGGCCGGCCACTCTCAGCTCTCTGCCTACTGGGTCATAGGGGGCCCGTTTCCGTCTCTATGTGGCGTGGCCAGGTGTGAAGAGGCAGGTAAATTGGACATGCTTCCAGTCGCCGCCTGCTGCTCTTGCTCTGCGCCTTGACGTGATGCGTAGCGGGGGGTCAACGTGACCCGGAGAGTTCTCCGGCATGTTATTTACAAGAGCGATATAATCACCATCAAAATGTGGATGTGGCTTCGACCGCCTTGGCCACTGACAGAGAAACAGCAGATGGTGCGGTAGCGCCACGATGGTTTTTGTGGTTTCGCCTGTTCTGCTCGGGACGTGTGTGTGAGAGCCGTAGTGGAGGGCCCGGCCAAGTGCTCAGGCCTTGCATCGAGAAGACCGCCGCACCTTTAGCGTAGTCGAAGCCGGTGAACAGGCTGTCTATTGACTGCATTACCAAAGGTGCTGGTACATCTTGACACGATCCGGTCGACGGCTGGGCAGAAAAGGGCCAGGGCGATGATGCAACCTCGATGGACCCCGGACAAAAGTGGATAAATGAGCAGACTGTTACCGATTTGAACACATGAGGTCGTGCCAGGCGAGAGATCCGAAGCAGCTGGTGGTGTTCCAGTGGCTCTTGGGGCCTTCCACAGTGCTGCCCTGGCAACGGAAGTTCAATTCCCGCCGTCATGTCAATGTATGCCACTTGAAGGGGGGGTTGTTGAACTCTCGATGCAACTCGGCGACAAGAGGCAAGGCGGGAAATGCATTTAAAGTCGATAAACGCTTTGTGAACTCTGACCGCTGTGGGCAGCAACGCTGCTGAAGAAACGCTTTCATGTTGGCCAACAGGACGCAGGGAACCTTGGAATTGACAGTCGCAATTCAGTCGGTATCTCACGCAAATTGACCTTTGTTCCTTTCCCTGTCACAGAAAGGTGGATGGTGCCTTGCTTAAAGTTAGCTGGCACAAGCGCTGACTTCCGCACGCTCAAGAAAAGATTCTGGAAAGCAAAACTTTCTGGCTGTCCTGCACACTTGAGTAGTTGGAGAGATGCGATGCTGGCATGCGTTCATTGCCCAGTTTTTTGTTGGCCTGCCACACTTCTTGCAGTGTTGCAGCATCCTCAGAAATGGTCTAGGCTGGGTGTGGTGCCAGATGAGCAGACGTCCGACTCAATAGAGGCAGTGTGCGGGGAGACGGTTGTGCATATTCTGGTAATAGTCACACTTGCAGTCCAGGATAAATTTTTTCACTGTCCTGCATGCACAGCAATCACTCTTGGCGTGATTGTTGTGATACCACCACCGTGGCGCTCAGTGCCACCTTGCGTCCGCTTAGTGATACGGTAATCTGGGCGTCGTTTGTTATGCTGTATGCCATTCTCAAATTCATCCGCAAGCCCGGCCGTAGAAGACTTTGGGTTTAGTCTTTGCCTTCTTCTTGAACAACTCCTGAAGTCTACGTCCCCCTTCCATGACCGATGATGTGTTAGGGAGGTCTTCATGAGATGCGCTTCTGCGGCACGTCTGGAATTATCTTCCGATATTAAGAAGCCACTGGAGCTATGCACTTTTAAATATGGATTGAAAACTCATTTCTTTTAGAACTGATTTTTGTGTTTAGTTTGTTGTCACTCTCCCGCACCTCCGATTAGCACGCTTGGCGACATATGGTGCAAAAGAAGTTCAACATACATCCAGCAGTGGATTGACAAAGAGCTGAACATTTCTACTTTTATTACTGTGAAAATATGGATAACTATTCTGTTGTCAAACGCCGTTTTTATAACCAAATACAGTGAATGCTTTACGACTGATAGAGACATTGGTTTTTAAGATGACTGCATACAGCCAGAAGCTCTGACGTTCCATATGAGGCTTGCCATGGTCATAGTTTCGTCTGCAAAGTTTATTTTTGAGAATCTCTGCAAAATGTGCTCTCATGCAGCGTTGAATGCCGTATAAGTCTAGTTATTTTATTGCAGAGAGTGCTGGATCTGCCCAAGTACAGCAAAATGACTTTCCACCCAGTGCAGGTATGCATTTTTGTAAATTTCCAAAAACTTGACTCCCGTTTAAAATTAGTTCGTATTTAAACCATAATACATTTCAATAATAAATGCTGGATGGATATCACGGGATTAAAATCTGAAGTAAACATCTCACTATAAACCCATTGGTTATAACGCTGTAGTTCTAAAAGTGTGAGTCCTGATGTAAAGTAGATGCAGCCTGCATCTGCTTTCAATTTGCCTTCACAACATTTAAAGCCAACACATTTAAAAGGTATGTAACATTTTACATAGGCTCATGAAATGTTGTCTTTTTCAGTGCATTCAGATATCTGCTCACTTCCATTGGACAAAGGCAGCTGCTATGACTACTCAGTGAAGTGGCATTACGACCAGACACAGAGAAGCTGTATGCAGTTTGTGTACCGTGGCTGCACGGGCAACGCCAACCGCTTCGACTCGCACGTGGAATGCGAGTCTGTATGCCTTACCACCGGTGGGTTCCCCACAGACACCTCAATCCACACCTCTACTCAAACAATACTCATTGTACAGTCTCCACATATCGGGTAAAACTGAAACGATGGAAGGTCAACAGTTGGGGCCTGGCGGAGTTGCATGAGTGCCACCCAAGTTTGACATGAGGCATATTTGGTCAATTGAGTGTTGCCGACTGTGCTACCATCTGTATTGTGGACGAGTGAACCTCATTGCATGTTATTACACACAAAGTGCTTGTCACAATTTAACCACAACACCTTGCTGATCTCGTCAACGAGCATAAACCATCATCATGCAAACTCCGATCATCCTCGCAGCAGCGGCTTTTGGCTAACGATCGGAACAAAGATGGTCACTGCATCGCGTGCTTTCAGATGCGCTTCTGCTGCCGTCTGGAACGCTCTTCCGATATTAGGAAGCCACTGGAGCTATGCACTTTTAAATCTAGATTGAAAACTAATTTCTTTAGAACTGCTTTTTGTGTTTAGTTTGTTGTCCTTCCCCCCGAATCTCCGATGAGCTGGTTGTCTACATACCATGCAAAAGAAGTTCAACATACATATATACATATCAACCTGTCCGTGTTATTTCCAGGTCTCGTGGGAGCAGGGACACTCCGCGGTGACATGGGACCACAAGCCGCTCTTGTAAAGCACAGCTGAAAAGTGTTCTAATAACCTGCATCGCAGTGAACACAAAATGTTACACGTTTGTGATATCAAATTGTTTCTGTACCTGCTGTTGGTATCTCGGCTCAACGTTTCCCCACTGATTAACCAAAGATATAGGTGCTATAATTCTTAAGAATTACATTATTTTTTGAAAGTTTCAATCTTTCTAATTTTCCAGTTATTTACACATTCAGAGACTAGCATATCAGTTGTCTTGGACTCTCACGTTTTATGACTACGTGTTGGACTCTGGTGCTATTTTACATTTTAAATAACGACTTTACATGAGCACAATACAAATTAGGAACTGCCCACATGGTCTTCATTGTATCTGTGTACACTGTCCATTTTTATTGTGCTGTTTTTAAAAAATTGGCATACGTGGGATGTACCTAAAATTAGTAGGTGTTTAAAAAAATGAAACTAAGTTAACTAGTTTCATCATGATTACCGGGAAAGACTGAGTCTTGAGACTCTTTCTTCAAGAGGAGCCCCTGCCAGATTGTTTGCATCAGGGATGATCTCGCTCCGTGTAATCCCAATTCAGTAAATTTCATGTGCATTTTGCAGCATCGTGATATTTGGGCCAATGCCAATTACAATGTTTTTTTTGTTTAGCCATACATTTTGCAATATCCAGACTGTTTGTCACAGAAGCACTCATGAGATAAACTAGTCTCTGTTATTATCAAAAACACTGCAATGCCATTACATTTATTTACGAACTGAAAAGTGTATTTATCAAGTTCCTGAGACACGACAACGACAAAGAGCTTCCTTCAGGGTGCAGGAGATTGAAATCGATGGAATCTGTTCAGGAAACTCATCATGTCACTTGCATTTTGATCCAAAATGCAAGCGACAGGGTAGTAAGGGTGTTTAAGCAAGAGTATAAATTAACCGTGAAAGAAACGATACAACTTTTAAAAATCCTCATACTTTTTGGAGTCATTCTCATACGGACAAGCACTCCAGAATGAAACCACTTTGCGAACGCTGACAAATTAGCGGTTTCTGTGAGTTGTGGGGGGACTGTAGTAAACAACCGACTAAAGTACACATTTAAGAGCATATCTCTCGTGTCCCTTACCTGCATGTATCCTGCTAAGATGTCTAAATGTGCTGCATATCGGTAATACAGACAATCTCTCAGTGCACATTTACTGAGTTATTTCCTGAGAGGAATATTTCACGTAATTCCTCTTGGTGCCAGCATTTCCCCCGTTTCTGTCAGCATCTCTTGCTACTCAGCATAGCAAAATAAATATACCAATGGTTTATATTGTTGGCTGGCGTAACACTCGCTCAGTTTTGCCCTGTTCAACAAAATTGGGTAAGATTTGAATGTACCACTGTATTCCCACGTATGTTACAAGTTGTATTTGTCCACTGTACTTGAGGGAAAAAAATTGCATTGCATTTATATCAAAAAGTTGTTTTTTTATATTAGCTTAATGAAATAAATATTGAAAAAATTCGCAACGAGCTCATTTAGTACATTTGGTATTTTGCGCCGTTCTTAAAGTACAAGGCAATGAAGAAGGTAGACTGCTGTGCTTCACAAACACAGCCTACAGCCAGTGTCCAATAATTTTCAGATCGGGGGGGTCACTTTCACCGATAAGACATCATCACTGTGAGGGCCGCCACACATTTGTAACCATTGGGGTTTGACAGCACGATGGTGGGATGTTTTCAAATTGTGTATTGTCGGGAGCCACACTAAAGGCCACTGGGGCCGCCAGTGGCCCGCGGGCCTTGAAATGAAAAACACTGCTCTACAGGAGGTTCACAATGGGGGGCAATGTTGCTGTGTGTCATCCCAATTGAGTGCTTTGCAGGTAATTTTCAAATTTGACATCGAATGACGTCACGCGATGATTGACGTCCACTGTGAAGCAGTATTTTACATTTAAGGTGTACCGAAGTTATAACCATGATGTCACAGGATCTTTGACGTCCACTGTAGAGCTACACCGTAGTCGTAACCGTGGTGGCCTGCCGGATTTGAACCGCGAACCTCTGCAACAAGCAGGCGAACGCCCTCCCGCTCGGCCGTGTCACCGCCCCACAGGGAATTGGCGTTATTCCTGGTTGGGTGGTGCAGTTGTTCAAATCGCAGGTCAGGTTACCCAAACGGCTACTACTGTGAGAAGTCAACACTTGTGCTATCGATTAACTTGTCCCTGCAATACGCATGTGTATTTCACACCCCTACCCAAAGCTGAGTTATTATTGCCATATGCTCAATAAAAGGACTGACGGGATTTTTTTGATGTGATACTACTCCTTAGAGAGGAATGTGAATATTTCATGCCAACAATGTCAACCTGTTTTTATGAACGTGTTGTGTTTTTAACTGTAGGGATAGCTGCGGTTAGGGTCCACCGTGAAGTGCATTTACCCTCAATTCCTGAAAACCCTGAAACTCTAAGTATGGGGAGTCACGCCACAGCATGAATACTTAATTTCTGGCGGCTATGTTGCAGTCATGTAAGTTATTACTTATCTGATACAGATTCTCTACAAATCCTCATGGATCCACAAATATGGGAAGAAATGTGGATCTTGTTGACAAAAATAGGATTTGCAAATGTAAAACAAATCAGACCAGGTGTCTCAGCAGTATAGCGAGCGACTCATAAAGTTTCAAGCTCAAATCCTGGTTTGGGATTGACTCAACCCATCATCCATCTGGTCTCTTGAATTATCACGTGGTTAAACAAGATAAAATAGAAACGTGACAGATGTTAAGCAAATTCATAATATAAAGCAATGCTTATTTTCTTGGACTCCCACGTCTTACTTGGGCTTGCACTCTGACATACTTTATTTGAATTGATACCTAAATCTTGTGTCCATGAATAATGATCACATATGAGCCTCTGGTAATATCTCTTTATGTTGTCACACCAATCGGACATTTTACTGATACAGTATCTAACACTCAATGTGGGAACATGTAAAATTCCCACACGCTGATCTAACAGCGTAAAGATGACATGTGATGTTCAACTTAACATTAAGGATGTATTCATATCACTGCTCCAAAATACCATTTAAAACGGACCGTAAATATTGAAGTACGTTCATTGTAAAACAATAAGCTATTCCATGTGGAACCAATTATTTGACGATAAACATTGTTGATCTTGGATTCATAATGAACTCTTGCCAGAAACATTTTGGAGCCTACTAAAAGCAACACTTGATCACCACAGATCACAATGTCAGCCAGCACCGTTGCTGAGAATTCAGTAATCACTGCCAAAAGCAAATGGTGAGAACAGCTGTAGACTCAATCGTGATATGGAAAATGTGATGAGATTGCATCCAGATTGCAGCTTGCCAGAGGGTTCATCTTTTAAGTCATTGTCCACTGTCTCATCATACGTTCCTATCGTTATTATTTTGTTCGATGGACTACGTTTTGATTCAAGTTAATGCGACATTGTGTTCATGGCGAAACAAAAACGCATAACGAGTAGGGCTCACCGTGCGGAGGCGACGCTTTGGTGGCCCAAACGGAGACCGCGACAGAGCATCGGCAGCACGTCGATGCGCACTTCTCCTTCATGAATAGGAAATAAACTAAACTTGTTATATGTTACCAGGTAAGGCCAACTGAGCTATATGGCTCTTTTAGAAAAGCGACTAGGCCACAAAAGATAGCTTAACGAAGTGGTTTATCATGTGGAAATGTGTATCAGCCGAATACTCTTAATGCACATTGATTCTAAATGTGGGGGGAAAAACCAGAGGACCCGGTTAAAAATCCACATGACCAAGGGGAGAGCATGACAACTCCAAATATACAGGCAGCATGGTCGGCTTCGAACCCACGGCCCGCATGCCAGACGAGGGAGTTAACATCTCGCCACAGCGGAAATTAAAGACAAGCCGCAATAGTGCTATAGTAGCCATGCAATACAAACTATGGACTGTTCAGTAAACCCATAGAGGCACATAGACACTCAAAAAGAGATATTAAAGACAAGCCACAGTAGTGCAATGGTGGTCATGCAACCCAAACTATGAACCATCTAGTTCACCACTGTAGTCTGCGTTCTTTCAACAGAGAACAGCAAAACTACACAAACTATCTCCAGACGCCCTCTGGTGGGGAGCAGTCCTCGACATTGACATTTGGCTCCGGAAAATATTGCCATGCACAAGAATATAATAGATTTATGATTATATTTTCTATGTGCAATGCGAATTGTGTACATTTCAGGTCATTTTCTTACAGCTTTTGGATGTTTAGCAAATGGTAGTTACATTGTTTTTGGCCATGTGAGGAAACCCATGCAGAACAGGGAGAGAAAATACAAACACCACACAAAGGCACCAGAGTCAAAAACCAAACTCAGGTCCTTAATGCTGTGAGACGTGAATATTTACCACTGCGCCAGCCTGTCACTCCAGAAAAAGAGTGCATTGTGGGTAACGTGACAATGAAGATCACAGCCATTTGTAACTATGATCCTAAATACAGCACAAATATTCAAAAGCACCGATAAGAATGTGTTTCGGTTTCATATAACTGCGTGAAGATGGCATGTGATTTTTAAAGTAGAGAGAATAATCAATGTTTTGTTAATGACAAAAAAAATTTCTCCAAATGGTTTCCGCTTGGCTTTAGAAATGCAGCCCTTCAATCTTAATTGGTTCCACATTCATAGCTCTCAAATATATTCACCATTTGTTTACCGTGTTGCAGTGGCATTGCATAACCGCGACTGTTTTGATTCTTACAGTGCCATGTAATACCTTAAATGCATACAACTTAAATGTAGGTACATTTTAAGTTCGTGAAAACTGAAACAAAAAAGGAACACGTCATTTAAAATGTGTAGGTTAAACATGGCAGCCGCACAAGTATGACTTCACTTGGTATGCACATCTGGGGATAACAGCTCTTGGTTCGAAAGGCAACTTTTCCAAACACCAGCTGCAGGGTTTCAGTGTAAGTGGTGGGTTTTTTGTGCGCTCAAATATTTACATCTGACTCATTTGGCCTGTTTGGGTGGCAGGGTGGCGCAGTGGAGAGCCTGGGTTAACTTCCTCTCTCAGGCGTCTCTCTGAGTGTATTTTGTATGTTCTCTCTCTCTCTTCTTTGGGGGTTTTCTCCAGCTTTTCTCCAATAGCTTAACCTCCGTTCCTCTCTTAAAGCGTCACCTCTTCTCCAATGCCCATTCTCTTCACTCCTTCCCGGCCTTCCCCTTCCTAACCCCTAAGTACCCATCATCAGCCCTTGCACGCCCGTGACATGGAAATCGTTCTGGCCTTAACACTGTTTTTAAACCTATGTGAAGTGCCTTGAGCAAAGGCGCTCTATAAATCTAAAATAAGATTGCTAAACAAAACACACAATTGTAGACAACTTACATTTATTTGGCCACAATGGTAAAAGGGGCCGATCCGTTTTGGACAGTGAGGACAGAGCTATCATTTGAGTTGGAATGAGGCCGTTCTTTGTGGTTGTTCCCGTTTTTCATTAATATTATTAAAGAGTTGTATTGTTCTAAAGGCAATCCTGAGAACGATCATATTTGACTAAACAAATTCGTAAGGTGCCCAATTAGGAATTAGACGACACAATGTATCCGAATCATAATATTTATTTATACTAGAGCAATCCGATGAGCTTAAAAGCTCTTTTTCACAGATGTCCAGTAGGGGCGGGTAAGAACGTTACAACAACAAACAATACAAAAACACAATAGGAGTGAAAAATACAAGAAATAGGAGTGCAAAGTACAAACATCCCAATGCTCGAAAATTGCCTTAAAATTATTCAATTGAGATGATAGTGCAAACATTTCCCCCGAATGTAAAACTTGGTAGGACCCTCCTGAAAAAGAGTCTTGAGGCTCAGTGAGGCTTTCCTGGGTAAACAAGCAGAATCATAATATATTTATATATGTTGAACTTCTTTCGCACAGTACGTAACCAACCATGTTAATCGGACGTGCGGGGGGAATGGCAACAGATTAAACACAAAAAGCAGTTCTAAAGAAATTAGTTTTCAATCTAGACGATTTGAAAGTGCATAGCTCCCAGTGGCTTTATAATAACGGAGGGAAGAACGTTCCAGACGGCCGCAGAAGCAGTACATCTGAAAGCGCCGTGCGATGCGGTGACCAGTGTTTGATGGTTCACCAAAAAAAATGTAATGTCAGCATACTTACTCGCACACCCCAACCCTGACTGCAAACCCTCTTCAAACCCCGTCCTTACAGCTGTTACCAATCAGCATAGCACACAGCTTCATAATCTCAAACAACATACTTCCCTTGCCAATGAACACCACATTCCCTCTGACCTCCACGTGTCCCCTCTTATAGCAAGGTTTATGGTTGGTTATGTTTGTAAGAAATATATACAGGGTGCTCCAAAAAAATGTGAACACTTCCGAGAATTTACAACAATAGCACAATAAATGTGACTCTGGGCTCTGGAGACCACCTGGAGAAGATTCCAGGCGATGTGTTGACAATGATAGTGAAGAAGTGGAGACTCGTTGATTTTTGAAGCTATTTACATACTTTTGTTATCCCGTTACAGTGTATTATCCATTCCTTTTTCCATTAAAAACGACAGTCCCATATACGTATTACCATTGTTGAAGCGCCCTGTTGTGCAGACGATGGCGCCCTCTAGTGTCTGCCGCTCCCAGCCTGCCATTGTCCGCGAATATGGGCCTGGTTTTCGCCTCAGAGTTTTACGCACCTTTGGTTGACAATTTTCTCTTCCCCTCCCGAGTCAAATTGCGTCCGCAAAACGTCTCCCCTTCACCGTGAGTGCCTGGTACTGCACGTGCTGTTGATTTTTTTTCTTTTTAAATTAAGTTCGCTTGCTGACGACCCTGTAAATCTCGCGGTCGTTTTTTTTAACCCACTTCCCGTGATCCAATCGAGCTGACATTTTCCACACAGACTCGTTGTGCGTGACAATTAATGTTCGTGAAATTTTTTTTCCAAAATTTTACACTTTTTAGGCAAAAAAAACTTATTTTACATTTATTCAAATAGAACTCATTCATGGCTTTGGCTGAACGTCACAGTGTAGGAGCCCAGAGCGTGACACCTCCACAGGCCCTGGCGGAGTAGCGCAGTTGGTAGCGCCCTCGCTTCCCGTGCCAAAGATCGCGGGATCGATCCCCGCGTCCTCTACAGGCGAATATATATTTTAAATCCTTTATATTAAGTTCGCTTGCTTGCTTACGACCGTGCAAATATTTCGGTCGTTTTTTAACCCACTTCCCGTGATCCAATCGAGCTGACATTTTCCACACGGACTCGTTGTGCGTGACAATTAATGTTCGTGAAAATTTTTTTCGAAAATTTTACACTTTTTAGGCAAAAATTTTTTATTTTACATTTATTCAAATAGAGCTCATTCATGGCTTTTGCTGAACGTCACAGTGTAGGAGCCCAGAGCGTGACACCTCCACAGGCCCTGGCGGAGTAGCGCAGTTGGTAGCGCCCTCGCTTCCCATGCCAATGGTCGCGGGATCGATCCCCGCGTCCTCCACAGGCGAATATTTTTTTTTACATTTATTCAAATAGAACTCATTCATGGCTTTGGCTGAACGTCACAGTGTAGGAGCCCAGAGCGTGACACCTCCACAGGCCCTGGCGGAGTAGCGCAGTTGGTAGCGCAGTTGGTAGCGCCCTCGCTTTCCATGCCAAAGGTCGCGGGATCGATCCCCGCGTTCTCCACAGGCGAATATATTTTTAAATCCTTTATATTAAGTTCACTTGCTTGCTTGCTTGCGCGCTTACGACCGTACAAATCTTTCGGTCGTTTTTTAACCCACTTCCCGTGATCCAATCGAGCTGACATTTTGCACACAGACTCGTTGTGCGTGACAATTAATGTTCGTGAAAAATTTTTTCCAAAATTTTACACTTTTTAGGACAAAAATATTATATTTAATTACCAATTGCTTAATGGTGGCATGCAATCATCTGACCCATAGGTGGCAGCCATCTCAAGCCAGAGGACGAGAGGACTCTAGCCGCCACGCATATAAAGGATTTATAGTGAAAAACTTTGTTTTTACGGGTTATACTTGTTACATGCTTTTATTTAACTCACTTCGTCTGTTGTATCCTCAAAAAATAAATCTTGTAACTAAATTTTTACACACTTCCCAATGTGCTATCAACTGCAAACTTCGTATAGGTATGTCATACTGATGACAACACGATATTCTATCATTGAAAATTAAAAATATATATTTTTAAACGATCTTTTTTTACGGCTCTAATTGTCGACGCTCAACTCACGTTGGCTGTAAAATCATCCCTTGTGTTACGGCAAGCCATGGGGAGCCACGCCGAGGGGCGGGGGATGTGGGAGGGGAGGGGCGATGGTACATTTCATTAAAGTGTGTTTAAAAAAAAGTATTTTTTAATATTTTATTCTGGTGTTTTTTCTGTCCCTTCGGCACTCACCACGCTGCAGGCTGCTCGTGTACACGGGCCTATAACTCTCCAAACTACCCCCCTCTCTTCTTACAAAACTCTCTTTTTCCTTTATTTCACTTATTTTAATCTCTTTTCCTCGTCACTTTTGTTTCACCGGTGCTGTTTCTATGTATATAATGGCACTTTACGAGAAGTACGAGGCTCTCACTCGTAAAAATGACCTCATCTGCTTCCCTTCAGCAGTAGTCAGTGTCGAGGGTATAGCTGCATCTGCTGGCGAGTGCGTGGTTCCGGCGAGCGTTCTCGTCGCCTCGCACATGAACCATGGCGGGGTCTTGTTCCTGGCCAAGGTGGCATGCGTTGTGGAGACAGGTTTAAACATTAAGGGGAGCTGTTTGTGCAATTTACACCTCTGGCTTCCCCTGCTGTAAAAGTCCTCATCTCCAACGCCCCACCCTTCCTCAAAAACGCCGATCTGCAAAGAGTGTACAGCGCTTTGGCAGAATCGTCTCCCGCATCATCGTGGTGCCCTTGCAGGGACGGCAACAGAAGCTAGCACACATCATGTCGTTCCAGCGCGAAACTTCATAATTTTGAACGCCAACAACAATGACCTCGACGTGAACCTCAAGTACACGGTGGACGGCCACGTCTACACCGTGTGCGCGTCCACAGCGTTGCAGCAGTCTTGCGTGTGCGGTGGTGTCGGTCACGCCTACAAACACTGACCACAAAAAACTGTGCAGCTTCTGCCACACACGATTGGAGCAGCAGCACCATCAGCAGGATACTGACTCGGTGGCCAATCGCGCAAAGCCATCAACTGACAGTGAGGAAAGTTTCACCATCGTCGAGTCGCAATAGCGGAGGGCAAACAGCGACCCTGCCGCAGGAGGGCGCAGTGCCACGAGGCCCAAGTGCGCAGCCACCGCAGACGACGAGCCCGACCCACCAGATGCAGTGGATGCCAAAGAACGACCCCCAGTGAATGCCTTTTTGAACGCCTCTGAGGGGGGTGCGACAGCAAATGCGGTCGATGGCGCCCTACGGGGGCTTGGCATGGGGGGAGAGGCACAACCAACAGATGCTGGCTCGGCCGCCTCGGAGCAAGATCCGCTGCAGGCTGGCGCAGCGTTTGATGGTGTCACAGTGTTGGAGGGCGCCAGCCAGCTCAACTCACCCAAGGAGGTAGCTGTAGAGCTTCAGTCTGTAGAAGAGAGCCACCACGTTTCGGATGAGGACGTTGACATAAGAGGGGTCTGTCGAGCCACAAGCAATCGCTCACGGGGACTCTGACGACGAGTTGTCAGAATCCAATGTAGATGAAAACACGAGATGAGTTTCTCACGAATGAAGGGCGAATGTGAATATGCGCCCAATGGGATCCACTATTATCACCTACAGAAAGTGTGGAGTGATGCTTGATGCTTTCTTCCCGGATGTAATGGGCCTCCTTAAGAGCTCTCAGAAAATTTACCAACAGCTCAGCAGCCTTTTTCCCGTGATGAGGGGGGTCAGACAGGGATGCCCTCTATCGTGGCTGCTGTATAGTGCAGGGGTCGGCAACCAAAATAACAAGAAGAGCCATTTCTTTCCAATTCGGTACAAAATTCAGTATTTCAAGAGCCGCAATGCATCTGAGTACATACTGTACATACGTACATATCGTCAAGAAGCAGCCCGTAAAGAGCCGCATGCGGCTCCGGAGCCGTAGGTTGCCGACCCCTGGTATAGTGGAACCTCGGTATACGACCGCTTTGGAATACGTAGAATTTGGTATATGTCGTGTTTTTTCGAGAAAAAATGTCTTGGGATACGACGTCTTGCTTGGGATACGACGCGCTTGCTAGAACTTGTCTGGGTCGGGATGAGTCACCGCGTACAGGACCCGCGTATACCCCGTTTACGACTGAAACAAAGCGAGAGGGGCGGGCTGGCATGGGGGAGAGGGGCAGGGGACGTGGGGGAGAGTGGCGGGGGGCGTGGGGGAGAGGGGCGGGGGGCGTGGGGGAGAGGGGCGGGGGGCGTGGGGCAGCGCGGTCACGTGGCTTCTGTACGCATTTTAGTAATTAGTGTCTAAATTATTTTATACAACTCCATTAATGTATAATATGCCATGTAAAATATTATTTATTTTCCTCTGGAACGGATTATTTCCTTTCCCTTTATTTCTTATGGGAAAAAAATCGTTTGGTATACGTCATTTTCGGTATAAGTCCTACATTCTGGAACGAATTAACGACGTATACCGAGGTTCCACTGTACACCCTGTCTATTGATCCACTCCTACACCACCTTAGATAAACTATGTCTGGTTTCAAGTTTCTAGGACCTGAAAATGCAGTCGTCAGGCACTATACTGCGGACAATATTTGCATGGTCAACAATAGGCCTCGGCAAGGTAAGGTAAAAGTTAAACGGTAAAAAAAACTAGAGAAACTTTACCCTACCCTTTACCTTACCACAATACAATCGCTCTACCCTACCTTTTACCCTTCAGCAGGTAAGGTAAAAGGTAAACGGTAAAAGCAACGAGCCGACCTTTACCCTACCTTTCACCCTTACCCCATACAAATTACCCGATTACAGGGTAAATACTGGGGTACTACACATGACAAAGGTTTATAACGGTAAATGCTATAAGCTTTTTCATATAGCATACTCTCGATTCCAATTTTACACGCTTTCTTTGAACTCAAAACTGTCTGTTGTCATTGTTGTTTTCCTTGGTGTATCCTCAAATCTTGCAACTCAATTTTAACCCACTTCCCAATATGGTATAGACTGCAAACTTGGTATACTTATGACAACACTATATTCTATAAAAAATCTATATTTTTAAACATTATTTTGGATATGTTATGTTTCGGCTTGGGTCTAATTGTCCACGCTCGACTGACGTTGGTTGTAATTGGCCACGGTCCCTTACGTTATGGCAAGCTTCGGGGCCACTTCCTGGAGTCGTGGAGTTCTGCCATTACTCGTACGTTTCAATAAAGCGTGTTTAAAAAAAAGTTTTACAAAATATTACTTATTAAGTGTAGGCCACGGACTGCGCCACGGAGCTTTTAGCGGTAAACAAGGCACCGTATTTACCGGGTAATACTTCGCGCTACCTTTACCCTACCGGGTAATTCTTCCGAGCTACCTTTACCCGACCCTTTACCTTACCCCTTGGCATGTCGACACCTTTACTCTTTACCTTTACCCTTTTACCCGGTAAAAAGGTAAATTACCTTACCTTGCCGAGGCCTAGTCAACAACGCGCAGGACGTCTCTGTACTCTGCTGGGCGGTGGCAGTGTACAAGAAGGCCTCTTGTGCCAGCGTGAATTGTGCCAAGTGGGAAGCTCTATGTTTGAGGTTGCAGTGCAGCGTGCGTTCTGCGCTCCTCCTAGGTGGGGTCACTTGTGCAGGCTGATGCAATCAATTACCTGAAAGTCTACCTGGGGAAAGCACACATCGCTCAGAACAATTGGACTAAGCTGGCCGACATAATTGACGGTAAATTGCTGGCATGGCACTCGTTGATCCGCAGATGTCCTTCAGGGAGCGAGTGCTCATCATTAATAACCTGGTAGCATATGTGCTGTGGCACAAGACCAACGCCCTTCAGCCTTTGGACTGGCTACTCATGAGAGTGAACTGTTCACTCATGCACTCTGTATGGCATGGGAAGCACTGGCTGAGGCTGGGGTTTCTCTGCCTGCCGGTGGCTGAGGGCGGTCAGGGCCTGGTGGATGTCTCTGCCAGGGTGATGAACTTCAGGCTTATGCCCGTGAGGCGGCTGCTGTACGAACAGGGAGAGCTACCCTGGAAGTTGCCAGCCCTCAGCCTGATGAGAGACGCAGCAGGGCGCCTGGGATGTGGAAAGGAGCTATTCCTGTTAGACCTGAGCCTGGTCGACTACACGAGCCAGCCAGGTTATTACCAGAGCCTTTTGGACACGAGGCGGAGCTTTGAATGGAGCAGGATGCGCATGCACTATGCCCTCAAACAGTTATTTAACGAGCCCTTGTACTGCAATGGCCTCTTTAAAGGGATCAGTGCAGAGAGGACTCTGGCTCTATGTTTCACCTCAGTAGGGGTATGGACAATCAGCAACCTCGTAAAAGGCCACCAGTGCAACTGGAAGACCGCAGCTACGGTCGCCAGCACTGCGGGACTCCGCTCCATGCTTGCCGGTGAGAAGCTGCTATGGGACATGCTCTGAGCCATGCAGAAGCTGCGTTTGAAGCTCTGCATTTTCAGGACCTGAAGAAACTACCAGACACAAAATGGAGAGATAATTTATCTCTCCTAATTGAGGTTGCCCCCCAATGGAAGCAGATGTACAAGCCTCCTGTTGCAAAATGCTGCGGCAACCTCCAGTGGAGGTTAGCGCACTGGACGGTGCCCTCGGCCATGTGACTCAGCCAAATCTCCCCAAGGGCACCAGACTCTTGTGCGTTCTGTGGAGCCAGGGAAGATCTGGCCCACCAGTAATTGGGGTGTCCACGGCTCAACCCAATGTTCCGCCTTTTGGGGCCCATTTGTAGGAGACTGGAGATGCTTTTTTACAAAAGCAGTTTAATATACCTGGCAAATAAGCACCACAATCTTGCAAACTTCATCTGTGCCCAAGAAAAGTTAGCAGTATACAAGACAAGGAAAATTATAGTGCAAGGTGACACTGAAAACACTGACGGCTGCTCTGTGGTGGAAATGTTGAGGGGCCTGCTCAAGGCACAGCTCCACCTGCAACACGCGTACCACTCTAATGACGACCTTATTCGTCGCGTGTGGCGTGCGTGACGATGTGGTGTTTATGTTGCGCGTGGCACCTGCACTGCATGTACCACAGGTAGTGGTTCTGACATGGAGTTGATCTGCCCACTGACCATCGGCTTGCCATCTGTAAGAGGTGCCTGCCATTCTTCCACTCTGGTGGTGGGTGTAAATCAAGGACCCCATTTAAACCCATAGTGGTCTGGTCTCGGCGCGCTGATGAAAGTTGCAAGCGAGAATTTCATCATCTCGTTACAAGAATTTGAGTTGAATGGTCTTGCCAATGACTGGTACCAGCGGTGTCAAGATCAGCTTCCGTGGACGAGGCTCGTGAAGGACACTACTGTGCAGTTGGAGTCAGTCGCCCTCCAGCAACAATGAAGGGCAGAGGAGCGACGCTCACAATAACGAGCGGAGCGCTGGGTGGCTATAACACAGCAAGTTAGAACAGTAGGGAGCACAGCTGGTGCATCGGCCAGTCATCTCAGTCGACTCATGGAACCTGAATCTGTCCCGTAACTTCCTTCCAGCGGGCGTTCGACACTTCCCGTGGCCTTAACGTACATATAGCGTGGCACAAGCGCCATGGTGACGTCACCGCCACTTTGTGGCAAATGGCAGTTGTTGTTGTTGGTTGTGACGTGATGATGTATTCGATGTGTTCTATCGAAATCGATTTCAGTGCTTTTGCTGCTGGCAGCAATAAAAGTCGAGTGTGTTTCGTTGCTCTGAGGACCGGGTATATCGACAATGATTGATGTTCGGGTCGCCGCGTTGATGGCGTTCGTGACGATGTCTCACTTCACAGAGTAGGCCGCATGAAGGCTACCCACCTTCCAGTCCGGTGTGTACGGTAGTTGCACCGTGGCACTGTGATTGCGTTACAGCAGCCTGGATAGCACTGGGGGCTGTTCGGCATCCAAAGTCCCAGATCTGCTGCCCCCTCCACTCCGTCCTGTCCCTCCCCCATAGCCTTTTTTGTGACCCCCCCCACGTGGCTCTCTGTTATGGTCACTCATTACTCGGTCCCTTGCACTGCCACTGCCGTATAAATCTCTCGATTTTTGTGACCGCTTTTTAAACTCTGTTATAGAGCACCTCAGGCTAAGGTGCTCTATATGAATGTGAAATAAGATAGGGAAAGAAACGCATTTTCCCAGCCCACCACCTCCCAACAGCAAACAACCATCAGCCCCCATCCCCGGCCCTCACAACTCCCTCGTTCACGCATGCTCAGTAGGGCAAACGGACGCAGACAAATAGATACATGCAAATATCCTTCATGTAGCCTTAACAGACTCTCGTGGCAAGTGCTGTTAGCGAGCACCTATGAAGGTCAACATGGCACATGAGGCGGTGGATGGCCAACACCACGCCCGATCGCCTTTATCTCCCTAGTGCTATTCATTTGAACCTGAGTCGACCTAGTACAATGAATAAAGTACTAGTGTTAACTAAAATAAAAATCACGACGTTTCGGAGGCAACACAAGCTTCCATCTTCAGGTGGAACCATCACAGCCCGACAGCTGCATCAAGTAAATGAGAGATTACAGGAGATACCACTCCGTATATATAATGGTTGAGGGGGGGGGCGAAGGGCCAGGAATGGCCCACTTTTTATTATTATGGTAAGGTGTAGTTTGAGACTATGAATAGACTGCATAACAAAAGACTGAGCCTTTATTATGGAGAGGTTCGGTTTGTGACTACGCCTGGCCTACATAACAAAAGTGTGAAAAAAGAAAGCTTAACCTGGTAGAAAGCTAAACATGGTAAAACAAAACTGGCTGTCTATCAGCAACCTGTAATAGTTTTCTGTCAGGTTACTGATAGACAGCCAGTTTTGTTATCTGGACGTGGTCAGTGCAATTGTTATCCACGTGAAGGTTTGGAAAAGTAGATTAATCATGATATATTTTACCTTGCTGCTCTCGTCAAGGAAAATAAACCATCGCGTGAACTCTGGTCATCCTTGCTAGTGGCTTTTGGCTAGCCGTCACTGCACCCAGTGCTTTCGGCGGCGATTCTGCGGCCGTCTGGACCATTATTTCGTCCGATATTAGGAATACACTGGAGCAACACACTTTTAAATCTGAATTTCTTTCAAACTGTTTTTTGTGGTTAGTTTGTTGTCCTTCCCCCACACCTCCGATAAGCACGGTTGGCTACATACGGTGCGGAAAAAGATGTTCAACATACATGCATTTTCACTACATTGTAATACCTGCAGGTATCTTGTTCATCATACCCACTATTTATCAATCATGTGTCTCCCAGAAGTACCTTATTCATTGTACTTGAGTGAAAATAAGAGGACATTAAGTAGTTCCAATTTCACCCTCTGACCCGTGCATCTTTACACAAACAATAGAAGGCCAACTTCAGGCCAAGAAGCAGTTATTTTATCGACCACCAATAGCACCACATAACTGGATAAGAGCAGGTATATTGTACACGTGTTTTGATTGGAGGTTTAAATAATAGAAATAATGTTTTCCTGAATAAAATATTATAAAAAGTTGGATAGCTGTCCTTTGTAATTTATATCACTGGATCTTCAATTTATGTGTCTCCTCATTTCTGTATAATAGTGAAATCTACAGTCCACTGTTGGACAAATGTCTTCCCATGCCAGAATCAAACAAGCTGGTTCTAATACATTTGTAGGACTTGGAATATGGCGCGCCACGCGTTCTCTTGCGCTGTTGCTATGCAAGAGAGCAGTGAACAGCGGGGGGGGGGGGGGGGGGGTATTTGAGGACGATGTTGTTGTTGCTGAGGCATGAGGGAGACGCCGTTAAGTGGCGTAACAGGTGTTAAGGGTAACCGGGGATACAGGCCGGTGATTGGTTAAGAGGGTGAGTGCTTAATGACTGGCGTCGCCCAGGCGGGAATAACAAGGCCACGTGAGGCTGGAGGCATGGGGGGCGAGGGGTAATCCGGGGGTGAGATAATTAATGGGGACTGATTGGGGTGGATATAAAAAGGATAGCGTAACGTAGAGACGGGAGTCTTGGTGGAAGCTGGAGTGATGGTGGCCGGTTATGGAGAGTACGGTAACGGTAATAGAGAGAGAGCAGAGAGTACGGTAGTTGTGATAGAGAGAAGAGTGTAGGGTAGAAGAGAAGCGTACGGACTTTGGGAGAGAGAGAAGATGGTAGGGTAGAAGGAAGAGTGTAGAGTAGAAGAGAAGCGTACGGACTTTGGGAGAGAGAGAAGAGTGTAGGGTAGAAGAGAAGCGTACGGACTTTGGAAGAGACGGAGAGAGCAGAGCGGGATCGCGGAGCGAACGGGGAGACACGGAGCGGTGACGATGAGGAGGTGAACTCTAAGTGATTAAAGCGAACGGAAAGACAACCCGAGTACGAGTCCTACACATTTATGGTTTTAATTGGAATTCCATTTTTCATCACATTTCCACTCTGCAGAAACTCATTCTTAATGTTAGGGTTGGAACGTGAGCATTAACCATAGATTTCATCGAAGCCGAATATAAATCTTGAAATCTACATCCTTAGACACGCAAACGACTTTAGGATAATGCACTGTTGATGTGTTCGCTAGATTTATTTGCGGTCTCCTTTAAGTTGTTTTTTCTTCCACCACGTCCGCAGACAATTCTTGTAACGCAGTTTACGGGCTGAATGTTTCTTACCCGCTTCAACAAATACAATAAACTCAAAGATGTACTGAAATACAAACAGCTGCATGGTGGTAGATGCCGCATATAAAAAAGTGTTTCAAATATCTCATTTGGAATAACATGCATTGGGAATATCAAAACACATAACAACATGTGTGGCCAACTTCAGTGCCAGCTGCCTCAGTATCAGAATATACAGTATGGGATTTTTTAATATATTTTTTTATTTGAGTAGCAAGTAGCCTAACGAATGCTGCAAAGGGAATGTTCCCAAGCCAAGCCCGACACAGTGAAACTTGGCATGTATAATAGTACACTGTAGAACTGGAAACATTCAACTGGAATGTTGAATTTGTCCGATTAAAATATTGAGCACAATCACCGTGGAAGTGTCTTAAAACTAATAATTACAGTTTGGGTAAGCATTGCAATATGTCAACAAAATGTTGGAGTCCAAATACTGTACAATCAGATATAGAGATGATGTATGTGTAACAGTGGTATGGGAAGGAATAGCTGGATTGGGGGGGAGGGCAAGTGGGAGCACAGCAGATTCTTGCCCGGAATTCACATGCAAAGCAGTAAATGATGGAGAAAAGGGAGTGAGTAACAAAACATTAAGATAACATCTGGGTATAATGTCATCCTGTTTTGGCAGAATAGTGACTGATTTGGCTCGTAGACCCAATTCCACCATTTGCCCTTCATCTAGCACCATCTCTGCCCAATGGGATCAAATTCTGCCGCACCACATTCCACATTGTGCTTTGCACCAGTGTGGGGAGGTCTACAGCACGAGCTGGAGACCGTGGAGTGGGCACAATGGCGGAGCCAGGATTTTCAGGTAGGTGGGGCAACCCCTCCAGCAATTAAAAATGATAAGAATTGGTAGTAAGGACTTGTCCCTTGCTTTTTATTCGACGCATGTGCGGCGATGGCGCAGCCATCGATTGAGGGTCGAATTCGAACCGTGTGTGATCGGCATCGCGCTCGCTGAAGGTATGCCTTCAGGGAAGTCGTGTACTGTATACGCAACTGCGCACAATTATGTGAGTCACTTATAACTGCTTTGCCATTACTTATTGCCAATTATGGACGTATTGCCAATTATGGACTCAGACTATTGTCCTATCATCGCATAGAGTCCCTGGCACATAATATGCTACACAGTGGCAGTGGGGGTCGCAAAAGGCCGATTTATTACTAAAAAACCCCAATGATCCGATCGAAATTAGGGATTTCGATCGGATCATTGGGGGGGGGCACGTGCCACAACACCCCCCCCCCCACTGGCTCTGCCAGTGAGTGGGCAAGGCAGTCAATACAGTGACCTGCATGAGACGGTTTGCCACTATCATAAAGTGGCAGAAATTCTGCAACCAAAATTAAAATGATAGCAAAAAGTTCCCTGTGATGATGTTAGATGTTGCTAGTGGACATCCCGTCCGGCATAGCCAATACATGCCCATGCATACACTCATAACCACGAGCGACCTACATCAAATAACCTACACCCCACCAATCTTGATTTGAAGTTTTCGTGACTGCAGGAATCCATACTCTTTGGTTCTTTCGGTTAAGTCACATAGGTAGAAAAAGAAATAATAAATCACGACGTTTCGATCGCAACACAAGCAATCGTCATCAGGTGGAAAGATACAGCAGTAGAACTGCTGAACAGGAAAGGGCTGCTGCAACAAGAGGTTATATATAGGTTTGAGGTGGGTGTCACCCAAGGGTAAGTAGGTGGGGTCAGAGATGGAAAGGAGTCCCGTCGCCGCACGCACAACAGCTGCGTTAAAGGGAGAGATGGCATGCTAATGTAAACGAGTTTAATGGAAAATGAGCCCCGTCGTCGCATACGAGCACCGTCGTCGCACGCACAGCCCCACTGTCTATACGTGTACAGAGTTCATGCGATGATACGTCAGGAGTGTGGGGGTCACGCAAAGGTCAATGGACCACGGCCATAGAAGTAATTAAAGGGCGCTGGCAAGGAAGGTGCGAAAATGTGATGGGTATTGCGGGATAAAAAACACAAAAGATACAGATTTCATATACGGGGAAATAAATATTCACTGTGAGACTCTGTCATGAAACAGAGTAGATTATTGTTTTATTGTTGATAAATTGGACACCAAAGGAAATCACAGTTTTCAAAATGTGCTAATCTCCAAAGAAAAGCAAAAACACTTCGAAAATACAAATGCGTATGTCCCTTTAGCACCCAGCGATATTTTTTCCACCAAGAGTCAAATTTTAGTTGTCTATCTCCGTAGAGAAGCATTTGACCCGTGTTGATCTCGTGTTTGACACTCCACGCGATCACAAACCTGTCACCAGTTACGCCAACACAGAACAAGCTGATGACAAGAATGGAACACCAACATTTTCACTCAATATGTCCATCCTCTCAGTGTAAATATCTACATGTAGTTAACCTACTAACACTCTGAGGTAATTATGTCTGTCTTCAAATAGACCATGTACAGTGAGGGAAAAAAGTATTTGATCCCCTGCTGATTTTGTACGTTTGCCCACTGACAAAGAAATTATCAGTCTATAATTTTAATGGTAGGTTTATTTGAAGAGTGAGAGACAGAATAACAACCACAAAATCCAGAAAAACGCATGTCAAAAATGTTATAAATTGATTTGCATTTTAATGAGGGAAATAAGTATTTGACCCCTCTGCAAAACATGACTTAGTATTTGGTGGCAAAACCCTTGTTGGCAATCACAGAGGTCAGACGTTTTTTGTAATTGGCCACCAGGTTTGCACACATCTCAGGAGGGTTTTTGTCCCACTCCTCTTTGCAGATCTTCTCCAAGTCATTAAGGTTTCGAGGCTGACGTTTGGCAACTCGAACCTTCAGCTCCCTCCACAGATTTTCTATGGGATTAAGGTCTGGAGACTGGCTAGGCCACTCCAGGACCTTAATGCGCTTCTTCTTGAGCCACTCCTTTGTTGCCTTGGATGTGTGTTTTGGGTCATTGTCATGCTGGAATACCCATTCACGACCCATTTTCAATGCCCTGGCTAAGGGAAGGAGGTTCTCACCCAAGATTTGACAGTACATGGCCCCGTCCATCGTCCCTTTGATGCGGGGAAGTTGTCCTGTCCCCTTAGCAGAAAAACACACCCAAAGCATAAATGTTTCCACCTCCATGTTTGACGGTGGGGATGGTGTTCTTGGGGTCATAGGCAGCATTCCTCCTCCTCCAAACACGGCGAGTTGAGTTGATGCCAAAGAGCTCCATTTTGGTCTCATCTGACCACAACACTTTCACCCAGTTGTCCTCTGAATCATTCAGATGTTCATTGGCAAACTTCAGACGGGCATGTATATGTGCTTTCTTGAGCAGGGGGACCTTGCGGGCGCTGCAGGATTTCAGTCCTTCACGGCGTAGTGTGTTACCAACTGTTTTCTTGGTGACTATGGTCCCAGCTGCCTTGAGATCATTGATAAGATCCTCCCGTGTAGTTATTGGCTGATTCCTCACCGTTCTCATGATCATTGCAACTTCACGAGGTGAGATCTTGCATGGAGCCCCAGGCCGAGGGAGATTGACAGTTCTTTTGTGTTTCTTCCATTTGCGAATAATCGCACCAACTGTTGTCACCTTCTCACCAAGCTGCTTGGCGATGGTCTTGTAGCCCATTCCAGCCTTGTGTAGGTATACAATCTTGTCCCTGACATCATTGGAGAGCTCTTTGGTCTTGGCCATGGTGGAGAGTTTGGAATCTGATTGATTGATTGCTTCTGTGAACATGTGTCTTTAATACAGGTAACAAGCTGAGATTAGGAGCACTCCCTTTAAGAGTGTGCTCCTAATCTCAGCTTGTTACCTGTATAAAAGACACCTGGGAGCCAGATATCTTTCTGATTGAGAGGGGGTAAAATATTAATTTCCCTCATTAAAATGCAAATCAATTTATAACATTTTTGACATGCGTTTTTCTGGATTTTGTTGTTGTTATTCTGTCTCTAACTGTTCAAATAAACCTACAATTAAAATTATAGACTGATCATTTCTTTGTCAGTGGGCAAACGTACAAAATCAGCAGGGGATCAAATACTTTTTTCCCTCACTGTATATATATGTGTGTCTCAGCAGCTATATAATCTTATTCAAGTGCAGCATAACGTTATAACAAACAGAATCACTTAAACCTGGAGCTGAAACGTGGAGTCCCAGCGATGCTGATTGTGTGAGTCAGTCCATTTGGGACGTCGACCTCACTTCCAACAATGCCGGTCCGTTCGCTCAACCAACTCGAGGCCCTTAGCCAACCACAACCGGGCAAACATTACACGCACGGGACAATATGCAACACACTCTGTAGAGCAACTACTTTATTAACAGAATAAACATCAACTAACAACACTTGACAACATTTAATGTAATAACTTAATTTGCTGTCGAGGTGAAACACGTTCCTCCATTCTTCAGCCCAAGTGGCTTCTTGAAGTTTAACCACGGGCAAGCTGATACTGAACTCCTGGCAGGGTGAGTCACATTACCTCGCTTTCCCAAACAGGTGAGTTGTTGAACTCGAACCACAGATAAGCTGACACGAAACTCCTGGCAGGATGAGTCACATTAGCTCACTATGCCGATCAAGTAAGTTGTTGAACTCGAACCACATCACTGTAGTCAGCGCTCCTTCAACTAGAGGTGCTGCCAGGTTTTTTTTGGCACTCCTGTTCCACTCGCGTTTATCTTCGTTTTTTAGCTTCACATTTTTTTTATACTTATTTCAATACTTGAATGAAACATCTATTTTTTGCAAGTCGCCTTGTTTTTCAAGTTTTACCAAACACACCGCGCCTGCAGAACGCCGAACACACTGCGCCCCCCGGCGAACGCTGACCGCAACAGCGGGCCCACCGCTTCCGGAGGTGTGGGTTTTTGGGAATTGATCCTTGTGGCGGTACCCCAGGGTACCCATTAATACAGAATGGCCGAGGCAATGAAATATTTTATTTCTGGGACACTATTTTTCCCAGGGGTGTTACTTAACTCCGCGACTGGGGTACCAATCAATCCGAAATCAGTGCTATTTCGCGATGTCAAAACGCCAAACAGCATTAAACATCCATTATCGAAAAATTCAACGTTGAATAGTGCATTGTGTACAACTCGTCGAGATGAGTCGATTGCCGCATTACCGACCATCAAAAGACTAAAAATGACTGCATCACGGACATTATGCGAGAGCCGGAGACTATGGTCCCTCGGAGTCGCTATAACGTTCAATTATTCTCCCACAACACGGTTGTTGCCTGGTAACACAATCCACTTTTCCATACTGGAAGAAACGCGGTATTTGCCGGAAACAAATTTGGGACCTGATCCTCTGCCTGAGAACTTTGTTCACTCTGCCACGTAGGGCTGATTTTCTGTATAAGCACAAAATAAGTTTGGTATTCAATCAGCTGCCTGGTAACACTGCTAGCTCAACACTGAACTGAAATACTACACCCAATGGAACTCAATTTGCGACTTGACCTTCTGCCTGATAGCACTGTTCACTCTCCAACACGCAACATCATATTGTATTTGCATACCAAAAATAGGTGCAGTAGTTTGGAATTATGTTGATATACAGGTCCACAGTTCACATATGAATGCTGTCTTGCCCAGAAGAAGTATGTGGTTGAGAATTCGGCTGGTAACACGTCTCAACTTCAACACAGGCAAGGACTGTACTTGAATACTCAAAGCATGGAATTTGCATCTCCAATAAAACTGTGTGCTCGCTGGAAATAAATCTGGGACTTGATCTTCGGCCTCAAAACACTGTTCCCTCTCCAACACTGGACATCATGTTGTATTCGCATAACAAAATTTGGTAGCTTGGAATCCTGCTGATAACAGGTCTCCTCTTCAACACGTATGAATGCTGTATCTGGCCACAAGAAATATGTAACTTGGAATTCTGCTAATAACACAGGCTGCCAATCTTTCATGAGGCTCCACTGGCCAGATCCCCGAGAGCACAGGGTATATTATCTATACATTTTTGACAAACAGCGGTTTGTTTTCTGCAACTTGTTGTTGATTCCTGTTCCAACACCAGGCTCCGAACAAGATGGTCTCTCGTTGTCTCGTTGTCTTTGCCACCAAGACGCTGTGACCGCGCTGCCTCGCTGAACTCGGCCGTCTCTCTCCATGAAGGCAGTGGTCCCTGGACACGCTTCACTTTGATTGAGGCTGAAATTGCACTGCCCCCACTCCCTTCACCCACCCCACAGGTGCTGGTGAGGGCGCGAGGGGCGCGGGGTGATGTGGCCTCATGGTGGTGGAGTGTAAGGCCACATCACCCCGTCCCTCGCACCCTCACGTCCGCACCCTTGGGGCGAGAGGGCTTCACCGCACCTGGCATAACCTCACCTGTTTTTCTCCCCTGGCTAGAGACAAGGTATGACTGTTGCAACACCAGAGTGAAACGAGTTTATAATGTAGAGATCGACTTATGAACGTTTCTTAAGTCTAACCGTTTGTAAGTTGGAACGCAATAATCCAATAATGTACTGTATTTAAATGCACATACGGTCAGTGTTATAAAATGTGTTACTGTTCAACAGGGAAGCATTATTAAACTCAATAATAAGATAAAATATTGTACATTCGCATGTAATACTGTTGTACAATATTTCGTGCATGTAATACTGTAATAAATATTGTATAGTAAATGAAACAGAATAAAGTAACAAGTTAGAAAAAAAATATTGTTTTATTTCGCTTACTTTGAGTCCCGATGTTGGCTTGCTTGTCAGAGGGGCGCCATGAGACCTCACAATAGTACACACACACTAGCGCACACGACGATGATCCCCCATGTAGCTTTCGCAGAATGTTAGCGAGCAGTGCCTATGAAGTCTGTCAGGCACACGAAGGGGTGGGTGGCTAGCACCACGCCTGCCACAGTGGCAATGTTTACACTCGGGTTGCCGGTTTGGTAGCCCAGTACGCTAACCATTGCACTACCTCTCCCCACAAACACAACCGCCATTTGCCACTAAGTAGTGTTGACGTCACAACGGTGCTTGTGCCAGGCTATGTGCACTTTAAGGCCACGCAAAGTATCGAACGCCCACTGGCAGGTCACTGGATAGACCCAGGTGCCATAGGTTGACTGACTGAGATGACTGACTGATGCACTACCTGTGCCCTCTACTGTGCCAACTTGCTGTGTTTTATCCGCCTGATGCTCCACTCGTTGTTGTGAGCGTCACTCTTTTGCCCTATATTGTTGCTGGAGGACGACTGCCTGCCTCCAACTGCCCAGTTGCATTCTTCACAAGTCTCCTCCACATTTCCATAGAAGACACTTCATTGGGCTATCATTTGTGGCCAGGTCGTTTCTGAAAAAGAGCTATATAGCTCGAAAGTGGGTCTTTCTTGCTAATATGAAATAGTTAAATAGTTGAAATAGTTCGCATGGTAAAAAATGACAGTACAGTATATTAAAAAAACAAGTTTTTCAATGCACACACTTTCATTTGCACTCAAAAGCAGAACATTTATTATTTAGACCAAGGCCGTAGCCATGGAGTCAACATTGGGGGGACCAATATTTCGAGGGGGTCTGGGGGTCCCCCCCCAGAAAAAAATCTAAATTTGGAAACGAATTTCCTGCCTAAAATATACAAAAATTCACTAACACATGGGATTGACTTTTTATTTATTTTTTACAATAATGTCTAATAATGTATTGTATTACATTGCTCTGTTTATTGTTTTTTTTTACCTTATCTTGTTTCATTGTATGTAATGGCAGAGATTCGGGATCAATAAAGTACAACCATAACCACAATCATATAAACAGAAATCTATTTTATAGCAATATACAAAGACCAGGTGCAACAGCTGCTCAAAGACATCAGTAGTAGCCTACAGTCCATCGACAACACCCAGCTACCTGGAAAGTTAAAGGCCTGGTGTCTGCAGTTTGGTCTCCTACCCCGGGTGTTGTGGCCCCTAGCAGTGTATGAGGTTCCAATCTCAACAGTGGAGAAGATGGAAAGAGGAGTCACAGGCTACTTAAAGAAGTGGCTCGGCGTTCCACGATACCTCTATGGAGATGGTGTCCTCAAGCTGCCCCTCACCAGTCTAACAGAGGAATTCAAGTGTGCAAAAACCAGGCTCCAGATGACACTGAATGAATCTCGAGACCCAGTGGTGAGCAACAACGCGCCGACCTTGGCAACTGGGCGCAAATGGAGGCCAGGAAAAGCAGTCCATGAGGCAACAGCAGCCCTCAGACATGCTGACATTGTGGGTCATGTTCAGCAAGGGAGAGGAGGCCTTGGGCTAACTAGCCGTGCTGCTTGGAGTAAGGCCACTGCACCAGAGCGGCGGAAGATGGTAGTGCAGGAAGTACGCCATCAGGAGGAGGCTGCAAGGTGGGCCAAGGCAGTCTCTCTTGCCAAACAGGGGCAGTGGACTCGATGGGACAGTGTGGAGAAGAGGAAGATCAGCTGGAAAGATCTGAGGGCCATGGAAGCGAGGCGGTTGAGCTTTTCCATCAGAGCAACATATGACGTCCTTCCAACACCAGTTAATCTTCACCAATGGTATGGTGAAGATCCGGACTGTGCCCTCTGTTCCATGCCAGCCAACCTCAGGCACATTCTCACAGGGTGTAAAACAAGCCTCACCCAAGGACGCTACACTTGGCGTCACAACCAAGTCCTTAAAAACCTTGCGTCCGCCCTGGAGGACAAGCGAGCTGCCACCAACTCCCTACGACCCCCAGCAGCATCACACCACTTACGGACGACCTTTGTCCGCGAAGGGGCTAAACCACCGAAGAGCGGCTCTACACCATTAGAGCAAGACCAGCTGCGCTTGGCCCGCGATTGGAAAATGCTAGCTGACATTGGCCGGCAACTTGTGTTTCCTCCGGAGATCGCAACCACCACCCTAAGACCTGACATGGTGCTCTGGTCCCGTTCGCTCAAGAAGGTCTTCATCATTGAGCTCACAGTACCCTGGGAGGACTCAGTAGATGAGGCTTATGAGCGAAAACATCTGCGCTATGCCGATCTAGCTGCCGAAGCACGGCATCATGGCTGGAACACAGAAGTCCGACCAGTGGAGGTGGGCTGCAGAGGTTTTGTGGCAACATCTACAACCAGACTGCTTAGAGACCTGGGAATTAAGGGCCAGAGCCAGCGTTCGGCACTCAGAGTTGTATCGGAGGCGGCAGAAGGCAGCAGTCAGTGGCTCTGGGTGAAGAGGAAAGACCCCAGCTGGGCCCCGAAGTGAGAGGGGCAGGAGGTATGCGGTCAACAATGCTTGACTCAGGGAGGAGGACGCCCCTGCCATGCATAGTCCCATGGGATGTTGGCTATCAACAACAAGACAACTCCTATGACTAATTGGGAATGGGACGCAAGCGTAGGATTGATCACCCTGTCGCTGGCCACCTTTGGGGAGGGTGTATAGTGTGAAAGGCCGAAACACCCTAGGAACCAAAGGTACACTACTGACGATGCGCTCCCCAAATTTCACCAGGCTCACTGTTCATGAACTCTTGGAAGTGCTTGCACAAAGGATAGTAACATCTCATCCTGTGTTCTTGGAATCTTTGGGGGGAACATTTTGAGCATATTTGAAAATTGGGGGGGGGGGATGGGGGGGATATCCCCCCCCCAATATATATTATAATTACGGCCTTGATTTAGACCCCAGAATGAATACTATTTTATGCGGTGAATAAAAGTGTGTGGTTTTCTTAGTATATGTAAAATTTAGCAGTTTAATTTAAAGCATTTCTCGCAACAATAATAATTATAAAATTTTGCCAATTAAAATAGTGATTCATAATAAAGGTTTTTAGGTTTGATCGGGAAAGTATAAATGTGTCGTAACCCTCCACCACCCGACACAGCCAATAAGGTTTGTCACGTAAACTACGCGCCAATTAGTTACTACTTCAGCCTACCGGTGTGTTGGAGAGTAAATCCACAACATTTACAATTTTAATACGATGTATCGCCGGTAATTAGATCCAGCATCATCGGGCGATTTTCCAGAATAGTGAAACCATCCACCTGCTTCCGGTCTTAAATAGAGCAAGATGACGTCATCACTGCACCCATCAGGTGCAGAGATCAGAGGCAAAGGAGGGGGAGGTATATTGTAATTATATAATACGAGCGGGAAGTACCCGGCGTTGCCCGGATCTTAAAAATATTTAAAAACTACTCTTAAAAATGTAACAGCAGTGCGTACTTACTGTGGTGGTACGTGCTATGATTACAGCAGTGCATACTGTGGTGGTACCTGCTTTCACTGCAGCAGTGCATACGGTGGTGGTGTCCCTGACATGATTACAGCAGTGCATACCGACTGTGGTGGTACCTGCTATGATTACAGCAGTGCATACTGACTGCAGTGGTACCTGCTATAATTTTAGCAGTGCATACTGACTGTGGTGGTACCTGCTATGACTACAGTAGTATATGTTGACTGTATAGCAGTATATATCTACTGGTTAGCACAAAGTTACTCATCTGACAGAGTGCCGTGGTGAGGCCTAGTCCCGTGCAGAGCCCCCGGCCTCGCCTAGATTGCCCAACCGGCCGAGGCTGGGGGCTGGGCCGCTACCCCCCCCCCCGCGCTACAATATTACTGTCTAAGCGCAATAATTTTGGTATATACCGACCCTATAATAAGTGCACACATTGGGTTGGGGGGGGGAGAGAAAAGGACATGACACTTTGATTAATTTACCTCAGCATTGCGTGTAAATTTTTTTGCATTTTGAACGCGAATGAGAAATTGCGCCACGACCCTCCAGCGATGGCGTATGTGCGTTGCCAGGGGCAACTCCTGTTAGCTTTTCGCGCATGCGCAATAGCGTGCTTTGTCCCACGCCGGGTGGAAAAAGTAAATAAATAAATAACAAGAAAGCGCACAAAAACGCTATTTTAACTTCTTTCAAGTTTCTGGATGGGAAAAACGGAATAGCCTATTTCCACCGCTTAGGGCGTGCTGCCTGGCAAATTTTTTCCTACGTATTCCCCACCATTCGAGAACCAAATCCCTCGCAAGCGCGCGTACGCAGACGGACAGATAGACGGACAGATATTTCACGACAGCGACGCTTAACCTGAATATTTCATCAAGTTCACGTCGCCTTAGGCCAAGAATGTGACCCTTTTGTGGCATCCATGCCACGTTGGAAAATTATGTTTTGCTTGGGAATCCTCGATCTTAAAAACAGAATTACCGCATATTTATTTTATGGTTTGCAAGCCATCGTTGGGCCAAATGCATGTTACATCATTTTAATAGGTTCTTTCAGATTATGGACATCGCTGGGATGAGGTTAAGGGTGTATTGTAAAGCTTTAACATTGATGGTATTCTATTGTGGGTTGTTTTATTTCGTTATACAGTAACCAATTAATACAACTTAAACATTTAACATTAAATTTTAACTATAAGCCGCATTACTTTTCAATAAGCAAAAAATTTATGTAGAGACATCCAGACTACAGAGAGCAATACTTCTCTTGACACCCCAATGTTTGGGGATGTTTATAGTGTGTCAAACGACTAAGGGCCTGATTCAAGTAGTCATTTTGGTTGTGATTCGATAACTTTTTTGCAGAATGGTGGCCAATTTCAGATACAATCAGAAACTTGTCGTATTTAACAATGTTTGTACAGCCAATTTGGCAGTTTTATAAAATGTCCATGTGTTCCACCAATTATTGCCTTAAAGGGACTGCAAGCAGTATGCGCACACCACAGCAGTCACTCATTTGAAGCTGAGTTGACCTAGAAGAGACTCAGAACAGGTTGTGAAACTACTTGCCACCGAATGTGTGCCGTGGCTCGTAGTACATTCCCAAATCACTGTGCTCCAAACCTTACACACACAAACATCAACAGAAACAACAACAAAAGCTTTCATTTGCCACTAAACTTTGAGGTCACGTGAAGTGTGGAAAGCTCACTTGCAGATCACAGGACAGAGACAGGTATTGTGGGTTAACTGAGATGACAATTGCCCACACACAGAATAAATAATGCACATTTATATACACAGACATTTGTACACGCAACACATGCCTATGCACACAAACACAATGATTCTCCATGTCTGTTAGACTTTTTAGATCAATTATGGAGTGGTGAGATGGGTGGTATGCAATAAAGTCTTATGCACCCAGTGACCTGAATTAATTTACTGGCTCATGGCTAATGGGTTTCTCATCACTGGAATGACCACCTTTTATTTTACTCGAACTTACCGCTTCCTGATGGCAGCATCATCATCCCCCTCAAATAACTTTCCCACCTACTTCACGGTCTCCGCAATGTGGCCCATCAGTTGGTGCTCGCACGCAATTTCAACAGTTCGGATTTGACTGCACCCATCGTCGATAGTTGGTCTCGAGGCAATTTTGCCTGCCACAACGGGGTACTCGCCAACGCTGGCACAACCCAGGTATCTTCCACAGCCACCAAGGGCACGTTCGATCTCTTCATTTAACCTGTCCTTGGCCGTTGTCTCTCTCCAATCAGGTCAACCCAAGTCACATTCTGACCACCAGCTTATCATCACTTCTCTACAAGCACGCAGGCTTCTCATGAAAAACCGCTACTCGTGCCATTTCAGAGAACATCGATTTCCCTATCCTTCAGCATCCACTCGCCAACTCCATCTCCATCTTATCGTCCTCTCTCTAAACCCGGGTGTTTGTGCCCTTTAGCTCGAAGCTGATCTGAGGGCAGAGTTGGATTAAAATGGAACTTCTCAAACCTTGCACCACTCGCGCGTTATTACACGGTTCCCACTGCCCATCCACTGTCAATCTACACGAAAGGGAATCAGGAGGCGATACAAACGGACCTACTCCAACAGCAGGCTCGCCACTGACTCACCCATTATAGAGGGGTCTGCAAGAGAGTAAACAAGCTGATTCTTGCATCATGCACCCCTTACATCAAAGGTCGTGTGCAACTGCCTCAGAAAGCCCTCACAACCATTTGAAGGCTATCAAAGACCTCCTCCATCCCGGAAGTACCCTGGCCCCCAGGCACAATGACCCACGCACATTTTAAGTACGCAAATTCCTTTCACACACTTCACCACAAACTTGCTGCCGCTGCCACGATAATCAGGGCCATCCCTCAAACTTTACACAAACCTTTCTCATGCCCCAGCCCCCACGCCCCTGACTCCGATACCAATGTTCCTGTCCTCCGTGCTGTCGACAGACATCTTCGCCCTCATCGAAACACTTCACGCTGGCGTCACGTTCAAACAGTGGCACTGCAAAACTCTTCATAAGTATCGCCAATATCACCAATGGCTCGTTCACACTTGGGCATTTTCTGGCATCCTACAAAACGATTAAAGTCACCCTGCTGCTCAAGAAACCAGGCCTCCACGTGACCACCCTGCCAGCTATGCACCCATAACCAACCTCTTCACCTGCTACAAACTCTGAGAATGGCTTACCCTGGCTTTGTACGGTGCGAAAGAAGTTCAATATACAGCTCAAGGTCCACCATACCTTCTCTCCAAACTCTTGCTCCTTCCAGTCTGCCTTCCGTCAGACCTACTCCACTGAGACTGCACTGAGAGGAGTCCCTGTTGACAGTATCTCAATTGTGGACTCCGGTTCAATCATCACACTCATTGGCCTCTACATTTGTGCAACTGTCAAAACCATTAACCACTCCCTCGTTGGCCTTTCTGGAATCTGACTTCGATATCAGTGGCCCAGCCCTACAAATGTGTGAGCCTTCATCCACGGGACGAAAGCTTGTCAATCAGATTCCCTCAGGGTTCTTTCCTAGTCTCCATGTTGTTTGTGGACTGCACGTCTCCCATTGGTCACTGAATTGAGAGCTTTGGTGTCAAATTCCACTCCTATGCAGATGACACCCTACTCTTCACCTTTTTGTTTTCAGTTGTGTTGTCTTTTCCCCGTACCTCCGATGAGTACGGTTGTCTACGTACGGTGCGAAAGAAGTCCAACATGCAAGCATACTTCCGTTGATTTCACCCGTGCATCATGATTTGAGAGGTTCTCGGAGCCACGATCTCTCCTTGAATTCTTCCAAATCCGAAACGAACCTTATTGGCATCGGAGAGCGTCTCACCACATGTACACACTCCCTTCCAGCATATGCATCGCTGTCTGCAATATCCATTTCTGCAACCATATCAAATTCCGATTTAAAGCTTTCGTGACTGCAGGGATTCATCTTGTTGGTTATTTCGGTAAAGTCACGTAGAAGGGAAATAATAAAATTATAATAAAACATAATAAAATACAATTCTCACGACGTTTCGGCCACAACGCAAACAACCGTCCTCAGGTGAAGAACAGGTCTGTAGGAAAGACAGCGTCTGAATGAACACCACCAAGCTTGGCAGCGTATATTTAAGCTGGGTTAGAGGAGGAGGGCGCCTTGACAAAGGAATTTGCATATCAACAGAGGAGCTGCAGCAGCCAAACCACCACGCGACATAGAATTGTAATGTATGACTTACTGTTAGTAGCTCAGCTTATTGGAGAGTATATTTAGTATATTGATGATATTGATGTAGTTTATATTTTAGTTTTTTTACGTGGTGGTTTGGCTGCTGCAGCTCCTTACTATTAAAATGCCTTCCCTTTATTACTGCTAACCCTACTTCCTCCCTTTGTTGCTGCTAATCCTACATACTGCATAATGCACGGGCATAATATGACTTTGAGACCCCCCCTCCACCTCCTACGCAATCCACAAGTAGTGACTAATCCCATATCTGCATTTTCCATAAATATGCTAAATTCCTCTGTTGATATGCAAATTCCTTTGTCAAGGCGCCCTCCTCCTCTAACCCAGCTTAAATATACGCTGCCAAGCATGGTGGTGTTCATTCAGACGCTGTCTTTAAGACAAACCTGTTCTTCACCTGAGGACGGCTGTTTGCGTTGTGGCCGAAACGTCGTGAGAATTGTATTTTATTATGTTTAAATGTTATTATTTTATTATTTCCCTTCTACGTGACTTTACCGAAAGAACCAAGAAGACATATCAAATTCCTTGGCATCAGTCTCGAATCCCTTCACTCTTACCCTTTGCAGCTGCACTAACCACGTCATATATGACCATAAAACTGTTTATTGGAGTTGAACACGCAAAACTAAAAGACAGCTTGAATGTGATTTGCAAAATACACTTATAGTGGTACCTCGGTATACATCGTTAATTCGTTCCAGAAGGTAGGACTTATACCGAAAATGACGTATACCAAACCAATTTTTACCATAAGAAATAAAGGGAAAGGAAATAATCCGTTCCAGAGTATAAGAAATGATATTTTATATGGCATATTATACATTTATAGGGTTGTATAAAATAATTTAGACACTACTTCTTCCTAAAATGTATACGTAAATTAAAATAAATGCAGAGAGTTATAGCAAAGTTTGTGCACTGAACGAGATCTACTGGACAGGCAGACTGAGGAGCGGTGCTTTGTTTCAATCGTGAACGGGGTATACGTGGGTACATGGTAACTCATCCCGACTCATACAAGTTCTAGCAAGCGCGTAGTATCCCAAGCAAGACATCGTATCCCAATACATTCTCTCTCGTCAAAACACGATGTATACCAAATTCAACGAAATTCCAAAGTGGTCGTATACCGAGGTATGACTGTATATTTTTAAGTCACATTAAAGGTTTATAACAAGCAAAACATTGCTCGTAGGAGCGCTACTGGGGAAGGTCATTATTTTTTGTGAATGCAGTTAGACAGAACAAAACGTTGCCATCGTTAAACTAGTTACTACTATAATGAGCCATTAATGTCTGTGTGTCCCTCGTGTGACGTCAATCCACGTCGGCCAGCCCCCCTCATTAATGATTATGAACAGGTGACGTCCTACACATGGTGCCCCGTCATTAATAACCATAAGCGGGTGACGTCACTCCACATCGAACAGCCCCCCTCATTAATAATCATGAAGAGGTGACTTCCTCCAAATGGACACTCCACCATTAATAATATTTGGCGGGTGACGTCACTCCACATGGGGGCGCGAGGTGCCTCCTCCCCCCTCCTCAACGTCAACTTACAACCCTCACTCCAAAGGCAGAACCCTCACGTCACGCGATCTCCGTGACGCTATTGAGACATAGAAGTAAAAAGGACGTCATGATGACTAAGGCGTTATACGTGTTAAATGAAATAAGTCTGTGTCACCGCGGCCTTACAAATTGCACACAAATTCATGCAATGAATATCACGTCGCGGTCTGCTTTTCACTTGCAAGATTCAGATTTACTCAAATACACCCGTCCTTGGACGGGCAAAGCGCTAGTTGGAAATGTTTGGCCTGCTTTCGCAAACATATTTATGTTTTACAAAATGCACATATGGCAATATACTCATCAGTTGTGGAGTTAACATCAAAATAATTAAATGAAAGAACATGAACATTTATTTTCGTATGGGTCATGGAGACTGTTTGATCATACTTCGCCACTTTAGCCAGGGACTGGTTCAAATATCAGATTATGATGCTAGATGTGGCCAGGATTCTCATCGCCCTAAAAAACTAACAGAACCAGAGGTGAAAACCTCTAATCTAATAACACCACTTGTGTCATGAGCTAACATTACCCAGAATAAGTTTTTTAGGGGCTTTGCTCAAAAACCTGACCATCAGTTAAGTGTTTAATAATTTAAAAATGGTTAATTTCCTTTACAAATGAGCGTTTTAATCATATAGTTTTCATTTTTAACATTCATTTATTTCACTTTTATTTTTTATTACAGCCACGTAAAAGCTGGGCATAAAATTTTCGTGACTGCAGAAATTCACATTCTATGGTTCTTTACCGAAAGAACCATAGAATATGTAAAAGCCTTTGAAGGGCCCATAGAGTAAAGGTACAGAATTCTGGTTCGTATCGGGATAGTGGGAGCAACCCAACTCATACTTACCTGACAGGGGCGGCACCATGATCAGTTAGGTGGTCCTCCCAGGGCGAGGCTCATCCATTGCACTGCGGGTGGGTTGACCCCTGCGATTTCCCCAAATGCGGGAAACTCGACTGTGTAATTTGTGGTACTGGGGGACTGCGTTCGCGCTAACCCCCGATAATGAAAAAATATATATTTTAGGTCGCATTAAAGTTTTATAACATTCCAAAAATTGCACGCAGGAGCGATAATGGCGAAAGTCATTATTTTTTTGACTGCAGTGAGCCAGAACAAACTGTCGCCATCGTTAAACTAGTTACTACTATAATGAGCCATGAATTTCTGTGTGTCCCACGTGTGACGTCACTCCACGTTGGCCAGCCCCCCTCATTAATGATTATGAACAGGTGACGTCCTACACATGGTGCCCCGTCATTAATAACCATAAGCGGGTGACGTCACTCCACATCGAACAGCCCCCCTCATTAATAATCATGAAGAGGTGACTTCCTCCAAATGGACACTCCACCATTAATAATATTTGGCGGGTGACGTCACTCCACATGGGGGCGCGAGGTGCCTCCTCCCCCCTCCTCAACGTCAACTTACAACCCTCACTCCAAAGGCAGAACCCTCACGTCACGCGATCTCCGTGACGCTATTGAGACATAGAAGTAAAAAGGACGTCATGATGACTAAGGCGTTATACGTGTTAAATGAAATAAGTCTGTGTCACCGCGGCCTTACAAATTGCACACAAATTAATGCAATGAATATCACGTCGCGGTCTGCTTTTCACTTGCAAGATTCAGATTTACTCAAATACACCCGTCCTTGGACGGGCAAAGCGCTAGTTGGAAATGTTTGGCCAGCTTTCGCAAACATATTTATGTTTTACAAAATGCACATATGGCAATATACTCATCAGTTGTGGAGTTAACATCAAAATAATTAAATGAAAGAACATGAACATTTATTTTCGTATGGGTCATGGAGACTGTTTGATCATACTTCGCCACTTTAGCCAGGGACTGGTTCAAATATCAGATTATGATGCTAGATGTGGCCAGGATTCTCATCGCCCTAAAAAACTAACAGAACCAGAGGTGAAAACCTCTAATCTAATAACACCACTTGTGTCATGAGCTAACATTACCCAGAATAAGTTTTTTAGGGGCTTTGCTCAAAAACCTGACCATCAGTTAAGTGTTTAATAATTTAAAAATGGTTAATTTCCTTTACAAATGAGCGTTTTAATCATATAGTTTTCATTTTTAACATTCATTTATTTCACTTTTATTTTTTATTACAGCCACGTAAAAGCTGGGCATAAAATTTTCGTGACTGCAGAAATTCACATTCTATGGTTCTTTACCGAAAGAACCATAGAATATGTAAAAGCCTTTGAAGGGCCCATAGAGTAAAGGTACAGAATTCTGGTTCGTATCGGGATAGTGGGAGCAACCCAACTCATACTTACCTGACAGGGGCGGCACCATGATCAGTTAGGTGGTCCTCCCAGGGCGAGGCTCATCCATTGCACTGCGGGTGGGTTGACCCCTGCGATTTCCCCAAATGCGGGAAACTCGACTGTGTAATTTGTGGTACTGGGGGACTGCGTTCGCGCTATCCCCCGATAATAATGAAAAAATATATATTTTAGTCGCATTAAAGTTTTATAACATGCCAAAAATTGCGCGCAGGAGCGATAATGGCGAAAGTCATTATTTTTTTGACTGCAGTGAGCCAGAACAAACTGTTGCCATCGTTAAACTAGTTACTACTATACTGAGCCATGAATGTCTGTGTGTCCCACGTGTGACGTCACTCCACGTTGGCCAGCCCCCCTCATTAATGATTATGAACAGGTGACGTCCTACACATGGTGCCCCGTCATTAATGACCATAAGCGGGTGACGTCACTCCACATCGAACAGCCCCCCTCATTAATAATCATGAAGAGGTGACTTCCTCCAAATGGACACTCCACCATTAATAATATTTGGCGGGTGACGTCACTCCACATGGGGGCGCGAGGTGCCTCCTCCCCCCTCCTCAGCGTCAACTTACAACCCTCACTCCAAAGGCAGAACCCTCACGTCACGCGATCTCCGTAACGCTATTGAGACATAGAAGTAAAAGGACGTCATGATGACTAAGGCGTTATACGTGTTAAATGAAATAAGTCTGTGTCACCGCGGCCTTACAAATTGCACACAAATTAATGCAATGAATATCACGTCGCGGTCTGCTTTTCACTTGCAAGATTCAGATTTACTCAAATACACCCGTCCTTGGACGGGCAAAGCGCTAGTTGGAAATGTTTGGCCAGCTTTCGCAAACATATTTATGTTTTACAAAATGCACATATGGCAATATACTCATCAGTTGTGGAGTTAACATCAAAATAATTAAATGAAAGAACATGAACATTTATTTTCGTATGGGTCATGGAGACTGTTTGATCATACTTCGCCACTTTAGCCAGGGACTGGTTCAAATATCAGATTATGATGCTAGATGTGGCCAGGATTCTCATCGCCCTAAAAAACTAACAGAACCAGAGGTGAAAACCTCTAATCTAATAACACCACTTGTGTCATGAGCTAACATTACCCAGAATAAGTTTTTTAGGGGCTTTGCTCAAAAACCTGACCATCAGTTAAGTGTTTAATAATTTAAAAATGGTTAATTTCCTTTACAAATGAGCGTTTTAATCATATAGTTTTCATTTTTAACATTCATTTATTTCACTTTTATTTTTTATTACAGCCACGTAAAAGCTGGGCATAAAATTTTCGTGACTGCAGAAATTCACATTCTATGGTTCTTTACCGAAAGAACCATAGAATATGTAAAAGCCTTTGAAGGGCCCATAGAGTAAAGGTACAGAATTCTGGTTCGTATCGGGATAGTGGGAGCAACCCAACTCATACTTACCTGACAGGGGCGGCACCATGATCAGTTAGGTGGTCCTCCCAGGGCGAGGCTCATCCATTGCACTGCGGGTGGGTTGACCCCTGCGATTTCCCCAAATGCGGGAAACTCGACTGTGTAATTTGTGGTACTGGGGGACTGCGTTCGCGCTATCCCCCGATAATAATGAAAAAATATATATTTTAGTCGCATTAAAGTTTTATAACATGCCAAAAATTGCGCGCAGGAGCGATAATGGCGAAAGTCATTATTTTTTTGACTGCAGTGAGCCAGAACAAACTGTTGCCATCGTTAAACTAGTTACTACTATACTGAGCCATGAATGTCTGTGTGTCCCACGTGTGACGTCACTCCACGTTGGCCAGCCCCCCTCATTAATGATTATGAACAGGTGACGTCCTACACATGGTGCCCCGTCATTAATAACCATAAGCGGGTGACGTCACTCCACATCGAACAGCCCCCCTCATTAATAATCATGAAGAGGTGACTTCCTCCAAATGGACACTCCACCATTAATAATAATTAGCGGGTGACGTCACTCCACATGGGGGCGCGAGGTGCCTCCTCCCCCCTCCTCAGCGTCAACTTACCACCCTCACTCTAAAGGCAGAACCCTCACGTCACGCGATCTCCGTAACGCTATTGAGACATAGAAGTAAAAGGACGTCATGATGACTAAGGCGTTATACGTGTTAAATGAAATAAGTCTGTGTCACCGCGGCCTTACAAATTGCACACAAATTCATGCAATGAATATCACGTCGCGGTCTGCTTTTCACTTGCAAGATTCAGATTTACTCAAATACACCCGTCCTTGGACGGGCAAAGCGCTAGTTGGAAATGTTTGGCCTGCTTTCGCAAACATATTTATTTTTTACAAAATGCACATGTGGCAATATACTCATCAGTTGTGGAGTTAACATCAATAATGATTAAATGAAAGAACATGATAATTTATTTTCGCATGGGTCAAGGAGACTGTTTGATCATACTTCGCCACTTTGCCAGGGACTGGTTCAAATATCAGATTATGATGCTAGATGTGGCCAGGATTCTCATCGCCCTACAAAACTTACAGAACCAGAGGTGAAAACCTCTAATCTAGTAACGCCACTTGTGTCGTGAGCTAACATTACCCAGAATAAGTTTTTTAGGGGCTTTGCCCAAAAACCTGACCGTCAGTTAAGTGTTTAATAATTAAAAAATGGTTAATTTCCTTTACAAATTAGCGTTTTAATCATATAGTTTTCATTTTTAACATTCATTTATTTCACTTTTATTTTTTATTACAGCCACGTAAAAGCTGGGCATTAAAATTTTCGTGACTGCAGAAATTCACATTCTATGGTTCTTTACCGAAAGAACCATAGAATATGTAAAAGCCTTTGAAGGGCCCATAGAGTAAAGGTACAGGATTCTGGTTCGTATCGGGATAGTGGGAGCAACCCAACTCATACTTACCTGACAGGGGCGGCACCATGATCAGTTAGGTGGTCCTCCCAGGGCGAGGCTCATCCATTGCACTGCGGGTGGGTTGACCCCTGCGATTTCCCCAAATGCGGGAAACTCGACTGTGTAATTTGTGGTACTGGGGGACTGCGTTCGCGCTATCCCCCGATAATAATGAAAAAATATATATTTTAGGCGCATTAAAGTTTTATAACATTCCAAAAATTGCACGCAGGAGCGATAATGGCGAAAGTCATTATTTTTTTGACTGCAGTGAGCCAGAACAAACTGTTGCCATCGTTAACTAGTTACTACTATAATGAGCCATGAATGTCTGTGTGTCCCACGTGTGACGTCACTCCACGTTGGCCAGCCCCCCTCATTAATGATTATGAACAGGTGACGTCCTACACATGGTGCCCCGTCATTAATGACCATACGCGGGTGACGTCACTCCACATCGAACAGCCCCCCTCATTAATAATCATGAAGAGGTGACTTCCTCCAAATGGACACTCCACCATTAATAATATTTGGCGGGTGACGTCACTCCACATGGGGGCGCGAGGTGCCTCCTCCCCCCTCCTCAGCGTCAACTTACAACCCTCACTCTAAAGGCAGAACCCTCACGTCACGCGATCTCCGTAACGCTATTGAGACATAGAAGTAAAAGGACGTCATGATGACTAAGGCGTTATACGTGTTAAATGAAATAAGTCTGTGTCACCGCGGCCTTACAAATTGCACACAAATTCATGCAATGAATATCACGTCGCGGTCTGCTTTTCACTTGCAAGATTCAGATTTACTCAAATACACCCGTCCTTGGACGGGCAAAGCGCTAGTTGGAAATGTTTGGCCTGCTTTCGCAAACATATTTATTTTTTACAAAATGCACATGTGGCAATATACTCATCAGTTGTGGAGTTAACATCAATAATGATTAAATGAAAGAACATGATAATTTATTTTCGCATGGGTCAAGGAGACTGTTTGATCATACTTCCCCACTTTGGGCCAGGGACTGGTTCAAATATCAGTTTATGATGCTAGATGTGGCCAGGATTCTCATCGCCCGACAAAACTTACAGAACCAGAGGTGAAAACCTCTAATCTAGTAACGCCACTTGTGTCGTGAGCTAACATTACCCAGAATACGTTTTTTAGGGGCTTTGCCCAAAAACCTGACCGTCAGTTAAGTGTTTAATACTAAAAAAAAATGGTTAATTTCCTTTACAAATTAGCGTTTTAATCATGTAGTTTTCATTTTTAACATTCATTTAGTTCACTTTTATTTTTTATTGCAGCCACGTAACAGCTGGGCTTAAAATTTTCGTGACTGCAAAAATTCACATTCTATGGTTCTTTACCGAAAGAACCATAGAATATGTAAAACCTTTGAAGGGCCCATAGAGTAAAGGTACAGGGTTCTGGTTCGTATCGGGATAGTGGGAGCAACCCAACTCATACTTACCTGACAGGGGCGGCACCATGATCAGTTAGGTGGTCCTCCCAGGGCGAGGCTCATCCATTGCACTGCGGGTGGGTTGACCCCTGCGATTTCCCCAAATGCGGGAAACTCGACTGTGTAATTTGTGGTACTGGGGGACTGCGTTCGCGCTATCCCCCGATAATAATGAAAAAATATATATTTCAGTCGCATTAAAGTTTTATAACATTCCAAAAGTTGCACGCAGGAGCGATGATGGCGAAAGTCATTATTTTTTTGACTGCAGTGAGCCAGAACAAACTGTTGCCATCGTTAAACTAGTTACTACTATAATGAGCCATGAATGTCTGTGTGTCCCACGTGTGACGTCACTCCACGTTGGCCAGCCCCCCTCATTAATGATTATGAACAGGTGACGTCCTACACATGGTGCCCCGTCATTAATAACCATAAGCGGGTGACGTCACTCCACATCGAACAGCCCCCCTCATTAATAATCATGAAGAGGTGACTTCCTCCAAATGGACACTCCACCATTAATAATAATTAGCGGGTGACGTCACTCCACATGGGGGCGCGAGGTGCCTCCTCCCCCCTCCTCAGCGTCAACTTACAACCCTCACTCTAAAGGCAGAACCCTCACGTCACGCGATCTCCGTAACGCTATTGAGACATAGAAGTAAAAGGACGTCATGATGACTAAGGCGTTATACGTGTTAAATGAAATAAGTCTGTGTCACCGCGGCCTTACAAATTGCACACAAATTCATGCAATGAATATCACGTCGCGGTCTGCTTTTCACTTGCAAGATTCAGATTTACTCAAATACACCCGTCCTTGGACGGGCAAAGCGCTAGTTGGAAATGTTTGGCCTGCTTTCGCAAACATATTTATTTTTTACAAAATGCACATGTGGCAATATACTCATCAGTTGTGGAGTTAACATCAATAATGATTAAATGAAAGAACATGATAATTTATTTTCGCATGGGTCATGGAGACTGTTTGATCATACTTCGCCACTTTGCCCAGGGACTGGTTCAAATATCAGATTATGATGCTAGATGTGGCCAGGATTCTCATCGCCCGACAAAACTTACAGAACCAGAGGTGAAAACCTCTAATCTAGTAACGCCACTTGTGTCGTGAGCTAACATTACCCAGAATACGTTTTTTAGGGGCTTTGCCCAAAAACCTGACCGTCAGTTAAGTGTTTAATACTAAAAAAATGGTTAATTTCCTTTACAAATTAGCGTTTTAATCATGTAGTTTTCATTTTTAACATTCATTTAGTTCACTTTTATTTTTTATTGCAGCCACGTAACAGCTGGGCTTAAAATTTTCGTGACTGCAAAAATTCACATTCTATGGTTCTTTACCGAAAGAACCATAGAATATGTAAAACCTTTGAAGGGCCCATAGAGTAAAGGTACAGGGTTCTGGTTCGTATCGGGATAGTGGGAGCAACCCAACTCATACTTACCTGACAGGGGCGGCACCATGATCAGTTAGGTGGTCCTCCCAGGGCGAGGCTCATCCATTGCACTGCGGGTGGGTTGACCCCTGCGATTTCCCCAAATGCGGGAAACTCGACTGTGTAATTTGTGGTACTGGGGGACTGCGTTCGCGCTATCCCCCGATAATAATGAAAAAATATATATTTCAGTCGCATTAAAGTTTTATAACATTCCAAAAGTTGCACGCAGGAGCGATGATGGCGAAAGTCATTATTTTTTTGACTGCAGTGAGCCAGAACAAACTGTTGCCATCGTTAAACTAGTTACTACTATAATGAGCCATGAATGTCTGTGTGTCCCACGTGTGACGTCACTCCACGTTGGCCAGCCCCCCTCATTAATGATTATGAACAGGTGACGTCCTACACATGGTGCCCCGTCATTAATAACCATAAGCGGGTGACGTCACTCCACATCGAACAGCCCCCCTCATTAATAATCATGAAGAATAATCATGAAGAGGTGACTTCCTCCAAATGGACACTCCACCACATGGGGGCGCGAGGTGCCTCCTCCCCCCTCCTCAGCGTCAACTTACAACCCTCACTCTAAAGGCAGAACCCTCACGTCACGCGATCTCCGTAACGCTATTGAGACATAGAAGTAAAAGGACGTCATGATGACTAAGGCGTTATACGTGTTAAATGAAATAAGTCTGTGTCACCGCGGCCTTACAAATTGCACACAAATTCATGCAATGAATATCACGTCGCGGTCTGCTTTTCACTTGCAAGATTCAGATTTACTCAAATACACCCGTCCTTGGACGGGCAAAGCGCTAGTTGGAAATGTTTGGCCTGCTTTCGCAAACATATTTATTTTTTACAAAATGCACATGTGGCAATATACTCATCAGTTGTGGAGTTAACATCAATAATGATTAAATGAAAGAACATGATAATTTATTTTCGCATGGGTCAAGGAGACTGTTTGATCATACTTCGCCACTTTGCCCAGGGACTGGTTCAAATATCAGATTATGATGCTAGATGTGGCCAGGATTCTCATCGCCCGACAAAACTTACAGAACCAGAGGTGAAAACCTCTAATCTAGTAACGCCACTTGTGTCGTGAGCTAACATTACCCAGAATAAGTTTTTTAGGGGCTTTGCCCAAAAACCTGACCGTCAGTTAAGTGTTTAATAATAAAAAAATGGTTAATTTCCTTTACAAATTAGCGTTTTAATCATATAGTTTTCATTTTTAACATTCATTTATTTCACTTTTATTTTTTATTACAGCCACGTAAAAGCTGGGCTTAAAATTTTCGTGACTGCAGAAATTCACATTCTATGGTTCTTTACCGAAAGAACCATAGAATATGTAAAAGCCTTTGAAGGGCCCATAGAGTAAAGGTACAGGGTTCTGGTTCGTATCGGGATAGTGGGAGCAACCCAACTCATACTTACCTGACAGGGGCGGCACCATGATCAGTTAGGTGGTCCTCCCAGGGCGAGGCTCATCCATTGCACTGCGGGTGGGTTGACCCCTGCGATTTCCCCAAATGCGGGAAACTCGACTGTGTAATTTGTGGTACTGGGGGACTGCGTTCGCGCTATCCCCCGATAATAATGAAAAAATATATATTTTAGTCGCATTAAAGTTTTATAACATGCCAAAAATTGCGCGCAGGAGCGATAATGGCGAAAGTCATTATGTTTTTTGACTGCAGTTAGCCAGAACAAACTGTTGCCATCGTTAAGCTAGTTACTACTATAATGAGCCATGAATGTCTGTGTGTCCCTCGTGTGACGTCACTCCACGTCGGCCAGCCCCCCTCATTAATGATCATGAACAGGTGACGTCCTCCACATGGTGCCCCGTCATTAATAACCATAAGCGGGTGACGTCACTCCACATCGAACAGCCCCCCTCATTAATAATCATGAAGAATAATCATGAAGAGGTGACTTCCTCCAAATGGACACTCCACCACATGGGGGCGCGAGGTGCCTCCTCCCCCCTCCTCAGCGTCAACTTACAACCCTCACTCTAAAGGCAGAACCCTCACGTCACGCGATCTCCGTAACGCTATTGAGACATAGAAGTAAAAGGACGTCATGATGACTAAGGCGTTATACGTGTTAAATGAAATAAGTCTGTGTCACCGCGGCCTTACAAATTGCACACAAATTCATGCAATGAATATCACGTCGCGGTCTGCTTTTCACTTGCAAGATTCAGATTTACTCAAATACACCCGTCCTTGGACGGGCAAAGCGCTAGTTGGAAATGTTTGGCCTGCTTTCGCAAACATATTTATTTTTTACAAAATGCACATGTGGCAATATACTCATCAGTTGTGGAGTTAACATCAATAATGATTAAATGAAAGAACATGATAATTTATTTTCGCATGGGTCAAGGAGACTGTTTGATCATACTTCGCCACTTTGCCAGGGACTGGTTCAAATATCAGATTATGATGCTAGATGTGGCCAGGATTCTCATCGCCCGACAAAATTTACAGAACCAGAGGTGAAAACCTCTAATCTAGTAACGCCACTTGTGTCGTGAGCTAACATTACCCAGAATAAGTTTTTAGGGGCTTTGCCCAAAAACCTGACCGTCAGTTAAGTGTTTAATAGTTAAAAAATGGTTAATTTCCTTTACAAATTAGCGTTTTAATCATATAGTTTTCATTTTTAACATTCATTTATTTCACTTTTATTTTTTATTACAGCCACGTAAAAGCTGGGCATAAAATTTTCGTGACTGCAGAAATTCACATTCTATGGTTCTTTACCGAAAGAACCATAGAATATGTAAAAGCCTTTGAAGGGCCCATAGAGTAAAGGTACAGAATTCTGGTTCGTATCGGGATAGTGGGAGCAACCCAACTCATACTTACCTGACAGGGGCGGCACCATGATCAGTTAGGTGGTCCTCCCAGGGCGAGGCTCATCCATTGCACTGCGGGTGGGTTGACCCCTGCGATTTCCCCAAATGCGGGAAACTCGACTGTGTAATTTGTGGTACTGGGGGACTGCGTTCGCGCTATCCCCCGATAATAATGAAAAAATATATATTTAGTCGCATTAAAGTTTTATAACATGCCAAAAATTGCGCGCAGGAGCGATAATGACGAAAGTCATTATTTTTTTGACTGCAGTTAGCCAGAACAAACTGTTGAAATCGTTAAACTAGTTACTACTATAATGAGCCATGAATGTCTGTGTGTCCCTCGTGTGACGTCACTCCACGTCGGCCAGCCCCCCTCATTAATGATCATGAACAGGTGACGTCCTACACATGGTGCCCCGTCATTAATAACCATACGCGGGTGACGTCACTCCACATCGAACAGCCCCCCTCATTAATAATCATGAAGAGGTGACTTCCTCCAAATGGACACTCCACCATTAATAATATTTGGCGGGTGACGTCACTCCACATGGGGGCGCGAGGTGCCTCCTCCCCCCTCCTCAGCGTCAACTTACAACCCTCACTCTAAAGGCAGAACCCTCACGTCACGCGATCTCCGTAACGCTATTGAGACATAGAAGTAAAAGGACGTCATGATGACTAAGGCGTTATACGTGTTAAATGAAATAAGTCTGTGTCACCGCGGCCTTACAAATTGCACACAAATTCATGCAATGAATATCACGTCGCGGTCTGCTTTTCACTTGCAAGATTCAGATTTACTCAAATACACCCGTCCTTGGACGGGCAAAGCGCTAGTTGGAAATGTTTGGCCTGCTTTCGCAAACATATTTATTTTTTACAAAATGCACATGTGGCAATATACTCATCAGTTGTGGAGTTAACATCAATAATGATTAAATGAAAGAACATGATAATTTATTTTCGCATGGGTCAAGGAGACTGTTTGATCATACTTCGCCACTTTGCCCAGGGACTGGTTCAAATATCAGATTATGATGCTAGATGTGGCCAGGATTCTCATCGCCCGACAAAAATTACAGAACCAGAGGTGAAAACCTCTAATCTAGTAACGCCACTTGTGTCGTGAGCTAACATTACCCAGAATAAGTTTTTTAGGGGCTTTGCCCAAAAACCTGACCGTCAGTTAAGTGTTTAATAATTAAAAAATGGTTAATTTCCTTTACAAATTAGCGTTTTAATCATATAGTTTTCATTTTTAACATTCATTTATTTCACTTTTATTTTTTATTACAGCCACGTAAAAGCTGGGCTTAAAATTTTCGTGACTGCAGAAATTCACATTCTATGGTTCTTTACCGAAAGAACCATAGAATATGTAAAAGCCTTTGAAGGGCCCATAGAGTAAAGGTACAGGGTTCTGGTTCGTATCGGGATAGTGGGAGCAACCCAACTCATACTTACCTGACAGGGGCGGCACCATGATCAGTTAGGTGGTCCTCCCAGGGCGAGGCTCATCCATTGCACTGCGGGTGGGTTGACCCCTGCGATTTCCCCAAATGCGGGAAACTCGACTGTGTAATTTGTGGTACTGGGGGACTGCGTTCGCGCTATCCCCCGATAATAATGAAAAAATATATATTTTAGTCGCATTAAAGTTTTATAACATGCCAAAAATTGCGCGCAGGAGCGATAATGGCGAAAGTCATTATTTTTTTGACTGCAGTGAGCCAGAACAAACTGTTGCCATCGTTAAACTAGTTACTACTATAATGAGCCATGAATGTCTGTGTGTCCCTCGTGTGACGTCACTCCACGTCGGCCAGCCCCCCTCATTAATGATTATGAACAGGTGACGTCCTACACATGGTGCCCCGTCATTAATAACCATAAGCGGGTGACGTCACTCCACATCGAACAGCCCCCCTCATTAATAATCATGAAGAGGTGACTTCCTCCAAATGGACACTCCACCATTAATAATATTGGCGGGTGACGTCACTCCACATGGGGGCGCGAGGTGCCTCCTCCCCCCTCCTCAGCGTCAACTTACAACCCTCACTCTAAAGGCAGAACCCTCACGTCACGCGATCTCCGTAACGCTATTGAGACATAGAAGTAAAAGGACGTCATGATGACTAAGGCGTTATACGTGTTAAATGAAATAAGTCTGTGTCACCGCGGCCTTACAAATTGCACACAAATTCATGCAATGAATATCACGTCGCGGTCTGCTTTTCACTTGCAAGATTCAGATTTACTCAAATACACCCGTCCTTGGACGGGCAAAGCGCTAGTTGGAAATGTTTGGCCTGCTTTCGCAAACATATTTATTTTTTACAAAATGCACATGTGGCAATATACTCATCAGTTGTGGAGTTAACATCAATAATGATTAAATGAAAGAACATGATAATTTATTTTCGCATGGGTCAAGGAGACTGTTTGATCATACTTCGCCACTTTGCCCAGGGACTGGTTCAAATATCAGATTATGATGCTAGATGTGGCCAGGATTCTCATCGCCCGACAAAAATTACAGAACCAGAGGTGAAAACCTCTAATCTAGTAACGCCACTTGTGTCGTGAGCTAACATTACCCAGAATAAGTTTTTTAGGGGCTTTGCCCAAAAACCTGACCGTCAGTTAAGTGTTTAATAATTAAAAAATGGTTAATTTCCTTTACAAATTAGCGTTTTAATCATATAGTTTTCATTTTTAACATTCATTTATTTCACTTTTATTTTTTATTACAGCCACGTAAAAGCTGGGCTTAAAATTTTCGTGACTGCAGAAATTCACATTCTATGGTTCTTTACCGAAAGAACCATAGAATATGTAAAAGCCTTTGAAGGGCCCATAGAGTAAAGGTACAGGGTTCTGGTTCGTATCGGGATAGTGGGAGCAACCCAACTCATACTTACCTGACAGGGGCGGCACCATGATCAGTTAGGTGGTCCTCCCAGGGCGAGGCTCATCCATTGCACTGCGGGTGGGTTGACCCCTGCGATTTCCCCAAATGCGGGAAACTCGACTGTGTAATTTGTGGTACTGGGGGACTGCGTTCGCGCTATCCCCCGATAATAATGAAAAAATATATATTTTAGTCGCATTAAAGTTTTATAACATGCCAAAAATTGCGCGCAGGAGCGATAATGGCGAAAGTCATTATGTTTTTTGACTGCAGTTAGCCAGAACAAACTGTTGCCATCGTTAAGCTAGTTACTACTATAATGAGCCATGAATGTCTGTGTGTCCCTCGTGTGACGTCACTCCACGTCGGCCAGCCCCCCTCATTAATGATCATGAACAGGTGACGTCCTCCACATGGTGCCCCGTCATTAATAACCATAAGCGGGTGACGTCACTCCACATCGAACAGCCCCCCTCATTAATAATCATGAAGAATAATCATGAAGAGGTGACTTCCTCCAAATGGACACTCCACCACATGGGGGCGCGAGGTGCCTCCTCCCCCCTCCTCAGCGTCAACTTACAACCCTCACTCTAAAGGCAGAACCCTCACGTCACGCGATCTCCGTAACGCTATTGAGACATAGAAGTAAAAGGACGTCATGATGACTAAGGCGTTATACGTGTTAAATGAAATAAGTCTGTGTCACCGCGGCCTTACAAATTGCACACAAATTCATGCAATGAATATCACGTCGCGGTCTGCTTTTCACTTGCAAGATTCAGATTTACTCAAATACACCCGTCCTTGGACGGGCAAAGCGCTAGTTGGAAATGTTTGGCCTGCTTTCGCAAACATATTTATTTTTTACAAAATGCACATGTGGCAATATACTCATCAGTTGTGGAGTTAACATCAATAATGATTAAATGAAAGAACATGATAATTTATTTTCGCATGGGTCAAGGAGACTGTTTGATCATACTTCGCCACTTTGCCCAGGGACTGGTTCAAATATCAGATTATGATGCTAGATGTGGCCAGGATTCTCATCGCCCGACAAAAATTACAGAACCAGAGGTGAAAACCTCTAATCTAGTAACGCCACTTGTGTCGTGAGCTAACATTACCCAGAATAAGTTTTTAGGGGCTTTGCCCAAAAACCTGACCGTCAGTTAAGTGTTTAATAGTTAAAAAATGGTTAATTTCCTTTACAAATTAGCGTTTTAATCATATAGTTTTCATTTTTAACATTCATTTATTTCACTTTTATTTTTTATTACAGCCACGTAAAAGCTGGGCATTAAAATTTTCGTGACTGCAGAAATTCACATTCTATGGTTCTTTACCGAAAGAACCATAGAATATGTAAAAGCCTTTGAAGGGCCCATAGAGTAAAGGTACAGGGTTCTGGTTCGTATCGGGATAGTGGGAGCAACCCAACTCATACTTACCTGACAGGGGCGGCACCATGATCAGTTAGGTGGTCCTCCCAGGGCGAGGCTCATCCATTGCACTGCGGGTGGGTTGACCCCTGCGATTTCCCCAAATGCGGGAAACTCGACTGTGTAATTTGTGGTACTGGGGGACTGCGTTCGCGCTATCCCCCGATAATAATGAAAAAATATATATTTTAGGCGCATTAAAGTTTTATAACATTCCAAAAATTGCACGCAGGAGCGATAATGGCGAAAGTCATTATTTTTTTGACTGCAGTGAGCCAGAACAAACTGTTGCCATCGTTAAACTAGTTACTACTATACTGAGCCATGAATGTCTGTGTGTCCCACGTGTGACGTCACTCCACGTTGGCCAGCCCCCCTCATTAATGATTATGAACAGGTGACGTCCTACACATGGTGCCCCGTCATTAATAACCATAAGCGGGTGACGTCACTCCACATCGAACAGCCCCCCTCATTAATAATCATGAAGAGGTGACTTCCTCCAAATGGACACTCCACCATTAATAATATTGGCGGGTGACGTCACTCCACATGGGGGCGCGAGGTGCCTCCTCCCCCCTCCTCAGCGTCAACTTACAACCCTCACTCTAAAGGCAGAACCCTCACGTCACGCGATCTCCGTAACGCTATTGAGACATAGAAGTAAAAGGACGTCATGATGACTAAGGCGTTATACGTGTTAAATGAAATAAGTCTGTGTCACCGCGGCCTTACAAATTGCACACAAATTCATGCAATGAATATCACGTCGCGGTCTGCTTTTCACTTGCAAGATTCAGATTTACTCAAATACACCCGTCCTTGGACGGGCAAAGCGCTAGTTGGAAATGTTTGGCCTGCTTTCGCAAACATATTTATTTTTTACAAAATGCACATGTGGCAATATACTCATCAGTTGTGGAGTTAACATCAATAATGATTAAATGAAAGAACATGATAATTTATTTTCGCATGGGTCAAGGAGACTGTTTGATCATACTTCCCCACTTTGGCCAGGGACTGGTTCAAATATCAGTTTATGATGCTAGATGTGGCCAGGATTCTCATCGCCCGACAAAACTTACAGAACCAGAGGTGAAAACCTCTAATCTAGTAACGCCACTTGTGTCGTGAGCTAACATTACCCAGAATACGTTTTTTAGGGGCTTTGCCCAAAAACCTGACCGTCAGTTAAGTGTTTAATAGTAAAAAAATGGTTAATTTCCTTTACAAATTAGCGTTTTAATCATGTAGTTTTCATTTTTAACATTCATTTAGTTCACTTTTATTTTTTATTGCAGCCACGTAACAGCTGGGCTTAAAATTTTCGTGACTGCAAAAATTCACATTCTATGGTTCTTTACCGAAAGAACCATAGAATATGTAAAACCTTTGAAGGGCCCATAGAGTAAAGGTACAGGGTTCTGGTTCGTATCGGGATAGTGGGAGCAACCCAACTCATACTTACCTGACAGGGGCGGCACCATGATCAGTTAGGTGGTCCTCCCAGGGCGAGGCTCATCCATTGCACTGCGGGTGGGTTGACCCCTGCGATTTCCCCAAATGCGGGAAACTCGACTGTGTAATTTGTGGTACTGGGGGACTGCGTTCGCGCTATCCCCCGATAATAATGAAAAAATATATATTTCAGTCGCATTAAAGTTTTATAACATTCCAAAAATTGCACGCAGGAGCGATAATGGCGAAAGTCATTATTTTTTTGACTGCAGTGAGCCAGAACAAACTGTTGCCATCGTTAAACTAGTTACTACTATACTGAGCCATGAATGTCTGTGTGTCCCACGTGTGACGTCACTCCACGTTGGCCAGCCCCCCTCATTAATGATTATGAACAGGTGACGTCCTACACATGGTGCCCCGTCATTAATAACCATAAGCGGGTGACGTCACTCCACATCGACCAGCCCCCCTCATTAATAATCATGAAGAGGTGACTTCCTCCAAATGGACACTCCACCATTAATAATATTTGGCGGGTGACGTCACTCCACATGGGGGCGCGAGGTGCCTCCTCCCCCCTCCTCAGCGTCAACTTACAACCCTCACTCTAAAGGCAGAACCCTCACGTCACGCGATCTCCGTAACGCTATTGAGACATAGAAGTAAAAGGACGTCATGATGACTAAGGCGTTATACGTGTTAAATGAAATAAGTCTGTGTCACCGCGGCCTTACAAATTGCACACAAATTCATGCAATGAATATCACGTCGCGGTCTGCTTTTCACTTGCAAGATTCAGATTTACTCAAATACACCCGTCCTTGGACGGGCAAAGCGCTAGTTGGAAATGTTTGGCCTGCTTTCGCAAACATATTTATTTTTTACAAAATGCACATGTGGCAATATACTCATCAGTTGTGGAGTTAACATCAATAATGATTAAATGAAAGAACATGATAATTTATTTTCGCATGGGTCAAGGAGACTGTTTGATCATACTTCGCCACTTTGCCCAGGGACTGGTTCAAATATCAGATTATGATGCTAGATGTGGCCAGGATTCTCATCGCCCGACAAAACTACAGAACCAGAGGTGAAAACCTCTAATCTAGTAACGCCACTTGTGTCGTGAGCTAACATTACCCAGAATAAGTTTTTTAGGGGCTTTGCTCAAAAACCTGACCATCAGTTAAGTGTTTAATAATTTAAAAATGGTTAATTTCCTTTACAAATGAGCGTTTTAATCATATAGTTTTCATTTTTAACATTCATTTATTTCACTTTTATTTTTTATTACAGCCACGTAAAAGCTGGGCATAAAATTTTCGTGACTGCAGAAATTCACATTCTATGGTTCTTTACCGAAAGAACCATAGAATATGTAAAAGCCTTTGAAGGGCCCATAGAGTAAAGGTACAGAGTTCTGGTTCGTATCGGGATAGTGGGAGCAACCCAACTCATACTTACCTGACAGGGGCGGCACCATGATCAGTTAGGTGGTCCTCCCAGGGCGAGGCTCATCCATTGCACTGCGGGTGGGTTGACCCCTGCGATTTCCCCAAATGCGGGAAACTCGACTGTGTAATTTGTGGTACTGGGGGACTGCGTTCGCGCTATCCCCCGATAATAATGAAAAAATATATATTTTAGGCGCATTAAAGTTTTATAACATTCCAAAAATTGCACGCAGGAGCGATAATGGCGAAAGTCATTATTTTTTTGACTGCAGTGAGCCAGAACAAACTGTCGCCATCGTTAGACTAGTTACTACTATAATGAGCCATGAATGTCTGTGTGTCCCACGTGTGACGTCACTCCACGTTGGCCAGCCCCCCTCATTAATGATTATGAACAGGTGACGTCCTACACATGGTGCCCCGTCATTAATACCATATAGCGGGTGACGTCACTCCACATCGAACAGCCCCCCTCATTAATAATCATGAAGAGGTGACTTCCTCCAAATGGACACTCCACCATTAATAATATTAGCGGGTGACGTCACTCCACATGGGGGCGCGAGGTGCCTCCTCCCCCCTCCTCAGCGTCAACTTACAACCCTCACTCTAAAGGCAGAACCCTCACGTCACGCGATCTCCGTAACGCTATTGAGACATAGAAGTAAAAGGACGTCATGATGACTAAGGCGTTATACGTGTTAAATGAAATAAGTCTGTGTCACCGCGGCCTTACAAATTGCACACAAATTCATGCAATGAATATCACGTCGCGGTCTGCTTTTCACTTGCAAGATTCAGATTTACTCAAATACACCCGTCCTTGGACGGGCAAAGCGCTAGTTGGAAATGTTTGGCCAGCTTTCGCAAACATATTTATGTTTTACAAAATGCACATATGGCAATATACTCATCAGTTGTGGAGTTAACATCAAAATAATTAAATGAAAGAACATGATAATTTATTTTCGCATGGGTCAAGGAGACTGTTTGATCATACTTCCCCACTTTGGCCAGGGACTGGTTCAAATATCAGTTTATGATGCTAGATGTGGCCAGGATTCTCATCGCCCGACAAAACTTACAGAACCAGAGGTGAAAACCTCTAATCTATTAACGCCACTTGTGTCGTGAGCTAACATTACCCAGAATACGTTTTTTAGGGGCTTTGCCCAAAAACCTGACCGTCAGTTAAGTGTTTAATAATTAAAAAATGGTTAATTTCCTTTACAAATGAGCGTTTTAATCATATAGTTTTCATTTTTAACATTCATTTATTTCACTTTTATTTTTTATTACAGCCACGTAAAAGATGGGCTTAAAATTTTCGTGACTGCAAAAATTCACATTCTATGGTTCTTTACCGAAAGAACCATAGAATATGTAAAAGCCTTTGAAGGGCCCATAGAGTAAAGGTACAGAATTCTGGTTCGTATCGGGATAGTGGGAGCAACCCAACTCATACTTACCTGACAGGGGCGGCACCATGATCAGTTAGGTGGTCCTCCCAGGGCGAGGCTCATCCATTGCACTGCGGGTGGGTTGACCCCTGCGATTTCCCCAAATGCGGGAAACTCGACTGTGTAATTTGTGGTACTGGGGGACTGCGTTCGCGCTATCCCCCGATAATAATGAAAAAATATATATTTTAGTCGCATTAAAGTTTTATAACATTCCAAAAATTGCACGCAGGAGCGATAATGGCGAAAGTCATTATTTTTTTGACTGCAGTGAGCCAGAACAAACTGTTGCCATCGTTAAACTAGTTACTACTATACTGAGCCATGAATGTCTGTGTGTCCCACGTGTGACGTCACTCCACGTTGGCCAGCCCCCCTCATTAATGATTATGAACAGGTGACGTCCTACACATGGTGCCCCGTCATTAATAACCATAAGCGGGTGACGTCACTCCACATCGACCAGCCCCCCTCATTAATAATCATGAAGAGGTGACTTCCTCCAAATGGACACTCCACCATTAATAATATTTGGCGGGTGACGTCACTCCACATGGGGGCGCGAGGTGCCTCCTCCCCCCTCCTCAGCGTCAACTTACAACCCTCACTCCAAAGGCAGAACCCTCACGTCACGCGATCTCCGTAACGCTATTGAGACATAGAAGTAAAAGGACGTCATGATGACTAAGGCGTTATACGTGTTAAATGAAATAAGTCTGTGTCACCGCGGCCTTACAAATTGCACACAAATTCATGCAATGAATATCACGTCGCGGTCTGCTTTTCACTTGCAAGATTCAGATTTACTCAAATACACCCGTCCTTGGACGGGCAAAGCGCTAGTTGGAAATGTTTGGCCTGCTTTCGCAAACATATTTATTTTTTACAAAATGCACATGTGGCAATATACTCATCAGTTGTGGAGTTAACATCAATAATGATTAAATGAAAGAACATGATAATTTATTTTCGCATGGGTCAAGGAGACTGTTTGATCATACTTCGCCACTTTGCCAGGGACTGGTTCAAATATCAGATTATGATGCTAGATGTGGCCAGGATTCTCATCGCCCTAAAAAACTAACAGAACCAGAGGTGAAAACCTCTAATCTAATAACACCACTTGTGTCATGAGCTAACATTACCCAGAATAAGTTTTTTAGGGGCTTTGCTCAAAAACCTGACCATCAGTTAAGTGTTTAATAATTTAAAAATGGTTAATTTCCTTTACAAATGAGCGTTTTAATCATATAGTTTTCATTTTTAACATTCATTTATTTCACTTTTATTTTTTATTACAGCCACGTAAAAGCTGGGCATAAAATTTTCGTGACTGCAGAAATTCACATTCTATGGTTCTTTACCGAAAGAACCATAGAATATGTAAAAGCCTTTGAAGGGCCCATAGAGTAAAGGTACAGGGTTCTGGTTCGTATCGGGATAGTGGGAGCAACCCAACTCATACTTACCTGACAGGGGCGGCACCATGATCAGTTAGGTGGTCCTCCCAGGGCGAGGCTCATCCATTGCACTGCGGGTGGGTTGACCCCTGCGATTTCCCCAAATGCGGGAAACTCGACTGTGTAATTTGTGGTACTGGGGGACTGCGTTCGCGCTATCCCCCGATAATAATGAAAAAATATATATTTTAGGCGCATTAAAGTTTTATAACATTCCAAAAATTGCACGCAGGAGCGATAATGGCGAAAGTCATTATTTTTTTGACTGCAGTGAGCCAGAACAAACTGTCGCCATCGTTAAACTAGTTACTACTATAATGAGCCATGAATGTCTGTGTCCCACGTGTGACGTCACTCCACGTTGGCCAGCCCCCCTCATAATGATCATGAACAGGTGACGTCCTCCACATGGTGCCCCGTCATTAATAACCATAGCGGGTGACGTCACTCCACATCGAACAGCCCCCCTCATTAATAATCATGAAGAGGTGACTTCCTCCAAATGGACACTCCACCATTAATAATATTAGCGGGTGACGTCACTCCACATGGGGGCGCGAGGTGCCTCCTCCCCCCTCCTCAGCGTCAACTTACAACCCTCACTCCAAAGGCAGAACCCTCACGTCACGCGATCTCCGTAACGCTATTGAGACATAGAAGTAAAAGGACGTCATGATGACTAAGGCGTTATACGTGTTAAATGAAATAAGTCTGTGTCACCGCGGCCTTACAAATTGCACACAAATTCATGCAATGAATATCACGTCGCGGTCTGCTTTTCACTTGCAAGATTCAGATTTACTCAAATACACCCGTCCTTGGACGGGCAAAGCGCTAGTTGGAAATGTTTGGCCTGCTTTCGTAAACATATTTATTTTTTACAAAATGCACATGTGGCAATATACTCATCAGTTGTGGAGTTAACATCAATAATGATTAAATGAAAGAACATGATAATTTATTTTCGCATGGGTCAAGGAGACTGTTTGATCATACTTCGCCACTTTGCCCAGGGACTGGTTCAAATATCAGATTATGATGCTAGATGTGGCCAGGATTCTCATCGCCCTACAAAACTACAGAACCAGAGGTGAAAACCTCTAATCTAATAACACCACTTGTGTCATGAGCTAACATTACCCAGAATAAGTTTTTTAGGGGCTTTGCTCAAAAACCTGACCAGTCAGTTAAGTGTTTAATAATTAAAAAATGGTTAATTTCCTTTACAAATGAGCGTTTTTATCATATAGTTTTCATTTTTAACATTCATTTATTTCACTTTTATTTTTTATTACAGCCACGTAAAAGCTGGGCATAAAATTTTCGTGACTGCAGAAATTCACATTCTATGGTTCTTTACCGAAAGAACCATAGAATATGTAAAAGCCTTTGAAGGGCCCATAGAGTAAAGGTACAGGAATTCTGGTTCGTATCGGGATAGTGGGAGCAACCCAACTCATACTTACCTGACAGGGGCGGCACCATGATCAGTTAGGTGGTCCTCCCAGGGCGAGGCTCATCCATTGCACTGCGGGTGGGTTGACCCCTGCGATTTCCCCAAATGCGGGAAACTCGACTGTGTAATTTGTGGTACTGGGGGACTGCGTTCGCGCTATCCCCCGATAATAATGAAAAAATATATATTTTAGGCGCATTAAAGTTTTATAACATTCCAAAAATTGCACGCAGGAGCGATAATGGCGAAAGTCATTATTTTTTTTACTGCAGTGAGCCAGAACAAACTGTCGCCATCGTTAAACTAGTTACTACTATAATGAGCCATGAATGTCTGTGTCCCACGTGTGACGTCACTCCACGTTGGCCAGCCCCCCTCATTAATGATTATGAACAGGTGACGTCCTACACATGGTGCCCCGTCATTAATAACCATAAGCGGGTGACGTCACTCCACATCGAACAGCCCCCCTCATTAATAATCATGAAGAGGTGACTTCCTCCAAATGGACACTCCACCATTAATAATAATTAGCGGGTGACGTCACTCCACATGGGGGCGCGAGGTGCCTCCTCCCCCCTCCTCAGCGTCAACTTACAACCCTCACTCCAAAGGCAGAACCCTCACGTCACGCGATCTCCGTAACGCTATTGAGACATAGAAGTAAAAGGACGTCATGATGACTAAGGCGTTATACGTGTTAAATGAAATAATTCTGTGTCACCGCGGCCTTACAAATTGCACACAAATTCATGCAATGAATATCACGTCGCGGTCTGCTTTTCACTTGCAAGATTCAGATTTACTCAAATACACCCGTCCTTGGACGGGCAAAGCGCTAGTTGGAAATGTTTGGCCTGCTTTCGCAAGCATATTTATTTTTTAGAAAATGCACGTGGCAATACACTCATCAGTTGTGGAGTTAACATCAATAACGATTAAATGAAAGAACATGATAATTTATTTTCGCATGGGTCAAGGAGACTGTTTGATCATACTTCCCCACTTTGGCCAGGGACTGGTTCAAATATCAGTTTATGATGCTAGATGTGGCCAGGATTCTCATCGCCCGACAAAACTTACAGAACCAGAGGTGAAAACCTCTAATCTAGTAACGCCACTTGTGTCGTGAGCTAACATTACCCAGAATACGTTTTTTAGGGGCTTTGCCCAAAAACCTGACCGTCAGTTAAGTGTTTAATACTAAAAAAATGGTTAATTTCCTTTACAAATTAGCGTTTTAATCATGTAGTTTTCATTTTTAACATTCATTTAGTTCACTTTTATTTTTTATTGCAGCCACGTAAAAGCTGGGCTTAAAATTTTCGTGACTGCAAAAATTCACATTCTATGGTTCTTTACCGAAAGAACCATAGAATATGTAAAAGCCTTTGAAGGGCCCATAGAGTAAAGGTACAGGAATTCTGGTTCGTATCGGGATAGTGGGAGCAACCCAACTCATACTTACCTGACAGGGGCGGCACCATGATCAGTTAGGTGGTCTTCCCAGGGCGAGGCTCATCCATTGCACTGCGGGTGGGTTGACCCCTGCGATTTCCCCAAATGCGGGAAACTCGACTGTGTAATTTGTGGTACTGGGGGACTGCGTTCGCGCTATCCCCCGATAATAATGAAAAAATATATATTTCAGTCGCATTAAAGTTTTATAACATTCCAAAAATTGCACGCAGGAGCGATAATGGCGAAATTCATTATTATTTTGACTGCAGTGAGCCAGAACAAACTGTTGCCATCGTTAAACTAGTTACTACTATACTGAGCCATGAATGTCTGTGTCCCACGTGTGACGTCACTCCACGTTGGCCAGCCCCCCTCATTAATGATTATGAACAGGTGACGTCCTACACATGGTGCCCTGTCATTAATAACCATAAGCGGGTGACGTCACTCCACATCGAACAGCCCCCCTCATTAATAATCATGAAGAGGTGACTTCCTCCAAATGGACACTCCACCATTAATAATAATTAGCGGGTGACGTCACTCCACATGGGGGCGCAAGGTGCCTCCTCCCCCCTCCTCAGCGTCAACTTACAACCCTCACTCCAAAGGCAGAACCCTCACGTCACGCGATCTCCGTAACGCTATTGAGACATAGAAGTAAAAGGACGTCATGATGACTAAGGCGTTATACGTGTCAAATGAAATAATTCTGTGTCACCGCGGCCTTACAAATTGCACACAAATTCATGCAATGAATATCACGTCGCGGTCTGCTTTTCACTTGCAAGATTCAGATTTACTCAAATACACCCGTCCTTGGACGGGCAAAGCGCTAGTTGGAAATGTTTGGCCTGCTTTCGTAAACGTATTTATTTTTTACAAAATGCACATGTGGCAATATACTCATCAGTTGTGGAGTTAACATCAATAATGATTAAATGAAAGAACATGATAATTTATTTTCGCATGGGTCAAGGAGACTGTTTGATCATACTTCGCCACTTTAGCCAGGGACTGGTTCAAATATCAGATTATGATGCTAGATGTGGCCAGGATTCTCATCGCCCTAAAAAACTAACAGAACCAGAGGTGAAAACCTCTAATCTAATAACACCACTTGTGTCATGAGCTAACATTACCCAGAATAAGTTTTTTAGGGGCTTTGCTCAAAAACCTGACCATCAGTTAAGTGTTTAATAATTAAAAATGGTTAATTTCCTTTACAAATGAGCGTTTTTATCATATAGTTTTCATTTTTAACATTCATTTATTTCACTTTTATTTTTTATTACAGCCACGTAAAAGCTGGGCATAAAATTTTCGTGACTGCAGAAATTCACATTCTATGGTTCTTTACCGAAAGAACCATAGAATATGTAAAAGCCTTTGAAGGGCCCATAGAGTAAAGGTACAGAATTCTGGTTCGTATCGGGATAGTGGGAGCAACCCAACTCATACTTACCTGACAGGGGCGGCACCATGATCAGTTAGGTGGTCCTCCCAGGGCGAGGCTCATCCATTGCACTGCGGGTGGGTTGACCCCTGCGATTTCCCCAAATGCGGGAAACTCGACTGTGTAATTTGTGGTACTGGGGGACTGCGTTCGCGCTATCCCCCGATAATAATGAAAAAATATATATTTTAGGCGCATTAAAGTTTTATAACATTCCAAAAATTGCACGCAGGAGCGATAATGGCGAAAGTCATTATTTTTTTTACTGCAGTGAGCCAGAACAAACTGTCGCCATCGTTAAACTAGTTACTACTATAATGAGCCATGAATGTCTGTGTCCCACGTGTGACGTCACTCCACGTTGGCCAGCCCCCCTCATTAATGATTCATGAACAGGTGACGTCCTACACATGGTGCCCCGTCCATTAATAACCATAAGCGGGTGACGTCACTCCACATCGAACAGCCCCCCTCATTAATAATCATGAAGAGGTGACTTCCTCCAAATGGACACTCCACCATTAATAATAATTAGCGGGTGACGTCACTCCACATGGGGGCGCGAGGTGCCTCCTCCCCCCTCCTCAGCGTCAACTTACAACCCTCACTCTAAAGGCAGAACCCTCACGTCACGCGATCTCCGTAACGCTATTGAGACATAGAAGTAAAAGGACGTCATGATGACTAAGGCGTTATACGTGTTAAATGAAATAAGTCTGTGTCACCGCGGCCTTACAAATTGCACACAAATTCATGCAATGAATATCACGTCGCGGTCTGCTTTTCACTTGCAAGATTCAGATTTACTCAAATACACCCGTCCTTGGACGGGCAAAGCGCTAGTTGGAAATGTTTGGCCTGCTTTCGCAAGCATATTTATTTTTTAGAAAATGCACGTGGCAATACACTCATCAGTTGTGGAGTTAACATCAATAACGATTAAATGAAAGAACATGATAATTTATTTTCGCATGGGTCAAGGAGACTGTTTGATCATACTTCCCCACTTTGGCCAGGGACTGGTTCAAATATCAGTTTATGATGCTAGATGTGGCCAGGATTCTCATCGCCCGACAAAACTTACAGAACCAGAGGTGAAAACCTCTAATCTAGTAACGCCACTTGTGTCGTGAGCTAACATTACCCAGAATACGTTTTTTAGGGGCTTTGCCCAAAAACCTGACCGTCAGTTAAGTGTTTAATAATTAAAAAATGGTTAATTACCTTTACAAATGAGCGTTTTAATCATATAGTTTTCATTTTTAACATTCATTTATTTCACTTTAATTTTTTATTACAGCCACGTAAAAGCTGGGCTTAAAATTTTCGTGACTGCAGAAATTCACATTCTATGGTTCTTTACCGAAAGAACCATAGAATATGTAAAAGCCTTTGAAGGGCCCATAGAGTAAAGGTACAGGGTTGGGGATCGTATCGGGATAGTGGGAGCAACCAACTCATACTTACCTGACAGGGGCGGCACCATGATCAGTTAGGTGGTCCTCCCAGGGCGAGGCTCATCCATTGCACTGCGGGTGGGTTGACCCCTGCGATTTCCCCAAATGCGGGAAACTCGACTGTGTAATTTGTGGTACTGGGGGACTGCGTTCGCGCTATCCCCCGATAATAATGAAAAAATATATATTTTAGGCGCATTAAAGTTTTATAACATTCCAAAAATTGCACGCAGGAGCGATAATGGCGAAAGTCATTATTTTTTTTACTGCAGTGAGCCAGAACAAACTGTCGCCATCGTTAAACTAGTTACTACTATAATGAGCCATGAATGTCTGTGTGTCCCACGTGTGACGTCACTCCACGTTGGCCAGCCCCCCTCATTAATGATTATGAACAGGTGACGTCCTACACATGGTGCCCCGTCATTAATAACCATAAGCGGGTGACGTCACTCCACATCGACCAGCCCCCCTCATTAATAATCATGAAGAGGTGACTTCCTCCAAATGGACACTCCACCATTAATAATATTTGGCGGGTGACGTCACTCCACATGGGGGCGCGAGGTGCCTCCTCCCCCCTCCTCAGCGTCAACTTACAACCCTCACTCCAAAGGCAGAACCCTCACGTCACGCGATCTCCGTAACGCTATTGAGACATAGAAGTAAAAGGACGTCATGATGACTAAGGCGTTATACGTGTTAAATGAAATAAGTCTGTGTCACCGCGGCCTTACAAATTGCACACAAATTCATGCAATGAATATCACGTCGCGGTCTGCTTTTCACTTGCAAGATTCAGATTTACTCAAATACACCCGTCCTTGGACGGGCAAAGCGCTAGTTGGAAATGTTTGGCCTGCTTTCGCAAACATATTTATTTTTTACAAAATGCACATGTGGCAATATACTCATCAGTTGTGGAGTTAACATCAATAATGATTAAATGAAAGAACATGATAATTTATTTTCGCATGGGTCAAGGAGACTGTTTGATCATACTTCGCCACTTTGCCAGGGACTGGTTCAAATATCAGATTATGATGCTAGATGTGGCCAGGATTCTCATCGCCCTACAAAACTACAGAACCAGAGGTGAAAACCTCTAATCTAATAACACCACTTGTGTCAGTGAGCTAACATTACCCAGAATAAGTTTTTTAGGGGCTTTGCTCAAAAACCTGACCATCAGTTAAGTGTTTAATAATTTAAAAATGGTTAATTTCCTTTACAAATGAGCGTTTTAATCATATAGTTTTCATTTTTAACATTCATTTATTTCACTTTTATTTTTTATTACAGCCACGTAAAAGCTGGGCATAAAATTTTCGTGACTGCAGAAATTCACATTCTATGGTTCTTTACCGAAAGAACCATAGAATATGTAAAAGCCTTTGAAGGGCCCATAGAGTAAAGGTACAGAATTCTGGTTCGTATCGGGATAGTGGGAGCAACCCAACTCATACTTACCTGACAGGGGCGGCACCATGATCAGTTAGGTGGTCCTCCCAGGGCGAGGCTCATCCATTGCACTGCGGGTGGGTTGACCCCTGCGATTTCCCCAAATGCGGGAAACTCGACTGTGTAATTTGTGGTACTGGGGGACTGCGTTCGCGCTATCCCCCGATAATAATGAAAAAATATATATTTTAGTCGCATTAAAGTTTTATAACATTCCAAAAATTGCACGCAGGAGCGATAATGGCGAAAGTCATTATTTTTTTGACTGCAGTGAGCCAGAACAAACTGTTGCCATCGTTAAACTAGTTACTACTATAATGAGCCATAAATGTCTGTGTCCCACGTGTGACGTCACTCCACGTTGGCCAGCCCCCCTCATCAATAATCATGAAGAGGTGACTTCCTCCAAATGGACACTCCACCATTAATAATAATTAGCGGGTGACGTCACTCCACATCGAACAGCCCCCCTCATTAATAATCATGAAGAGGTGACTTCCTCCAAATGGACACTCCACCATTAATAATAATTAGCGGGTGACGTCACTCCACATGGGGGCGCGAGGTGCCTCCTCCCCCCTTCTCAGCGTCAATTTACAACCCTCACTCCAAAGGCAGAACCCTCACGTCACGCGATCTCCGTAACGCTATTGAGACATAGAAGTAAAAGGACGTCATGATGACTAAGGCGTTATACGTGTCAAATGAAATAAGTCTGTGTCACCGCGGCCTTACAAATTGCACACAAATTCATGCAATGAATATCACGTCGCGGTCTGCTTTTCACTTGCAAGATTCAGATTTACTCAAATACACCCGTCCTTGGACGGGCAAAGCGCTAGTTGGAAATGTTTGGCCTGCTTTCGTAAACGTATTTATTTTTTACAAAATGCACATGTGGCAATATACTCATCAGTTGTGGAGTTAACATCAATAATGATTAAATGAAAGAACATGATAATTTATTTTCGCATGGGTCAAGGAGACTGTTTGATCATACTTCGCCACTTTGCCCAGGGACTGGTTCAAATATCAGATTATGATGCTAGATGTGGCCAGGATTCTCATCGCCCTAAAAAACTAACAGAACCAGAGGTGAAAACCTCTAATCTAATAACACCACTTGTGTCATGAGCTAACATTACCCAGAATAAGTTTTTTAGGGGCTTTGCTCAAAAACCTGACCATCAGTTAAGTGTTTAATAATTTAAAAATGGTTAATTTCCTTTACAAATGAGCGTTTTTATCATATAGTTTTCATTTTTAACATTCATTTATTTCACTTTTATTTTTTATTACAGCCACGTAAAAGCTGGGCATAAAATTTTCGTGACTGCAGAAATTCACATTCTATGGTTCTTTACCGAAAGAACCATAGAATATGTAAAAGCCTTTGAAGGGCCCATAGAGTAAAGGTACAGAATTCTGGTTCGTATCGGGATAGTGGGAGCAACCCAACTCATACTTACCTGACAGGGGCGGCACCATGATCAGTTAGGTGGTCCTCCCAGGGCGAGGCTCATCCATTGCACTGCGGGTGGGTTGACCCCTGCGATTTCCCCAAATGCGGGAAACTCGACTGTGTAATTTGTGGTACTGGGGGACTGCGTTCGCGCTATCCCCCGATAATAATGAAAAAATATATATTTTAGGCGCATTAAAGTTTTATAACATTCCAAAAATTGCACGCAGGAGCGATAATGGCGAAAGTCATTATTTTTTTTACTGCAGTGAGCCAGAACAAACTGTCGCCATCGTTAAACTAGTTACTACTATAATGAGCCATGAATGTCTGTGTCCCACGTGTGACGTCACTCCACGTTGGCCAGCCCCCCTCATTAATGATTATGAACAGGTGACGTCCTACACATGGTGCCCCGTCATTAATAACCATAAGCGGGTGACGTCACTCCACATCGAACAGCCCCCCTCATTAATAATCATGAAGAGGTGACTTCCTCCAAATGGACACTCCACCATTAATAATAATTAGCGGGTGACGTCACTCCACATGGGGGCGCGAGGTGCCTCCTCCCCCCTCCTCAGCGTCAACTTACAACCCTCACTCTAAAGGCAGAACCCTCACGTCACGCGATCTCCGTAACGCTATTGAGACATAGAAGTAAAAGGACGTCATGATGACTAAGGCGTTATACGTGTTAAATGAAATAAGTCTGTGTCACCGCGGCCTTACAAATTGCACACAAATTCATGCAATGAATATCACGTCGCGGTCTGCTTTTCACTTGCAAGATTCAGATTTACTCAAATACACCCGTCCTTGGACGGGCAAAGCGCTAGTTGGAAATGTTTGGCCTGCTTTCGCAAGCATATTTATTTTTTAGAAAATGCACGTGGCAATACACTCATCAGTTGTGGAGTTAACATCAATAACGATTAAATGAAAGAACATGATAATTTATTTTCGCATGGGTCAAGGAGACTGTTTGATCATACTTCCCCACTTTGGCCAGGGACTGGTTCAAATATCAGATTATGATGCTAGATGTGGCCAGGATTCTCATCGCCCGACAAAACTTACAGAACCAGAGGTGAAAACCTCTAATCTAGTAACGCCACTTGTGTCGTGAGCTAACATTACCCAGAATACGTTTTTTAGGGGCTTTGCCCAAAAACCTGACCGTCAGTTAAGTGTTTAATAATTAAAAAATGGTTAATTTCCTTTACAAATGAGCGTTTTAATCATATAGTTTTCATTTTTAACATTCATTTATTTCACTTTTATTTTTTATTACAGCCACGTAAAAGCTGGGCTTAAAATTATCGTGACTGCAGAAATTCACATTCTAAGGTTCTTTACCGAAAGAACCATAGAATATGTAAAAGCCTTTGAAGGGCCCATAGAGTAAAGGTACAGGAATTCTGGTTCGTATCGGGATAGTGGGAGCAACCCAACTCATACTTACCTGACAGGGGCGGCACCATGATCAGTTAGGTGGTCCTCCCAGGGCGAGGCTCATCCATTGCACTGCGGGTGGGTTGACCCCTGCGATTTCCCCAAATGCGGGAAACTCGACTGTGTAATTTGTGGTACTGGGGGACTGCGTTCGCGCTATCCCCCGATAATAATGAAAAGATATATATTTTAGTCGCATTAAAGTTTTATAACATTCCAAAAATTGCACGCAGGAGCGATAATGGCGAAAGTCATTATTTTTTTGACTGCAGTGAGCCAGAACAAACTGTCGCCATCGTTAAACTAGTTACTACTATAATGAGCCATGAATGTCTGTGTCCCACGTGTGATGTCACTCCACGTTCGTGTGACGTCACTCCACGTTGGCCAGCCCCCCTCATTAATGATTATGAACAGGTGACGTCCTACACATGGTGCCCCTGTCATTAATAACCATAAGCGGGTGACGTCACTCCACATCGAACAGCCCCCCTCATTAATAATCATGAAGAGGTGACTTCCTCCAAATGGACACTCCACCATTAATAATATTAGCGGGTGACGTCACTCCACATGGGGGCGCGAGGTGCCTCCTCCCCCCTCCTCAGCGTCAACTTACAACCCTTCACTCCAAAGGCAGAACCCTCACGTCACGCGATCTCCGTAACGCTATTGAGACATAGAAGTAAAAGGACGTCATGATGACTAAGGCGTTATACGTGTTAAATGAAATAAGTCTGTGTCACCGCGGCCTTACAAATTGCACACAAATTCATGCAATGAATATCACGTCGCGGTCTGCTTTTCACTTGCAAGATTCAGATTTACTCAAATACACCCGTCCTTGGACGGGCAAAGCGCTAGTTGGAAATGTTTGGCCTGCTTTCGTAAACGTATTTATTTTTTACAAAATGCACATGTGGCAATATACTCATCAGTTGTGGAGTTAACATCAATAATGATTAAATGAAAGAACATGATAATTTATTTTCGCATGGGTCAAGGAGACTGTTTGATCATACTTCGCCACTTTGCCCAGGGACTGGTTCAAATATCAGATTATGATGCTAGATGTGGCCAGGATTCTCATCGCCCTAAAAAACTAACAGAACCAGAGGTGAAAACCTCTAATCTAATAACACCACTTGTGTCATGAGCTAACATTACCCAGAATAAGTTTTTTAGGGGCTTTGCTCAAAAACCTGACCATCAGTTAAGTGTTTAATAATTAAAAATGGTTAATTTCCTTTACAAATGAGCGTTTTAATCATATAGTTTTCATTTTTAACATTCATTTATTTCACTTTTATTTTTTATTACAGCCACGTAAAAGCTGGGCATAAAATTTTCGTGACTGCAGAAATTCACATTCTATGGTTCTTTACCGAAAGAACCATAGAATATGTAAAAGCCTTTGAAGGGCCCATAGAGTAAAGGTACAGAATTCTGGTTCGTATCGGGATAGTGGGAGCAACCCAACTCATACTTACCTGACAGGGGCGGCACCATGATCAGTTAGGTGGTCCTCCCAGGGCGAGGCTCATCCATTGCACTGCGGGTGGGTTGACCCCTGCGATTTCCCCAAATGCGGGAAACTCGACTGTGTAATTTGTGGTACTGGGGGACTGCGTTCGCGCTATCCCCCGATAATAATGAAAAAATATATATTTTAGGCGCATTAAAGTTTTATAACATTCCAAAAATTGCACGCAGGAGCGATAATGGCGAAAGTCATTATTTTTTTTACTGCAGTGAGCCAGAACAAACTGTCGCCATCGTTAAACTAGTTACTACTATAATGAGCCATAAATGTCTGTGTCCCACGTGTGACGTCACTCCACGTTGGCCAGCCCCCCTCATCAATAATCATGAAGAGGTGACTTCCTCCAAATGGACACTCCACCATTAATAATAATTAGCGGGTGACGTCACTCCACATCGAACAGCCCCCCTCATTAATAATCATGAAGAGGTGACTTCCTCCAAATGGACACTCCACCATTAATAATAATTAGCGGGTGACGTCACTCCACATGGGGGCGCGAGGTGCCTCCTCCCCCCTTCTCAGCGTCAATTTACAACCCTCACTCCAAAGGCAGAACCCTCACGTCACGCGATCTCCGTAACGCTATTGAGACATAGAAGTAAAAGGACGTCATGATGACTAAGGCGTTATACGTGTCAAATGAAATAAGTCTGTGTCACCGCGGCCTTACAAATTGCACACAAATTCATGCAATGAATATCACGTCGCGGTCTGCTTTTCACTTGCAAGATTCAGATTTACTCAAATACACCCGTCCTTGGACGGGCAAAGCGCTAGTTGGAAATGTTTGGCCTGCTTTCGCAAACATATTTATTTTTTACAAAATGCACATGTGGCAATACACTCATCAGTTGTGGAGTTAACATCAATAATGATTAAATGAGAGAACATGAGAATTTATTTTCGCATGGGTCAAGGAGACTGTTTGATCATACTTCGCCACTTTGCCCAGGGACTGGTTCAAATATCAGATTATGATGCTAGATGTGGCCAGGATTCTCATCGCCCGACAAAACTTACAGAACCAGAGGTGAAAACCTCTAATCTAGTAACGCCACTTGTGTCGTGAGCTAACATTACCCAGAATACGTTTTTTAGGGGCTTTGCCCAAAAACCTGACCGTCAGTTAAGTGTTTAATAATTAAAAAATGGTTAATTTCCTTTACAAATGAGCGTTTTAATCATATAGTTTTCATTTTTAACATTCATTTATTTCACTTTTATTTTTTATTACAGCCACGTAAAAGATGGGCTTAAAATTATCGTGACTGCAAAAATTCACATTCTAAGGTTCTTTACCGAAAGAACCATAGAATATTTAAAAGCCTTTGAAGGGCCCATAGAGTAAAGGTACAGGGTTCTGGTTCGTATCGGGATAGTGGGAGCAACCCAACTCATACTTACCTGACAGGGGCGGCACCATGATCAGTTAGGTGGTCCTCCCAGGGCGAGGCTCATCCATTGCACTGCGGGTGGGTTGACCCCTGCGATTTCCCCAAATGCGGGAAACTCGACTGTGTAATTTGTGGTACTGGGGGACTGCGTTCGCGCTATCCCCCGATAATAATGAAAAAATATATATTTTAGGCGCATTAAAGTTTTATAACATTCCAAAAATTGCACGCAGGAGCGATAATGGCGAAAGTCATTATTTTTTTGACTGCAGTGAGCCAGAACAAACTGTCGCCATCGTTAAACTAGTTACTACTATAATGAGCCATGAATGTCTGTGTGTCCCACGTGTGACGTCACTCCACGTTGGCCAGCCCCCCTCATTAATAATCATGAAGAGGTGACTTCCTCCAAATGGACACTCCACCATTAATAATAATTAGCGGGTGACGTCACTCCACATCGAACAGCCCCCCTCATTAATAATCATGAAGAGGTGACTTCCTCCAAATGGACACTCCACCATTAATAATAATTAGCGGGTGACGTCACTCCACATGGGGGAGCGAGGTGCCTCCTCCCCCCTCCTCAGCGTCAACTTACCACCCTCACTCTAAAGGCAGAACCCTCACGTCACGCGATCTCCGTAACGCTATTGAGACATAGAAGTAAAAGGACGTCATGATGACTAAGGCGTTATACGTGTTAAATGAAATAAGTCTGTGTCACCGCGGCCTTACAAATTGCACACAAATTCATGCAATGAATATCACGTCGCGGTCTGCTTTTCACTTGCAAGATTCAGATTTACTCAAATACACCCGTCCTTGGACGGGCAAAGCGCTAGTTGGAAATGTTTGGCCTGCTTTCGCAAACATATTTATTTTTTACAAAATGCACATGTGGCAATACACTCATCAGTTGTGGAGTTAACATCAATAATGATTAAATGAGAGAACATGAGAATTTATTTTCGCATGGGTCAAGGAGACTGTTTGATCATACTTCGCCACTTTGGCCAGGGACTGGTTCAAATATCAGATTATGATGCTAGATGTGGCCAGGATTCTCATCGCCCGACAAAACTTACAGAACCAGAGGTGAAAACCTCTAATCTAGTAACGCCACTTGTGTCGTGAGCTAACATTACCCAGAATACGTTTTTTAGGGGCTTTGCCCAAAAACCTGACCGTCAGTTAAGTGTTTAATAATTAAAAAATGGTTAATTTCCTTTACAAATGAGCGTTTTAATCATATAGTTTTCATTTTTAACATTCATTTATTTCACTTTTATTTTTTATTACAGCCACGTAAAAGATGGGCTTAAAATTATCGTGACTGCAAAAATTCACATTCTAAGGTTCTTTACCGAAAGAACCATAGAATATTTAAAAGCCTTTGAAGGGCCCATAGAGTAAAGGTACAGGGTTCTGGTTCGTATCGGGATAGTGGGAGCAACCCAACTCATACTTACCTGACAGGGGCGGCACCATGATCAGTTAGGTGGTCCTCCCAGGGCGAGGCTCATCCATTGCACTGCGGGTGGGTTGACCCCTGCGATTTCCCCAAATGCGGGAAACTCGACTGTGTAATTTGTGGTACTGGGGGACTGCGTTCGCGCTATCCCCCGATAATAATGAAAAAATATATATTTTAGTCGCATTAAAGTTTTATAACATTCCAAAAATTGCGTGCAGGAGCGATAATGGTTAAAGTCATTATTTTTAAATCCTTTATATTAAGTTCGCGTGCTTGCTTGCTTGCTTGCGTGCTTGCGTGCTTGCTTGCTTGCTTAGGACCGTGCAAATATTTCGGTAGTTTTTTAACCCACTTCCCGTGATCCAATCGAGCTGACATTTTCCACACAGACTCGTTGTGCCAGACAATTATTGTTCGTGAAAAAAAATCCCAAAATTTTACACTTTTTAGGAAAAAAAAATTCTTTTACATATATTCAAATAGAACGCATTCATGGCTTTGGCTGAACGTCAGAGTGTAAGAGCCCAGAGCGTAACCCCTCCACAGGCCGTGGCGGAGTAGCGCAGTTGGTAGCGCCCTCGCTTCCCATGCCAAAGGTCGCGGGATCGATCCCTGCGTCCTCCACAGGCGAATATATTTTTAAATCCTTTATATTAAGTTCGCTTGCTTGCTTAGGACCGTGCAAATCTTTCGCTCGTTTTTTAACCCACTTCCCGTGATCCAATCGAGCTGACATTTTCCACACAGACTCGCTGTGTGTGACAATTAATTTTCGTGAAAAAAATCCAAAATTTTACACTGTTTAGGGAAAACAAATTAAATATTTAATTACCAATTGCTTAATGGTGGCAGACAATCATCTGACGCATAGGTGGCAGCCATCTCAAGCCAGAGGACGAGAGGACTCTAGCTACCACGCATATAAAGGATTTATAGTGAAAAACTTCGTTTTTACGGGTTTACTTGTTTTGACTGCAGTGAGCCAGAACAAACTGTTGCCATCGTTAAACTAGTTACTACTGTAGTAGAGTTACCCACTCGATATTCACAAACTGGGAGAGCTAATCGTTGACAAGGTTTTCCCGCTCAAACTCACGGTCAGGGTCTCACAAGTTGTGAGAGCTGACCGTAAGCAAGGTTTTCCCGCGCGACCTAACGGTCAGGGTCAGATAGGGTGAATTGGGATCGAAAAGCAGATTGGGAACGACCAATCACAGGGTTCCACAAGGTGGCCGGGGATTGGACAACCCGGCCAAGAACAAGTATAAAGCCAGAGCGCTCAGAGCTCTCGGGGAGTTCGACGACACGAAGACCCAAGACGGCGGAAGAAGCATAGGACCCTGGACCAAGCCCTCCAGCCCTTATAAGGGCTAGGGTTCAGAGTAACCAGTGGTCAGGGAGACATCTCCCTAGGTCCAGTCAGAGGACACTGAAGGAGCGGGGTATGAGTAGCCTGTAGGCTTGTACGTTCGGAGTGTAACGGGTGAGGGGACCGTATACCCCTCAGTGCATAGGGACTGTATTCACAAATAAAAGTGTGTGCTACTAAAAGACGTCGAAGAGTCCGTCTGTACAACACTACATTGGCGTCAGAAGATGGAAACAAGACGAACGAACCGCACGCGAAGTCCTGATGCAAGCTCCGACTCACCCGTGGGTGCTGCGGGCGGCTCTGTACAACACTACACTACTATAATGAGCCATGAATGTCTGTGTGTCCCTCGTGTGACGTCACTCCACGTTGGCCAGCCCCCCTCATTAATGATTATGAACAGGTGACGTCCTACACATGGTGCCCCGTCATTAAAAACCATAAGCGGGTGACGTCACTCCACATCGAACAGCCCCCCTCATTAATAATCATGAAGAGGTGACTTCCTCCAAATGGACACTCCACCATTAATAATTTTTGGCGGGTGACGTCACTCCACATGGGGGCGCGAGGTGCCTCCTCCCCCCTCCTCAGCGTCAACTTACAACCCTCACTCTAAAGGCAGAACCCTCACGTCACGCGATCTCCGTAACGCTATTGAGACATAGAAGTAAAAGGACGTCATGATGACTAAGGCGTTATACGTGTTAAATGAAATAAGTCTGTGTCACCGCGGCCTTACAAATTGCACACAAATTCATGCAATGAATATCACGTCGCGGTCTGATTTTCACTTGCAAGATTCAGATTTACTCAAATACACCCGTCCTTGGACGGGCAAAGCGCTAGTTGGAAATGTTTCGCCTGCTTTCGCAAACATATTTATTTTTTACAAAATGCACATGTGGCAATATACTCATCAATTGTGGAGTTAACATCAATAATGATTAAATGAAAGAACATGATAATTTATTTTCGCATGGGTCAAGGAGACTGTTTGATCATACTTCGCCACTTTGCCCAGGGACTGGTTCAAATATCAGATTATGATGCTAGATGTGGCCAGGATTCTCATCGCCCGACAAAAATTACAGAACCAGAGGTGAAAACCTCTAATCTAGTAACGCCACTTGTGTCGTGATCTAACATTACCCAGAATAAGTTTTTAGGGGCTTTGCCCAAAAACCTGACCGTCAGTTAAGTGTTTAATAGTTAAAAAAATTGTTAATTTCCTTTACAAATTAGCGTTTTAATCATATAGTTTTCATTTTTAACATTCATTTATTTCACTTTTATTTTTTATTACAGCCACGTAAAAGATGGGCTTAAAATTATCGTGATTGCAAAAATTCACATTCTAAGGTTCTTTACCGAAAGAACCATAGAATATTTAAAAGCCTTTGAAGGGCCCATAGAGTAAAGGTACAGGGTTCTGGTTCGTATCGGGATAGTGGGAGCAACCCAACTCATACTTACCTGACAGGGGCGGCACCATGATCAGTTAGGTGGTCCTCCCAGGGCGAGGCTCATCCATTGCACTGCGGGTGGGTTGACCCCTGCGATTTCCCCAAATGCGGGAAACTCGACTGTGTAATTTGTGGTACTGGGGGACTGCGTTCGCGCTATCCCCCGATAATAATGAAAAAATATATATTTTAGTCGCATTAAAGTTTTATAACATTCCAAAAATTGCGTGCAGGAGCGATAATGGTTAAAGTCATTATTTTTAAATCCTTTATATTAAGTTCGCGTGCTTGCTTGCTTGCGTGCTTGCGTGCTTGCTTGCTTGCTTAGGACCGTGCAAATATTTCGGTCGTTTTTTAACCCACTTCCCGTGATCCAATCGAGCTGACATTTTCCACACAGACTCGTTGTGCCAGACAATTATTGTTCGTGAAAAAAAAATCCCAAAATTTTACACTTTTTAGGAAAAAAAAAATTCTTTTACATATATTCAAATAGAACGCATTCATGGCTTTGGCTGAACGTCAGAGTGTAAGAGCCCAGAGCGTAACCCCTCCACAGGCCGTGGCGGAGTAGCGCAGTTGGTAGCGCCCTCGCTTCCCATGCCAAAGGTCGCGGGATCGATCCCTGCGTCCTCCACAGGCGAATATATTTTTAAATCCTTTATATTAAGTTCGCTTGCTTGCTTAGGACCGTGCAAATCTTTCGCTCGTTTTTTAACCCACTTCCCGTGATCCAATCGAGCTGACATTTTCCACACAGACTCGCTGTGTGTGACAATTAATTTTCGTGAAAAAAATCCAAAATTTTACACTGTTTAGGGAAAACAAATTAAATATTTAATTACCAATTGCTTAATGGTGGCAGACAATCATCTGACGCATAGGTGGCAGCCATCTCAAGCCAGAGGACGAGAGGACTCTAGCTACCACGCATATAAAGGATTTATAGTGAAAAACTTCGTTTTTACGGGTTTACTTGTTTTGACTGCAGTGAGCCAGAACAAACTGTTGCCATCGTTAAACTAGTTACTACTGTAGTAGAGTTACCCACTCGATATTCACAAACTGGGAGAGCTAATCGTTGACAAGGTTTTCCCGCTCAAACTCACGGTCAGGGTCTCACAAGTTGTGAGAGCTGACCGTAAGCAAGGTTTTCCCGCGCGACCTAACGGTCAGGGTCAGATAGGGTGAATTGGGATCGAAAAGCAGATTGGGAACGACCAATCACAGGGTTCCACAAGGTGGCCGGGGATTGGACAACCCGGCCAAGAACAAGTATAAAGCCAGAGCGCTCAGAGCTCTCGGGGAGTTCGACGACACGAAGACCCAAGACGGCGGAAGAAGCATAGGACCCTGGACCAAGCCCTCCAGCCCTTATAAGGGCTAGGGTTCAGAGTAACCAGTGGTCAGGGAGACATCTCCCTAGGTCCAGTCAGAGGACACTGAAGGAGCGGGGTATGAGTAGCCTGTAGGCTTGTACGTTCGGAGTGTAACGGGTGAGGGGACCGTATACCCCTCAGTGCATAGGGACTGTATTCACAAATAAAAGTGTGTGCTACTAAAAGACGTCGAAGAGTCCGTCTGTACAACACTACATTGGCGTCAGAAGATGGAAACAAGACGAACGAACCGCACGCGAAGTCCTGATGCAAGCTCCGACTCACCCGTGGGTGCTGCGGGCGGCTCTGTACAACACTACACTACTATAATGAGCCATGAATGTCTGTGTGTCCCTCGTGTGACGTCACTCCACGTCGGCCAGCCCCCCTCATTAATGATCATGAACAGGTGACGTCCTCCACATGGTGCCCCGTCATTAATAACCATAAGCGGGTGACGTCACTCCACATCGAACAGCCCCCCTCATTAATAATCGTGAGGAATAATCATGAAGAGGTGACTTCCTCCAAATGGACACTCCACCACATGGGGGCGCGAGGTGCCTCCTCCCCCCTCCTCAGCGTCAACTTACAACCCTCACTCTAAAGGCAGAACCCTCACGTCACGCGATCTCCGTAACGCTATTGAGACATAGAAGTAAAAGGACGTCATGATGACTAAGGCGTTATACGTGTTAAATGAAATAAGTCTGTGTCACCGCGGCCTTACAAATTGCACACAAATGCATGCAATGAATATCACGTCGCGGTCTGCTTTTCACTTGCAAGATTCAGATTTACTCAAATACACCCGTCCTTGGACGGGCAAAGCGCTAGTTGGAAATGTTTGGCCTGCTTTCGCAAACATATTTATTTTTTACAAAATGCACATGTGGCAATATACTCATCAATTGTGGAGTTAACATCAATAATGATTAAATGAAAGAACATGATAATTTATTTTCGCATGGGTCAAGGAGACTGTTTGATCATACTTCGCCACTTTGCCCAGGGACTGGTTCAAATATCAGATTATGATGCTAGATGTGGCCAGGATTCTCATCGCCCGACAAAATTTACAGAACCAGAGGTGAAAACCTCTAATCTAGTAACGCCACTTGTGTCGTGAGCTAACATTACCCAGAATAAGTTTTTAAGGGCTTTGCCCAAAAACCTGACCGTCAGTTAAGTGTTTAATAGTTAAAAAATGGTTAATTTCATTTACAAATTAGCGTTTTAATCATATAGTTTTCATTTTTAACATTCATTTATTTCACTTTTATTTTTTATTACAGCCACGTAAAAGCTGGGCTTAAAATTTTCGTGACTGCAGAAATTCACATTCTTTGGTTTTATATTCTTAGGTGTTTTCGGTAAAGTCACGTAGGTAAAACATCAAAATTAATAAAAATAATAAAATAAAAATAAAGATCACGACGTTTGTATGTAAAAGCCTTTGAAGGGCCCATAGAGTAAAGGTACAGGGTTCTGGTTCGTATCGGGATAGTGGGAGCAACCCAACTCATACTTACCTGACAGGGGCGGCACCATGATCAGTTAGGTGGTCCTCCCAGGGCGAGGCTCATCCATTGCACTGCGGGTGGGTTGACCCCTGCGATTTCCCCAAATGCGGGAAACTCGACTGTGTAATTTGTGGTACTGGGGGACTGCGTTCGCGCTATCCCCCGATAATAATGAAAAAATATATATTTTAGTCGCATTAAAGTTTTATAACATGCCAAAAATTGCGCGCAGGAGCGATAATGGTTAAAGTCATTATTTTTAAATCCTTTATATTAAGTTCGCGTGCTTGCTTGCTTGCTTGCGTGCTTGCTTGCTTGCTTAGGACCGTGCAAATATTTCGGTCGTTTTTTAACCCACTTCCCGTGATCCAATCGAGCTGACATTTTCCACACAGACTCGTTGTGCCAGACAACTATTGTTCGTGAAAAAAAAATCCCAAAATTTTGCACTTTTTAGGCAAAAAAAAATGTATTTTACATATATTCAAATAGAACGCATTCATGGCTTTGGCTGAACGTCAGAGTGTAAGAGCCCAGAGCGTAACCCCTCCACAGGCCGTGGCGGAATAGCGCAGTTGGTAGCGCCCTCGCTTCCCATGCCAAAGGTCGCGGGATCGATCCCTGCGTCCTCCACAGGCGAATATATTTTTAAATCCTTTATATTAAGTTCGCTTGCTTGCTTAGGACCGTGGAAATCTTTCGCTCGTTTTTTAACCCACTTCCCGTGATCCAATCGAGCTGACATTTTCCACACAGACTCGCTGTGTGTGACAATTAATTTTCGTGAAAAAAAATCCAAAATTTTACACTGTTTAGGGAAAACAAATTAAATATTTAATTACCAATTGCTTAATGGTGGCAGACAATCATCTGACGCATAGGTGGCAGCCATCTCAAGCCAGAGGACTCTAGCCACCACGCATATAAAGGATTTATAGTGAAAAACTTCGTTTTTACGGGTTTACTTGTTTTGACTGCAGTGAGCCAGAACAAACTGTTGCCATCGTTAAACTAGTTACTACTGTAGTAGAGTTACCCACTCGATATTCACAAACTGGGAGAGCTAATCGTTGACAAGGTTTTCCCGCTCAAACTAACGGTCAGGGTCTCACAAGTTGTGAGAGCTGACCGTAAGCAAGGTTTTCCCGCGCGACCTAACGGTCAGGGTCAGATAGGGTGAATTGGGATCGAAAAGCAGATTGGGAACGACCAATCACAGGGTTCCACAAGGTGGCCGGGGATTGGACAACCCGGCCACGAACAAGTATAAAGCCAGAGCGCTCAGAGCTCTCGGGGAGTTCGACGACACGAAGACCCAAGACGGCGGAAGAAGCATAGGACCCTGGACCAAGCCCTCCAGCCCTTATAAGGGCTAGGGTTCAGAGTAACCAGTGGTCAGGGAGACATCTCCCTAGGTCCAGTCAGAGGACACTGAAGGAGCGGGGTATGAGTAGCCTGTAGGCTTGTACGTTGGAGTGTAACGGGTGAGGGGACCGTATACCCCTCAGTGCATAGGGACTGTATTCACAAATAAAAGTGTGTGCTACTAAAAGACGTCGAAGAGTCCGTCTGTACAACACTACATTGGCGTCAGAAGATGGAAACAAGACGAACGAACCGCACGCGAAGTCCTGATGCAAGCTCCGACTCACCCGTGGGTGCTGCGGGCGGCTCTGTACAACACTACACTACTATAATGAGCCATGAATGTCTGTGTGTCCCTCGTGTGACGTCACTCCACGTTGGCCAGCCCCCCTCATTAATGATTATGAACAGGTGACGTCCTACACATGGTGCCCCGTCATTAATAACCATAAGCGGGTGACGTCACTCCACATCGAACAGCCCCCCTCATTAATAATCATGAAGAGGTGACTTCCTCCAAATGGACACTCCACCATTAATAATATTTGGCGGGTGACGTCACTCCACATGGGGGCGCGAGGTGCCTCCTCCCCCCTCCTCAGCGTCAACTTACAACCCTCACTCCAAAGGCAGAACCCTCACGTCACGCGATCTCCGTAACGCTATTGAGACATAGAAGTAAAAGGACGTCATGATGACTAAGGCGTTATACGTGTTAAATGAAATAAGTCTGTGTCACCGCGGCCTTACAAATTGCACACAAATTCATGCAATGAATATCACGTCGCGGTCTGCTTTTCACTTGCAAGATTCAGATTTACTCAAATACAGCCGTCCTTGGACGGGCAAAGCGCTAGTTGGAAATGTTTGGCCTGCTTTCGCAAACATATTTATGTTTTACAAAATGCACATGTGGCAATACACTCATCAGTTGTGGAGTTAACATCAATAATGATTAAATGAAAGAACATGAGAATTTATTTTCGCATGGGTCAAGGAGACTGTTTGATCATACTTCGCCACTTTTGCCAGGGACTGGTTCAAATATCAGATTATGATGCTAGATGTGGCCAGGATTCTCATTGCCCGACAAAACTTACGGAACCAGAGGTGAAAACCTCTAATTTAGTAACACCACTTGTGTCATGAGTTAACATTATCCAGAATAATTTTTTAGGGGCTTTGCTCAAAAACCTGACCGTCAGTTAAGTGTTTAATAATTTTAAAAAGGGTTAATTTTCTACGCAAATTAGTGTTTTAATCATATAGTTTTCATTTTTAACATCCATTCATTTATTTAACTTTCATCTTTTTATTACAGCCACGAAAAAGCTGGGCTTAAAATGTTCGTGACTGCAGAAATTCACATTCGGTGAAGAACCATAGGATACCATTGGAACCTCAATTGCCAGTAAAAAATATGATAATTGTTTTTTTACCCTTTTATCTGGCAACAAAACTGACACCTTTGTGCGCCTTTTGGCGTCATCTGGTCCAATACCATGTGAGACTAGGCTGAGTGCGCCTTTTGGCGTCATCTGGTCCAACACCATGTGAGACGAGGCTCTAAGGAAAGCTGTCTCGGGTGTGGACCAATCAACTTCAAGGACAGTGCATACATTATCAGAGTTATGTTTTTTGTTTGCATTATGACTGCCGGTATTGTGGTCTATGCAAACATGACTCCTTGTATAAAATGTGTCAGTTTAGTTGCCAGATAAAAGGGTAAAAAAACAATGATCAACCATAAAATACGTAAAAGCCTTTGAAGGGCCCATAGAGTAAAGGTACAGGGTTGGGGTTCGTATAGGGATAGTGGGAGCAACCCAACTCATACTTACCTGACAGGGGTGGCACCATGATCAGTTAGGTGGTCCTCCCAGGGCGAGGCTCATCCATTGCACTGCGGGTGGGTTGACCCCTGCGATTTCCCCAAATGCGGGAAACTCGACTGTGTAATTTGTGGTACTGGGGGACTGCGTTCGCGCTATCCCCCGATAATAATGAAAACATATATCTTGTAGTCGCATTAAAGGTTTATAACATGCAAAAAATTGCTTGCAGGAGCGATAATGGTTAAGGTCATTATTTTTTGTGAATGCAGTTAGCCAGAACAAACCGTTGCCATCGGTAAACTAGTTACTACTATAATGAACCATGAATGTCTGTGTGTCCCTCGTGTGACGTCACTCCACATCGGCCAGCCCCCCTCATTAATAATCATGAACAGGTGACGTCCTCCACATGGTCCCCCGTCATTAATAACCATGAGCGTGTGACATCACTCTACATCGAACAGCACCCCTCATTAATAATAATGAAGAATAATCATGAAGAGGTGACTTCATCCAAATGGACACTCCACCATTAATAATAATTAGTGGGTGACGTCACTCCATATGCACGAATTAATAAGCAGTCACGCAAACGATGGCAGCGAAGCAACAGCAGTGGATGCCCCCGACAGGTCTGTCTCGTGTGCCGACCACCCAGTGACCGCCAGGTGGTGCTGTACACACACGGCGTGATCAGAACGTTGGTTTAAACCTAATGGCTGTGGTTAAATGTAGATACAGTGCGGAATTAAGCTAGTGTGGGGCCTGTAGCATATGCTATAAAGGGGCCCTAAATAAATAAATAAACACATACCTATTAAAGCACAATATTTTTGCTTGAATAGTAAAGTAATTGTATTTTTCATTTACTACACAGCCAGATAATACGACAAATCGCTAACCTTAAACACCCAGTCGTTCATAAAAGTTGAAGGCAGTATAGTACTATAGTAATAGAGAAAGTGCAGAATCACTGAATCGAATTCATAGCTTGAAAGCATTTAGCGTGGGGCCCTTTAAAGTGCGGGCCCCGTAGCATAAGTAGCTACTTTTGCTACTAGGATAATCCGGAACTGTGTAGGTACAGTAGAAGTTGCTGTCTTGGTTGGACTCATAGTAGCATCTGGGTACAAATTTGGTTCAGGCTACTGCTAGACTTCGGCTGAATAACTTGGTTAGGGATAATACTCAGGTCCGAGGGGATAATTTGGGTAAGGCTATCCTTTATCCAATTGACTCTTTCGGTTCTAACAAGTACGTATGTTATTTTGAGTGTTTAGCGTGACTAAGGAAATTAGAAAGACTGGCAGGTAGTATATAAAGTAGCTTGTTTTATATAATTACATATTTTAAGTTCAAGGCCATCTAAAGTGTTAGTTTTCTTTGATTAATGCAGCCTTCACTGGCACACACTTCGCATTAAATTCCACGTGTTTCGTCAATCGCCACACTGTACACCATTTCCAACGAGATGTTCCTTCTCAAGGGATTTTTTCAGGTGAAATATTTGAGCAAATTAATGAAAGACGAAACAACATCAACAACCAACTCGCATGTTTTAGATAGGTTCCTCGGCTACGCCATGTGTGATTTTGTAAGAAATTTTAATTTTAATTCAGTGGGTCATTATCTAATTTATATTTACAGAGCACCTTCACTCACAGCGCTTGACATAGCTTACAAAACAATGACAATGGAATGATGTAGTTGACTGGGGTGTACAAGGATTTAGGAATGAGTGACAGAGATCGAGGGTACTTGGGGATCACGAAAGGGTAGGGGAGGGAATGGAGGGGAGAAGATAATGGGCAATGCAGTCACTTCCCTATAATAGGGCTCTCTGCCTGACAGACTAACCGTGATTTTAATATTTATACTTTCTAATGAAATAAATGATACTCATATGGGACAGCCCGGAGCACACATCCTGTGGGTGACTTTGCCAGGAGTTGTCTGTTTTGGGTTGGGTCTCCCACGCAGTGGCCAGAGGTCCGCAGTGAGTGATGACGCTCGGCAAAAGGCTTTGCCGGATGAACTGCTAATGTCACCAACACAATGCACGCAGGGGACACACAACTCACGGGCGGTTAGATTAATTGTCGCAATTCGTGGCCGCGATTCAACAATCTGTTTGTGTCTCGTTTGCACCGTCTCATTTGCATTGGGTTTTCTCCTACAACATCAGAGTGCAGCGGCACATTAAATACGCACTACAATGACAATAGTTTAAAGCGATTTAAAGCATGTTTTTTTTTGGGGGGGGGGGGCAAAGCCATATTTGAGGGGGTGGGGGTCTGACTTTTTGTGACGCCATGTGACGAGGGGAGGGGTCAAAAATCGCCCAAAATGTCGTGACGTCATTTATGGACGGCCCCTAAGCCTACTCGCTAATAGAACTTGCCCCAACAGTGCTTTTTTTAATACGAAAATATCGATTCTTACACATGCTATTCGCGCAGCATGTATCGTGATCCTCAAGGATGTATATAAAACATGAATGTACAGGTACCCTGCAGGACAGTGGTTCTCAACATATCTTGCTAATCTACCCCTTGTTGAATTTTGTTTCAACCGAGTACCTCCTTGCCTGACCGAACATGGTTCTGAGAAATAAATGTATGAATAATGAACATCAATATTTTAACCAATTGTTCATTTTGTGAGGTATCCTAACGAGCTCGTAACTGCAAGGGAATACAAAAAAATATACGATGTGCATGCTTGACGTAATTTATTCGCGCTTACTGGCTACTCTTGGAAACCGCATTGTTAGCGTCCAACGAGTTTAGAAAGGTTTTTAATATCGTTGTAGGTGACCATATGGATTTAAATCTTATCGTAGCTATTTTATATTGGCAGATTTATACGTGATTATTCACCAGTGACTCTCGCGTATGATATAATGTCACACATTTATAAATCACGTAGGTAAAAAAATGAAATTAAAATGAATAAAAAATAAAAACAATAAAATCACGACGTTTCGGAGGCAACACAAGCTTGGGACATTGTCCATTACCCCGAGGGCTCCGCGTACCCCCGGCTAAGAGCCACTGCGAGCGTGGGACATGCCTCGTGCCCTCGTCACGTCCCTACTGGCGCGTGTCGCCGTGTGTGCGTGTCCACCGCGCGCCGTTCGGGGGAGCGGCCGTGCGGCGGTGAGCGCGCTGCGCTACGAACCCGGCCACCCAAATTCGATTCCCGTTCAGGGCCAACGTCAATGACGATTATCTGAACCGGTTTCCAGCCCTCACCTTGCGAGACTCAGTCTCAAATGAGTACCTGGTGCGGTGTATGAACATCGGCACAAGGGAGACAAAAACGGCCGAGCGTGGCGCTGGCCACCCACCCCCTCGTGTGCTATTCCAGCCTTCATAGGTGCTACTCGCTAACAGCACTTGCCCCAACCGTCTGTTAAGGCTATACGGGGGATCTTTGTCTTTCGACTGCGCGCCACACAGCACTAGGGCACAGTGGACAGCGACTCCAGCCCCCCGCCCCCGTGCCTAAGCCCCGCCCCAAAACATCGAGCCCCGCCTTCTTTAGATCAGTGCCCGGCCCCGCCCCCCTGCGCCCAACGTGCGAACGCGGTGCCGGGATGAGAGCGGCAGCGGAGTCACCGTCAACTTGTGGAGGAGGTGGAAGGGTTCCTGCTCCCTGCGCTCCTACGCGGAGACTCGGACTCTCCCTTCTCTCGCTCTCCCTCGCTCTGTCGCTCTCTCGTGCCCGGGAGGGTGGGTGACACGGAGCGGGCAGCATGGCCAGGTGAGCGGCGGGGGGTGGTGGGTGGGGGGAGAGATGAGTGGCCGTGAGTGAATGAATGGGAAGGGTGAGTGGAGGAGAGATTAAGTGGCCGTGAGTGAATGAATGAATGGGGATATGAGGTGCGTGGGGTGGGCAGGATAGGTGAGCAAGTTGGAGTACTGCCCTGTAGACTGGGAGGTAGAGATGATTGGTCTTGATTGGAGATGAGAGTGGACTGGCGCTTCGGCTATGAAGTGGGGAGATGATGAGTGAGTTGGTGAGTGGAGATGTGAATAATGAGATGAGCCGAGAGATGGTTGGGGAGTTGAGTGGAGAGGTGAACGGGGAGATGAGTGAAGAGTTGGGTTCAGTGGTGAGTCGGCTGAGTATAGAGGTTAGTGTAGAGATAAGTGTGGTAAGTGAAATGTGAATGGCATGAGTGGAGGATGGAGTTGCTGGATGGGTGTGGTGTGTGGCGAGGGTGCGGAGTGGTGAGAGGGGTGTCCAGCGGGGTGATTGTGAGCGGTCCGTTCATTTGAAGTTTAAGCCGGAGTTCGTGGTGTTCGTACCAGTGGCACGAGCTAGCGTCACACAAATATGTTCAGTAAGGACTTGCCGTTATTGCATTGCATACATGAGGGCGTCACGGTGGGGAGATGTTAACTACCTCGCCTGGTATGAGAAGGTCTTGGGTTCGATCTCGACCCCGATGCCTGCTGTATGTATATTTGGAATTCTCCCCGTGTCTACAGTACTATCCCCGTGGCTACCGAACTCTCCCCGTCTCTACCGAACTCTCCCCGTGGCTACAGAACTTTCCATGTGGCCGCGTATAATTTTCTTCGAGTCCTCCGGTTTTTCCCTCCGTAATTTAGAATCAACATGCATTTAGAGTATTTGTCTGATATAAAATTCCACGTGATATGCCACTTTGTTGAGCTATCATTTGTTGCCAGGTAGCTTCTGAAAAGCTCAGTGTTGAAATAAAATGTTTGAAAAAATAATACTGTAATATATTTTGAAATCCTTGCAAAAAATGTTTGCCAACACTAGCTACGCGTGGATGAAAATAACTACGCTCTGCACTCATGTGCGGGCATATATGTTTTTTTTCTGTACTTGACCAGATTGGTTCACTAAATTGTGGTTGCAATGCTTCCTTAACTGAGCTTGGGAGTGTGCATTGCCCTGCTCATTTGGGGAGTGGGCAGGCGATTGGGCAGGCGAGTGGCAGGGGTGTGGGCAGGAGAGTTGTCAGGTGAGTGGGCAAGGGAGTCGGCAGGGGCGTGCGTGGACATGCGAGTGGGTAGGCGAGTGGGCAGGGTTAGTGGGCACGGGCGTGGGCAGGTGAGTGGGCAGGGGCGTGAGCAGGTGAGTTGCCAGGCGAGTGGGCAGGGTTAGTGGGCAGGGGAGTGGGCAGGTGAGTGGGCAAGGGAGTGGGCAGGGGCGTGCGTGGACATGCGGGTGGGTAGGCGAGTGGGCAGGGTGAGTGGGCAGGGTGAGTGGCAGGGTGAGTGGGCAGGGTGAGTGGGCAAGGTGAGTGGGTATGGAAGTGGGCAAGGGAGTATGCAAGCGAATGGGCAGGGGAGTGGGTAGGTTGAGTGGGCAATCGAGTGGGCAGGGTAGTGGGCAGGGGGCAGGGGAGTGGGCAGGGGCGTGGGCAGGTGATAGGCAGGTGAGTGGGCAGGTGAGTTGGCAAGGGAGTAGGCAGGGGCGTGGGCAGGGGTGTGGGCAGGTAAGTGGATAGGGGAGTGGGTAGGGGAAGTTAGGACGTGAGTGGGCAGGAGTACATGCGATTGATCTCTCTGCTTTGCACACTCTAAGTTATATAAATGGGTTTTTGTTGTATGTGATGCGTTCCTTTAGCCTTGTATTTTTGTCCTAGTTGTACCGTTTAGATGCACGACTTTTCCATTCGGCACTTGACCGTGTACAGTTGTTTTTAGATGGGTTTGTTCGTGTTGTTTTTTTTGCTGGAACCAGGTTTCCATGGTGTAACCAGGTCCTCATAAAAATTAGCATCTATTGCCCAATGGGTTTTACCTCTGCCAATATAAATCTAATAAAACCTAGGCGATTGGGTGAGTGGGCAAGTGAGTGGGCAGGGGACTGGGCAGGGGACTGGGCAAGTGAGTGGGCAGGGGAGTGGGGAGGGGAGCGCGTACGGGGATGAGCAGGTGAGTGGGCAGGGGAGTAGGCAGGTGAGTGTGCAGGTGAACGGGCAGGTTAGTGGGTACGAGAGTGAGCAGGTGAGTGAGTAAGGGAGTGGACAGGGGAGTGGGCAGGGGAGTGAGCAGTCATTGTGGTGGGTGGTTGTTTTCCAGCTCGGCCGTCTTCCTGGGCAGCACGAGCAATGGCTGAGGTTGAGTTTGTGGGCCTCATTGTCCCTGAACCCAGACCAGTGGCTGGTGGCAGTCACATAATGTGTGAAGATTTCCCATAGTTTCCTACCCAGGTCAGTGTGAAGTATATTTAGACCAAAATAATTGTACTGAAGCATGTATTTCACTTGGGGAGTAGGCGGAACAATAGTTAGCGTACTGTTTTATTAACCTGTTGACCTGATTTAAATTCCCGACCATTGCTAATGTAATTGGCGAGCAATATTTGAACCAGTGCTCCCCCCGCCCGCCTCTTCACCAAACTGCATTGACCAGCTTGGTGAAGTATGAACAAGCAATCCCCATGCCCAATGCTGCATGAAGAGGCCTTCATCCAGTAGTTGATTGGCACAAGGCTGTAAGGAATTACGATTTGTTTTATATATCACGTGTAATTATGTAATTTATCAACCCAAACATTATACATGAGTCTTAAGACTTTCCGATGGCTGGTTATTTTGTTGTAATACCTGGGGCGGCAAACCTAGGTGATATATTAGGGGTATATACCCGTCAGCACTTTTCGCAGACAGAACTTAGTCAGAACATGAAACAAATTAAATCTATTTGGTTGGTTTGCTACAATTTGTTAACACCTGGTTTAACATAAATGGTCTAGGCAGGTCTGTTGCACCAAAGTAGTTTCCTTTCTGCAAACAGGGCTTTGAGTTTTATGTGAATGTCATAAACATTGAAAATGTTATCTCTTTTATTGACTACACAAACACAATGACCCCACTAAAGATGGTGTCACATTCGGTGACATCGGTTTGTGGTCTAGCCCATGGACTGTGGCCTGAGTTCCTTCATTTTAATCGGAGCAGCAAACGCGACAGTCTAGTACTATGAGGTTTCACGAACGCTTTGTGCTTCCTGTTTCCTGGCAGATTGATCTACCTTGAAGTGTGCGTGCCGTGCTTCCTGGGCGGACAGTGTAGCAAACAGCTTTGCTTGTGATGCTCAGATATCTGTTAGTCCTTTTCCAATTTTCTGCAAGAGTCGTATCACTCTCACGCTGTGTTGTCGGATACGGCAGTATCTAGGCTGAAGTGTATGATGCATTGAAAACACATGACAAGAATGGCATGCATATAATGGGCTTTTCCCTTTCTACACTGAGAGGATATTAATTTCACATCCATCCCGTCCCCTATGTAAATGTGTGGGAGGATTCAGTAGTCGACAATTGAGCCCATAATGTAGTGTACTGTGTATACATATGCTTTTGTTACGAGTAATTGCTAATGCAAGTAAGCTTACTATGCAATGGTCCCTAACAAAGCACCGCAGTTGTAAATCATCAGAGAGCGACCCTTAGTAATGCATGCTCACTGACCGCATGGGAGACCCTTTTTACATTGACAAATCGTGTTTTGTCACCTGTCTCACCGCTGGAACTACGCATCCACTCTCCAAATGCCACTCGTCAGTGTCGAGATCAAGGGTAAGGCCACGGCCATGTGTTCAAGATGATCGCACCAATTCTGACCCTTCGGTACAGAGTCTCCATTGTCGTCCCTGAGTCTCCCCTCGCAAGAGACATTCCTGTCAGTGCGCTGTGTCACCTGGTCACGGATGAAGTTCACGTGTGAGACCTGGCGTTGGACCACATGTCCAACCATCGCTAGGCCACGTCGATGCGGGACAGCCTGCGGTGCCCGCGGTCCCAGCGCGTGTGGGGGTGAGGCGTGGCGCCGTCGTTCCCGGCGTGAGCGTGCGAGCCCCATGCGGCGCATGCGTCAAACGAGTTCGCAACGGAGGGTTTTTCAGGCATGGAACCAGGGATTCCCCCCCACCTCCCTCACCCCTCACCCCCCCTCGCTCGTCCAATTCTCCATCCCCGAGTGTCTGCCACGATTCAGGGTCGCAATGCAATTTAATGATCGACACTTATTTGGTGTAATTTCTATCTTGACATGTGTTGTTTCCCATTATTTTCTGTCTCGCTTGTGTGCCGTTTGCGAGTTATTCGACTTAAAGTAACATTGTCGTTTACAGTAATTGCCCAAATCCAAAATACAGCTATCCCTCGATTTCTTAAATCGAAATGGCTTTTCCCATTAATTTAATAATACAAATTAGGGATGTGATTCAGACAGTCATTCCAACTCTACTCCTAACATAAAAATATACACCAATATCACTCTTCAAAATATAAAAATAATAGTCACAAAGAAGATATATTCAAACGATTGAATAATAGTTAATGAAAAATTCACAAATTTTCCTTTTCAGTGAACTCACCAAAACATGTGATGCATGTTGGAATGCCTGGAAAGGTGTTGTGGAGGCGTCACTTTTGCACTGCACGGGCACCGTGACGCTGTCGCGGCCTCCCGGGTAGCTTCTTGTTTGATGATCTCGTGGCGCGTGGCTGCAGTGAAATTTCTTTAACACGGAAATTGGATTTCGTTCGTCAAAAAGTGTCCATAATTTGTCCATTTCGCAAATGCGAAATTTCGTCAACCGAACGTTCGTAGATCGAAGGATACCTGTAGTTGATTCTCACATGACGCACAATCCGTTGCATGTATCCTGAGTGTAAGAATTTATTTTGAATCATTAACCATTTTATCGTTGCATGCCGGTCACTTTTATAACGGCACCCATGACCTCACCGTCAGAAACGAACCACCAGATTACCGCACGCAAGAAAGATTCAATGTGGCCCAGCTCCCGTATGGAATTGGACCCAAGCGTGTGTGTTTGTAAGGCACGCGGCACGAGCCACCGGGCTTGGTAAAGCTGTGCACGACGGGGAATCCCAATGCCGAGTGCTTACTATGAATAACACATTTGTGTAAATTATATTTTATTCAACTTGTTTATCCAGGAAAGTGTCAATAAGTCACCAGTGACTTGTTCAGGAGGGTCTTGCCATGTTTTCGCAGTGGAGTGCAATGTTGCTGCTGGCGCAATCACAATTTATTTACTTGGAAGTAATATTTAGCCAGAACCAATTTTATGGTGTGTTTTTTTTTTAGCTGTGGTAGGAAATGAAAAACGTGATTGTAATTTCTAATTATATCGAAAGCAGAAGAGGATGCGTTGTATTGTGCACAGTAACGGCTGATGCAGCGGGACACGTATTGAACCCGTTTAATTTTTGTAAATGTTGAAAATTACGATTTCTTTTCGAATAAAAACTCCTCAAAATCACGTAACGGTGCCGTGTTGAGTCGTTCGCTGCCACGTTGCCCACGACGGCTCACAATGCACTCACTGCGTTAGCAGCGACCGTCCTCACGTTCTCATTCATCGATGTCAGATCCAGAGAATACAAATCTTTGAAGGAATGGACAAAAATCTCTGGGTTTAATTTAAACTATGCAAAACTCTCGAAAATTACAAACACAGTGCTGTACCATATGTTTACACCAATATCACAAAAGCTTCAAATCAAGAGTGCTGTACCAGTTTATCATCTAGCCAGCCATGAATCAAGGCATTGTTAACAACATTTCTCTTAATTTTAGCCAAAACGCCTGAAAATAATAACGTTTCGAATGTAACTGTGCATCTAAAACAAACCTCTTTCAAGACCACCCCTTTGATTGTCTCTCTTATATTTTTTGCTTTTAAAGTTCATCACCGCAATGTCTGGGCGTCGATGTGAAACCTCTGATCTGGTATCGCCGCGCTCATTGCATACCATGCCTGGTGGTGCGTGTGGTACAGCCTGTGTAGATGAAAGGACCCCGTGGGAAAGCAGTCGTATGTATTAACTCGGATGCGACTGACATTAATTGAAATGATGAAAGTTCCCGGTTCAATGGAAGCGTAGAGTTAAAACAATGGCATAGATTTTTTATGAAATAACTTGCACGTCGCTGTAACGGAAAATTATGCTTTACAATTTTCGAATGCTGGAGTGTCAGTTTGCTGGCCCATGAGTGTAGATTATCTGGTGCATTTTCTTAACAAAATACTCATGCAAACCATTCCTGTGTATAACAATGAATAGTCATATATATTGGCCTCAAGATACAATAATGGGACGGTCTATTAGATGCGCATTTGTAAACAATTTTAATAATGACATAGATTAGCGAACAGCTAAGAGTCATCAATGTGTAAACATACTTCTATTATAAACTCCCGACGTTCCATTTGTCAAATAAATTATAAGAGCCTTTCAGAAGGGCCGAATCAAAAAGTGAAATAAAGTGGACCCCGTCCATAGATGTGGGGGTAAAAAGTTGATCCAACGGGTTTACAACAATTTTCGACCCCCCCCCCCCCAAAAAGAGTATTTCTACATACAATCGAGTACGTAGTATCTGCACACATTTGGGGGGGGGGGCTGGTGGGATAAGACATCAGTGGGGGCGATGCGCGAGGTGGATTGCGCCGAGAAGCCCTCCACGGGAGCTAGAATAAGGAGGCCACAGGTCACCGAAATTCTAGTTTATAAAATCCTCTCGGTGTGAAATGAGAATCTGGAAAGAATTATTGATCGATAACATGAAAATGTGACCTTGACTTGGGCGCTGTGTTTACCTATAATAATGATACATTTACATGTATTCATTACAAGTAGCTTCTTGCAATGTCACTCTTTTGTCAATCGACTGCTGGATGAAGGCCTCCCCATCCCATGTCCGTCATGGGGGTTATTGGGCCCACACTTCACCACGCTGGTGAATGTGTGGAGGAGGTGGCAAGGACGGGTTGAGATATCGCTCACCACTAACGAGAGCCGTGGCCGGGAATTGAACTCGGCGCGCTGTGTTCTAACCACTGCGGCCACGCCGCATTCCAATCTCATAGCTTGGCGTGGAGTCTGATTAAACAGCCACAAACGTTTGTTGGAGAGATTGTCCACACGTTATAGAGCAGTGGTGCTTAACCTTTACTGCGGCCTGCACCACTTTGGTTCTCAATCGTAAAAAAAGTATAATCTTAATAAACACATAGGTTTGATTAAACAAAGTAGTTGTACGTACGTGCCCATGCTTGATTTGTGTTTTTGATTATTTACCTTCTAAAAAAATATGGTCATGTCTCGCACCCCCAGAAAGGGCATCTCGCCCCCCCCCCCCAGGGGGAGCATGCACCCCAAGTTAAGAAGAGCCACTGCTGTAGAGTGTGAGTGTCTGTGTCTGTGTGGAGGGGTGGGGAGCTTGTCCTCATCAGTGGTGCCTGGACCCCTGGCAGGGTGTCGAATGCTTCTTCACGGAATGTTCTCTTTTCACGTTGATTGAGAACTGTGCAGCTGAAGTGATTCTGAAGGAATTCCAATATGTACGTATGTATGGCTGGCTCAAATACTGGGAGTATGTTAGTTTAATGGACATAGTTAAATGCTGCTGCTGCTTTTACTGTTGGGGACTGCAGAGCTCAACTTGAGAGTAATTGATTGGTCTGGTCTTTGTCTTGCAGAGGAGCCTTCCATGTTCTTTAGAGCAATGCGTTAGTGTTGGCTGTCGTTATGGGGCGGCAGGGTCGCGCAGTGGCAACACTCGTGCCTCACGGCAAGAAGGGCCTGGGTTCAATTCCTGATTTTAGTGCCTTTCTGTGTATAATGTCTACATTTTTCCACCGTTCTGTATGACTTTCCTCAAGTATGCTCTGCTTTCCTCAACGTTGATAAAACAACAACACAATTTAGATGGCATTGGCCAAAACCCAGGAAAGCCTCACCGAGTCTAGAGACTTTTTTCAGGAGTGTCCTGTCAGGTTTTCACAGGTAATTTTTCAATACTGGGATTGTTTTTGGCAATTACCAGTCAGATGTTGTTGTTTTTTTTTGCGAGGCGAGGAGAAAACTGGAGAACTCGCAGTAATCCCATGTAGAAGAGAACACACTGTCACCCGAGTCAGGAATCAAACCCAGGCCCTACTTGCTGAGACACGAGGGTCAGTCACCACTGCGCCACCCTGGGATGAGCACAACATTGTTGATGCTGCCGTTTCTCAATGAGTGAAACATATATATGGGTTATTTTCCAGTCTAGACAGCTGTCAGGGAGGAACAGAAGAGAGGGAAAGCTGCAGAGACAAAAGAGTGAACATGCATGCGTGCACAATTTATAGTGTTCGGCGGCGGAACGTTTATTCACTGCAAACGTAAACAGCAGGCCCCGATGTTATTCCAGCTATGTCCCAGAAGCACACAAAAAAACTTGCCAGAGATAATACATCACCTATGTCATTGGGTTAATAAACATGCTCCCTTGAATTAAATACACAGTCCTTGCCACATTAGGTACAAGCGCGTGATGAGCGAGGCTTCCAGGTTGAATGTTTACCGCTCGTGTAATGCGGTAAGATCGTGAATGAAAGTGCCTGTTACAGAAATAATAGTTGTGCAAGGCTCGCCGCTGTGGTGTGTCCTTCGTAGCCCGTGTGACACTGCACACATGTCCCAGCTTTGCTTTTGCAGAGAGAACCCATTGCAGTTTGTTTTTTATTCCTCCTGGTTTCAGCTGGCAGGTTCGATTTGTTGTTACTGTTGAGTATAGTGTGTTACTGCTTTCCCATGCCTTCAGGTTTTTTGGGTGTCTGAGTTTTTGGGTCTCTGTTTGAGTCTGTGTGAGTTTCTGTGTGAGTCTATGGGTCTCCGTTGTGAGTCTGTGTGGGTCTCTGTATGAGTCTGGATCTCTGTATGAGTCTGTGTGGGTCTCTGTGTGAGTCTCTGTGTGAGTTTCTATTGTGAGTGGGTGGCGGGGAGTGGTAGTGGAGCAGTTAGCGCTTCACTACAAAGCCGGCAACCCGACGTGAATTCCCGTTCACGGCCAACACTAGTGACGATTATCTGAACTGCTCCTGGCCCTCCCCTAGTTCGACTCAGCCTAAAATGGGTACCCGGTGCCAGAACCGGCCCTAGACCTTTGGGGGCCCTAAGCAAAATTTGGTTGGAGGCCCCTTTGATGTATGATTTTTTTCACCCACGAGCTCGCAGTGACTCTAAGGGGCCCTCTGCTGGCCACGGGGCCCTTTGCAATTGCAAGGGTCGCTTAGTGGCTGGGCCGGCTCTGCCCGGTGCGGTGTGTAAACATGAGCACTGGGGAGACAACGGCGGTCAGGCGTGGTGCTCGCAAAAATGATGTTAAGGCTATGAGAGCGATTTTTAGTATTTGTATGGGGGATGCCTCTGGGATTTCCCCATTGCTGCACACAATGCTCGCACTCCAGGGAATTCAACCCAATTGTCTAATACATTAATTTGATTGTAGATTCGAGTGCTGCTGTTGTGCTTTCTGCCGATGCACGCAGCTGACTGATGCTGATCGTTTGTCATTGCAGGTGGTTGCTGTTGCGGATAGCGGTGCTGGCGCTATTGTCGACGGCTCGCACACAGCACAGTAAGTCTGCGCGAGCGGGAAGGGTTTTTGCAGAATGCAGCTTCGTTTGTCGTCGAAACCAAATTGCGGTGCGTCTCGCGCCTTGTCAACGTCGCGTACGCATCAGTCGCCCTGAAGGACGGCAGTACGGCGGTGTCTGTGAGAAGGTTTGACAAGGATCCCCACCGAGGCACTTGCGCGAGTTATCAAGGCATGAGATTAAAACGTCGAACGTTAACGTTGCGCACATTTAGGCGCGGTGATTTTGTTAGGAACGATTCAAGCCGTGGAGACGTTTGTGCCGGAGGTGTCGATTGCTGGTAAGCCGAATTTCCCTTCTCATGATGTTTTTATTATTACACGCTTTCTAACACATTCCTGCGGAGGGAGCTGGTAAGAACGTTGGGTTGCTCAGTCAATGGCCAGGGTCAACGGCGGCGTGGTGTATTCCGCGTATATGCCCAACTGTGAGGGTGGGCACAAGCCGGCGTGAGTAGGTTAAACGTTGAGTTTTATAAGGGCACCACGGGGTGACCAGCCCCTCCCCACCCAGCCCCACCCTTCCCACCCCCCACCCAGCCCCACCCAGCCCACCCTAGCCCCTCCCCACCCTCCCCACCCAGCCCCGCCCCACCCAGCCCCACCCAGCTCCTCCCCACCCAGCCCCACCCTCCCCAACCAGCCCCTCCCCACCCTCCCCACCCAGGCCCTCCCCACCCAGCCCCTCCCCACCCTCCCCTCTCCACCCAGCCCCACCCCCCCCCACTTTTGCATGCACGACGTACGGACGGACACAATAATCCCCTATGGGCTGGTGGAACCGTGAGGTTCCTACCAGTATTAACTCACTCTGTTGTATCCTCGAATCTTGTAACTCAATTTTAACCCACTTCCCAATGTGGTATCAACTGCAAACTTGGTATACTTATGTCATATTGATGACAATACTATATTATATCATTAAGCATTTATATATTTTTAAACAATCTTTTTCACATGTTATGTTTCGGCTTGGGTCTAATTTTCCACACTCAACTAACTTTGGTTGTAAATCACCACGGTCCCTTACTCTGTGGCAAGCCTCGGGGCCACTTCATGGAGTCGTGAAGTTCTTCCATTACTCGTACGGTACATTTCATTAAAGCGTGTTTTAAAAAAAAGTTTTTTTTTAATATTACTGATTCCTGTGTCGTGGTCAAATATTGCAATCAAAATTTAGTCCACTTCCTGTTGTCCAATCGATTTTCACATTTTGCACATTTACTCAGACCCGGTGACAACGCATGCCTGTATGAAAATCGGCATCAATTAATCAATTAATTCGCTACTTTAAAGCAATTAACATTTTGTATGGACGTCTTATTATTTATATATATATTTGTGCAGGTAAAAAACGCTGCGGTCACTAAACTGTGGAATTGCCTGCTCCCTGTGAATGATTTACGAAAGTAATCAATTCAAGTAAGTGTCGATGTGGGAGCAGGCGCCACATCATTGACGTACTTCTCGACCGTGAGTTAATTCGAAGTTGTTAATAAAACCGTTGTTTAAAAAAAAGAAAACATTTGTTTAAGGATTTTATTGTTGTTGTTGATGGAACCTCGGCGTCGCGGCGAGGGTTACTTTCGTGTTCTAGTCGACGTCGTCGTCGTAGCCGTCCTGCGGGGGGCTCTTCTTGACCTCCCGTACCTTTAAAAAGGCCCACGCCGGGTGAGGCTCTACTTCTCCTTGTGCCCGTGAGGGCCGGAAAAGTTACCGTGGCGCGAGGTGACGCCCGCGCTGCTGCTGCTGCCGCTATTCAATATGCAGTGGATAAACAGTTGTGTAAAGATGTGTTCATGATCATTACCTGCATGTGGATGATACTCGTTTACTGTTGAATAGCTGCCGTGCTACTTGGCTCTGCGCTGTACTTGGGAAGGTGGCACTATGAGCAGAGGTTCTGTGTTCAAGGCGATCGCAATACTGATTGTTACCATCGCCAGCGGTGCTTGAACACTCTGCTGCACAATAGCACCTCCGATTATTCCAGTTTGCAACGTACGGTGGGGAAAATAAGTTCAGTATCAGAAGATGTATTTCTACTGGAGCAATCTGATGCGCTATAAAGCTCTTTTTCATAGATGTACAGTCAGGGTGGGTCAGAACGTAACAACAACAAGCAATACAAAGACATGATAGGAGTGCAAAGTATAGGAAAAGTAAACAAATCACTTCTACAATGTCTACAAATAAAACTAAACCATTTTTTTTTTATCATTCCAGGCAAAGCTCACGAAGCTATTAGCTTACTTTTCAGAAGCGACCTTGCCACAAATGATAGCTCAAAGAAGTGGCTTATTAAATGAAAATGTATAATAATCATCATCAGCATCATCACACTGGTGCTGATGATAATTGTGGTGACTTCATAGGGCTCAAAGAAAGGAAGACGTCACGCAGCTACAGACAAAATTAACTCTGTAGCTCAGCAAAGTCTTCCTGCTTGCATAGAAACGGTGAGGCCCAGTGAGCTCTATAGCTTTTTTCAGAAGCGACCTGGCCACAAATGGTAGCCCAACGAAGTGGCTTATCACCAAATACTCTAAACGCGTGATGTTAATTCTAAACATGGAGGGGAAAAACCGGAGGACCCGGAGGAACATCCACGCGACCAGGTTCACGGTTCAAAACAGGCATGCCACCCTGGTTGTTATTCTTGTGGTGGGGCTGAACGTCAGATGCGTGCCGGCTGCTTCACAGTGGACGATAAAGATCCCATGAGGTCATTCGAAATGAGCAATAATAATTGGCATTTGCAAGGTGAATTTCATCTGTAGATCCCACCAATGTGCCGCCGTGTATGGAAAGCAGCAATTAAACAATCTGCAGGGTAAACGGCCAGAACTAGGGGGTAAAGGTCAGTTTAACGAAGTGAGTTTTCAAGACAGACTTAAATAGAGCTAACGACATTTATTGTCTGATTAGCAATGGCAAAGCATTGTTCCAAAGATTGGGAGCTGCACTTGCAAAAGCCCCATCACCCCAGGGAACAGAGCCTTGACCTTGGAGTCCTTAGAAGAAGCCATCCTAAGACATCAGGGACCTCGCTGTCCGTTGTGTGCTGGCATCGTGGTCCAGGTTTTCCAAATTCGAAAAAGAATACCTGAAAATTGCTGAATTGGGATTGCACAGAGAGCAGCATCGCCCCCTGCTATGGAACTACTGCAGGTTGTCTGTGAAACGCAGTGGGGCCTTCGTGAGAGCCCTTGCTGACCTCGTCATAAACCATCTTCACGCGGTCATCCTCGCAGCAGCAGCGGCTTTTGGCTAGCCATCGAACAAAGACGGTCACTTGCATCGTGCACTGCTAGATGTGCTAGAACGCTGTACCTTCCGATATGAGGAAGCCACTGGAGCTATGCACTTTTAAATATAGATTGAAAACTCGTTTCTTCAGAACTCATTTTTGGTTTTGAGTTTGTTGTCCTTCCCCCGTACCTCCGATAAGCATGGTTGACTACATACGGTGCGAAAGAAGTTCAACGTACATACATAAGAACGGCGCAAATATATAACGTACTGAATTAATGTTTTTATTATTATTAAAAACTCCAAGCTCAGTAGCTCCAAATTTAACATGGAAATGAAGTAGGCTCAGCGCTTCTAATCAGCCAAGGTTGTTGCTATACAGCTGCTTAGGGGGGCAGCCCGTAGGTGCTGCTAGTGGCAAGGGGCCTGGTCTGCCGCAGGCGACCTGATTAGGCGCTGCGCGTTCCCCACCGGCCCTTGCAGCCCCCCATTTCAGCGAGATATATTTACTACGCTCCGTGATTTTGAACGCATCTGCTTGTTGGAAATGTAACTTCCACGCATACCTGTTACGGCATGGGTAATTCGTTTGTTGACAAGCACGAAGGGAGAGGAGAGGGGTCTTTGCCAAACGCGCTGATAATTTATTTTATTTTATGAACGTCGCATGCGACGACTGTGTGCGGTCAAATATGCGTATGTATGTACGTTAACTCCTTTTGCACCGTGCGTAGCCAACAGTGTTAATTGAAGGTACGGGGGAAGAACAAACTAAACACAAAAAGCAGTTCTAAATAAATGGTAGATCATGCTGAATGCCCAAAACCGCTTAGATTAAAATATTACGTCTCTTTAGAGAATGTAAGTTTACCCTCATACATGTGTTTCAGGGCAACAGTATTGGCATTATTCTCGTGATTAGCGTTCTTTAAAAGTGATTAAAGACCCTGAAAATGAAGAGCCTAAAAAAGTATGCCGTCTCAGGCGTGCGCCGGAAATTCCACAAATGTGACTCTGGGGATCGTGTCGCCGTGGGGCCGGCCGACTTCGCCGTGCGGTTTGGGTGGAGCTCCCATGACGTAAAACTCAGCAGCCGTTCAATTACCCGTCAGGGGTGGTGGGGGGGGGGTAATGGGAATTAAAGAATGCTCCACGGTGGCTCGGAGATGTTAACTACCTCGCCTGGTATACAGGAGGACGTGGGATCCATTCCGATCCTGACGCCTGCTATATATTTGGAGTTTGCGTGTCTTTCTCCCTGTGGTCACGTGGATTTTTCTCCGGGTCCTCTGGTTTTTCCCTCCACGTTTAGAATCAACATCACGCGTTTAGAGTATTTGGCTGCTCTAAATTTACACACGATGAGGCACTTCGTTGAGCTGTCATTTGTGACCAAGTCAATTCTGAAAAAGAGCTATATAGCTCAGAGGGCCTTACCTGGTAAAATAAAGTAGTTTATAATTTGTATTTTAAATAGTTTTTATCGATCCTACGTGTTGTATATTGCGACCTCTCTATCATGTAACGAAACGTCTCAGAGCGCAGAGCCCCCTCTTGGTAGCTAGTCCTTGTGCGGCACAAGGTCACTCAACACCTGCTTTGCGATGGGCGCTAGCCTGACATTTTATGTATTTTGTATTTTCGTTTTGGGGGGGAATGGCGTGTGGGAAGAAACTTGAGTGTCCAGAAATAAATCCCTGCATGTGATTGGGATATCACTTGGACATCTGCAGAGTGGATTCAAGAATCAATTTGCGGTATCACCATCTCCTGGCCTCTTTGCGGGCCAAAGCTACAACCACTGGTATTGCCAGGTAGTCTCCCATCCAGATTTATCCGGTTTAACTCTCGAGATCTGACGAGAGTGGACGCATCCAATTTGACTTGGTCGTAAACTGAAGGAGAAGGTTTTGCTCTTTTGGAAACTTGGCCCCAACAGCAGCGTGCAACAGAGCGACAGAAATACTGCAGCACCGAAACACAGTCTCGATTTAGGACGGCATGCGTGTCTGACCTCGACTTATGCTCGTGATTGATGCGCGGCCAACAGAGCGCACCACTCCAGCCTCCGCTCCAGACCTGCTTCACACAACCACAGCATTGCACACTCTGTGCCACGTTTGAATGAAGGTATGCAACAAGAGAGACCCATTGAATAAGTTGTTCAATGACTAGACTGAGACCATAGACGTTTCCTTTTAATTACCGTGTGGTTTTAAAATTGGCCGTCTTGTAGAAAAAAATAAATGACAAAGCACAGGTGCATCTCTGTAATTTCTTGCTCACACCACTGCGGGCAGAAGAGCCTCCACTAGACAGCGCTCTAGAGAGCCCACCTCGGATGTTTTTGGCCTACTCTGTTATGCAGGCCAGGTGTCTTGGATGAGGTAGGAGTACCCACACTTAACTCCACCGTACGCAACCTGCCGATCGACAAACTGGTGAACCAAGTCACAGATGCTGGGTGGACATCGGTTGGGGCGTTTCAAAAACGTGCCCCGTTGTTTCAGCTGCCGCACTGGGAGATGGAATCGAACCGGCGAACTCTGGATTGCGGGTCCAGTGTGCTGGCCATTACACTGCTGTGACAGCAGTATCCCTCTCATGGGTATTTCTTATACTGGTAGGAACCTCCTGGTTACACCAGCCCACAGGGGATTATTGTGTCCGTCCGTCCGTCGTGGATCCAAAAATGAGAGGGGTGGGGCTGGGTAGAGAGGGGAGGGTGGGGAGGGGCTGGGTGGGGAGGGTGGGGAGGGGCTGGGTGGGGAGGGTGGGGAGGGGCTGGGTGGGGAGGGGAGGGTGGGGAGGGGCTGGGTGGGGAGGGTGGGACTGGGTGGGAGGGTGGGAGGGGTGGGGCTGGTCACCCCGTGATACCCTTATAAAACTCAACGTTTCACCTACTCATGCCGGCTTGTGCCCGCCATCACAGTCGGCCATATTTGCGGAATACACCACGCCGTCGTTGACCATGGCCATTGAACGAGCAACCCAACGTTCCTTCCAGCTCCCTCCGCAGGAATGTGTTCTTTGTTTGCGTTGAATATGGCGTGCTCTGCCACAGCTGTGTGCCACCACATGGGTTTATCTATTGCTTATATATGATCTTATTGGTTCTGGGTTAAACATATTCAAAGTGAAAGTTATGATTTGTAAAATGGATTACGATGCTCTAATGGTCGCATTATTTGACACAATACATTTTTGAATTGATTTCACTTTCAGTGGGAATTAATAATTAGAATGATAATTCAGCATTTAGTACGATTGGCACTTAATTTCACAGACGACACTAGTCTTCCAGTAGTAGGGGGCAGTGATTGCTATGTGTAATCCCAATTGAGTAATTTTACGGTCAAATAATTTTTTTAAAAATGTGGACCGTGACGCCAGCCCACGATGACCAACTCGTTTGGAATGACATCGGGGGAGGGGCTTGCGGCACCTAATGCAATTCAGATGCCCGCAGTGTTAACCCGGGCGGCCTGCCGGAATTCGAACCACGAACCACTGCAACAGCGCATGCACGTACGCATGCACGTACGCATGCACGCCGAACTTATTTTCGCACCGCTGTACGTAGCCAACCGCGCTGATCGGAGGTGCGGGGGAACGCGCTGCCCTCTCGTTGTCAACGCCGAATGGCCGTTGTGAGGGGCGGCGAGTGAGAGGGGCCCGCTCCCCTTCCCGCCGTCGGAGCGGCGGGAGGACAAAGCGGTCGAGGCAGGGGAAGAGCGGCCGCTCGTACAGCGCCCGCTTTGTGCTCAGAGCAGCGGCGAAACCGCCGAGCGGGTTTCGGACAGTTACGTTTTTTTTACGCGGTAATTTTTGGCGTTTGGAAAAAAGGAAAAAGACATCGTCAAATGTCGGAATGTTTGCTGTTTTAAAGCGTGAACTGCGTATGAAACCTCAACGTTGCAGTTAAAAGAGATGCAGCGGCGATTAGCGCAGAGTGTGTACCGCATCCGTACGTGTGAAAACAGTGGGATCTATGAAGCTCAATGAAGACAGTTGCCTTTTGTACTAAAATACAGTCTTGTTTGAATGTGGTATACAGTACCACGGTTGACTGCACCCAGTATTTTAATGTCAAAGCTCATTACTCTGGATACAAAAGCAGGGGTTGAACAGTTCCGCATTGATTTATTTTCTTGAAATTCCAAATTAGGCGGCCTTTTGTAGTGTCCTTTTCGCACAGACTTCTGAAGACGCTTTGCTTGGCACACTTTTCCCCATTGTATCGTCGTCCGTCTTTAAAGGGCGGAGGGCCAACACGCGTGTCACGCTCGCTGTCATCGGGCACCGCGCGGTGGGGGAACGTCCGTCTGTGTCGCTTGGACCACGTGCGAGGGAGAGGATCACCTCCATGTTTGGTGACTCGCCAGCGAGCAAACAATCTGCAGAAACGGGCACGGTCCGTTGAGTTCACTTGACCCCGTAACTCCTTGCCGTGTGGCCTGGCCGTCACGTGTTTGACCGTGGAAGGATGCGGAAAATGCGCACCAGCCACAAAGGGAAATCATACCTGTAAATGACGAGCAAAAACGAATAATATAACAGGCTGGAAATGCGTGAGTTTCAAACAACACACAGATATGTGTAGAAAGTACAAGGCCGTTGTGCCTACATGCCCACGAATGATAAATAAAGTCAACCTTGGCAACACTTGGCAATGTTGCTACGTGTAACCCAGCTTGGGTATATTTATTAAATAAAGCATTGCATCCCAATGCAGGTACATTTTCAGCACTGGACAATAGACGTTACACTGTGGTTTTTTTAGCTGTGGGAGGAAACGGGAGAACCCAGAGGAATCCCATGCAGAGCAGGGCGAGCGAGAACATACAATCTCTGCACAGAAATCAACCTGAGTTGGGATGTCAAACCCAGGACCTTGTTGCTGTGAGGCACGAGTGTTCACCACCGCGCCACCACCCTGCCACCCCAAAAGCAGTCTCGAGGTCTAAACTGCACGTGGGTGCGAACTCAGTCAATCTTTATTTTACGTGCCAATATCGCCCTCAATAAAGTGGGCATCGGTGCACATTACAGCGGAACGGGAATGGTACAGGGGGCACAGGGGTACAGGAATTAAAAAAAGAAGCCCGTCACGCTCTCAGCAGCTAACACCGACTGAGCAGAGTAAATTGCAACCGCGCGCAAAATGAAGTGCAACTGTGCGCAACGAATCGCGTAAGAAAGTTAAGTAGTAAATAAAAATAAATGAAAAGTAAAGAGACGGTTTTTTTATTTCATGTCTGAATAGGTGTGTGTCTTGCACAGAACTGCAGGGATGACTAAGGTTGGCTGCAGATGAGGGGTTATCTTACGCCCCAGGTATGACTTGAGACAGGATGGCGAACAGTATATTTTGGCACAGCTTTTAACTTTCCAGCCACAACAGCATTTTGAAGCATGCCGATCAAAAATTGTCATAGTCATCGCCTGGGAATTCAATTTTTTTTCATTCTGAAACGATTGCCAAAACCTGTATAATGGGGCCGCCGCTTGGATTTTCCACTGTGATGCCCATGTAGGCGGGCGGGTGGGTGGCCTTGCAAGGCAACAGAGGCCTCGCCTGTCACCGGCCGCCACGTGTATCCCATGGAAAATCTCGGCCGGATTCCGCTTGTTCAAAGAGAACTCGCGCCGCAATCTCCGTCGCCAAGCGATGCGTTCGGAGGATCGAGGATAGGGGCGCGCAGGAATGGGCATAGTGTCAAGTGCGCCGTTCTCATTCGTGGCGGGCGAAACAAGCGAGCGTAATGCCGCCAGCCCGGCATGTGTGGTGAGGAGGGGTGGGGGGGGGTCCCAGGGCTTGCAGGGTTCAGGTGCAGGGGCCCCCCACTCAGTGGCCCGGATGCGGGCGGCAGGTGGAGCCAAGAGTTTGTCGCATGGAGTGAGCGCCGCTTCGTCGTTCCCGTGCCGGCTGCAACGAAGGTGACCCCCCCACCCCCCATCGTCCCAGAAGGGGCCATTCTTCCCACAACGTGGACCACACCCCTCCTCCTCCTTCTCTGATAGCCACGGCGCAGTGACCCATGGTTTATATTTAAGGAGGCGACGTTTCGGGCAATGTCCCTTCTGGTCGGTTTATGTGTCGTGAAGGAACGCAATTTGACGAAAGGTCGCCTCCGTTATAATGAATTTTTTTTCGGGCTACAATGTTAATGATGATGCCTGTTTTGAGCGTTTTGTTATTTGTGTTTGCTGTGCACCCATGTCAACGCGGTATCACCAATTAATTTGTTCACACTTTACACGTTTGCTATTTGGAATTGGTGATGGGCAAACATGTTCATATCTAGTCTCGGTGCGCATTGGCAGTTCTAAAATCTACACGTGTGTGTGTGTGAAACCCAGCTGCAGTAGTTCCAAGGTTCTGGGAAAGCAGGCGGCTGTCTACTAGAGCTGAACAATTAATCGATTTCAAATCGAAATCGCAATTTGTAACAATGCAATTAGCAAATCGCAAAGGCTGCGTTTTTTGCGATTTGAAAAGTCCTATTACTTTCTTATTGGAATTGTTTTATTTTGTATTATTCTAACTTTATTTATTTAACTTAACAATTGTTCTATGTTTTATTGTTCGATTTCTTTTTTTATTAATACATGTTGCAAGCAATTCATATCTTTTAAGTTCTCATCCTTGCATTATAATATATGGAGCAGTTCATATTTTGATGGTATCATGTGGTAATGCTCCATCACATGTTTTAAATCTATTACACTTAATATTGAACTGAAGCTTGACTTGAAATTTTTAATCGCAAATAAAATGGACATTGCAATATCTGTCAGAAAAATCGCAATTAGATATTTTCCCCAAATCGTTCAGCCCTACCCGTCTACTTGATCGTGCACTCACAAACAGCGCCGGGCCACTCTCGCAAACGAGCACGGGCCCTGGCTGCTACGATCTGTTCACATCGTTTGGCACTCACTACTCACGTTATCACAAATTACCAGAGATTAAAAACGAAAGCGGCAATTCTGCATTGCTGAGCGGCCATACATCTCTTTTTTTGGTTTGCGCGGAGTGAAGACGTGCAGCTAAAGCCATGCAGATTCTCTGCTCTTGTTTGTTTTACCCGAGGTCATGTTAGACTGCATGTGGTTGTTATGCCATGTTCGTTGGCTATGATTAAGAGATGCAGATAGGCCTTCGCTTTGCACGCATATGCTTTTAAACAAGCAGGCACACACACAGAGTGTATGCTTGTGGTTGTGTGCCTCCTCTCGCATCTGCTCCACGACACACATGGGCAGTAGGCACACTGCTGTGCACCCTCACCCACGCACGCGTACACAAACACTCCGGTACTCACACCCATTCCTTCGCTTGGAATACAATATCATCATTTGGCGTCACCGTTGCGGAGAATATAAGCGACAACAGATGAGCAGGCAAAAAGTCCCCCTAATATATTATAAATTCGTCTGTCCGCGTAAAAAATTGCTAAAGTATTTTTTATACAACCCATCAGCACCACGGCTTTCTGGGAGTGCTTCATTTCTGCAGCATTGATTCGGTACCGTACAAGCAAACTCTGGGACGGTTTCGACACGCAGCGTCTCATCAACAGTCAGGCTCACTGTATATCGAAACCGGTCCAGAGATAGCTTGTACTGAATCAACGCCGCTGGAATGATGCATTCCCAGAAGGCTGTGGGGCTGATGGTTGTGTAAAACATGTATTTTTATATTTTTACATGAAGAGGCTGATATATGAAAAATATGTGTTTTCTGCTTAGATTACAATGTTTGGTGCCCAGTGTGGGAGTGTTATTGTAATAAATACTTTTCTTTTTTGTGGACGGACAGACATGGGAAGGAGGCGTATTTTGTTGGTTGTCTGCTTATTTTTCTTTTTGTATTACTTATACGTTTAACGCGCTTGTGTGTGGCCAATGTAAAGGTAACGCATTCACGTGGCAGAACTGAGGAATAGCTTGTTCTTCTTGCCAAGTCATCGAAACGAGATAACATGTTCGGACTCTTCAGCTGCAAACATCTGAACAACAGGTGATAAACCGATGAGTCACTGGCCTGAGTGTGCATCACCAACGTACCCTTAGGCTTTTGTTCAGACTCTTGTTGTCAGCAGCAAACAAAATTAATACTCTGTAAACGACGTGCCTGGATTGCCATGTTAAAGGGTTTTCACACGAGCGAGCGACATTTTGCCGCAACAGCTTCTGGACTAGGGTGCCCTCACCTGCAGGGAGGCTGCTGTCTGCGTCCATGAGCCCTCTTTATCTGCAGCTCTTATCCATGGCTGCAGGGTCCAGCTGAACTGAGCCTCATTCCGTTATCCACCCATTTAGCCTTTCTCGTTGTCTGCAAATTGGTGGATGAGAGTAAGTCTGTACAGACTTTATGATCCTAATGGACCGGCTCATTTCTTCTATTATATAAGTTCCCGGCGTTCCATTTGTCCGTTTATCAGTCAACAAAATGTATTAAAATGATGGTTCCCGGTTCAATGGAAGCATGGAATTAAAACAATGGGATACATTTTATGAAATAACCTGCATGTCGCTGTAATGGAAAATGATGATTTACAATTGGCGAATGCTGGAGTGTAAGTTTGCTGGCACGTGAGTGTAGATTATCAGGTGCATTTTCTTAACATAAAATACTCATGCAAACCATTTCTGCGTATAACAGAAGAACTAGTCATATATATCGGCCTCAAGATACAATAATGATATATATGATGCGCATTTGTAAACAATTAGAACGATAACAAAGATTTTCGAACAGCTAAGAGGCATCAAAGTGTCAACACACGTCTTCTATTATAAACGCGCGGTGATCCATTTGTCCGTTTGACTGTCAACTAACTTATAAGAACTTTTCAGAATGCTTGAATCAAAAAGTGAAAGAAAGTGGACCCCACGCCAGATGTGGGGGTAAAAAGTTAATCCAACAGGTTTACAAAAATTGTAGACCCCCCCCAAACATTTTTTTTTACTCCCCCCCCCCTACAGTTTTTATTAATTTTTTGTTCATTTTTTGTCATTTTGTAGGCATATTTGCCTACACACCCTAGATACAATAGAGTCCAGATTTATGTTATAGGCAGGAGTTAGAATAAAGTGGCCATAAACACAGAAATTTGTCTGACAATGCAGACATCAGCCTGGCCCAAATTTTTCTCGTGTGTGCCAGCCTTTGTGGCAGATGAAGCAAGCGTGAACATTTCCTGTTATCCATGGGTCCAGTTAATGCAAAGCATTCGTGGACCTGAGGTCATATTGATGACAGCGAGCCGCGTTTATTTGGTCCACAGAGTTGCTCCATACAAACAGAACAGCCCTGCACTCACCGCAAGCTCTCAATTGCAGGCCTCCAGCATACGCGTAAATGCATGCTTACATAGCTGAATGATTTAAATTGGTTGTTATGACTGTGTAATAGGAGTTGAAAAAAAATAGTGATGGAGACACCTAATTGTTACCTTACAACTGATGCCTCTTACTCCTCTGCAATTTCTGCTATACTCAGCCTTGGATGTTTTCTGCCGACACAAATTCATTGCAGTTCTGATAACGCAGCTGTCGCGGAGTTTTTTGCGTTGCGATGTGGCTTCCCCGTGTGCCCTGGCAACACAGACATCACATCCAGGGGGAATCAGAACTACCGTTCATCTTGACATCTGTCTGAGTCACGTAGTGGACACGTGTAATGTGGTGTTGGAGCATCCCTATTAATGGACTTTGTAAGAAAATAAATACAAAGCAAAATTCTCTGTGAACAGTATTTGATCTTGGTACAGAATATCATTCTGCTTCCTGGGGAGACTGGGCAAGGTCACCTGGGTGCTGGCTCTGATGACCTCCACCCAAGCTGAGTACCACAGCAAAGTTCCCGGGTCTTCTTCTTCTTAGTCAAGTTATTGTAGTTTTGTAGTAAATATGGCCGTTAAAACATCACTCAGCTCACCAGTCCCACGGGAACACATGGGGAGCGATAAGAGTTCTGCTGTCCGCGAAGAAGTTCGTTATCCAACTCAAGTGATAATTATTCAAGGGGAAGCAAACACAACCCTGTGCAGTTATTAAACCCGGTCATCGAGACACTGCGACAGTGTCTTTGAACCCCCTTCTTCCTTATCTCATGACTACAAAATGGACTGTAAACACAGCGGGGCAAAAGATTTACAGCGTGAGAATGAGGAGGTGCACTCGAGGTACTGGCAAGAGGCAAGGCGCAAAAAATGCCAGATCTGTCTGTGTCGTTGGCTTCGAGGGATTGGAGGTGAAGTGAATCCAAATTGGCACGGCTGTCGGTCGGTGTGAGTAATGTTATCATCTCAGTGGTGGGTATTTTGCCCAGTTTTAACTCTGCGCGTTGCCAAACCAGAACATGACACTAGAGTTCATTGTGCGGCATTTGTGTTCCTTGATTCTGTTGCCAAGCGACCTTTACCTGTTTCCTCCGAATCTTAAATCCTTGCGGGTGTCGCGCTCAACAACATGCGAGCGTCGGATAGGATCTTTAACATTACATCATAGAGGGCAGAATGGAGTGCGGGTATTGAATTGTGTACCACGTGAATTGTGTACCAACGCAGGTTGGGAGGGTGGCCCCGTGGTAGCGCTTGTGCCTTGAAGCAAGATAAGGCCTGGGTTTGATTCCCGACCTGGCACCTTTGTGCGTGGAGTGTGTACGTTCTCTCTCCCCATGTTCTGCATGGGTTTCCTCTGAGTTCTCGGGCTTCCTCGCATAGCAACAAAACAAATGAAACAATGTAACTAGAATTGGCCATAACATCCCACTTTTGAAAAACGACCGACAAACTTCTCAATCGGGATTACTCACAGCAGCAACATCGCTCCCTACTGCAAAACCTTGGCAGGACCCCCCCCCCCCCCCTGAAAGAGACACCTTGAGACTGAAGTGATGCTTGCCTGGGCAACGAAGGGCTAAAATTGTTAATAATATCAATGCTGTTATATAGTAGGCAGCTATTTTAATACAAAGCTTTATGCGTACAGTACAGTATAGAGCACTGCATCTTGTCGTGCCTCTCGATGCACGCGATGCCAGGTCACTATCTCTGATGGACGTTGTCAAAGGTGTCGCGCTAGATCGTGGGCTCAGCATTTGGCTGCGAGTGCTCGGATGATTTAAATGTGGACGATCTGACCCCATCGTGGCTAAACATTAGCGGCTAACTCAACGAAGTTTGTTGACACAGGGGCACAGACGTGCAGCAGCCTCAACGACACAGGCAGCGGTAATGTAAGAGCCAAACGCGCCCACGCGTTGCTCCCTTCCACCCGGCCATCTGGACAGTCGGGTAGAAGATGCCGTCCTTTTCACTTTGGCTGTGGGTTCGGCCGAATACCGAAAATGATTAACTTGGCCAGTCCAAAAAGTGTAATTCATTGCACTCGTCACGATAACCATTCTAGATTACAATTACGTTGGATGTTATCGTTGTGTGTCACGAGCCCTGTGCCGTATAGCAGATCTATGGCATGGGAGACATTAACCAGAGACTCCTGATGTATGGCCTGATTATCTTATCTTATAGAGATGTATATAGTGCCTAAATTCCCAGGGGCCGTGCAACAAATATAAAATTGTACATGAGTTGATAAAGAGTGGTTTGGTTATTAAAAGTGGTGGTGTAGTTATTGTGACAGTTCCAAGAGGTGTGAGAGGTTAAGGAGGGTTGGGGTATGGTTAGGAGTAGCGATAGGGGTAGTGATAGTGGTAGTGTTAGGGGTAGTGGTAGTGATAGGGGTTGGGGTAAGCATGGTCGTAGCTGGGGGGTGGGGGCAAGGGAGTAGCAGTAGCAGTAGGATGGGCTAGGGGAGGAGAGAAGGGCCTTAAGGAAGGCTAGTGAAGATGATTTTTTTTATGTTAGTTACTGCTGGAGCCAGGCTTGTTCCTGTTTCAACACTCCACGCCTCCAATGGTCGACCATCAACCGAATCGGGACCGGGCACGGCCGATGCGGCCACCCGATGCATGAATGGTGCATCGAAGATTCAGCGGCCTGCGAGTAGTGCGGCCACGAATCCCAAACCATCGACCGCATCGTCAACACTCCGCCGCTGCTGCCGTCTTCACCCCTTTCAGGCGGGGAATGGACGAGCTCCACTCTGCTTCTGAACAGACAATTGAGTGGATAACAAATCTGCTGCTATTAATCCATACGAAATAAAAAGACAGCTGGAGCGTGGAGGAACGGCTGGCTAATGAGCAGAATATTTAAAAAGGCTCGCTTGAGCGACGTTCGGGCCAATACATTTCCTTAACCGCTACGTTTCTGTAGAGTTACCGCTGAGGGCATTGCATCTGTTGTGGGCCGGAGGAACGAACTCGGAACACATCGAGAGAACGCGCCGCAGCTCTGTCACCACCATCTCTCTCTCCCTCCGCTCCCGCGCACGAGAGGGAGTGGATGATCCTCCACGATCACTCGTGGGCCGTCTTTCCCGAGCCCGAGCGCACAGATTGTGGCCATTCTCAACACATTCCTCAAGCAAACCTGCCCAGGAGAAAAACGTGGCAAGAAACGCAAACGGAAAAGTTGAGGCTACATTTTTATGTTTTGATAATGTTAAATGTTACGTGGTTCAATCTCCTCCCATGAATGTAACAACATCTGGCCTGCATTGACTTGTCGTACTTATTTTCTGCTTGTTGAGGGGTGGGGGGGGGAGGTATTGTTTAGTAAATTCCTATAGTGTTCAGTTTTTTTCTATTGAAACATGATAGTGTGCTAGATAAGCACGAGTTTGGCAGAATGGATCTTAAAGCTGGTACAGCCATGGTGCACTCGTCCTGCACTGCCAATGCGAACAAAACCTGCTGGCTGCCTTAGATCTGTTAAAATTCCTCAGCCCTTTTTTTTGCTATCGTAACTAACATTGTCACGTATCACACGAAGAAGACGAAGTACGATTATCGAAAAAGCGAACACGAGCAGTTAGGTACAGGCGTGGGTCTCGGGCAATGTGATCAACGTCCTTTTGCCCTTTGAGAAAAATGTTTGCCAAGTTAATTTTGGCATACTCTGTGGTTGGTAAAATAAGAACTACTTTTTCGGCTATCCATCACGAACGACGATGACTGCAGAGACCAGCTAGCAGCAGCATTTCCCTGCGCGCCGGTGGGATGAGAGGCATCAGCCCCTTGGGCAGAAGCATTGGCCGCACTGTGGCCAAGAATGGCAGCTCGTCTGCTGAATGGGATTTGTGTTGTGCCATTGCTGCTGCTGGTGTTGATGCTGATAGGTTTTTTTTTCTCCCCTTTTTTCTTCAACTCTTGACCTAGTCGGCCACAGCAGCCACTTCTCCACTGCTTACGACGAAATGAGTACCACTTGGTGAGGAGTGCGCATTGTTCATCCCATGGGAATGTGGAATTCCCACCGCTGGCTCAACGGAGATGAGAGCCGCCCCCAGCGATCGTTTGGGGAAAGAGAGAACTTGACGTGACCAGACCTGTCACGAGGTCCTCATGTGCGCATCCTTGCAATTCAGTCTGCCGTTCATTGCAAATGCAGCGGTCCCTTGGTTAACGTTTTTAATCCGTTCCGCGGAAACTACTGTTAACCAAAATAACTGGACATAGAATTCGCTTATACGTTGATAAAATAAGTAACAATCACTGAGTCTGCAAGAGAGCTGTTTCCACTGCCAAAACAGAGAACATAATGTTAAACATAACCAGTCGAGGTCTAAACGCTCATTAATGGGCATCGCTGATTGGCTGAGGCATGCTCAGCCCACTTACGATTGGATGAAATTGGTACCCGCGTACATAACGTAAACATACCATTACATCAACATTTGAACGTTAATCGAAACCATGGGGGTCACTATGGGATGCAAAAACGTGAACCGATATCACTGTTAACCGAGGGACCACCATATGAGAGAATCCACGACGAACAACGACGAGTGTGCGAAGTGTCTTGGTGCAAGCTCCATGTACCCGGGAGTCCCTTCCACCGTGAGATGACACTGAGATGCGCAAAGGGGAAGCACACCAGGCTGATTGATGCGCTGGTAGCGCCGTGGAGTCTGGCATGGCCAATGGCTCTGCGGCCGGAGATGGCTCGCGCAGAAAACCTGAAGTATTCTGGGGAAAAATATGAAACATGACGGAGGGTTTGTGCAGCCATGCAAAGGTGGCGTTCTCTTCCTGACGGCTGTAGGAGACGAGGCTTTGCCTGTTACGTGTGCCGATGCGCGCGTGTAAACGCGACTTTGTTGCTATTTGCCATCAACCTTGGTACCCATTCTATCTGTTCTTTCATCACGGTGCCTGCTGTCTCCCTTAAGCTGATGATCCGTAATGTTGTTTCATTTTCACTTTGTGAAACAGGTCGTTGTCTGTTTAGTCATTGTTTTACCACCGATAATCTACCAACATTGGTGTATTGCACTTAATGGGCTCCATTGCATTCATGCAGTGCTCTTTGCTATAATATCAGGGCACCGACAAATAATTAACAGGCCGGACACTGATGATCAGACTCATTAAGTCAAAACCTTTTGAGAAATTGTATTTAACAAATGCCATTCGATTGGGACCAAAATGTTATTTTGATGCAGCTAACATGGATTCTTATTTCTCCATTTGTCGTTACTGCTATATTCATGTTGCCTGCCAGGCGTCTTGGAAGAGAGCTAGGAATACCCACACTTTACCCCACCATGCACAAGATTCCTAACGTATAATTATGGTGAACCCATTTGTGCCACTGGGCCAACAGAGGCCGGTGCATTTAAGAAACTTTCAGCCATTTTTTTTTATTGGCATCCCGGTTGATGGAATCGAATCGGCGACTTCTGGATTGCAGCTCCAGCGTGCTGATCCGTTACACCGCGGCAGCGTGTTTCTCCGCGTGCGAATGTATGTATGTTGAACTTCTTTCACACCGTACGTAGCCAACCACGCTAACCGGAGATGTGGGGGAAGGGCAGCAAACTAAACACCAAAAGCAGTTCTAAAGAAAATGTGTTTTCCATATAGATGTAAAAGCTCATAGCTCCAGTGGCTTCCTAATATCGGAAGGAGTGTTCCAGACGCCCGCAGAAGCGTATCTGAAAACGCGCGATGCTTTGACCGTCTTTGTTCGATGGTTAGCCAAAAGCAGCTGTGAGGATGACCGGAGTTCGCATGATGGTTTATGCTCCTTGACAACATCAGCAGGGTATTGTGGTTCATTTGTGGCAAGCACTTTGTGTGCAATGAGTGCGTTCTTAGGACCCATGGGATATTCCCACACAAGTTGACTGTGCAGTGGTGATGCTTTGCTGTGAGTCCACTCTTCCACTCGCTTGGCTACAGCAATGTTTCCATGCCGTGGAAACTCCTCCGTGCTTCCTGCTGATATCCCCAGTGGGGGCTTAAATGGCATGGGACATCCTCGTGCTAAAAACGATTAACAAAAATAAACACAGGTTTTATTGCTTATGATTTCGCCATGAAATCCACACGTAGGTGATTGTTTAACTAAATATGTGACAGTGTTATATAAGGCAAATTATGAAAAGCGTCCATGAGGTATTGTGGGCCAGATGACCTCCTGGCTTTGCTAAAGCAATCATGTCATTTATATGGCCTGCACAAGGATTGTTTAATAGTCTTACGATTACTTACAATACAATACTTCCAATATAATTCTCAATCAAAGTCTTAACCTCCGCACACGTTGTTTCATTTAACGAGGAACGTCGTGGACCGGAAGAGGTTTCTGGTTTGCTCAGAGAGTGTGTTGTCTTAAACAGTCGCAGACACTTTATCATAGTTTCTGTGCAACGACCAGTCATGTCTAAATGTCGCACTCGGAGCCAAGGGTGCAGGGGGCCTGGCAGCTCCTCGCCGCTCGAGCATTCTGGCCATAGAGTCGAGGGGACGCTAACAGCACTCCCCCCGGCATTTGAAAGGCAGGTGGGCCTCATGCCAAAGTCAATTAAGTAACTTTTTGAGAACCACAGTTTAATACATCTCAAATATTTAACAAATCTCAAAGAGTTATGAAAGGCTAATTGCTCCTCCGCATGACCCTATCTGTTTTTACACAAGCCATATACACGGGGATTTAAAGAGCAAATTCATTGCAATTTTTTTTATGTTTGAATAGACTACTTAAATGATGAGAAGGAACGTTATGTTTAGATTATAAGACGTGTTAATCATTTTGACTTGGAAACGCGATGTGTTATGGTAAGTCCAGTACACGGCCTGAAGAATACTTCACGTGAAATAGTTCGGCATTGCGGGGACGTACCGTGTCTCCTGTGTAGATAGCTGATGCACAGCAAGCCTGCAACATTCCCCACAGTGGTGGATCTAATGGGGGGGGGAGATGGGGGCAACTCCCCCCCCCCCTCCTTGAAAACCTAGAAATTGGTATTTATCAGGGAAAAAAATGTGAATGTGTATTAATAATTTAGGGCCTAATTAAAACAACTTGAAATTTCAGGACCCCCCCCCCCATCCTTGATAAGTTTCTAGACCATTCGAACCGTTCGATCTCCGAACAGACCTTGGTGCTTGAATCGACGGACATGCAGCCGTGGGTTTTGTGGATATGGCCAATACCGTGCATAGTGCGCAGTATACGTTTTGCTCTTCTGAATTACAGTGCTGTGACCCAGCGTGTCCATTATGCACCATTGTTGTGTGCGAACGAGCGCAGACCGGACAGGTAGCATAATCCAAACTTCCACAAGGCCAACGGATGTCCCAATTTTTTTTTTATTTTTACTGCAGAAACAATGGGGGAGCGGTTTGGCCAGCTGCGTTTCCCCAGGGGACGTAACGTGCGGAGGGGTGCGTCGTGGACTTACCTAACGGCAAGACGCGGTTGCCTCGTCTGCCTTTACGACAACGCTCCATTTGGGTCATGGAAAATAGCCGTAACTTGCTTGGGGCATAATCGGTGCAGCTGACTTGTAATGTGAAGGATGACCGTGGGTGCGTATCGCTGTTGTGGTAACTGTAGATCATTTCCATACAGCAGCAACGACAACAAAAACAGTTGGAAAGCCCGGTGACACCGCCCTTTGGCAACTTCTTTTGAACAGTTTAACACGTAGCAGGCTTTCGTGACCAATGCCATCCATAATAGAGGTTTTTTGGGTGCGATCGCGTAAATATATGTGTGGTCCCCACATCTACGCCTCTATATAAGGAACGAAACAGGTGGATTTCTCCACAAATCTAGCTGTCGCCTGATGAAGATAGTTGTAATTACTGGCGAAACGTCGTATTCAGATTGTAAATACTCTTTGGTTCTTTCGGTAAAGTCACGTAGGTATAAAATAAAATGAAATAAATTAAATCACGACGTTTCGATTGGAACACAAGCAATCATCATCAGAATAATGCATAATTTTGATGAGTATGGATCCCTGCAGTCACGAAAACTTCAAATCTAGATTCAGATTGTAAATGTTGTGGCTTGGCTCTCCAACAAACCGGTGTGCTGTACTAGTGACGAATTGCCATGTTCTGTTTACGTGACAACCCTTACTAGTTGGCTGTGTCGGGTGGTGGTGGGTTTTAACGACACATTTATTGATTATTTTAAACATTCAGCCTTTGCTCTCAGTTGGCCCCCACCCCGTGCCGTGCTCTTTGCGTCGCTCTTTGCGGCCTGGCGCCTCGCGTGAGCATCGCGGGAGGTGCGAACGCCGCGTCTTGGTCTCGTGCTCACCTCGTCGCCGTTCACGGCTGCCGCAGGTGCAACAACAACCTCTTTGATCCTTGCTTGAGGCAACATGAAGAACGGCGGCTAAATAGTCGCGGAGAGCTTTACGACACACACACGAGTAGATGATTTGGTATATTTTTGCACTCGTTGATTTGTGCAAATTTAAAACCATATAGAATTCACCTCCTATGTTCGTATGCTTTTGAAGACCTATTGGGCTTATATTACAATTGTTATTTTCCTAATGCTTCCTGGTATTGTGAATACAATATCAAAGGCATTCCTTCCATGCTTGATCTATATGCTGTACTTGCCCAGTCGCCAAGGAAATACATTGCAATTCATAAAATTGTTTTGAAATTTGTTACAAATATTTTGCTGAATTGCTTTTCCCTGAAGTGGATGAAAACCTCTGCTCCCTTACCCTGCGCTTACCGTCATTTCGACTCTAGCAACATGCTTCCCCTATTTTTGGAAAGGGTACGGTTCAAATGATGATGAATTAAAGTTGACATTTTGTTATTTTACAACCTACAATTGGACTTCTTCAACAGCTGCGATTCGTTTGCCCTGAACTGAAAGTGTTTGATAATCTCGTTGGTCACCACGGTTTGTCCGCATGCTGTTCGCCGCGTGAATGGATGCGTTGCTTCGCGTGTTCGTTCGCGTTTTTGGCAGTAGAACCCTCCGATGCAGGGTGCGAGTAAGAGGAGATAACAGGGCGTGAAAAGTCCATTCACGTTCGTAAAGAATGTGAGACTATGTTTAGCAATGTGACTGCAGTGTATGGATCGTTTACTCCTTGACAAGTTTTTGCACCGCGTAGAATTAATGCTTAATATCGCCGTTTGATGCTTTAAGCAAAACATAGCATGGTTAAAAGTCTTCCTTTTTAACTGCAATAAATATTTTTGTGCCATTTAATGCAGAGACCTGCGAGTGTGGAGATTTTAGTGTTGGTTGGTTCGAGGAGTTGCCACCTTACACCCGGTGAATGTGTGCAGGGTCAAATGACACTTAGCACGAGAGGCGTTTATTTACTTAATTCAGTGATTCTAATAACAACAACAACCGCCATTCGCCACTAAGTGGCGGTGACGTCACCACGACGCTTGTGCCAGGCCATGTGCACCTTGAGGCCACGTGAAGTGGCGAGGAGGTCACGGGGCAGACCCAGGTGCCACGGGTCGACTGACTGAGATGACCAAGATGACTGGCTGATGCACCACCTGTGCCCCCTACTGTGCCACCTTGCTGTGCTTTAGCCACCCGGTGCTCCGCTCGTTGTTGTGAGCGTCGCTCCTCTGCCCTCCGTTGTTGTTGGAGGGCGACTGCCTCCAACTGCCCAGTAGCGTCCTTCACGAGCCTCCTCCACTGAGGCCGATCTTGACACCGCTGGTACCAGTCATCGGCAAGTCCACTCAGCTCCGTGTCCTCCTGTACCACATCACTCCATCTCTTCTCTAGCCTGTGCCGCACCCGTTTCTAATAATAATACACATTTACACACACATTCTATGTTTTGAGCTGACATTTTATCAATCATCTATAGCAAAAAACATCAGAATGTTGATATTTACTCAGCTAATTTATGGTGCACTCTATAATGCCACATTTACAGTAACTGGAATGTTGTCCTGATACTATATTTAAACTGCACAGATAATATGCGGTAATGAACAGATTGTAAAATCCCCAAAATACTATTGCACTACGAAAAAAAACACAATTTATTCACAGATTTGTGATGCTGTGCTTTTCATTGACTTCAGAGGCACAGAAACCACCAAAGGATAAGGAAGCCAGAACCGGCGATCCCAACAATCGCTCAAGCTCTGTGCTCCTCCATATGGACAGCGTGCACTGTGGTCTGTGTTGAGTGCTTTTCTTTCACCCGTCACACTGCAGCCCTCAACATTCTCTATGCGGCCACATGGCCTCTCGATGCCCGGTCCCTTTTGTCACTAGAGGCACGGCGCATGTGTTTTGTTGTCCACTTGCTCTTGACAACCTGAGAACACAAACAAATTTGATTCACGTGGGATGCAAATTTATCATGCTGCATTTCCTGCATCACTTTCAATCAATATCAGCTGCCTGTTTATTTCTGAGCTCAAATATGATGTCTCTTGTGGAAACATTGCCTTGAACTTAATTTTTTTGGGATAATTCACAAATGTAAGCTTTGGCGGAGTGTTTTGGTCTAAACTGAGGAGTGCATTGCTCAAGTTGATTCCCTGTAGAATTGTGACTTTGTGTTTTAAATGGTGATGCAGATTCAGCTCGTGTAAAATGAGCTGTTATGTTCAGGATGCTTGAATTATCGTGCATATGAGAGGCAGTTGCTTGAGATTTTAAAAAAATTGATTCGTATGCGAACGATTCTTGAAACCCTTATTGTGAAAAAGCATTTTTTTAAATAAAACCGTGTCCTCTGATCATGTCAGATCACGTGATCATTCACAGCGACAGGACACAGTGACGTACTACGAATTGACTCTACGGTTCCTGGCCAGCGCGTGAGCTGTGATTGGTTGCGCTGTGGCACGCTCGGCCCTCTTTGCCTCCGTCTCCTGCGTGAGGGGTTTTGCACCGTCCTCTCGGGCCGTGTTTTGCTTTAACACAACCGGTATTTATGCCTCTAATGACCCAGATGGATTGGATTACAAATATCTATGTGGGCATAAATCATTTTCCTTCAAAGACACGTGGCAAATGCATACATGTGTGTATATTAAACTGTGGAAATTGGAAGCCAAATTCGCGCAATTTGGTGACAGATATTTTCATTTGGCAAATCTCAAGCATGCCCTGAAATGACCTCTTGCAGGCATGTTGTGTCTTTGTGTTACACAAACTGTGAGTGCAGAAACTACAAACCATGGATTTGTCAGTCATGGACGGATAGATTATTTAAAGTTCAACCAGGTGAGAACCTGTTAGGCAAGCTAATGGCTCCCTAGAGTATAAAAGAGGTACGTCCTTCCATATATGGGGCTCTCAATGGCAGATGACAGCATCCAACAATTGGCGACTGTACTGATGAGTCCTAATGAGGATGAAACCAGGCGACAGTTGAGTCCTTTATTTCACTGGTTGTCTACCGGGATGGCCACATTTTCCCCAACTCGTGAACACATTGTGGTGTAAGCAACAAAAATGGCCACACGCGTTCAGTTCTTGTCAGCTGGTGGTCTGGATAAGTGCAGAGAGCTTGTGTGCGTGCAGTGCTGCACACCTGCGTGCGTGTGTGTCCGCTACCTCTGCACGTGAGGTACCCGTTGAGACATTGCAACGAATGTACAATAATAAACATTCTTCAATGCAGAAGGAAATATATTATTACAGAGACGTATTTATACGTTTTCAGGCAGGGGGTAATTGCACGGTAAACGTAACCGTTTGCGTGCGTGCGTTTTCTCACCGTCACCAAAACTTAAACAAGCATGCGGGGGGGGGGGCGTTCATGCGCAAACGCGAGCTTAGTTGTGATCACTGCCGATAGAGGCAGAGCATGGGTTCTATTTAGCCTGGGGGGTTTTACGAGATTTGCTTCCTTTATAGCTTTTGGCAAGCTTTCATGTGAAGCATAAAATAGCGGCACTGACACCATACCTGTTGCCACAGGACGTTGGATTACCGAACGTGCTTACCTGCAAAACAAGCACGCAACGCTGCATGTCTGTTTGTGTAAAATACATAAGAAACAGGATATATGGACCGTTGTCATTTTCATGACTGTGTATTTGAGTTTTTAACGAAGTAGATGTTCTGCAATAAACAACAATCAGGAGAGACATCACTGATGCCTCTGTTGCTCCTTCCCCTCTGCAGTACAAGGCCACTGCTGCTCGTTTGTTGGCCCTCATTCTCACCACTCCTCCAAACCAAGGCATTCTGCATCTTTGTAGTTTAACGTCCTTGTTTCGCAGGCTTGATACTCCCACTATGGTTTGCTGTTGCACGTGCTAAATTATATTCTTGCGAGCAGATTTTTTTTGCGGAAAGAAAACGAAACCTATGCGCAGTGCAAAAACAAAACACATTGTCCCTTTGTGTTCAGATTTCTTTGCTTAAAATATATATATATAACGTCTCGCTTAATGCCACTGTGGCGAGATGTTAACTATCTCACCTGGTATACAGGAGGTTGTCGGTTCGTTCCCGACCCTGACGCTTGTATATTTGGAGTTTGCATGTTCTCCCCTTGATTGCGTAGCTTTTTTTCCTGGGTGCTCCGGTTTTTCCCTCCACATTTTGAAACATGCGTTTAGAGTATTTGGCTGCTATAAAAGTCCACGTGATAATTATAATAAGCCACTTCGTTGAGCTATCATTTGTGGCCAGGTCGCTTCTTAAAAAGAGCTATATAGCTAAGTGGGCGTTACATGGTAAAATAAAAAAAAGTTTAGTTTATACTTCTTAATTTCGTCTAGTTTTTAGCTTAATAGTTTAGTTTATAGTTTTTATCCACTTAATGCACTGGCACCGTCATTCCGCCCAGTGCCTGGTGATGTCGTTTTGTACATTATATAGATGCGTGTTGCGTGGTGGAGCCGCGTGCGTGAGCTCAGTCATGGAGAGACGGGAGTGGCACGTGCACTGCTCCGTCGCACGGCTTGAGCAGCGTGCAACCACACACACCACTCCTCGTGGCACCACGTGGGCCCCTTGAGGACTTCTGCCGGGGCCTAAAGCGGCCTTCCCCCTCCTCGCACCAATTGGACCGCGTGTCAGCAATGTTGTTTTTCAAGCTAAAGTTTGAATTGTGGCCACACTTAAATCATCGTTGGGGATTTGAATCTGCCATGTAAATGTCGATGCTGCTAACAACATGACGATTCCATAAGATAAAGAAGTAGGCGTACTGCAAACATCCATTGTGAAAGTGCAACAAGCTATGCGACTCATGAACTGGCTGAGTGGCCCTGAATGGCGCTGTGGTTACATCATGGGCAGGGGTTGGCTTCTTGTTGTGTTGCATTGCCGCCGTTGTGTCTGAGTACACCTCGTCGTTCTCTGTATTGGGTCCCTCGTCTCCATTGCACCATAGCCGTGTTTACATAGGCGCTCATCATCATCAGCCATGGTCAATCCACTGCCGGGTGAAGGCCTCCCACAGCCACTGCCATCTTTCGTGGTCCTTTTCATCGCTCCGTCTCCTCGGTGGCCGATGGACCTCAGATGCGTTCCGTTTTTCCGCTGGCACTCCGTCACTATATCCTTGACTGTCGGTAATCGTCTCTTCTAGCGACGTGTCCCGCTCACTTTTCTTAACAGCTATTACGATGTTGTTATGAACCGGTGTATGTTCTCTAATCCATGTGCTCATCTGTCTGTCTCTCAATGCAATTGCAGGCAATTCTTACCTCTGTGATATAAACTGGGTGGATTTGAGCTCAAAGCTTCCATATTGCAATGCAAGCAATGAAGCTTGAAGATGGTGATTGCTTGTTATGATATGCGATCGTTCACTGGTAGTTTGCGTGCCGCAAAATGTAAACAACACATTGCAATGTATGATTGATATGCCTTATTATTGGAACCTCATTCCTCACACATTTGAAGTTTTTTAGATGTGGTGATAGAGAAAAATTCTGACAATTTCCATCATGATCGAATAGGAGAAGTTATAAAGATGTTTTTTGGCTGACATATGGCAATGCTGTACTACCGCAGGAAACATGGCAATCAATGCTATCTACATGAAGTAAAACATTATAACTTTGTCATGTCCCAGTATTGACATTTCCAACGTTAGGGGCACCGTGGAGGCAAGATGTTGACTACCTCGCCAGGTGTACAGGAGACCGCGGGTTCGATCCTGACCCTAACGCCTGTATATTTGGAGTTTGCATGTCTCTCTCCTCGTGGTCACGTGGACTTTTCTTCGGGTCCTCCGGTTTTTCCCTCCACATATAGAATCAACATCACGTGTCTATAGAGCATTTGGCTGCTATACATTTCCACGTGACAAGCCACTTCGTTGAGTTATCATTTGTGGCTAGGTCGCTTCTGAAAAAGAGCTATGTAGCAGTTCAGTGGGCCTTACCTGATAAAATAAAAACAATAGTGTAGTTTTAGAAAAAAAAAACCTAGATTCACTGACAGCATTTTGGGCCTGAAAGAGGGACTTTGTTTTCCTGCAGCACAGAGACGTGGGACTCAGCGAGGGTGTGGGGAACGTCGTCGTTCTCCCCAGATGTTTAACTTGGCAGAGTGACTCATGCCAAGGGGAAGTTGATCAGCACACAGCACTTTTTTTCTTTTTCGAGGCCTCCCTTCCCATGGTGCAGGCTGGGTTAAGCGGGAATGACGTCACTGTGGAAATTGGAACGCATTATAGGAGCACCTGCTGTGCAGAGAAACTTGTAGAAAGCCACTGGAACAAACGGCTTGCCTATGGCATGTTCGTGCGAAGGGCTTGCCTATGGCACGCTCGTACTAACCCCTTCCCTACTGCACGCTCGAATTAATCGCTTGTGTGTATGCGGCAAAAATGCTGACCATTCTCCGTGCGCTTGTGGACGTGCTGCCCATTGGCACCGGCCAAAAGTCGGTTATTCCCCCTTCGCAGCCTGGTCGTTCACAACAGTACTACAGCTCTATCCGTGATCCATTGTCATCGTTCATTGTACAAAGTGTTTTGTGACGCTAGGCAGTGATGCATATTTTACTAATACACACGTTTTAGTTTTGCTGCAAATAGTCATATCAACATTTTTATTTAGGATTCGAGGAATTTTTAGATGGACATCAGCAGCCGGTCTTGAGGCCTCTCGGAATGCACAATGGAACCCTCGGTGTAATTTTAACACTTAAATACATATATATATATTTGTGGAGATCGTAGCAAACATGATTATTCCAGGAGACATTCGAAAGCCATTGCTCGAGCAGATCCGCTCGGATCTGCATTCTATTAAATTCGAAACACGACGTGCTCTGTTCTGGGTTGGCAGATTCAAAAAGACACGTTTCTTAAATTATAATGCTCTTGTTTCGAGTCCGCTCCACGACTGGACTGTAGGGCTGACCTCACAGATCTACAAGGTGAGTAGAAACCCTCGGCCGGCAACCAGGAGCCCACGTGTGGGGCAGGCGGGTGGCCCTTGCGCCGCGGCTTGCGCTGTCGGCACTGCCAGAGTTTGTGCAGATGCTGCGCCAGTGCAACTGATTTCTTCTCAACGCGTTTGTTTGTCCCGTAGAATGAGTTAAAAAAGAAGAATTATATTCAGGATAAAAGGGGTTTCCCACTGAAATAACTTGCAGCTCATATCCAGGTTTACATTCCACATTCTTACGGCAGGGGCCAGTATATCCATAGGACGACCACTCTTGATGTCCCACAAAGCGCTATTCGTGTTGTTACCCTAAAAAGAAATGGACGGCCCTGCGTCGTATCCATGCTGGCCACGGCAGGTGCAGTCACATTTTCCACAAATGGAAAGTCAAAAAATCGCCAAAATTAAACTGCGGTGCACAGCAACAAACATAACTTGTGTCCGCTGTGAGTCTGTAGGTCTCTTTGTGAGCCCGTGTGTCTCTGCGTGAGTCTCTAGGTCTCTGTGTGAGTCTGTGGGTCTATGTGAGCCTATGGGTCTCTCTGTGTGAGTCTATGGGTCTCAGTGTGAGCCTATGGGTCTCTGCAAATGTTTGTCCACTGCAAGCGTTCTCCAAGTGCATGAATGGTGTTCACATTTGCTGTGCCAGCAGCTGAATGTAACAACCGGGACATGGAGTGAAAGTTGCTCCTCAACTCGTATCCACGGGACAGAAGAGCCGAAGAAGGCTGAAGGACTGAGTTGACCCCCAAGTGTGATTTAAAGTGACAACCTTCCGACTCAATCCATAATATAGTTTTTTTTGGGTTAGATCGTGTAAATTAATAAATTGTCGTTAAACCCGCCACCACAGCCAATTAGTAAGGTTTGTCACGTAAACAGAACATGCCAATTCGTTAATACAGCACACTGGTGTGTTGGAGAGCAAAGCCACAACATTTACAATCTCTGCTATTGGCCGCGAAAGCCGACATGTTAAACTTCCAACTCCGATCTGCACGCTCCGATCACCGCACAGCCCGGCCAAACCTTCGTCGAATATCTGCACACGGCAGTTGGATTTTAAATGCATCAGTTATTGTAATTAGCATTTTAAAAATTTACTTTAATAGATGAAATGTACGTTGGAAATTGTTGAGAAATTGTTGTATTCACATGTCGTGGGCAAGAGACTGGACATTTTTAAATGAGTCTATGGCCTGCCTTGAACAATGGAGTAGTTAATTTTGCTTTATTCAATGCAGGGGTTTTGGGTCTTATTTTTAAACTACAAGGGCCACGTTGTTAGTCATGGCTTGGCTCTGGCTCGGCCTCAATTGCTCAGGCTCAGCTCAGGCTGGAGCCGCTCGTTTGGTTTATCTGAGACGCACGAGGGAGCGGCTCAGCCACGGCCTGGCTCAGGCTCGGCTTCGTGGGAGCCACGCTCAAGAGCCAGCGCAAGTTAAGCACCGTAGCTTTGAGCTGGCTCACTTGAGCCTGGGCGAAGCCTGAGCCGAGCCGTGACTAAGAATACGGGTCTAAAACTGGCCTCATGAGTGAACACACCTCTGAACTGGTCCGTTACTCTGAGGGGCAGGGTGTGACCACGTTATTTATCATTGCTGCATGGCATTTAGCACAGAGGCACTGTGAAAGTGTGCATGGACGTGTTTGTGGCACATTGAGAATGTCTGTCGTGCGTAGAAGTGAAAGGCAAAATGCAAGCTGGTCTTCATTGTATCGCAATAATTTTTTAGGCATTTTCATTTATTTTTCCTGTGTTGCCAAGTATAAAAAAGTGTTATTGAATTACAACAAGAAACAGATGATTAAAGTAGCAACAATGGTTGATGTGAAATTGGACAATCAAATAATAAAACATGTATCCCTTTTACAATCCACTGCTGGACGAAGGCCTCCCCACAGCGTGTGAGTCATGGGGGTTATTTGACCATGCTTCACCGTGCTGATCAGTGCGCGTTGGTGAAGCGGGGTACCCATAGACGCTCCGACATCACTCGCCATCGATGTTGTTTTAAAAGGCCGATATTGAGCAAATGTCGTTCTAATTATTTTTCTGTGGCAACTCGGGGAAGGGATTCATGGCAAGAGAAGCTGTGGAAAGTGTGGCGGTGCATATTATAATTAGTGTGCAATTCAGTTCGTTGTGGGTATATCCATAATGCACATTAGGCCCATTGCTGAGCTTAACAGAAGCAGATGTGGGTGCCTCTGCAGATGAGTGTCTAGGGAGCGTTTCGTCAGAGCAAGCGCGTGAAATGGCTGGAAGGGACGAGGGAACCGTTTGTGTGTGGTAGGACGCGGATTGATCACGTCACACTCAACCTGTACAAATCTCGTATTCGGTCCCAGAGTAATAATGATGAAGTACTGAAAGATTAGTTGTTTTTTTTATTATCAGAAGAACATTCCTCGACAAAGATAAAGTGCCTCTATGCTCACATGAGTGTGGGGTGGTTCTCTCCTCTGTAGGGCGGCTCTGAGCCAGGACTGGAAAAGAAAAAAAATACTTTGGCAGGGTGGCGGGGTCCGTTCTCTCTCCGTTGGACACCAACTGCTGATCTCTACAAGTGGTTACACATTTTGATCAGTCTCGGAGAGAGATGATGGGCTGAGTTGACACCCTGAACTGCGATGAGACTGTCCACTTGTGCATTGAGTGCATTGCCACAGCACCCAATCAGGCCACAATGCTTGTGCAGTATCTTGAAAACCAAGTCAGATCTCATACAGCCTCACACTACCACATTTTTGTCGACAATAATCGCAGATTAACGCTAAATACCCTCATGTACTACAGTTAAGCTGTTAAACGTTTATTTAATCCGATGGAAGAATTTGCCGCAGTTTGAAAGAGTTGTACGTGTAACGAACCGTTATAATATATGTTCAGCATTTGCTGTGGAGATCAGTATCTCGCCTGGGAAAGGTAGGAAATCGGATGTCGATGGTACATAAACTGTGAGCAGTTTTTCTCTGCTTCAGACCCACATTCCATTTGCATTCAAGTACATTGAAGTGTATCTGTTAGGCATTATATCCCGTTCACGTTTTCTTCGCAATAACTCCTGGATGTTATCTGCCTGCATGCATTTGACCATTTACTATCAAATAATCAAAAACTGCTCCCTACCCACTGCTAGGTGAATACGTATGTATGCGTGTGTGTGTGTGTGAACTTCGTTCGCGCTCCGTAAGTAGCCAACCGTGCTAATTGGAGGTGCAGGGGAAAGACAACACAGACCACTCTGTGTTGTGAGTTTTGCCACTGGCCATGTCGAATAGTAATTCACTTTACTCATGTGTGCATCAGCAGGCGAGCTCACGATGATCAATGACAGCTGCTGGCTCCGGACAGCGTGTGGAGATGAGTGCTGCCCACTGCTTGTTTGAGCATGTCAGGCGTTTTCCATCGAAGGAATAATACGAGTGTATCCATGACAAATAGTGCAGTCCCTGGAGATTTGACGATTAATATATATTTCGTATTAATGGTCGCTGCCTTTCCAGACTGCAGAGAACAACTTGTCATTGTTCTTCCTGAGTGGGAAAACAATCTTACTTGCCATCCCTCGGGGTGGGGGTGCCATCATTTCCACAGAGCAAACCCGGACTTATTTCCCAGTCAGCACGAGGTCCCTCGACACTGCGCAGTACCATGACTGTGGTCAAGTTCGGTCAGTGCCAGATCTCGGCACAAATAAATTCCTGCCACCGGGAAACAGTGGCCAATTCCCCGGGTAGTCTGGGTTTGACCCGGGACTGGTGGCGACCCGAGCCAACCTCTTTCCAGCTTGAAATGTTTCAGATGAAGGGGCGGTTAATGGTAAAAAGTGCGTCTCTCCAATTGTTTGCTCACGCCACTGCTGGCCAGGATGGCGTCGAGCAGAGAAGGAGAAGCCCCCTCTAGAGAACTTTCGGATTACTTTTTCCCACTGGCCAGATGTCTTGAAACTGTGGTTGAACTCATCTATACCGCTGGGAGGACAGGGGCAAGGCGGGGTGGGGGGTATGTTACTTTTTATTGCGAGAAAACGCAAGCCCGGTACAATACGCCGATCGACATCAGAGGGGGGAAGAAACTTGTGCCATCGTTTCAACTGCCAGCACTGGAAAATTCGAATTGCATGGAACCGGCGACGTTCGGGTTGCAATCCCAGTGTGCTGACCGTTCAATACACCACTACAGCGTGCCGTAAAAAGAGGCAGTAACGGACCTCAGTTTTGGTCTCTGACACAGGTTTCTTCTCACTTTGTCCACAGAGCCTCAGCCTCACTGTTGCTCCAGTCAGAAATCTTCACACGGATAGAGGGGGCCCACTGGGAATACGCATCGGGAATGATCCCCACCTGCAGGATTAAGCAGTGAGACTTGAAATCCCCATTGCCACATATTACACAGACTATGTGAAATTCTAGGCTAGACTGCAGCCATGTACATAGCCTCGGACAGGACAAGCGATGTTCTGGGCCAAGTTGTGCAGCATTGACCACGTGCACACGGCCTGTCCAAGACTTTCACTCACGTGGTGTTTCTCGGGGTGACATTGTGAAAATGCCAGAGACGTATTCAAGGCACCCGTTAAGATGTGATCCATACCGATGCCTGTGTACATTGTTTTCTGCAGTGCATATAATTAATATAAGACAATGTATGCTGCGTCGTTTGTGAATGTTACATCCCACAATGCTGTAGAACTTGGAACGTGCACAGACTTCATGGGAGAAGCCACAGACAAAGATGGCCAGAACCGGCGCCAACAATTTCCCAAGCTCTGCGACCCTATATTGGGATGTTTGGCCAACTTCACGCTTCGGAGCAACTAAACTAAACGGCTGCCCGTTAATCAGAACGCCGCATGCACGTGCTTCTGTTCAATTGTCACTTTGAGCGCTCCTAAATGTGCATAGTATTATTGACGTGTGCACATGCGCTCGTGCGCCCGTGCCTCGGTGCATGTTCAATTGCATTCCAGCGTTCACCCACTGCCAATATTTAAGCGGAGGAAAGCTGAGTGTTTGCGTCGCATATGTCTGCTTTGTAGCCCTAAGCGCACAAATTTGTACGGTGCAGAGAGGAGTGTCCACACGGCTTGGACGTTCCCACGGCCGTGGCACGCCGCCGCGGTGCAGCCACTGCAGCTTGCGACGGTCTGCACGCTTGAATTATTTATTGACATTTTTATTCCACAAGAGGCCCAATACAGAACGCACACGGTCGGGCGAGCCATAGGCGAGCAACAAAGTCGGGGACAGGTTGCCCGCGGAATCGGGACTGGCAAGAGGTGACTGGACTCACTGCCTTACTCTCGTCGGGATGACAAATCGGGAACGTGGCATTTTTAAGGTAGGGGGAGAGGAGGGGGGGGGGAGGCACGTTTTTTTACTATTGCTACGCTTGCATACCGAGGAGAGAGCCTCACTGAGTCTCAAGACTGGTGCTGGAGGGTCATGCCAAGTGTTTGGCTGCGTGAGATCCCAGTTGAGTAATGTGCAGATATTTTTCAAGCATTGAAATGTTTTGGCCAACACTAGTTATGTTGTAGGATTTTGTTTTTCTCTTCTTTTAGCTATGGGAGGAACAAGGTCATCCCATGTGGAACAGGGGGCGAGAACCTCCACACTCCACGGAGAAAGGTGCACGAGTTTGGGAAGTTACCCTAAGGCCCTGATTGCTGCGAGGTACGAGTGTTACCACTGTGCCACCCTGAGCAACTGATGAATGAGCCATCTGTGGGGCCCCCATCATGATTTGACTTGAGGGGTGCCAAGTCATGTGTCCTGCATTTGCTGATTCTGAATGCACGTTTTTATTATTTGTAATGTCTCTCAGGGTTCCCTGCAAAATGTGCTCCCTGATAAATAAAACTCCCCTGCAACTAGCTGCAGTCATGGCAACGACAAAAAATTAAACCGACAGGACGGTTATTTGGTTTAGAATTTAATTTACTCCACTTCACTGCAACTGCAAGGAGGAGGAGGAGGGGAAAAGGGCATCCGAGTCACATTTCAAAACACGCCACGCCGTGTTTGTCAGAAAACATCACTGAAGAATTTTTTGAAAAGTATTGACATAAAAACCCGCAAAAACGCACGATACGTAACGATGGAAAAATGCAACCATCGCGAGATGAGCATTTGCACGTGGCCGGCATGATATCACTCCGCTGACACGGACTGCCACCCGTGCGATTATGTTCGACCGTCGTCCACGTGTTGTGTACACATTTGTCAATGTTACGAGTCAGCCAGACACGAGCGTCGATTCATGTATATGGGGGCTTAATGTGATCAAATCAATTCTGCTTTTTGTAAGAGGGGGACACATACCATTGGCAGCGATTACAAATTGTAGAAATTGTTTACATTCTGTAAAACAATATCTATGTAAAGCAGAGGGCCAGCATTTTCTCAGTGGCTTCGTTACTTGGAAAATCGTCGGATGTAACGCTTGTTTCACCCCCTCCCGACTATCGCTAAGGGCCGGGCCGTCCAGGCATTGATGGGAACCAGGGCGCAAAGGACACGGATAATCCCTTTCTTTACGACACCGTGGCAAGGGCCAGCATTGTCACGCGCAAGTGTTGCGCTTTTGGTTTTTTGCGCGAACAATCAAAGTGGAAGAAGAAATATTTGAGGGGAGCAATTAACCGAGGCTGATCACTTTGTGTTTACTGAGCTTACTTTGTTTCGCGCGGTGGTTGTTGTTTACGTTTGGTTCGCTCCTTTTGGTGGAAGCCTCAAAACTTGATCGAACAGCTGCACAAACACGGGGAGATGTTTAGCGGCAGAAGGGGGCTGTGGTTAGGGGCCATCCATTTAGTATGTACGCATGGAGGGGGGGTTAACCCAAATGCGTTCGCTTGCGTATGGGGGGTCTGCTGACAATGTACGGATAGGATATGGGGTGGGGGGGCGGTGAAGCCTCGATAATAATTTGTCTACTTTGGCCTTCAAATGAGTTAGATAGTCCGGCGGTGGACTATCTGTTTGCTTAAACACGTCAATATTATTAATCCTTGATCATTTCTGCGTAGATTAAATATTGACCGTTCTATAGGATGTGGGGGGGGGGGGCGTCAAGCAAACGTACGCAGGTGGTAAAAAGTCCGCGTGTGTACAGGGAGGGAAGTCAAGTTTTGACAGATTTTTGCGTACCTACTAAATGGATGGCACCTGAAGATATGCAGCTCTCTGCTGCTGCTGCAATCCTTTCCCCCCCCCCCCCCCCATGAGTTACGTGATTCACGCTGCGAGTGGTATTAGCGGGACACTTCTTCAAAGCGTTCTATTTACGCTGCTGTGTGTGCTGAACGCGCGCACACGTACTCCACAACTTTCGATGTCAGCCTTCGCAAGTGAACCGAATATCATTCGATATTTGTCAATAAATTCTGAGTGCTGCACATTTATACTTTGCTTTGAACGGTTTTCTGAGCCAATCGGCCAGTGACAAACAGCTCCGTCGTCAACGATGCAATTTATAATGAGCGTCAACGCGCTTTCTGGATTGAGCAAGCTCACTGTGAAAGCTCGGGTTGAGAGACGATGAGAGGGAATTCCAAAGTGGAGCAGTGCGAGGGAAGAAGCAAAGAGAGGAGTGTTGTGGCCTGCAGTGTGATGAGTGAGTGGGTGGGTGAGTGGGTTAGTAGGCGAGTGAGTGAGTGTGTGAGTGTGGTGTTGTGGCCTGCAGTCTGGTGAGTGAGTGTGTCAGTGCATGGGTTAGTAGGCGAGTGAGTGTGTAGGTAGGGTTAGTAAGCGAGTGAGTGGGTTGGGTTAGGGTGTTGTGACCTGCAGTGTGGTGAGTAGGTGGGTGGCTTAGTAGACGAGTGTGTGAATGTGTGAGTGTGGTGTTGTGACCTGCAGTGTGGTGAGTGAACACTGTGGATGAGACAAAAGAGTCAGTCTAGGAGACCGAGTCCTCATCATGGGTGGAGGAATCGGTGAGAGATTTTCATGGAACTTCACTCATTCAACCATGAAAGTCGCGATAGAAGATTGATTAGGAGGCGACTGAACCCTAGTGAGTGAGTGAGCGGAGTGAATAGGTCAATATATAATGGGAAACAGTGATGTAATGGTTGGCGCACTGTGCTACGAATATTTGAACCGGTCCTGGGCCTCCCCTAAGTCGACTCAGCCTCAAATGAGCACCTGGTGCGATGTGTAAACATCGCCACTTGGGAGACAAAGTTGGCCAGGTGTGGTGTTGGCCACCCACCCCCTCGTGTGCCGTGCGGGTCTTCATAGGTGCTCGCTAACAGCATTTTTCCCAACAGTCTGCTAAAGCAATACGGGGGGGGGGGGGGATCATTGTTTTTGGAGTGAATGGCAGAGTTGTAGATCATCAATAAATCTAACTGCTGCTTTACTCTGAATTCTATCCGGCACAAATATTTTACTATTTATTGCCATTATCTTCAAACGCTAAAGATGAAGGTGACTCTATATTGTTTGCATTGGCCGCTTCTTATAATTCCTCGGCATACACGTGGAGAATCTCGCTTGAGACGATGTCTGGGTGAGAAATCCTATCGGTAGAAAAGCAACGGCACGTCTATCAAGTGGAACAATTAATCAATTGAAGATGTATTCCCCCAATTAATAATAGTATAGCCTTAAACTATAACAGCATTGTACTTCTTTTTGGTTCTTTCGGTAAAGTCACGTCTACATGACTTTACCGAAAGAACCAAGAAGATGAATCCCTGCAGTCACGAAAGCTTTAAATCGAGAATTGTACGTATTAATACAAGCTAACATTTTTCATCAATTTATATTCATTTATTTTCATCAGTAATATTTCAAACGTATCACAAGTTATCCATTTCACATTAAAGCACTCGATGAATTACATCGCACTCGCTTGCTTTAGCCTTTACATCGTAAATAATTAACAAGTGCTGGACAATTGCGTACAACTGAGGATTCGAAAACGTGGATAAAAAACTTCGTTAACGTTCTGGGTCACGTTTGGCACATTTGCCACTGATCGGCAGCAGTGCCCATCATGGCATCAAAACTGGGGCCAGTTGCCATCAGGGAAAGTGAAACCCCTTGAACCGATGCGGGCGGGTGTTGTCGGCCTGTCAACCGATGCTTGATCACCCGCTTACTCTCAGAACAATTTTTCATGGCTGTATACTTTTCGACTCAAAAACAGATCACTTGAGAGGCATTTGTTTTTTATTGCCAATTGAGGCCTCTTGTCAGAAGCAGTGTTTGGGTAACCTTTGCTTTCGTTTACGTTCAAAAAAACGTTTACTTATTAGCTGGATCTTACAGACGCCCACGTTCCCTAACCACGATATGGCCGGTGGGCTTGCCCAGTGGTGGCGCGTTCGCTGCTTTGTTTACGGTTGAAATCCAGCGACCGCCCTGGGTATCGCTGCGTGTGTACGAACCGCGACAAATATGAGCACCAACCACTTCACAGTGGACGTCATTCGAAAGAATAGGCCATTGTGTTGGCTTTTTTGTGTTTAGTTTGTTGCCATTTCCTGCACACCTCCGATTAGCACGGTTGGCTACGTACGGTGATGCGATGAAAGTTCAACGTACATACGTCCATATGTCAGGGTCAATACTTGCCAAAAATATTAAAATTATGTGCAAATGATTCAATTGGGATAATACACATAGCAATTATCATCCCCTACTGGCAGAGTGGGCGCCATCGTGGCAATATGTTAAATACCTTGACTGGTATACAAGAGGTCATGGGTTCGATCACGACCCTGACACCTGCTGTATATTTGGAGTTTTCATGTTCTCCTGATGGTTGCATGGATTTTTCTCTGGGTCCTCCGGTTTTCTCCTCTGCATTTAAACATGCGTTTAGACCATTTGATAAGCCACTATCATTTGTGGCCAGGTCGCTTCTGAAAAATAGCTATATAGCTCGGTGGGGCCTTAACTTGTAAAATAAAAAAATAAATAGTTTAGTTTAGACAAATGCCCCAGGTCACGCTTGCAAATGAAACTCATCTTAGTCTCTGGTTACACAAAACCAACTTGAACTTGAAAATCTGAGCTCTCCTGCTCTCCTCATTCGCTCTTCATCGTCCCACGCTTTTCCTGCCAACTCCCCCTACCCTCCACTACAAAGCCACCATCCTTGTTCACACCTGCCTTGTTATTCCGGGTATTTGAGCCGTCAATTTAATCAATTCACCACGTATACATTCATGCATTTTGTAAGCCACATGTGCTGTGCCAATATTTCTCGAACACTTGGGCTGATAATAACTATGTTGCAGCTGTGATCAAAACATCTGTGAATACAATATAAGCTGGACTTGCCTAAAAAAATGTAGTTATTTCCGCTCTCGTTGATGTACCATTATTATACTTATTTGCCCGGAATAACTTTCCTGAATCTCAAGAAATTCGTTCAGGAGGGTCCTGCATTGTCCTGCATTGTGGGTGGGGGTGGGGGTTGGTTGTTTGTTTTAGAAATGATAGCAATACAGTCCATACAAATAATTTAAACACATTGTTCAGATCGGAGAGCCAAATATGGATTGCATGCCTCGGAAAAAAAGAGTCATATCAACGATAACACGACGAGGAACGGCCGTGGGGGTGGCTGTGGCTGCGATGCGTCGACAATGTGGCGGTCAGGATTCCCAGGGAAGTTCTGGCGATGTGGCCAGAAACGGCGGTGGCGGCGGCGCCCCCGGCCGCTCCCCGGCCCTCGGCGCCACCATCAGCTGCCCCACACTGTGTGTGCGTTCGCTCCCCTCGAGAGAAACAGCTCGTCCCACCGCGTTGCGAGAAACAATTAGGAGGGAACTTGACCCCAGCGGCGTGCAGCTTAGGCCCCCACTTGAGCTGGCCCAACATTCCTCAGGCCCAACGGATTGACGTAAGGCAGATAATTTCACCATTCAAAGTTTTGCGCACTTTTTAGTGTTGCTTCGGCGCCATGAGGCGAGATGTTAACTACCTCGCCTGATATACAGGAGGTCGTGGGTTTCATCCCGACCATGATGCCTGCTGTATATTTGGAGTTTGCGTGTTCTCTCCATGGTTTTTCTTTACACATTTAGATTCAAGTTGCGGTTACAGGACTGTATTTGGCTGCTATAAATGTCCACGTGATAAGCCGCTGCGTTGAGCTATCATTTGCAACCAGGTCGCTTTCTGAAATAGAGCTATACAGCTCACTGGGGTCTTATCTGGTAAAAAAAAAATTTGCTGCAGTGTTATAAAGGAAGCTCATTGTAGACACGAGGCCTTGGGAGCGCGTGGCCCTTCACTCCGTGTCAGCGGCAGGGTGTGATTCACGGTTGTGAGACCGTCTCTCTCCGTGCTGCGGCAGGTCCAGCGCCCCAACAACCGTAGCCTCCGCAACACACAAGCGCACATTGTCGCACAAGCTGAGAGGAATGTTCAGCATGTGCACGTCAGTGTTTGAAACTCAGATTATTTTCATACTCCTCGTCTCCAGCTGTCATCAGGCCACGATTATATTTTGGAAAAACCCGCCGGAACGTCTCGTGCCCTCTCCGCCGATGCCCTTGTGGTGGAAGGGATGCGCACCGCGCTGCACGTTCGCTTTGGATCCTTTCCCACGTAATTAAGCGAATGTGAACGTGGAATTTAAGAGGCCACGGAGAAACGTGCGCTTCTATTCCGTTGGCACGTTCAACATCACGGATGCTACACTCGGTGGTGAAGTCAAGGGTGTGAGCGAGTGTGCCCCTCTTGGCACTTTATTTCATAACGAGCAATACGACACGCTCTATGCATTTCAGTCCTCCTCGCTTATCCTCACTCCACGACTACCCACCAGCCTTCCTGTAGGACCAGTCTTTCTTGCCTGTTCAAACCCGCATAAGCACGGTTGGCTACGTACGGTGCCAAAGAAATTCAACATACATACATCCATCCCAGCCTTCTCACCTTGTCTGCGCATCCTCCCAGCTTCTGCATCATCGCTCTTTGTTGAGAGCCTCCTGCCTCCTGCCTCCTGTCTGGGCCTCATAGCTTACTTCTACTACTCTTTTTATTTTACCAGGTAAGGCCCACTGAGCGATATAGATATTTTTCAGAAGCAACCTGGCCACAAATGATAGCTCAATGATGTGACTTATCACCTGGAAATTTATATCAGCAACCAAATACACTCAACGCATGTTGATTCTGAATGGGGAGGGGAAAACCGGAAGACCTGGAGGAAATCCACGCGACCATCGGGAGAACATGAAAACTCCAATATACATCAGGCGTCAGGGACGGAATCGAACCCACGACCTCTTGTACAACAGGCGAGGTAGTTAACATATCCTAGCCACCGTGATACCCCTTGCATTTCCCATTCCCAACCGAGTGCCCTCCCAGCCCCAAACGGTTGTCCCGTGGCCTCGTGCCAGAGCCTCACTTCCCTCGCCCATCATCTCAGCCTCCCACTCGCGAGTCTCAGGTTTCCGCTGAGCCCTCACTTCTGTTGGGACCTCCTCGCTTGTAGCTTTCATCCTTCCTCTGTCGACTCACCTCTCTCTTGCCTGGGCTTCCTCCTCTGCCTTCCCACGTTTCCCGCAGGAACAGATACTTTCTCCAAATGTATTTTCCAGCCTCGTGCTATTGTGACAGCCTGCCCATCACAGTGATTCATGCCCTATACATTACTTGCTTTGTTGTTTTGTTTTTGTTATTCAACCGATTTGAACGCTGGTTTGTAAACATCAGTTCCAAAAGTTATGATTTAAGGTGTGTACCTTTTATTTTTGATCGTAAACCCTTGTGTATCACTTCCATTATTTTTATTATTGTTTTAACATCGTTTTTTTAATGAGGACGATTCAGAAAATTACGAATACTTTACTGAAAACAACAACATGAAACTTTACCATCAACACGGTACAATCTGTTCCCCCTGCGGAATTTCCACGAGTTAGGGCAGCAAGCTGGCGTAGTGGTAACACTGGTGCCTCACAGCACAAAAGACCCTGGGTTCGATTCCTGACTCGGGTGCCTGTATGTGTGGAGTTTGTAGGTTCTCTTTTCTGCATGGGCTTCCTCCTGGTTCTTTGGTTTTCTCCGAGTTAACTGGTTTCCTCCCATAGTAAAAAAAAATAACAACAACACAATGTAACTGCGATTGGTTAGTCATCCCAAAGCTGAAAAAATACCTGCTAAATTACTCCATTGGGAGTACAACGACAAAGGCAAAGATCCCCCGTATAGTCTTAACTGATTGTAGGGGCAAGTGCTGTTAGTGACCATCTATGAAGGCCAGAACGGCACACGAGGGGGTGGGTGGCCAGCACTACGCCCGACCGCCTTTGTCTCCCCAGTGGCGATGTTTACACACCACACCGGGTACTCATTTGAGGCTGAGTCGATCTAGGGGAGGCCCAGGACCGGTTCAAATAATCGTCACTGGTGTTGGCCGTGAGCGGGAATCGAACCCGGGTCGCCAGGGTCGTAGCGCAGCGTAGCGCTAACCGCTACACCACCGCTCCCCACAATTGGGAGTACACACACAGCTGCAGCAACAACAGGAGCATCACTCCCCCTCCTGTGTAAACCTAGCAGGACCTTCCTGAAAAAGAGTGGAAACTCAGTGAGGCTTTCCTGGGTGAGTCACTCCGTTGTGTTATATATCATTGTCCAGTGTGTCCTGTATGATTACAGTTCACTGCAAGTAATACGTGTAGACATGCATTGTTTGAAACTCTCTTCTTCTAATGAAGTACTGCATGCCTTGCAAACTTAGCACTGACATCTTTGTTGTGTAACACACTTCAAAGACCTACTTTTGTTTTGTGGATACACATGAAGTCTGCATTTGATATCAGCCAAATAGTCATTCGAAATGCCATTTGTTTAGCCAAGAGAACATCAGTAACCCTTTTTTCTTGATAGATGAATATGAATTTGGACGTTTGGCCAGTTCCATTTTTGATTGTTTGAAGTCATTCATCACTGTGTTCACATTCTTCTTTCCTATGGCTGATGTAGATGCAGAGCAACAACTACAATTTCACAAGCAGGTGGATAATCCAGACAATCGCGTCAGGAGCAAGCGGAGTGTATCATCGCTGTAATGTCTCCTTCGTATTTGTGGATCAGGCATTGCGTCGTTTCCATTGTACGCTCTGTTCTGGATGACCACAGTCGCACACTACTGCAGAGTTTTTTATTTTCCATGTGTGCATCAGGTATCTACCTTGGTTTGTGCAGTTGTGATTTAGGGTGGACCATGAGCTTCGTAGAAGATCAAACCCAGAGGTCCTCTGCATTGGATCTTTCACAAGGTGGTTTTGCGAGTTCTTTTGAACTCCATTCAGCTTTCCAAGCTTTATCGGGGTTGAATTTGCATTGTTAAGGTTGAGCGCATGGGTCCAAAAGGGGCTTAAAGGGACTTGCGTGACTTCAAGCGATGGCGAGGGACGTTATTTATGTCCTGATGAATGGGAAGGAAACTGCTTTCCTCGATTCACAGGACTTCCCTGAGGGTTGCAGTGGATGGGTGTTGGAGAGATTTGGTGACAGCACGCGGAGCCCAGGGTGTTGGGGTCAACTCGCGAGTTCCAGTGATACACCGCATTGCAGCGTTCCGTTGGACATGACAAGTCGAGTGGTGACTACTTCCGGTTCATACTGGTGCCACGGTACTCGGCGACAGAGTACACGGGGGCCATCAATGATGCCCGTAGCACTGAGGGTGCTGATGCTCCCCAGCTTGTGCTTGCCACTTTCTGGGCCAGGTTGACCCTTGTTTTTGGCGGCTATCTTTTTCAAGTCGTCATGGGAGGTTAGCGTACGGTCCAGCTTCACCTCGAGATAGGTTGGAGTGGGGTCATGTTGCACACTTTTGCCGCAGAAGGTCACTTTTAGAGTGCGCTTGGTGCTGCTATTATTAAGATGGAATGCAGTGACTGTGTCGATTGGTGGGGATTTGGCTTGAGCCTCCATTTCCATAAATATCGCTTCATGTATTTAGGTCTTTGTTCAGAGTCGATTCGATGTCGTTGAAAGTTGAAGTTGCTGCTTGCGTTGCCAGGATAAGGTCATCCAGATAGACAAATTTGCGTGACTCGATTGGCGGAATGTCAAGAGCATTGGCACGAGTGCTGAACCTCGTGGCAATCCACTGTTGATGAACCAGGGTGAGACACGTAGCATTTTAATGTGTGGTAATGTCAGGATGCTTGCCGATCTCAGCTCTTCCCTCCAATATTAGGAAGCCACTGGAGCTATGCACTTTTAAATCTAGATTGAAAACTTTATTTTAGAACTACTTTTTGTCTTTAGTTTGCTGTCCTTCCCCGATTAGCACGGTTGACTATGCAGGGTGTTAAAGAAGTTCAACATACGTGCTGTGCAACAAAGATGTTAACAAAGAAATCAGGATGTGCAGGCAATTCAAATGGTTTAACCGAGCGAATTCATATTGGCACTTATTTGCAAGGAGGAGAGGGGATAAGGTAGTGGTGCAGGATGCATCTGCGAGATACTTATCTCAGAGAGTGCAGTGGAGACGTCAGTTTAGTTTTGCGAGTTTAGTTGTGATTCGAAGGGGGCGATGACATCTGCGGTGCCGACAGTAATGGGGAGAAACATCTAAACAGCAGGGGCAGCTGAGGAGAAAGTGGGCAAGATTCGATCGGTGGCCGGCTATGCGCTTATGTGGGGATCGAAGATGAGGCTTGTGGTCTCTTCAGTGAAACTTCTCACAAAGCTGAGATGAGAGAGAGATAGCAAAGGGGCAAGCCCTTGAAGAGTCTCGTGTACAATGGCAATCTTCGTGGTGCATCTCCAGGTGGATTAGGAGCCAGTGTTGTGGATCAGAGCGTGTTTTGTCTCTTTCAAGTTCGCACAAACAGCTCAATGCAGGAAACAATTAAATTAATGTTCACACTTAAAGGCACTTTTTGCGGAAGGTAAATGCCCCCCCCCCCACCCGTTACGTCTGCAACCCAATGACATTTGAATACAACAGCAAATTGCTTGATGCAACAAGTTTGTTTTCCCAGAGACAAAACACAGCACAGGCTCTGTAAGTGCTCTGTAAACATGTCCCGCCAGACACAGAGGCAATGAGCTGATAGCATCCGTCAGGGGTTACAAATACCAGCGTTTGTATTGTCTAGTGGTCGCCAGAGGTCTCGTGCACCTATCCGATGTACACACGTGATGCCAAACCATTCATTTTATTCCACACACTCTCCGCTGCTCCCTTTTTTTATTGCCGTTTTTGAATATTGCATTTCATTGGTCACCAGAACTACACAAAATACCACAGACACAATGGCTGCTTCCCTTGACTGTTGCGGATATAAAGTTAAGTCCAGTGTTCCGATCCCGCCCGGGTACTGTATTCAGGAATTCTCAGAAACGTTTATGTTACTTTGAGGCCTGCGCTGAGCCTCTCCTTTGGATGAATCTGTGTCGCGGTTTTGTGAAGCGCTTTGCTCCATGCACGGAACAGAAGCCAACCTTTGCTGCACGCTGCAATAACAGCCTATTCACGGAGGGTAATTCTAGCTCTTAATCAGCCCTGTCACATGGCATAATCTGCACAATCGCAAGCATTCTCTTATACCTGGAAATCCTTCCACCCATCACACACGCTAATGCTCTCATATGCACACTGGGGGAAAAACCACCGCACACTGTGGTTTTGTGTGTGCAATACCTTCGCACACGCCGGCACGCATTGCCACACTCTTTTGGGGCTTGCGTGTGCGGCTTTTGTCAACGGAGTTGTTTTCGTAGCCGGCCGGACGACGGACGGAGAGAGCCGCAACCCTCGGGGAGAGGCGTGTGTGCCGTGCCTGAAGGCCGACCGAGAGGGGCGCCCGTGCCGGACGGCCGGGGGCTCCGCCGGGCCACGAAAGGGGCCCCCTTTGAGGCCAGCACCGACACCCGACACGCAGCCCACTTGCTCGGCAACACAACCTATTGGCATTGGCTGGAGCAACAGTATAATGCCGACGGGTGACTCGCGTAACCCAACGGCGATGAAGGGTTTGAGTGCAACTCGTAGAGGTCGAAGAGAGAGGTCACTCGCTGCGATTCTCCGTGTACACCGTCTTCGAGCTGAATTTGAAAGCGCAATGGTCGAGTTTTAAAGTGAGCTCATGTCAGCTTATAAAATTGTTGATTTCTCCTCGATATAACTGCTTAATGCTTTGGTGTTTGCCTTTCGGCATTCTTTACATCCATAGCACAGGTGAGAGACAAAGCCATAACGGAAGGCTGTCTCTGGTGTAGGCCAATCAGTTTCAAGGACAATGTTACATCTTCATCAACGCATATATATTTCGATTTAAAGCTTTCGTGACTGCAGGGACTCATCTTCTTGGTTCTTTCGGTAAAGTCACGTAGAAGGGAAGTAATAAAATAATACGCATATATATGTTTGCCACAAATCTGTGTAGTTAATGCAAACATGATGCCTTGTTATAGGTGTCTATTTGGTGTTTGAACATCTTAACACCTCCTGTATTTATACCTTTTATATCTATAAAGGTGAGGTCTTATTATGTTTATGCTATTATTGGTTGTTATTTTGTGCTATTATTGCCAAGGTACAGTAAAACCTTGGATTGCAAGCATAATTCGTTCCGGAAACGTGTTTGTAATCCAAAGCACTCGTATATCAAAGCACTCGTATATCAGTTGTGATCACGTGACGCTCTGCAGACAAAGCATATACACATACTACTCGTATTGCAAGACCTCGCTCGTTTATCAAATTAATATTTACTAAAAAAAATTGCTCGTCTTGCAAAACACTCGCGCAGACCAAGTTATTCGCAATCCAAGGTTTTACTGTATATGTTAATGCATGGCCCGCTAAATATATATCTGCCGGCCCTATTCTGCCGTTGGTGAGGAAAAGGTTGCGCACCCTTGCATTACACGGAATCTACGTTGCCTGTAATAATAAAACAACTCGGGGGGAGGTGGTGGCTCTTTTAATTTGTTGGTACAAGAGCCCTCCAAATGAACGTTATTCATCAGAATTCTCCAAGCAAGACAACATTATACTGGCCTTGATTCACACTGACCCCTTGCAAGCATGACCTCAGCCACTAAATATTGCCGCTGAGCACCAGTTATTGTGGTCATATCCTATTCAAAAACAACGCCAGACCCAAATTTGGCCACAGCATTGTGTGCAGCAAATACAAAAAAGGATGTTCTGCCTTAGCGAATTTATGTATAAATTTCTGGTTGTATTTTTTTGGGGGCGGCAGGGTGCTGGCGCAGTGGTAACACTCGTTGCCTCGCGCCATGAAGGGCCTCGGTTCAATTCCGCATGTAGGTGCTGTTCTGTGTGGAGTCTGTATGTTCTCTCCCCCTGTTCTGCATGCTTTTCCTCTGGGGTTTTCAGTTTTCTCCAATAGGAAAAAAAAAACCTCATACAATGTAACTGCGATTGGCCAAACATCACAATGCTGAAAATTAATCTTCAAATTACTCGTGAGTTCAGACAGCAGCAACATTGCCTCCTGTTGCGAAAACCCTGGCAGGACTTTCCTGAAAAAGAGTCTTGAGACTCAGTGAGGCTTTCTGACTAAACAAGCATCAGCACAATAATATATATTTTGTAATGTTTGTCGGTTTAAGAACTTCCTTTTCCGAGCTTTAAGGGCTTCCACTTAGCCAAACAGCCACGAGGTATGGTATGCTGGTGATTAACTGAAGGAATATTTTTTTCTTATCCTAAGCCTTTATTATAATCCCGTGGATATATTAGGATAGAGTAACTGTCCTCAAGCCGGATGTATGGCTGTCTGTGCAGTTTCATGTGACCAGAAAACTAAACAGTGAAACCCTACAATAATAAAGCCAATCCATCATGCGTGGAGGTCTTGTGTATGTGACGCCGTTGGTCGTATTTTGAAAACTGTATTCCAGCATTGCATTTTTTTTTACCCTTCTCTGCTTTTACAAAAATGTGCGATAACGTCGACGAGTTGACAGGAGGTATCTAGACATTGCTTATTCGCAAGTAAATTACAAGTAAATCATTTGTTATTTTTTTTGCGGTAATTGCACCGTCAAATTCTCGCCATTCTTTTCGATAACGTCTGCTCTGGCCACCGATACATTTTTGCAACCTGAGATGTGACCCAGCATTTCTCTCGCCGCATTCCAAAACCGAATGCAAAAATCGGTTGGAGATATCTTTAATATCGCACACTGACCCGGGATGACGTTGTGGACTATAAGATCCTGCTGCCGACCTACAAGGCACTCAATGGGTTAGCCCCGCAGTATTTAAAGGAACTGATCCATCTGTACACTCCAACGAGGACTCCAAGGTCAAGGCTCTGTTCCTGGGGTGATGGGGCTTTTGCAAGTGCAGCTCGCAAGCTTTGGAACGCTTTGCCCTTGCTAATAAGACAGCCAGAGTCATTAGATATATTTAAGTCTGTCTTGAAAACTCACCTCTTTAAACTGACCTTTAGTGCCTAGTTCTGGCTCTTTACCCTGGTTATGTTTATTTTCAACTTTCCTGAATCTACGGATTAAATGGAGCACTTTACAAGTGTAAATTATTATCATAGCAATACATTTTTATTTCAATTAATTGGCAGCCGTGGATGTAAACGTCAAAAGAACGCACACGTTGGCAGAGCCATGGGGCTCACTCGCCACAGATGCTCACCGCAGAGGTTCACCGCAGGGCTTGTGTAACATAAATATTACTTTAATACAAAACAACCTTGTAATGCCAAAGAGAAACAGATAGTTGATAAGTAATTTAAAATATGATGATTTGGTCTTCATGTTCCTCTTTGCACCTATCCTGTGACACCTACTGACAACCTCATCAGCCCTTTGTGCCCGCCTGTCCCTTAGGTGTGTGTACAGACTAGTAGTGCAGTATTCACCGTAAACATACACGCCGTCCGCTTCCCAGTGGACATTAGAGATCCTGTGACATCATTCGCGAGAGGAGGCCATTGTGTGTCTATATCAAATTACTCAATTGCGATATACATCGGAATTATCGCTCCCCCCCCCACCTGCAACACATAGGTAAGACCATCCTGAAAAAGAGTCTATCAGACTCAATGGGTGAATAAGCTTAATAATACAATTGTCAAGATGCAGGCCTCTGAGCAATGTCTAATTTCAGAACGTGGGTCTCGGGTGCACGATTCAGCCGTGAGACCCCACAGCAAGCACCCAGAGCGAGCGTGGGTGGTTGGAAGAGAAGCATTCCACAGCGGTGAACGGGATAGCCACCCTGCCACTTGCAGTCGTTTCCGAACGGGAAAGGGTTAGCGCTCTGTTGGTCAGCCATAAAATACTACGCGCCATCTGCTTCGCGGTGGACGTTAAAGATCCCTTGACGTCGTTCCAAACGAGTGGGGCCATTGCACGGCCGGTGCCATGGTCCAAATTGGCTCAATTTGAAATGTACCTCCTGATAACTCATTGGGTTTACGCTCGGCAACGTCACTGCCTCCTGGGAGACGACAGCCGTCCCATATCCGCCCCGTGCGATAAGAGTGGCGCGAATACTAAATTAACGAAGTTACAATTAATTGTTTATTCATCATCATTTTATTCTGGTTGTATACTGTACTACGCATAGTCTGCACACACACCTGCCGTACAGGCGGCTCAGGCTGGCACACATGACACATCACACAAAGGGCTGGCGAGGTTGTCAGTCGGTGTCACAGGATAGGTGCAAAGAGGAACACGAAGGCATAATCATTCCATTTTCAATTGCTTATCAATTAACTGTTTCTCAGTTTAACACGTAGACTTTCGCGACCAATATCATCCATAATAGAGGTTTTTTTGGGTTAGATCGCGTAAATATATTAATTGTACTAGTGACGAATTGGCATATTCTGTTTACGTGACAACCCTTAGTTGGCTGTGTCGGGTGGTGGCGAGTTTTAACGACACATTTATATATTTACGCGATCTAACCCAAAACAAACCTCTTATGGATAACTGTTTCACTTTGTTATTACAAGTAAGAAGGGTTTTTTTACGTATAAAAGTCATATATATGTTACAGAAGTCCAAGCAAACAGGATGCGTAATTCTTCTGCGCATTTTAAGCCGATCTTCCTGAGGCCAGCGTGCAGTGCGCAACGATTCCATCCTGTTGCGCGTGTTTGTGCGGGGATATGATGAATGAGGGCTGTGCCATGCGAGGACTGCGGCAGGGGAGGGGGGTAAAGATACCGCGGATTTCTTGAGAAAAGAAACAAAAGGAAGTAAACGCATCCCCCTCCCATGGGAGTGTCAGAGCGATGTCATATTTCTCGTAAAGCCGACGGAGAGGTCAGTCGGGGGGGGGGGGGGGCTGCTCGAGCAGGCTTTGAATTAGAATCCTTTATTATTGCAGGAGGAATCCGATGAGCTATGAAGCTCTTTTTCTCACAGATGTCCAGGTAGGGGCACGGGGGTGGCGCTCATCTCCATTCGCGGGGGCGTAAGTCGCTCGGTTACATTTTGGGAGGTTTTTTTTAGACGGGTTGAGAAAAACGGTTACCGGTTCGCTGTACTGTACATCGTGTAGAAATGTCCAGAGTGACAAAAGTGCCGTGTTCACGTTTTGAAACTGAGAAACGGAGGCAGCTGCCTTTGTGTGTTCAATCTGTTGTCCCATCTCTCCGCTCCTCCGATTAGCACGGTTTGGCTACGTACGGCACGAAATAAGTTCAACATACACGCACTCACAGCTGCCCACGTGGTGTAATGGGTCGGTGCGCTGGGTTTGCCATCCAGAGGCGGTCGGTTGGATTGCCACCTCTCGTATGCTCGGCAGGTGAAACAATGGGACAAGTTTCTCAAATTCTTCTCCCACCCCCTCGCAGTATCAATGGGTTCCCCACCGTCGATCAGCAGGTCGCATCTGATGGGGTAAGGTGTGAGCGTGCCCCCCTCTTCCCTGTCAAATTGCACTGGAAAAAAACGACCGGTTCCTGACTTACCGAACCGGTGATCGATCCTCATACCGGTTATTGGCGGTTGTTTAACTACCCTGGTCTGAAGGCAGCGGTGGAATCTCCACATTTCTTCAAGTAAAAAGTAAAGGTGCAGCGCTGCATTTGCTTGTTCACACCACTGCTGGCGGAAGGGCCTCCACTAGAGGAAGCTCTGGAGAGCCACTCTGCAGAGGGTATTTGGTCTACTCTTCTAGGGCGACCACACTTCTTGGAAGAGGCGGCGAGTCACCCCCGCACGCGACCTGCAGGCGGACTAACTGTGGTGCACCCATTCACATTGCTGGTGAAGGGGATTTAAGAAACTTGCACCACCGTTTCAACCACCTGTGCCGGGGAGATGGAATCGAACTGGCGCCCTCCAGGCTGCAAGCCCGGCGTGCTGCCCACCATTGCACCACCGCTGTTGCTGCTCCCTTCACCTAGTCGATGTTAATTAAGTAAACGTTCATGGACACCACCGTAATTGGAATCACCGCGCACTAAGCAAAACCAGTGCTTATTCATCATCGGTTTGCCGTTTGGAGAGTAACCACCTACACTTTACGTGAAGGCCTTATCCGCATATGGTTGCGTGCCTCAGAGCATGTGCATCAGTACTCGCATGCGAACCGCAGTAACGGCAATCTAACTTTGGGCTCTGATGTCGAAGCCTTTAAATAGATCGTGCATCAGAAGCCAAACATAACCGCACGTTGCCAGCCGGTTTGCAGACAGACACAACAACGTCGGTGCAGCCTCCCAGCACCTTGTCAGCGCACCTCGTCCACGCGTGACTTCAGGTGCACCACCGGCTGCCACCGTCTCGTTCTCACGTGTCGCCTCCTTTGAAGTCTTCGTCGGAGTATGGTTCATTTTCTCTGTAATCTTATCTCTGCTGGCTGGAAATGACAGCGAATTTTTCAATGTAAATGTTTACGTTGCCCGATGCACAGGAATGACCGATGCAACAGACTACCGTGACAAGAGTCGCAACAATTTATAACAGGCGATGTAGCAAGATATGGTTGATGTTGATACACTGCATTATTTCAATGTCTTTGTTCACTCTATATTCAGCAGCGAGCCTGTCCCTGATGTTGTGATAGGGGCGCTGCGATGGCGAGATGTTACCCATCTTGCCTGGTATACAGGAGGTGGTGGGTTCGATCCCGACGCTGATGCCTGTATATTTGGAGTTTGCAGTGTTCTCTCCATAGTCGTGTGGATTTTTCTCCGGGTCCTCCAGTTTTTCCCTTTACAGGTTGAATCAACATCACGCGTTTAAAGTATTTGGCTGCTATAAGCCACTTCGTTGAGCTATCATTTGTGATAGCCAGGTCGCTTCTGTATAACTGTATAACTCAGTGGGCCTTACCTGGAAAAAGCAAAACGAGTTAAGTTTAGATATCTCCGGCCGTGTGGAGGAGAAGGGCAGCGCGCCAGGCGCGGCGCTGCCCAGCAACACGAGGCCTGCAACCTGGACACAACAAGCGCACAGACTGTCCACCCCGTTTGATTCTGATGGTGATACCCAGGCGACTCTGGCAAATGAGGATATCCCGGTGTCTTCAACTCTCACCCGATAAAATGTATGAACTTGACTTGACTTGATAATTGGTTCTTTACCCTTCTATCTGGCAACAAAACTGACACCTTTTTGCAAGGAGTCATGTTTGCATAGACCGCAATACCTGCAGTCATAATACAAACAAAAGAACATAACTCTGATAATGTGCACTGTCCTTGAAGTTGATTGGTCCACACCCGAGACAGCTTTCCTTCGAGCCTAATCTCATATGGGTTGGACCAGATGACGCCAAAAGGCGCACAACTCAAGGACAATGCACCATCAGAGTATGAGAGCTCGGGGCAAGCATCTACACTATGGGGACCTCATTTGCCAGTAAAAATATGATAATTGGTTCTTTACCCTTCTATCTGGCAACAAAACTGACACCTTTTTGCAAGGAGTCATGTTTGCATAGACCGCAATACCTGCAGTCATAATACAAACAAAAGAACATAACTCTGATAATGTGCACTGTCCTTGAAGTTGATTGGTCCACACCCGAGACAGCTTTCCTTCGAGCCTAATCTCATATGGGTTGGACCAGATGACGCCAAAAGGCGCACAACTCAAGGACAATGCACCATCAGAGTATGAGAGCTCGGGGCAAGCATCTACACTATGGGGACCTCATTTGCCAGTAAAAATATGATAATTGGTTCTTTACCCTTCTATCTGGCAACAAAACTGACACCTTTTTGCAAGGAGTCATGTTTGCATAGACCGCAATACCTGCAGTCATAATACAAACAAAAGAACATAACTCTGATAATGTGCACTGTCCTTGAAGTTGATTGGTCCACACCCGAGACAGCTTTCCTTCGAGCCTAATCTCATATGGGTTGGACCAGATGACGCCAAAAGGCGCACAACTCAAGGACAATGCACCATCAGAGTATGAGAGCTCGGGGCAAGCATCTACACTATGGGGACCTCATTTGCCAGTAAAAATATGATAATTGGTTCTTTACCCTTCTATCTGGCAACAAAACTGACAGAAGGGTAAAGAACCAATTATCATATTTTTACTGGCAAATGAGGTCCCCATAGTGTAGATGCTTGCCCCGAGCTCTCATACTCTGATGGTGCATTGTCCTTGAGTTGTGCGCCTTTTGGCGTCATCTGGTCCCACCCATATGAGATTAGGCTCGAAGGAAAGCTGTCTCGGGTGTGGACCAATCAACTTCAAGGACAGTGCACATTATCAGAGTTATGTTCTTTTGTTTGTATTATGACTGCAGGTATTGCGGTCTATGCAAACATGACTCCTTGCAAAAAGGTGTCAGTTTTGTTGCCAGATAGAAGGGTAAAGAACCAATTATCATATTTTTACTGGCAAATGAGGTCCCCATAGTGTAGATGCTTGCCCCGAGCTCTCATACTCTGATGGTGCATTGTCCTTGAGTTGTGCGCCTTTTGGCGTCATCTGGTCCAACCCATATGAGATTAGGCTCGAAGGAAAGCTGTCTCGGGTGTGGACCAATCAACTTCAAGGACAGTGCACATTATCAGAGTTATGTTCTTTTGTTTGTATTATGACTGCAGGTATTGCGGTCTATGCAAACATGACTCCTTGCAAAAAGGTGTCAGTTTTGTTGCCAGATAGAAGGGTAAAGAACCAATTATCATATTTTTACTGGCAAATGAGGTCCCCATAGTGTTGACTTGACTTGTTATGATAATGATGATATTTGACTTTGATTTAAAAAAGACAGCCTTCATACCGGAGCGTCTCAGAGTGCTTCATGCACACGATAAGTGACTTACGTTTCATCTCATCTCAAACATTTCAAAGGTCACCCCCATTGGCAGCTCTCACTGTGTGGCACAAGGCGACTTCGTTGGCCAGTCGGGGGGTGGATGGTTGCTTCCGTGCGTTATCCCAATTGAATGACCGCGTGTTGTTAGACTGAATAGCCATTTGGATCTCTCTCAGGTAAGAGCCGAGACCCTTTGCGGTAGAGAACGGCTCACCAAGTGGATGTTGCGAGGCCCAATGGCGGCCAGGAAGTTAGTAAATTAATTCCTGATAAGAACCTTCCTTGTGACATCTAAATATGGCAGATGTGGGGACACTGTTATATCATGGGTCAGTGTGTGAGAATTTTGGACGAAAAGGGTGAATTGATTTCTGGTTACACCAACTCTTGTTTATCAGATGAAGAGTAAGGAAAATAACCAAAACATTACGTTTTCTTGAGAATAGGTTTTCTCCTTTTTTCTGGCAGCAAAACAAGTGTCAAGATGTTAAAACACCAAACTAATACCTTTTACAAGGTACCTTTTACAAGGTATCATGTTTGCATTAACCACATTACTTGTGGTCCGAACAGGGGCGGTTTCTTCATTAGGGCGATTGGGCGACGCACCACCAATGTCATTCAACCACAGAGTTTACGCTAGCCGTCACTGTGCCTCTGGATATAGTCCAATCAGCGTCATGTCACGTTCTGTGGAGTACCGCCTCTTTTTGGGCGATTTCACTCCGGCTGAGAATCGCCCCGAGTGGCCCTATAGACTTACATGCAAAGATGTTTTTTTTTCGAACGGCGGGCGCTCCAATGCATTCTCTATGGCTTCCGGGAGGGCTCGCCCTAACGTGCTTACGTCATCATACGTTATCACGTTTCATCCAACAATATAATTTGTCGCCACCTAGTGGAATCTTTAATAAAAGAAACTTGAGTGGATTGTATTAATAGTGAGTATGGAAACATACAAGATGTATTGTAAGAGTCACTTTATTTTTCATTAATATTAAAGAGGTGAAGTTGCCGTTACATGCTTAAGCTGTTAATTTATCCATTGCATGGATGGACCTTATCCTTATCAATCATCCAGACAATCGCCCCCCCCTGAGAGATTTTGCAGGAGCCGCCACTGGGTCCGAATGCAAACAAAATAGTATATGCATTATCTTAGAAACTGATTTGGTCCACACCAGAGACAGCTTTCTTTCGAGCCTAGTCTCAATCGGTGTTAGACCAGAGGACGCCAAAAGGCGTACAGCACAAAGACAATACACTATCAGAGTAATGAGAGCTTGGGGCGAGCGGCTACATCATGGGACCTCCTTTGCCAGTACCAAAATATGAGAATAGGTTTTCCCCTTTTTCTTCTTCATTAACGTTAGACATTAACGACCATTAACAAACATGCCGAATAGAGTTCAAATGTTGCTTTTGTTGTCACTAAGGAAGCATGGTGAGATGCATGCTGGGAATTATGCTGAGAGTCAAAACTTATCGCACGGATCCAGAGAAAGCCTTCACTCTTGACGAGCTGCAAGCGATCTTGGGCCGGGACGCTTTGTGGCTAGAAGGGGCGATGGAATGTACTTGGACGGAGAGCACACGCCCCAGAGTACGACCACCGTGGAGATGGAGCGATGAGATCGGCTCGTGCGCAGCACGGAGGTTGCTTGTGATATCGCAGGACCACGAGGCTATGTTGATGGAGTGGGGAGGCCTTCATCCAACAGTGGATCGGTAACGTGCTACGCTTATTTTCATCTCTTCCAACTCGTGTGTTCCAAACGTCGCACACATCGATGCATCACAAACCCGTGTCATGTTTTGTCCTCATTATGACAAATTACAAGCCAAATGTCATCTGATATGTAAGCCTGCTTGAAACGAATGGTATTTTATTGTTTACAAGGGCAAGAATGTGTTCGAAGAGTGATCGGTAGATTTCAGTGTGATAAACATCAGAAAATAGCTTTAGGAGTCGGTGATTTGCAAGTCAAAAACCCACACACGCAATATACATCTGTGTGAGATGCTCGTTAAATGAAGCAATTCTTCATGACGGTATTACAACGTGGGTCTGCAGGTTGCGTGTGTGTCGGGGTGAAGGGTGGCTCTACTCCCACCCCTTCGAAGGCCCCTCGTCCGCACCACAGCGTTTATGTAACGTGCGAGCTGTTCGACATCGAATATAACACGAGGCCCGCCCATACTGACACCTGTGAAAAGAGCTTCATAGCTCATTGGATTCCTCCAGTCCAAATACATATTCTGGTTGTGCTAATCTGCAATGTAAGGATCACTGATCGTGATTAACCAAATTATTTGTCTGTCGCTGGTGAGAAGTAAATTCTCGATGCAAGAATACCTCTCCTGAACCTGCGGCCGCACGGCAGGCGCTGCCCGTGAGCCCGTTTGGGGCATCCGTGCCTCCCTCGCGCGGTGGCGCCAGCAAGACTGGGCACGCGGTGTATGTCCCTGTCCCGTGGTCGCCCCGTGAAGCTACAGTGAATGTATTTCTGTTACAGAGGAAATGACAATGCCAGCGCACGAGTCGCAACGAAGGGCCACTTGTGGGTCACCCTTTCTCCACACACACACAAAAAACACCTCATGCAATTTCCCACCAGTAAGTTGATGAATTATCGTGATTCAGGATTTCAGTCCAATTCCAAAATATTTGTTTGTATTGATTGTTTTTCTTTGGGGTGGATGTTGCAGCCCCGAGTTGCTTTCAAGGGTCATGTGAACCCACAGGCGGAGGAGGAAACATTTTGGCCGACCGCCCTACAGCGGTGATGTTGTCGTTATCGGTCAGTCACCCCGCAGGCGGGGCAGGCGGGGCAGGCGGGGCAGGCGGGGCAGGCGGGGCAGGCGGGGCAGGCGGGGCAGGAGGGGCAGGCGGGGCAGGCGGGGCAGGAGGGGCAGGCGGGGCAGGAGGGGCAGGCGGGGCAGGCGGGGCAGGCGGGGCAGGAGGGGCAGGAGGGGCAGGCGGGGCAGGAGGGGCAGGCGGGGCAGGAGGGGCAGGCGGGGCAGGCGGGGCAGGAGGGGCAGGCGGGGCAGGCGGGGCAGGAGGGGCAGGCGGGGCAGGAGGGGCAGGCGGGGCAGGCGGGGCAGGAGGGGCAGGAGGGGCAGGCGGGGCAGGAGGGGCACGCCTCGCAGCGAGGAGGGTCACATTCGATTCCTGACTCAGGCGCCTTTGAGTGGCGTTTTTGTGTTCTCCCCCATGTCTGCATGGGTTTTGCTCTGGGTTATCCTGGCTTCCTCCCATAATGAAAACACATACACATGTAGCTGGCATTGGCCAAACATTGCAATGCAGAGCAGTTTTTCCCCCTCCTGAGAAACATTTGGCAGGACCCTCATGACAAATTAATCTTGAGACTCAGTACAGTTTTCCTGGATAAGAAAGCGTATTTAGTAAAACTAATAAGAATGTACACATTTACAGGTGGGCCAAGAATAAAGGTTAAGTTGAGCCAGTGAAACGATTGTTTGAACCATTTCAGCGAACGACTCCATACGTATGCTTTGGGCAATGAATCTTTATCTCCAGCAGCTTACAGTTAACAATGTGTGTGGCAGAATGGGATTTTCAGATTACAAGGGAATTCCTGACATTCTGTACCGATCCTGCCTGTCATCTCAGGGGGACAGCAGATCAGTCATTTTGCCACGTGGGTGTCTTTCTCACAATGCCTGGATTTCACTCAGTGTACCGTCACCAGAGGTGGCTTTAAGCACGTTTGCCTGGGCAAGTCTCTGCCGGTGCATCAGCGCTGATAATGTGACAATCGAGAGAATGCTGGCTTTATGAAATCATTGTTGATTTATAGCTTCTGCATTAAAAATATTGGGTGTATAGACCAAAAACACCCCATAACTGTTATTATTAACATAAAAATATATCTTTGGCTAAGGCAGAATAAATGATCAACATCATTAATACTTACAAAAAAAACCACACTTATTATGTAACTGGTATTGGCCAAATACCCCAATGATGACAAATTATACCACAAATTACTTAATTGTGCTGGTACGCAGCAGCAACATCAGCCCCCGACTACAAAACTTCGCAGGACCCTCCTGAAAAAGGGTATTGAGACACAGTGAGGCTTTGGCTGGGTTAACAGGAGTAATAATAAGAATGATCATGATGTTTTTTGTCTGTACGAGTTAAACTACCACTGCAAGCGCAGTCCCTTTCATGTTATTTTCAATCCAGCACTGTGCATGGAATTGATTATTCTGCTATTGAAAGCAACTTGATTCTGACATATAGTTTATTGGTGGCTAGAGTTTAACAATAATAATACGAGTATTTAAATATAATTCAAGTTCACAAACTAAATTAACATATCCCGGAACTGCATATTAACCGTACAAATACTGGAGAAAGGGCCTTTTCTATTGATGCCCCCAGGGTCTGGAATGCTATCGCCAATAAACTGCAACTTGGATCACTACCTGTGAGATCTTCACTCAAAACTGCTCTAGAGGAGTTGTACACCCCTAGCTGCAACTGCTATTCAGAATGGCCTGAAATCAAATGACTCATTCTGGATGACCGCTGCAAAGTATGGTCTTGAGTTTTGATTATAGTGTGCTGATCATTAAATGTGTATTGAAAATTTTAGATTCTGCTACTGATACTCCAGCTGTTATGGAGTGACTCATGCAGCCAACTATGGCTGTAAAGTTTAGTCGTACATGTTATGTATATCGTTTATTGTTAAATTTGAATCAAAGTTCCTATGATCACTGTTACATTGTTTTTATAGCTTTATTTTGGTGATTTTGAAAACGTTTTGGTTTAGCCATGTTTGTTTTTTGTAGTACAGAGTTAGCCTGATAAATTTAATCTACTTTGTCTTATGGTTGTCATTGTTTGACTTGCATCCCACTGGGATTTTTTTGCACACAGCGTTGAAATGCGGCGTTTTTTTCTGGAAGACTTTGCTGTTTTTTCCACAATTTTTCTGTTGCGTGTAGTCACTTTAAGATGTTTCTTGTTCATGTTTTTATTTTGTTGCGGTTGCACCCGAGTCAAGAGCCACATGGCTCACAGGGTTATACCTAATACATGAGACTGAACTAATTTAGTCTGATGTCAGGACGTATCTATGCACCTTCTTCTCCCACGGCCTCGAGCGCCGTTTAATGATTAGCTTCATGTTGCCCCATTTCTGAGCCAATATTTCCCAGTGTTAGGTTCACGAAGGCATCCAGCTTTAGATAGTTAAACATTGAAATGTGCAATGTATGCTATGATTGGTTTCACACGTAGGCATCCGCGATCAATATTATCCGTAATAAAGTTTTTTTTTTGGGCTTCGATGGTGTAGATATAAATGTGTCGTTAAACTCGCCGCCACCTGACACAGCCAATTAGCAAGGTTTGCCACGTAAACAAAACATAGCGATTTGTTACTCTCAAACACACAAGCGGTGCGCTGTAACTAATTGGCACGTTTTGTTTATGTGACAAACCTTACTAATTCGCTGTGTCGGATGGTGGTAGGTTTATCGAAACGTTTATATTTACGTGATCTAACCCAAAAAAAACTCTTATGCTATGATTGTTTGCACTTAATTACCAACAACACTGCCTCCGGTCATACATAATCATCTTAATGCCCTGACATGAGAATATATATTGTTACTATGCATTGTTACCTAAGAAAGCCTCACTGAGTTTCAATACTTTTTTTATGAGGATCCTGCCAAGTTTCCACAGTGGTGGGGTAATGTTGCTGCTACTGTGTGTAATCCCAGTGAATAATAAGAATAATTTACATTTGTAGGGCGCATTTAATCTGTCGTAGATTTCAATGTGCCACCTTGTATGCAAAGCAGGAAATAATCAGAACCCACAGGGTACACCAGCCAGAACTAGGATGCAAAGGTCAGTTTGAAGAAGTGATTTTTCAAGACGGGATTAAATATATTTAAGGACTCTGATTATAGTTATAGTAAAGGCAAAGCGTTCCAAAGTTTGGGAGCTGCACTGACAGAAGCCCCATCACAACAGGAACAGAAGCCCCATCACAACAGGAACAGAGCCTTGACCTCGGAGTCCTTAGACAATCCGAAGATCTCAGGGACCTCGTTGGTGTTTAAATATGGATCGTTTGAGTAATTTTCAGGGATTTTTTCTGCATTGGGATGTTTTGGCCGAATACCATGTAAATAATCTTACGGGGTGTTTTTTTAGCTATGGGAGGAAACAGGAGAACATAAAGGAAACCCATGCAGAACAGAGGGAGAACACGGACACTCCACACAGAAAGTCACCTGTCGGTAATTGAACCCAGGCCTTTATTCACAGCAATCATTATTTCGTGCTCACTTCCCCACCTCTGCTGTTCTCCTGCTCTCTTCTCCCGGCTCTTCCTCTCTTGCCCCGTTCCTCTCCTCCCATTCCTCCCCATGGCCTCTTCTCCCTCACTCCGTCCGTTGTGCCCTTTCTCGTCATCTGCCACCCCCCCCCCCCCCCCCCCAGCGGCAATACCGTGTTTAATACCCCGAGATTTAGGTTGGAAAAGTGTCAAAGTGATATTGAGTGGCCGGTGATGAGACTGCAGAACGCCAAACAGGGAAATTGTCTACTCGCATAATACAATGAAGTACTTCTTCCACAGAAGCCATTGGACAAATACGCAGGCACGCACGCGCACGCTCGCACACCAACATGCTTTGTACACGTACTTGTGCGCACGCAACCAATGAGATGGAAACATTTCGTACCCATCCATAAAGAAAGGCTTTTCTTCTCAAAGGGGACATTCCTCGCCATGGAATTTGCTGCCGGGAGAGGGTGAGGGGTCTGGACCGCCTGTTGAATTATCTCCAGAGAGGTCATGTGCACGTCGTACAGCAGTGGGGAGTTGACTGCGATGTACGAATTCCTCCCAGCACTGCCAACACTGCAGAGCTCAATGGCTCTGAGGGAGGGGATAATGCATACACAGCAGCACACACCGCTGGTGTGTGTACACGAGGGCCGGGTCACTGATAAAGCAGCAGTGCAATGGGGGGCAAACTTAAGTTATTGTCCAAGCCTTGGGAAGCTGTTTAATTCCTCACAATCAGCTGTTGAGCCCTTACAACGTAGGGTATGTGTCTCAGCAGAGTAAAGAATGTAGCCGTGCTTTAACAACACGCTTATGCCTGTGTCGCTTTGAGTGCAGTTTAGATTGCGTGCCTGAATGCACAGCGGCCCCGTAAGTGTGCATGTTTGCTCAGCGCGTACGGTTTCGCGTTCGATTCCTAAAAACTAAACTATACCAGGTAAGGCCCACTGAGCGATATAGATCTCTTTCGAAAGCGACCTGGCCACAGGTGATAAGCTCAACGAAGTGGCTTATCGTCATGTGGAAATGAAGAGCAGCCAACTACTGTAAATGCATTTTCATTTTAAATGTGTAGGGAAAAACCGGGCGACCTGGGGAAAAATCCACATGACCACAGGGAGTGAGACACGGAAACTCCAAATATACAGGCGTCGTCAGGGTTTGGATGGGGCCCATGACTTCCTGTATACCAAGCGAGGAAGTTAACATCTCCTGGCCACCGCAGCGTTGGCGATGGCGAGATGCTGCTCAACGGTAGATAACACAAAATCAGTTTAACACGTAGGCTTTCGCGACCAATATTATTCATAATATAGGTTTTTGGGTCAGATTGCGTTATTTATAAATGTGTCGGGTGGTGGAGGGTTACGACACATTTATAAATAACGCGATCTGACCCAAAAACCTATATTATGAGAACACAAGATGCCTGTTTGTCTCTAAGGTCATCCAAACATGTTTTAAATTTTTGATGTTAATTACCTTTACTGTATTTGTTATCGTAATGGCTATTGTTTGCATGTGTGAAACACAGGGCACATAAAATGTGTAATCCACATGAAGTTAAATATTAAAAATATTATTATTATGATTACACTTGTTTATCCAGCAAAGCCTCACCGAGTCTCAAGATTATTTTTAGGAGGGTCCTGCCAAGTTTTCTTTGGAAGCAGATTTTGCTATTGTGTACACCAATGGAGTAATTGGCTGCTATACATTACCACGTGATGAGCCACTTTGTTGAGCTATCGTTTGTGGCCAGATCACATTTGGAAAAAGAGTTCCAGTATATTTTACAGTGGGCCATGCCTGGGTAAAACCAAACATAGTTTAGCCGTTTTAATTGCTTCAAAGTCATGTTTCTGTCCTTTTATCAAAAACTAGCCTTTTGTCCATCCAAGGACGGGTGTATTGCAGTAAATCTGAAACTTGCAAGCGAAAAGCAGACTGCGACGTGATATTCATTGCATCAATTCGTGTGCAATTTGTAAGGGCGCGGTAAGACAGACCCATTTCATTTAAAGGTTATAATCCCTTGTTCATCATGACGTCCTTTCTACTTCTATGTCTCAACAGCGTTACGGAGATTGCGTGACGTGAGGGTTCTGCCTTTGTAGTGAGGGTTGTGAGTTGACGCCAAGGAGGGGGGAGGAGGCGCCTCGCCCCCCCATGTGGAGTGACGTCAGCCGCTAATTATTATTAATGGAGGGGGTGCCCATTTGGAGGACGTCACCTTATAATGATTATTAATGAGGGGGGCTATTCGATGTGGAGTGACGTCACCTGCTCATGATTATTAATGAGGGGGGGTGTCCATTTGGAGGACGTCACCTGACTATGATTATTAATGAGGGGGGGCTGGTCGATGTGAAGTGACGTCACGAGCGTTAAGGACAGACATTCCTGGGTGATTACAGTCGGTATAGAAATGGCATGAGCTACTCAACAAATGTCTGGCTCCACCATAGCTTCTACTTAACTCGTAAGCGGTTCTGCCAACAGCGTTGCTTAGCTCCCCTTGTTAGCTTCGCGCGACACTGTTTTGTGTATTTCTATTCGCGTTCAAACATGAATAAACGTGACGTTAGCCCGAGACATCCTCTGACATGGCGCAGCCGTTGCGTGTTTTTGCCGCTTGTTGCAGATATTTTCCTGGGCCAAACCTGGCAGGCCGCCCTGGTCATTCCTGTGGGTGTATTCACCTGAACATTCTACGCGGCGTCCACTTCGCAGTGAACTTTAAAGATTCCGTCAAGCCACCGCGTGCCGGCGTCGTGGTCCAAATTGCGAACTTGGGACTACGCAGAGCAACATCGCCGTCGACTCTGAAACTACTCCTGACTTTGTCTGTGGAACATAATGCCTTCGTGATATGTATGTTGAGCATCTTTCACGCCATACGTAGCTAACCGTGCTAACCGGAGGTGATAGATGGCGCTATAAGAATGTCGGGAATACCAAATGTATCAATATCCTTAAGTAAAGTTCGTTTACAAGCGAGTTTGGACCAGAGTACCAAACTCTTCTTCATAGGTGGCGGCGCTCTCGCGGGTGATGTTGCGGCTGCCTCCTGACCTGTTCGGTTGAGGGTTCACCTGCAGTCGCGTGCTGGTGACTCGGCTGCTCCAGGTCATGAGCGCTGGGCCTGCTCCGTACAACGCTGCTGGCTACCTATCACGGGCTCGCTGCTGCGCTTACCGCAACGGAGCAAGGAGTCCTCAAAAATGTGGTTTGCTTCCCATGGCCACTGTCCAAGGGACCCCAAAATAACTGGGCTTTTTATTTATGTAAACACGAGGCAGTTGTGAATGGCTTGCTGGGATGGAGAGTGGAGCCATATAAAGTCAGGCATGCTAAGTTTTCAAAACACGGCTGTGTTTGTTATTAGAATATTTTTTGCAGTATAATTTAAGTCAACATGAAATATATTTCCCACTTGCTATAATTTAAGCTCCGAGTCTTGACGAGTTTTTCTCAAACACGAGCTCCTCAAAGTCAGCGAGTCCTGGACAGCGTCCCTGGCTTCGCAGCTGGTGCAGTGTGATGGATATCCTCTTCGTTTCTAGTGGCATGAGTGTTGTTTTCAATTTACTGCCCTGGGCCTGGTAAACTTTAAACTTTAACAGACCCGGCCATATCATGCATAACCGAAGGGTTGTGATCTCATGACCTCGTACAAGAACAAGGAAATCGACATGGCTTATCAGAAATAGTTTCTAATCTTGCTGATTGGAAGCACTAATTGTTGTCCTTGCCTGCAGAGAGAGGTAATGCCACAGGGGCCAATCGCTCGTAGGGCGTTTTGGCGCTGCCGCTCACAGCTGCAGATGTGTCCGGGCTGGAGGAGGGAGCTTTTACTGTGACCGTTCACAGAGTTCATGAAGAAGGGCCCTATATATTACATGGATGCTGTATTTCGGAGTCTGGTGGCATTTCCCACAAGGAAATAATTTAAAAAACGCCAACCACCAAATGTGGCGTTCACACAACTGCCACGCGTGCACGCGTGCCGTTTGCCAAATTGGCAGTACTTTAACAGGATTTAAATCCGTAATTAGGGCAAAATAAGCCATTGGAAACTATTTTAATTACACCAGACCAGCAATGTTCTTCGAGGCCACTAACGTTGATTACACCGCAGGTAACTTCAATTTCAGCCTGTATCAGTTTGTATTATTGTTCGCCTCGCTTGCTGCACGTAGGAGTGAGTGTATTCAAGCAGTGATGCGGAGGTGAATGCCAGGAATGTAAAGATCCCAGCACTTGCTCGAAGTGACATTTGCTGGGAGAAGTTTCTTCAGTTCGAGCCTGCCGATGAATGCATTTGGTATTCGCGTCACTGTTTTAGCACGAGGCTTATGATGACAAAGGAAGGCCCTGCTGTGATGCCCAGACACAGTCTGCAGTAGTATCATAGTAGTATCACAGTAGGGGGGTGTGGGGGGGGGGCTGGGCGGGGATGTTGCTTAATCCCAATTGAGTAATTGGCGGGTAACTTTTCAAAGCTGAACCATAACACCGGCACGCTATGGCCTACTCGAATCAAATGACATTCGGGGATCTTTAACGTCCACTGTCAAGTGGAAGGCACGTATTTTACGTCGATACACCCGCGGTCTTAACCAGGGTGGCCCGCCCGAATTGAACCGCAAACCCACTACAGCAAGTGGCGAACGCGCTACCGCTGGGCCTTGTCAGCGTTGTTGATCCACTACTTCCGTGTTGAAATGTTCTGGCACCCCTGCTGTCTGCACGTTGCATGAGTTTAGGTGTGTTAAAGGTGGGCATGCTATGTGGCGATGACAGCTGGAGTAGGTGAGGAAAGAGCTGCAATGCTAAGTGTTGGCTGCCCGTTAGACATTCAAGATCCCCTGACGTTATTTGAAACGAGTAGGTCATTGTGTGCCGGCGACTCTGTGAAATTTGAAATTAGAAAATTTGTAAAATGACATCACAAATGACTCCATTAAAAACTATTACGAAATTAAACATTTTTTATTTATTTTACCAAGTAATCTCCACTGAGCTATATTGATCTTTTTCAGAAGCGACCTGGCCACAAATTATATATTAAAAAAATGGCTTATCACGTGGAAATTTATAGCAGCCATATACTTTAAACGCATATTGATTCTAAATATGGAGGGAAAAACCAGATGTACGCAACCACTGGGAAAACATGCAAACTCCAAATATACCGGCATTGGTCAGGGTGGGGATCGAACTCACGACCTCCTGTATACCAGGTGAGGTAGTTAACATCTCGCCACCATGGCGCCCTAAATTGGAATAACACAGCAGTAACATCGCCCCCTACCGTGAAACTACCGCAGGCTCTGTCTGCAAAACACAGCGGCGTCCTGCGCTGCAAGAACGGCACGAGCATGAAATGTGCAAAATTATAAACTTAATTTCATGATTGTGTAGCGTTCCCACTCGGAGTCCTGGTTTCGCGTGGCATTGGCATCAGCAGCAGCAGGCAAGGCCCAGCCAGCGAGGCCACCTGCACCCTTGTGTGTGGGGACCGCATGCATGCAGCAGCTGTTGCGGCAGCTGCTGCTGCTGCCTCACGCAGAATTGTGATGAGTCCCGGTGGGTTTCAGCACAAAACAAATAAACTTAAGAGCAAGCGGCTATTTTGCTATTTCATATGTTTTTAAGGGATTCACTGCGAAATATATTGATTTGAAAAGTCCAATGAAGATCTAAATCCTGGGATTACCATAGTTTGTGCACATCCATTCGTACGGTACTCTTATAAAAAGTAATAATATGTATTTGGTTATTTTAAAATTGCATTTTGTACGTAACATGTGATGGGAATCCTCAATAACTTCCCATGGACGTTTTGTGACTCGATTTAAATCATTTTTACTGTGTTTAACTTTAAAATCCAGACAATGCGGAAGAGTTGTGCAGCCATGGACGACGAGAAGCAGTTTAAACCCTTTCATATGTGGCCCCGTTTACAGCTGGAAGTGAGTCGAGTTTCCTGTGCAGGACAGCGTTATGAATGTGTTTGGTGATTCTACGCTTGGCCTCACAGATAAAGGCTCTCCCTAAAGGGACCGTGAATGATCGCATACAACTGACAGACAGGCCTTCGCCAGGGCTCACCATAGTGGTGAGATGTTAACTACCTCGTCTGGTATACAGGTGGTCGTGCGTTCGATCCCGATCCTGATGCCTGCTGTATATTTGGAGTTTGCATGACTCTCCCCGTGGCCACGTGGATTTTTCTCCAGGTCCTCCGGTTTTTCCCTCCACATTTGGAAACATGCTTTTAGAGTAATTGGCTGCTATACATTTCCACGTGATAATCCACTTCGTTGAGCTATCATTTGTGGCCAGGTCGCTTCTAAAAAAGAACTATATAGCTCAGTGGGCCTAACTTGGTCAAATGAAAAAAAAAGTTTATTAGTTTGGACAGTACTTAAGCGATAATGTATGCAAAAATCTTTAATTTTTTCTTCACTGGAAATATGAATTGCACTTGCTGTTGAAAACGTAACATCTGCAGATGGAAAACAACAGAAAGCGGTTGATCAAACTAGGGTGGGAATAATTCAGCCCCCTCCGCTATTCGATGAATTGTCACAAATTCAGGGCCACGATTATTAATGGTTGACTTGATGCACAGACACAGCCCTCATGCAAACCAATGTTTTGTGCATTGCCTGCATATTGTGAGAATGGACAAGGAACATTTTTATTATCCTTTGTCACTTAACCTATCAGCGAAGGAGCAAGCAAAGGTTAAGCCGTTGTCACTGATCAAGCACAGTGGCCAGATGACTATTTGAGGTTTAAGTGTGCAGCCCTATTAATCATTAAACGAGGCAATCAAGTTACATTTTTAAATGTGTGCACTCTGGGACAAGCTTAGACGTGACCTTGGATGCAGTCATGAGTTTACGTATGTATGGAGGGCTGGCCATTGCTGCCTTAATAATAATAATGATTAATTGTCTAAACTTGTTTTTAGATGGGTCCTACATTGGGATGTTTGGCCAGTTTCATTTGAATGAGCGTTTTTCATGTGGCAGGAATTCAGAGTACTGTGCTCAGAAAACATATCAGGAGACGCACTTGAAAGTCTGCACAGATGGGTTCACAAATCCATGAACCCAGCTGCTACCTCATGGCCACCTCCCAGCTCCGCAGATTTTGGAGTTCCACCAGCTGTGTTTGATCCATCAACCCTGACCTGGAGTGGCCAGGATTAGCGGTGTGTGCCATCGCAGTGCGCCGTAACATCACCGTAAACCGAGTCCGTGCCTTCAAACTAAACTAGATATTAAATACCTCGCCTGGTATACAGGAGGTCGTGGGTTTGATCGCAACCCTGAAGCCTGCTGTGTATTTTGTAGTTTACGTGTCTCTCTCCCCGTGCTCGCATGGATTTTTCTCCGGGTCTTCCGGTTTTCCCCTTCACACTTGGAATCAACTTCATGCGTTTAGAGTATTTGGCTGCTATAAATTTCCACGTGATAAGCCACTTCGTTGAGCTATCATTTCTGGCCAGGTCGCTTATGAAAAATAGCTATTTAGCTCAGCTGGCCTCACCTGATAAAATAAAAAAAAAACTTATTTACAGTTTTGGTTGGAAAATAGTTTAATAGTTTCAGTGACTCTCTAAAATATGTGTGGCTGTCAAACTCTATACTTCGGGGTTAAGCATAGCTTACACGAAGGGGTTTATCTAAATCTGTAAAGTAAGTCAATTATCCTCAATCCAAAAATCGCTGAGTGTATGAATCCCCCCTGCAATGCGAAGAAGCTACCACCAAGCTGAAGCCACTGCTATTTGCTCTCTGGCCGTTATCACAGTGCCGTACATCTCCCGCAAAATGCAAACACCAAAGGAAGAGCTGAGAACGTGACTTGGCATGCGGATGAGATAACAGATGGAATACGAAGCCCGCACTGTGTTTTACAACCTGCCATTGTGATTCATTTTCAATATCTGTAATATATCATTCTCATCCCATTGGATTTTCTTTAATGAAAAATTGGCCAAGCATGACTAATAACAAAGACAAGTACAAATGTGTGTTTATTAAGTATATAGGTTGCCTATCAACCACCCTCTAGAGTAAACGCAATGCTATGTGCATGTCCATCACAAGCTGGGTATGTTAATGCCTAAGTCGCTTGCGAATGGAAGTGGCTTAGGTTGCATGGCTGTGTTTCATCACGTACCCATGCATAACAGCATCGCTGTGAGATGCATACTGGGCGATGGAGGAACGTCATATTTATATTGCAATGAGCTTCCCCTGTACATGAAGCAGTCCACCTCCTTAACCTCCTTCCCTTCCTCTCTCAAAGCCCTCAACCTCTTCTCCGTTGCCAATTCCCTTCCTCTTCTCTGCCCTCGCCCCTCCACTTCTTCCCATCCCTCCCCTTCTCCGTAGCCCCCTGAGTATCCCTCTATCGCGGTCACCCATTCCTCAGCCCCTTGAGTGGAAGGTGCGGGCAGCCTTCACGCGGCCCATCTCTTGTTAAGTGAGAAATCACGACGAACGCCATCAACGCGGATACTGAACATCGATCATCAATCTCTCCCGCTCTGCGGAGGGACAGCACAAGCCCTTGCACGCCCTGCCATCGAAATCAGTCCGGCATTGTACCGGTTTTTTTTTTAACTATGTTAAGCGCCTTGAGCGAAGGCGATCTATAAATATAAAATAAGATAAGATAAACTAATGCCAAAGTTTACAAAAAACCCATTTGTTTTGAGCAGGACACGTCTTACAGGTGGCTGTGGGTGTGCACTGACAAAGGGCTCTCTCTCTCTCTGTGCCTAATCGCGATAACAATATTATTAGTTCTCGTAGCACGCTGTTTTCGTGAAAACGTGGACTTGTTAACCACGTGCTTGCTCCCTCCCCTCGGTTTGTTGGGGCGCGGTTTGCGTGGTCAATATCGATGCTCCAGAGTGAGGGGGGTTTTGTTGTTGTTAAACAACAATGCAATAAAAGCGCCACAGCAGCTCCAGCAAATTGCTGCGTCATCAATAATCGAGTGTCAGGCATAAGATGTGACGAGTTCGTGCAGCAGCCCTCTCTTTGGTGAATTCTTCTCATTATGGGCACCGTTGCTATGGACGGTTATTGTGCCGGCGTGTAAGCAACACGCTGGTGGGTCGTGGCTTCCCCTAAAGGTGACTCTTTCTTGTCCGACAACTCCCATGGTATCACTCTTCAGAGGTCCTCTGCTCTGTTGTTTTTTCCATGAACTCTCGATATGCTAGACTGTGTTTTTGCACATTTGTGCATTCTCGCTGATGTGGCTGTTTTTTTTAGGCCCTCGGATAAATGCTCGGGTTGTGCTTTTTCGACTTGAGATAATAATTAAAAAAATCATAATCTCTGAATGCCCGCCTCTTGGGGCTTTTGCTAGATTTTTCGTGTTTTCACTTCACTGCTGCGAGGTGTGTACGTGATGAAAGATGGAGCATCCTTTTCCGAATGCAGCTCAGTTACATGGTCACCGTTTGGGTTCCTGGGTGTCCATAATTCAGTGTTGGTATTTGCGACCGCGTTATGGTGCTTTATTATCACCTCTTACGGTTGTTTATCCGAGAAAGCCTGACGAGTCTCAAGACTTTTTCTGGCGGGCCCTGCCAATTTTTGGCATTGGGGTGCGGTGCTGCTGCGTGCAATCCCATCAAGTAAAAGTTGGACGTTTGGCCAGTACCAGTTACGTTGTGTGTTTGTTTCAGCTATGGGACGGAACCGGCGAATGTGGGACAGGACCGGCGAATGTGGAGCGAGCCCGTGTAGAAGAGGAATCAAGGAATGAGCTTGCCATCTATCTTGCGCTCTCTCACAGAACAAAACGTCCCATGGCGCAGATCCCCCCCCCCGCCGCCCCCTCGATTGGCAGCTGTTTCTGTGTGGGGGGCCGGGGGGGTGAAGACGATACAAACTCCGTGCAGAAAGAGATTCAAGATTCAAACCCGGACCCTTTTAGTCTGTGAGGCGCGAGCGTTACCGCTGCCCCCCACCCTGCCGCTCATGTCTGAAAAAGAGGTCGATTGTGAACTGCAATAGAGGTTATTTTTTGTTCAACTATTATTCTGTGTTTGGATGGCAACAACAGCTCCAGATGTGAAATGAGATTCGTGGGGGATTGTATGAAGCCAGGACTGGACCGACAGTCGTGTTTTTCAAGGTCAGGAAGTAACACCCATGCGAGTAGGCGTATCCGTGTGTTATGTCTCGATGTGCATGGCGTTTGTAGTCGTGTCTGTGTCGATGTGTGTATGGCATTGTGTGGTGTCGAGCGGTGGTGCAGCGGTTAGCGCGCTGCGCTACGAACCCGGCGATCCGAGTTCGATTCCTGCTCACGGCAACCAACACCGGTGAGGATTATCTGAACCGGTCCTGGGCCTCCCCTAGGTCAACTCAGCCTCAAATGTGTACCTTGTGCGATGGTGTGTAAAACATCACCACTAGGGAGACAAAGGCCAGCCGGGCGTAATGCTGGCCACCCACCCTCTCGTGTTCCATGCCGGCCTTCATAGGTGCTCGCTAACAGCACTTGCCCCAACAGTCTGTCAAGACTATACAGGAGAGGGAATCTTTGTTATGGCGTTGTGTGGTGTCGAGTGATTGTGTAGTGGTTAGCGCAAAGCGCTACGAAGCTGCTAATACGAGTTTAATTCCCACTCACGAACAACATCATTGACGATTGTCAGAACCTGTCCTGGGCCTCCGCTTGGTCGCCTTCGCCTTAAATGTGTGGTGGGTAAACATCAGCATTGGGAAGACAAATGTGGCTAAGCATTGTGTGAACCCCCCACCACCTCATGTACTGTGCTGGCCTTTAAAGGTACTCGCTATCAGCAGTTTCCCAATCAGTCTGTTAAAGGCTATATGGGAGATCTTTATCTTTGTGTTTTTATGGTGTGCTGTGGGTATGATACACGTACGATGGGTGTGTGAAGAATTATTCACGTCAAATTAAAGTGTCTCCACGCTCGGAATGAGAACGGGGCAGTGCCCATCTTGGGGTTTGGTGGGCTTGAGACAGTGGTGGAAATTCCACATTCCTACGATGCACCTGTTGATACTTTGGTTCGATCCCGATCCTGAGTACGCCTGTATATTTGGAGTACGGCATGTGTCCAACCTGTGGTCGCGTGGATTTTTTCCTCCGGGTTTTACCTCCACAATTTAGAAACACGCGTTTTCGATTGTTTAGATTATTTTGCTGCTATAAATGTCCGCGTAATAAGCCATTTCGTTGAGCTATCATTTGTGGCCAGGTCACTTCTGAAAAATAAGTTAATCGCTCAGTGGACTTTACCTGGTAAAAAAAAAAAATTCGTGATTTGTTTACCTTTCGTATACTTTGCACTCCTATCGTGTTTTTGTATTGTTTGTTGTTGGAATGTTCTGACCCCGCCCCTACTGGACATCTGTGAAGAGGAGCTTCATAGCTCATCGGATTCCTCCTGCAGTATAAATAAATATTATGACTCTGATATTAAAGAAAAGTTCATATACAAGCGCAAAGTGAATTTCGAGTACAGCTGAGCAGGACCCTCGCTGGGAGGGGCGATGGCCGGAGGTCGAGACTACGGACGGAGTGGCAGCCAAAGGAGAGAGAGCTCTTGAGAGGATGTCAAGTGTGGGAATTTGGGCGATGAGATCGGGTTTCGTGTAGGAGCTGAGTGGATTGGCTTGGGGGAGGCCTTCATCATGGCTAATGATGACAGTGATGAATTCTGTTCAAAGATTCCCAATGTTTTCAGGCACCGCATCATCTCCAACTGCGAGTCAATTTTTCCACTGTCGCTATTCTAAAGAACAGCCCCTGCCCAAACATTGACTTGCTCTGTGCTGTTATAATGATAGTGGCTATTGCACCAGCCACCACAGCCATTCTCACAGTTGATGTCCCTTTCCCACACTGAATGAATGATGGATGGTGCGCGCTCCCCACTCACTCTTTCCTTCCCTTACTCGGACAAGCGCCGCTGTGCACTCCTCTGCTGTTCGCTCATCAACATCCATTGCTTTGCGGCTCGCAGATGGCAGTGAAGCAGTGGTCGCTGAGCTGTCAGTTCTTTACATTTAATGTTTGTGCCTGTTTTCGAGGTCAGGTCATGCCCTCTTCAAAACACACACACATGCACATTTTTTTTAAAGGGTTTATTTTTACAGATTTTCTTTGGTGCATTGCTCATCCTTCGTTGTACCACATTTGGTCGTGAGGCTATAACCAGTGATGTTGATGATGGTGATGATTCACATCTACAGGGTGAGCATGTGGCCTGGCCTCCTGAGATCGTGAGAGGCCATGATAAGCACCACTGGGGGAGAGGGGGGGAGGATCGGGCCTATAAAGACAACTGGGAAGGCGCGGTGAGGGAACGTGGTGAGGGAGTGTGGTGAAGGAGGGGAGTGCGGGTTGCTGAAGCGAGCGGGAGTGAGGGGGGGGGCTCGGTACTGCGTATGGCTCTCTCTGCGGGCCCGCAAGATTCCTTTATGTTTTGGCAGAATGGTAGTTTAATGGGTTTAAAATGTGTCTCGCAGGGATATACAGAGCTTTGCCCTGATTCTGTGTCGGCTCAGCACGTGATGAAAACGTCGTGATGTTTTTACATCGACTCACTATACAGTTGAAAACTGGTTTATAGTCGTCGTTTTTTTATCGCATGCCAATGTACATGTTCACGTGAGTACACTTGTTTGAGGTCGTGTGGGTTCGCGTGTGTACGTCGTCGTGCGCGCACACGCGTCTGTGTGCTTGCGCAGTTGCGGTGGTGTCACGGTTAGCGCACTGGGCGACGAACCGGGGCCACCCAAGTTCAACTCCCCGCTTATGGCCAACACCAGTGACGATTATCTGAACCAGTTCTGGACCTCCCCTAGGTCGTCTCGGCCTCTAATGTTGTGTAAACATCACAACTCGGGAGACAAAGGCGGCCAGGCGTGGTTGCTGGCGAGCCACCCCCTTCATGTGCCGCAGTGCCAGCCTCCCATTGGTGCTCGCTAGCAGCACTTGTCCCATAGGTCTGTTGACGGCTACCCGGGGATCTTTGCAGTTGTGCCGTGAAAGTGCTCGGACATGAGACACCGCGCGGTGCCCTCACTCTCCCAGCTCCCCCACCCTGTGCAGCTATTCTAGTTTAATATCCGATACAGCATCGGGCTAAATATTTCTTCCTATTTTTTGACTTCGTGTTTGTGTGCCGTGCAATCGCATGTCGCGTCCGTGTATTAGCCTCACCGATTGTTACGACTGAAATTTGAAAATAGATTTCGCCGGCAGGATTGGTGGCGCGGTGGTGACGTGCGCCGCACCTCACAGCGAGAAGCGCCTGAGTTGGAATCCCGACTCGGCTGCCTTTCTGCGTGGAGTTTGTATGATCTCCCCCTGTTCTGCATGGGTTTCCTCCCATAACTAGAATAACCCGCGCAATGTAATTCGTATTCGGGCAAATGTCGCAATGCTGAAAAAAAAATACGTGCAAATTACTCAATTGCACGTAACGCTGCCGCTCCGAGTTGAAACAAACCTGACAGGAATTCCTTGGAAGAAGAAGAGGTCTTGAGACCCAATGAGGGTTTTCAGGGGAAACACGCTTAACTGCAATAACCAACAATCATTATACGTCTACATTATCTCGGTCTCTTGTTGTCAGAAAGGATGGCCGTGGAGCAGCTCGGTGTGTACGAACCACCGCAAGGGCAGTGACAACATCGACCTTGTTGGTTGTGCGCAGTTGTGGTGATGGCTCCGCATGTATGCGCAGTACGTTGAACTTCTTTAGTGCCGTACACAGCCAACCGTGCTAATCGGAGGTGCGGGGGAAGGACAACAAGCTAAACACAAAAAGCAGTTCAATTTAGATGTAAAAGTGCATAGCTCCAGTGGCATCCTGATATCGGAAGGAAGGGCGTTCCAGACGGCTGCAGAAGCGCATCTGAAAGCGCGCGATGCAATGACCGTCCTTGTTCGATGGTTAGCCAAAAGCCGCTGCTTTTGTGTTGAATGAGCGCGACCTCACAATGCATTCGTTCGGCCACCGGAAGCCAATGCAGCTCGGCGAGCACGTGACAGACGCGGTCTGGATCCTGCAGTGGCCCTGTGACTACACAAAGAATTGACACGTGCCAAAGACTCGGCGCAGCCTGGCTCGGCGCGACGGCGCGTCTCCGCCGCGTCTCTGCCGCACGGCGTCTGCGCGGTACATTCCGCCCGTCAGATTAGCGCACGGGTTACAAGTCGTGCCAGGAGTGCATCCTCCACGGAGCGCCGGTGCAGATTCCGCAGCGCGATAAGGCGAAACGTGCGAGCCGCGTGGTGCCGTGAGTTTCCCCGGCAGGTTAGCCGCGTCGCTCTCGGAGCCGATTACATTCGAACTCTAGCTTTGACAAAGGGCAGTACTGCCGCTAAAATGTTGCCACTCAGTAACAAGGATAAGGCAAGATAACGCAAGATTATGACTTCACGTGGGAAATTTGACTGGGATGACAGGAGCAGGTTTTTTCTTTTGCCAATTCCTGCACAACCATCATCAGCCATGATATATCCACTTGCGGAATGAAGGTCTCCTTATTCCATCACGATCCCTCACTATGCCTCACGATCATCTCACGATGCCACAATCGATTCCGCTCCCGCTGTATGCGAGCTGATGTCATCGCTCCGTCTCCACGGGAAACGTCCTCGCCCACTTTCCTTCCATTGGCTGCAGTTGGGCCACCGCCTCATCTTACTGGCCGATATGTCTTGTCCATTTATTATTCTTAACACTCACGACAAAGTGACCTTTTGATCCCAGCCCGTCTGCAGTAACTGCCCCTGGGTATGGATACCTTATTATTTTACCGTTGTTTCTCCAGAGGTTAACTTATTTTGTTCAGCAGACGAGTGTGTGGCTTTTGTGTTGCTCATAAGTTGTGTTTGGCCCAAATTTGGAACAATATATGTTTCCATTTCATGAATTTTTGTAGTTTCCACACAATGCTTTTGTGACCTTGCCATGGGGAAAATCTGCTTACGTGTATACCTCTTCCGTTTTGTCACCACTAATTCTCTGCAACAGCTAGAAAAGTTAGAAATTGACACAGAACTGATTTTTAATTGGTGTAAAGTTGTCGACCACTTTAAGAACTGATTTTAGTATAGGTTGTTGTCCTCCCCCCGCGCCTCTGGTTAGCACGTTTGGCTACGTGTGGTGCAAAAGAAGTTCAATATACGTATACATCCATAAGAAGCTGATGTTGATGTGGCAAATGCCCATTGTAGACCTAGCACGATTCACCACTCTGTTTGACGCGTGTTAGAGGCGGTCAGTGCAGCACCGATCCCTGCGGTTTGATCCCTAAAACCCTGGGAAACAGACGGCCCCTCTCACCTATTTATCGGTGACTCCGCTTGGTTAAATATTTGTACGTGACTGCAGTTGATGCGTGAAACGTTGCACGAAAATGCTCTGCTCTCTTGCATCATATGCAATATCGAGTGATGGGGTAGAGTATCACGACAGAGATTTGACAGCCGAATGGTTTTGCGGTTTATTCAATGGGCAACGGCAGGTTTCAATTACATACAGGCAAGAGACGGGAGAGAGTGCGCATAGGCAGCAATAAGCTCCAGATTTTGATCCCCGACTCGTGCACCTTTGTGTGTGGTGTTTGTATTCTCTCCCCCCTGTTCTAAATGGGTTTCCTCCGGGTTCTCCAATTACTCCCCCCCCCCCTAATAGCCCCAATAGCTTAAATAGACATATCCATTGTTATTGGTATTGTCCAAACATCCCAATGATGACATATTTCCTGTAGATGTCTCAATTGGAATCACACATCGCAGAAACACCGCCCCCTACCGCGAAACCTTGGCAGAAAAAAAAGTTGTCTTGAGACTCGGTGAGGCTCTCCTGGATAATCAAGCGTAAGAATAAAATAAAAATCTTAACACAATAGACCCGTTGGTGAAGTGTTCAGAAAGCAGTGCAGGTGGTGTGATGTTTGTCTGAGGGAGCAAGCACTCTAAAAGGGAATACAATTGCAATGACATTGCATAGGATAAGGAATGAAGCACGTGACTAACAACGCTGTATGGATAGGCCGTTAAGCCCGCATTGAGTGCATATTGAACAATGTGCGAAGTTTAAAAGACTCTGTAAGTTCTAGTGCGGAGATTCGGTGCTTCCGACTTCTTCTTGAGTCCCAGACAACAGAAATTAACTTTTTCTACAGTAATTCCCTTTGCTGCCTGATTAGAGACTCAAGGAGAGAGCAGAGTTAATGCACTCCACCACAATGCACGATTCAAACCCATGAAGGTTAAAGTGCATCTCGGCTGAAATGAGCACTAAGTAATTTCCATTTCCAATAGCGGTCCAGAATGAGTGGTGGACATTCCTTTTTTGCAGATAATTTTGAAACATTCGGATGTTGGCCAATGCCAGTGACACTGTGCGTTTTATTAGCTCCATGAGGAAACTGGAGAACCTGAAGGAAACAGGAGGAGAACATACAAACTCCACACAGACAGGCATTCGAGTTGGGAATTGAACCCAGATATTTCTTGCTGCGATGCACAGGTGTTACCACTGCGGCTCGTGATATGTGATGTCGTTTGGAGCATTTGCTCTCAAGTTTGTTATTGGCTTGGCATGAAATTAAACAAAGAGATTGTCCTAAATAACCAGCAAGTGTACGCTTTCACGTGGTGACATTCAGGCACACCGAGCTAATTAGATACGGCGATTACGTTTCAGCTGCTTGCACAGAGCCTCGGAGCTTGGTCGACACATTCATCACGCAAAGCGAACTCGGTCCGCCGAGACTCAGCCAGGAGTTCAACTCACTCCCGAGAGAAGCGTTCCCTTACAAACAACTCGCTCTTCAGATACCTCATGCCAAGAACTGAATTTCTTCCATAGAAACGTCGCGACTGTAATTCCCCTACCCCAGAGAGAGAGCGTGCGCATTGAACATTCACTCCCCAGGCACATCATTCACATCAGGAATTCACTCCGCACAAAGAATGTTTCACATCAAAGTTCCAACACCGCTCGCCCCAACCAATGTGTCAGGCTATGGTCCAGTAGGGTAATTGTTGCACTTAGGGGAAGGCGTAATGATTTTTAGTTTCATACAGCCTCTAAGTAGGGGGTAACATTTACAATATAAAGAACATTTACTTTATATATTTGTTTTTCAAAACGTTCCGCTATGTTTACACTCTGACTGTGCGGTGCTGTGATGAAAGCTATCCACTCGCATTATAATGTTTATTTCGTTATTGTTATTCAGCGTATTTACCCAGGAAAGCCTCACTGAGACTCAAAAGTTTTTCGCAGGAGTGGGTGGTGGGGCGTGCTGCATCTGCTGTTGCTTCTGCTGCTGTTGTGTAATCCCAAGGAGTCATTTTCAGGTCATTTCTCAGCTTTGGCATCTTCTGGCCATTACCGGTTACTGTACATTGTAAGAGTTTTTATTTCAGCTATGGAGGGAATCCAGAGAACCCGGAGGAAACACATGCAGAGCAGAGGGCAAGTAAGAACCTACAAACTCCATGTAAAAAGGCACCCGAGTCAGGAATCAAACCCAGGCCCTTCTTGCTGTGCGACGCGAATGTTTTCGCTGCACCGTTTTGCTGTCCGTTGCTGGCCATGTCATTGAAATACGGCAGATGTCTCATGCGTGGATGTCACAGTAATAGGCATGCTGAGCAAGCATTGTATGTGTGGGTGTGAGTTTTGCTGTATGTCGTCAGTGTCATGAGCTAAAGTGCCGGGGTAGATTTAGCCCACGCTAAGAATACCATTTCCCTCGCTGGAGTGATTCATTAGGGTTCCAGAGGGCTTGGTGTCAGGTCCTGCACAAACCACACATGCACAGTATTCATTGACACTGCAACATATACCCCCTTCAGTGATAATTTTGTCACGACTTTATTTTGAATAACAAAATTAACAGTTAAGGAACCAGATGAAAAGCTGAAATCAAGGACAGTGTTGAAAACAATTGGTGGGCTGTGGGTAGCAACCTGAATCATGAACAAGCAAAAAATCAGTTTCACGGAATGCAAAATACGATTAAAAATATTTACGTCCATCTGCTGGGAGGCCTTCACAATGAGTACTTCACAGCAGGATTTGTTCAGGCAGGAACATGATCAACTTTCCGAGTCTCATATCGGCAGGGTGTGTGCTTTGTTACACAAATACTGCTGTGTTTCCTGGTCTTATAGACAAAGAGCCACCCAAGAACATTGTGGAGTTCATTTAGTGCAGCTGAGGAAAATTGTACAAAATAATGATGTGGCATCTTGACAGATAGTAAATCATGAAAACAAAACAAATGGTTTGTTTCAGCTTGACAAAAAGTTAAATTCAGTGGGCACGGCTATAGTGGGATAATGATATTTTATGTGAATATGTAGCGCATAACAGACTGTGAGTTTGTAGAGGGTAGGGATAATGATGTCATTGTGATGTTTACAGTTGTGGGCTGGATGCTCGTAATACTCAACAGGCGGGCCTTGCAAAGCACAGGTCAATAACCTCTCTGCCTCGTGCTATTTATTGAAAGAGACTTGTGACTTGATACCCTATCTTTTTGCTCAGGGGAGTTTAGCTGCAGTGTGAATATAAAGATATGAGATATCCATTTAAAACAACATATTTTCATCATAACCGCCCTGTAACACTGTCACCACATAAACGGTGGCGACCATATCACAGCATAAGCAGAATTGTCTGCACCACGCGCGCGCACACACACACACACACGTGTCAGACCCCCGTATCCTGCATCACACACACACACACGTGTCAGACCCCCGTATCCTGCATCACACACACACACACGTGTACACCGCTGGGTGGACACGGCGGCTGCTGCTGCTCTCTGGCCGGTGCGGCTCCAGTGCCACCCCACACCGTCGCCGACGTCTCGTTGGGCTCGCCATCCTGCCGGCTTGTGACAGACAAATGGCCAGACAGATGGACACACAATACCAAGCCTCGCGTAGGGTTTAATGCTCTCGGGCTATAAATGTACTCCCCACACCGCTGGTGTATTTGTAGGTGTGTACACACACGCCGTATCTGGCCATGTGCCACTGTGGCACGAGTGCTCGATTCGCAGTTGGAACGCTGCGAGTTTCAAATCTGCTCGGAGTCGTCAGCCTATCATCGCTATGGGATCACAACGTTTGTACCACTTTGTGGGAAGTCAACAACAGTGGTTGTGTTAAGGAGAGACTGAGCCCTGCCATGGGATTGTTGAGTTGCTGTTGCTGGCTGAGGGCCGTTAAAGGAGAAGAACGCTGTCTCGTGGACGTCCGTAATAAACACCTCGTTCGAGAGCCAAACATAGCAGCCTCCTAGCTCTGACATTCCCCCTCCTACGCTGGTGAAAACTATCATCCCTCGTCAGGACACCAACATGCCAGTGCGCACATCACCTTCATGATTAGAACATCTAAGACGCAACTTTACAGCAGTGCATGTATGTACGTATGTTGAACTTCTTTCGCACCGTACGTGTCCAACCGTGCTAATCGGAGGTGCGGGGGAAGGACAACAAACTAAGCACAAAAAGCAGTTCTCAAGAAATGAGTGCAATTTTGGCCATGCGGCCCAAACTATGGCCCATATAGTAATCCACTTTAGCCTGCACTCCTTCAATGGATCAAAAGTCAAACTGCACAAACTCCTCTCCCCCGAAGTCCTCTCGCGGCGAGCAACCCTCGACATTGGCATTTAGCTCCTGAACGTATTGCCATGCGCGAGCGTGGGTAGAACTCCACCGTTAGCTTTTACTCCATTCGGCATCAGCCCTGAAAAATGACGTAGAGGCATTCGTGAAGGTCAAGCTGTCCCCTTGCTCAAGTGATGCATGGGGCAACATTCACATTGTGCGTCGCCCTTACAAGCACTATCCTGGCTCAAGCCTGCTTAGTTTCCGAGACCTGATGAGCTGGGATACATTCCAGGTGATTTAGTCATACGCACACACACGTATATATAAACTGTCATAGAATTATCCTGAATTAGAACATTAAAATATTTTCCTTGGTATGATTCAACTGCCAATTGAGTGTGCCATGTACAATAAGTGTGACGTATCCGTGAACAACGAACACAGGGCCAAGAATCGGTCGGTGTAATAATAGTATAATCGTAATGAACTCGGTTTTCTGCGGCGCAATTAGTGCACAAGCCCTCAAAGCGCTTGAGAGGGAATGTAAATCCAGGTGAGTTTTAAGACGCGATTTTAGAAGTGTAACATAACCAGATTCCCTAATGGACCGAGCAGGAAAACTAAACAACTCCACTTATTTTACGAGGCAAGGCCCACTGAACTATGTAACTCTTTTTCAGAGCGACTTGGCCACAAACGATAGCTCAACGAAGTGGCTCATCGCGTGGTAATGTATAGCAGCCAATTACTCCATTGGTGTACACAATGGCAAGATCTGCCTCCTACGAAAACTTGGCAGGACCGTCCTGAAAAATAATATTGAGACTCGGTGAGGCTTTGCTGGGTGATCAAGGGTAATCATCATAATAATCATGTGGAGATTTATAGCAGCCAAATACTCCAAACGCATGTTGATTCTAAATGTGCAGGGAAAAACCGGAGGACCCGGCGAAACATCCACACGACCACGTGGAGAGAGAGAGAGAGAGACAAGCAAACTCCAAATATATAACAAGGCGCCAGGGTCGGGATCGAAACCACGACCTCCCTGTACACCAGGCGAGGCAGTTAACATCTTTGCCACCGCGGGCGAGATGGGAAACTCCTGGCTGAACCGAGCTCCGTCTGAATGGACTCAGGCGGTCGCTGTGGGCCGCAGGTGGCAGGAGGGGGGGGGGGCAAGGCGCCCGAGGGCAGCACGGCCCTGGCTGCCTGCGACTGGGGTTTTTCTTTGTAAAAAGAAAAGTCAGATTGATAACTTGAATAGAGAAAAGTTTTTTCTTTGAAGAACCTCGAGCTGCGCAAGTGTCACATATTCAGAGCCAGAGGCAACGGATGCTTGTTGAGGTAGTGTTGGACCGGAAATGTTTCATGAAAATAATAGCATGGCACAGTTTAGTAAATGTTAACAGCGTATGGAAATATATATTGAGAATGTGAAATTTTGACATATACATGGTCTCCTACGTGATTGTTGTCTTATTTAATTGTGCACAGACGTTTGAATTAAAGTGCTTTTCACAAAATGTAATGTTACATATATAGACATGCATACTCTAAGCTGGTAAAAATATATATTGTATGTACACAGTACAGCCCTTTTGTCAATCCGCTGCTGGATGAGGGCCTCCCCACGCCGTGTTTTTGTGTGGGTTATTTATCAAATTAATAAAAATTGCCACGTGGTGCACGCGTTTAACAACGCAAGAGTCATCATTGTTTCAGCTCACCGGTAAGTTTAAATAATAATCCTCATAACCAACAATTCTCATAACCAATTACGTGCACATATTTCAAATATTTAGTTTGTTCCATTGTTTGTTTAAAGAGTCTAAGTGGATGAGTCAAGGGAGGGTGATGGTGGTGGTCATGGCCTTCAGTTTCTGGGAGGCATTGTATGTATTTTGAACTTCTTTCACACCCTACGTAGCCAACCGTGTTAATCGGAGGTGCGGGCGAAGGACAAAAACTAGACACAAAAAGCAGTTCTAAAGGAATTTATATTTTCATTCTCGATTTAAAAGTACATAGCTCCAGTTGCTTCCTAATATCGGAAGGAAGAGTGTTCCAGACGTCCGCAGAAGCGAATCCTAAAGCACACGTTGCGGTAACTCTCTTTGTTCGATGGCCAGCCAAAAGCGGCTGCGGGTAATCGTTTATGCTCGTTGACGAGATCAACGAGGTCTCGTGGCTCATTTGTGGCAAGCACGTTGTGCCTAATGAGAGCGACCTTATTAGGAGCAGCACAGTCGGAGGAGGAGGAGCAGCACAGGGGCAATGCGACTTCCATCCGATTGCGCAGTTTGTTCAACGAGCGCATCGGCCGCGTTTTGTCCCATGCCGCACCGAGGGACACACGCGAGCCACCCAACGCTTGCTTCCATTCATAGCCCCTGGCCGAGGTGGGTGCCCCCCCCCCCCTCCCTTGTCCTCGCCGTTCCCTGTGAGTCAACGCGGCTCACGGCCGCGGTCGTCCCTAGGCCGGCGAGCGCCGCTGGACGCGCGCGGGGGCCACCGCTTGGTGTGAGGCCGCGCGACCCGCGCACAGCCGGAGCCTTGGGCCTGAGTCTCGGAGATCTGATTGGCTGGGCACCGATCCCTTTTTCTGTGGTCACGACGGGAGTGCCATCCAAGATGAAGTCTCCGAATATGCCACAATTATGCCGTGGGCTTCGAAGGGTCAGAGGTTCACTTGGAGCGTCCGGCTAAGTGTTGAGCGAGGGTTTATTTGGGAATTAGTTTGCATGCGCCGGCTGCAGGGCCGCGATACACGTCGAATAGCGTCAACGTCAAAATGCATTGCAAAACGCAGTGGGTAGAGATGCTGAGGTTTACTTTTGGAGAAAGGGGGCTTTCTTTGTTGTTTTGGCCAGTGAAGCCATAATGGCAGTACTCGGTAAATGTCACTGAACAAAAAAATACTGGAGCATTCTTTCCCTGAAGCGAGCAAGGGCAGTTTGCTGTTGAGGTACGAGAGCTTAATTTTGACTAAAGCTGAACACGCGTGAAGATGGACATAGTGGCATGGGGTTTGTTTTCACAGCGCGGGTGTTTGACGTGAAAACACGGCAATGGACAGAATTAGCGTTGTTACAGACAGACTCCTGACTGAGTCTTCTTATTCCTAATCTGACCGACAGCTACTCCTGCTGTAGGACAAGTCTGTGTTTACCTGCACAAACAAACCTTGGACAATACTCATCTCCAATGGCTGCTTTGAACGAGTTCCTCTTTCATTATGATGGGGACGATCTCTGGATTGCACAACTATTGTTGACTTCCCATTAAGTGGTCTTCCTGTTGTGAACCCTGCAGGAATTATGGGCTGAGTTGATGCCTGGCCAGGGTTGGAGCTCTCCTCTTTCTGATTTGGAGCCGAGTGCCCTGCCACGGACAGCACAGCACGCATTCAAACAAACTCCTACCGTGGACCTCACCAACCCCACATAACCCTCATGCCAGGCCCTGCCAAAGCCACAGCCGTCTCAAGGAAAGAGAAAATAATATACATATCCCAGGCTTTGTCTCTCATCCATATCACAGAAGTCGGATCAAGTTACATTTTTATGTTTCCATGTTACATCAATGAGCCAAGATATAATTTTAAACAAATGGAATAAAAAAGGATAAGTGTTTGCAACTGTAAACAAAAACATATTCTGTAATTCCGAAGCTGTTAAGTTTATCATTTCTAAACTCGGACGGACTGAACTGGACAATGATCATGAAAGTGAAGCATTACAGCTTGTCTGTGTCTCGTGCTGATTTTCTTGCAACTCAATGGTCGGATTTTTTCATTCAGAAGTGTGCGTAGCTCACCGCAGCGCGGCTCAGAGAATTCCTGCTTTAATCGCATCCGGATTTTCAGGTCACAGTGCGTTATGTTAACCCGTGACACTGTATGGAAATACTTGCGCGGCACGGGCAACATGAGTCCTGCACATCACCACAATGAATCGGTCTTACTCCACACCTCGTTTTTAGTTTCAGTTACGTGAGCATTGAATGTCATGGTCAACGTTGCACATGCAAATGGGTCGGTGGTGATGTGGCCCTGCAGCATTGCGAGGAGCCGGTCGGAGGGCCACGTGCGTACAAGCATGCTCAATGCACTGCTCGTACCTCTCGCCTATTAATGGTGACATTTAAAGTGCCGCTCGCGCTTCTGTTGGCTGCTGCCTTGTTGGCGTCACGTTTCAAAGCCTGGCACGAGTCGAGTTTTGGGTTGCTCAGGTGACCGATTCCCACGTCAGGGTTGTCGCGCCAGCACTCCTCTTAAGGTCGCGACTCGAGACGTGGGCTGGCACCGCACGCGAACTAAGCCTCTCGTGTTTTACGTTCTTACGCTCGCTAATTATTCCGTCAAACCTCCGTAATTGTATTTGCTCTGCTGTCCTTGGCGGTATGAACACGTGGCAGAATTCCTCCGACATTGCAGTTGTTCAGGCCTGCCAGTTAACCACTCACAGTCTACACCAGAGGTTTGCAACCTGCGGGCTCCGGAGCCATATGTGGCTGTTTTTAAAGACTGCTTCGTGACGTTATTTTAATAAGGGCCACCGTCTCGTATTCACATTCATTGTGACTCTTGATATATTGAGTTTTTTTTCTTATCGAATTCGAAAAAAATTGCTCTTCTTGTTATATTGCTTGCCGACCTCTGGTCTACACCATCTATTGCCTGATGTACCACAACGTAAATGACCCTCAGACCCTGAGAGGTCATCCGTTTGGCCTTCCAACCATTCGCTGCGATCACACTGAAGAGTCCTTAATCAAAAGGGCCCTATTCAAGTGTAGATAACTTTTACCCATTATAATCACTCAGCCCTAGGCACATTTTTGCACTGGCAGTCTATTGTTGTTATTTGTTATTTATTCATGAATTTGCTCTTATGTCTATATTGTGCCTATATTGCACGGTTGGGTACGTACGGTGCGAAAGAATTTCAACATACATAAAGCGCCTACTCTCTCAGAAACGCTGAAAAATGTAAACAGTGCTCTCTATAGGACGGGTCAAAGTCAAACTTTAAATGAAGTGTTTGGCTACGTCTCTTCTCGTATTGCTTCAGAGACAGGGGCCTGCGGGAACGTGTCAATGTTGTCAAGAGAAAGTGGAAGAGTGCTTTGCTTAGTCACCGATGACAGTAACATATTTGGCACAAGCATCGAACAGAGGCAATTGAACAAACCAAACGCGAGCAAACTCCCAATACCCTCTTGCAGTTCCGTGTTAATGAAGAAAACATTAATTGGCTCTAGCAGACTGAGCAACGGGAGGGATGCTCGCAGACGCTGCATGAGACAGGCGCTCGGTGAGTGAATTGTTGCAGTGTTTTGTTCCTGCAGACAAAGTAATCGTAAAGAATCTGACTGGCCGGAGAAGCCTTTGAGTCCCTGCTGCTGGCTGCTTGACTTGCCCAACGCCGAACGCGCAGTCTTTCTGTGGACCAGCGATCACGATGCCGAAAATAACGCAGCCAACCATGGTCGCGGTCCAGCGTTTGTGTTGCCCCGTTTCCAGGGCACGTTGAACACACGCGAGTCTCCTCCGGTCACGCCGGGTTCCCGTGCCAAGGGCCGTGTGCTCCCACGGCCGTGCGGGGCAAGCGGCCTCGAGTCATCATCGCTTCAGCCGCCCGTGGCCCGGGATCAGAGTTTTTGAAAGGGAGCGCTGCTCTGGCCAGGCACCTGCGGTGACCTTGGAAAAAAACGCCGTGACGTTGCGTTGTGACCAACGCACGGGCAAACAAATGACGTTCTGGCACGATGGTAAAATAATTCGGTTCTCTCAACCAGAGCTATATTAGTTAATAAGCAACAAGTTACAACATTTTTTTTTTTGCTTTGTATGCAAAATATCCAAACCTTCCATTCGAGTGACTTTTGTAACTTCATATAACACGTAACATGCATTTACTTAACTTCCTCAGCCTTGCCTAGATTGCCAGCCAGTGAAGGAGCACTCACAGTGCGACAGTCGCTTAGGCAGATGTGGGGCGAGCAAGGGATGGAGGGATGGAACAGGAGGTGGGGGCGAGCGAGGCCCGGGCCGCTGTCCCATTCGGCACTAAGTGAGGTTCAGGCACACGTATGGTCAAGCATGGACCTGTTGACATGGTCTGAACCTGGTACCGAATGATGCACCTCCGGTTGGCACGGTTGGCTACGCATGGTGTGAAAGAAGTTCAGCACGTACATACGTACATCAAACCCCCCACACACGACTCGTATATTTGGCACAAGTAACCCCATTTAAAAGTAAAGGACTGCTGTCGCTAATTGATACAAAGAACACTGTAAGTAGCGGTTTCAGTAAGCACGGTTTAATAAGTTAACTGAAAGCCACTTGTGTCTGCTTGTGCAATTGGCCTTGACCGTAATTATCCATATCAGCTGTTTTGTAATGCCTCTGCCACAATCTTTCTTTGTCCGTCTGTGAAAATGAACTTTAACTTTCGATATAAATTAAGAGGAGCAGGGTAAAGGGGTTCATTTAGTCATTCGATGTTTTACAATGTATGCCTAAAGACAAAACAACATTGTTCAATTCAGCATGGTCAATAATCTTCGGGTCAAACGGATACATACCAGCAGCATGTCATTTGCACACCTGCACAATGACCCTGAGACTGGACCGCACAGCCACCTTGGTGTTCGCGCTGCTCCAGGCCGGCAAAGGCCTCGGCAACGCGGGAGCAGCTCCGCAGCTGGATGAGAACTGCGCGCGAGGCTGCGGTGACCCGGCAAACCGAGGGGGTTGCCGGGCTATAAAAGCCTCTGGCTGTGGTGAGACCGCGTGCGTGCGCGCCTCCATCGGCGATGGAGCCCGCGTCGGCTGAGAGCACCGGGGGTCACTTCCCTCGCTGGCTCCAGCTGACAACTTGGAAACGGGACTGCACAATGTCATTGTCATTGTAATTGCTTTGGGGATCTTGCATTTAAACATTTAGAAAGCAGATGAATCTTCATATTTTTGGTTCTTTCGGTAAAGTCACGTAGATAGAAAAATAAATAAAAGATAATAAAATTTAAAAAAATAAAAATTAAAAATTAAAAAAATAAAAGCAAAAGATGGATCTTTGCTTAAGAAGCAGCTTAACTGGTAATATCACGGGCGAGTCCGAGACAGCTTATGAAAGGGTTTATAACGATGTCTCAAATGTGACTGATTAGAAACTGACCGTTACGACCTCCAAAGGGGTAAAATGTAGCCGGTATTAAGAGACGCGCTATATTATAAATTTGTGTGACCTGAGTAACAGTCCTAGGATTGGAGAGTTTATTTTAGTGTTTCCTTGTTTGGTCATTTAAAAAAAAGAGCTTTAGACCCTGCCTCTGGCTCACAGCAGGCTACTCTTGAGAACGGTGTTCAATCAATCGTGTCTTCTCTCTTTCAAAGAGTCGGGCACCCATGGAATTTCATCTTTTCCTGTTCTCTGTTCTTTTGAAGCACTTCTCGTGGCTCGAGACCACTTAATTCTCTGATGCTATCAAATCCATGTTTGTCTTTGTTGCCCTCCTTTGATGACGCATGTCCTTTTATTTCCACTCCGCGGGCTCACGTCACGCCCGGGCAATATCCTGCAGATCAATCTGCCGATTACGTAAGGAGAACCACCGTCCATCTCTGTTGAAATCAGATGGATGCGTGACGATGACCAATGGCTCGCAGTAACAGAGCTAATATTTCATCTCTAGTGATACAGTCAGTGTCACGTGCCTCGCAATGAGAGAGCCACTCCAACGTTTCTTGGATAGGCAGCCACTCCAGGTTGTGGCCCAGCGTCTCGTGTGGGGGCGATGCTGAACTCAGCCAGCCCGTATGTTCGGCTGGGATCTGTTTTGAAAGAACAAAACAGGACCGACAGGAAAGCAAACCACTCCTATGCATGGTGGATTTCTTTCACACCGTACGTAGCCAACAGCACTAATCGGAGGTGCGGGAGACTCGTGCCTATAAGCCAATGTGTGCATCTGCTAACGTGCATTCATATGTTTCGTATTTGCCATGCAATGCTCGAGTAATTTGTTCATCACATTTTTACCAACATTTTTACAATTCTACCCATAAAAGCTGCAGTGTACGGCGGTGGAAATATCTGCGCATCACGTGGTGGAAAGCAGTGAATCATTGGCGCAATTGTGTGGAGTTAAAACAGAGTAAACATACAGGAAACAAAATATCCGTGAACGCATAGCTGACTCTTGGCCATGGACGTGGAGAGGGCCAGCGAGTAATTACTGCCCCCTATGAGATGGCCCTTTGTGAGTGGTGGGGGTATTGATGGCGGCAGAGCCTTGCCCTTCAAGGGGAGGCTTGACGAGCGAGCCACCCCACTCCGATGGGAGCCAGAGAAAGGCCTCTTGTTGTTGGGTGGATAGCACTTGGGCTGAAAGGGACCTTTTGTGGCGGGGGGAGATACAGGCTTCACAATTACACAAGACCCAGCCACGTAGGCATGCCAGGAGACAGTGAGCACCGGCGCTATGAATGACAGCAATATTCCAAGTTGTCGGCCAGGCGAGGGCACGACCATAGATTAGCGGCGTAATTGCATTCCTGGAATCCGCAGTGCCAGAGGCCAGACACACTTTAGGTGATCGCTGATTTATGACGAGGCATTGAACGCTTCATGAATATTTTTAAGGATTTGTAGATTTTCACATGTTCGCCAAGCTGGTCATTGCAAGCGTGACAGTGGCCACAGGCCCGTTGCATTGTTTGGCATAGGCCAATGAATGGTCGAGTGAGCACGAGTGAGCGTTTTCACTCGACACCGCAGTGTCCAAGAGGACTGCGGTGCCTGGGGTGGGCCTGCGATCTTTTGTTGGGATCCCCCTTTTGAAACGCGCCACGTCCAGAGAGCTAAAGGTTGGTACCGCCACATCGAGACCACACCGCAGGACGTGGCGGTGCCTTGAGGATGCCACTATTGCGACGGCCGCAACTGACTGGCGGTGGTGGGTGGGTGCGGTGGTAATGATCGGAAGGGCGGGGTGGGGGGAAGGGAGGATGAAGAACCGGCGTGGTCGTTTGCATGGAACCGTAAACGTATGCAGGAAATATATACAAAACACTAGTGTTGATCGTCCATTCTCAATCCACTGCTGGACAAAGGTGTCCCAAAAATAGAGAAGTCTGGAGATGAAAGCCTTCTCTCTTCCCACGTGTGCCTTGCTTTAATGTCTTCTTTGTTGGCCGCTTTTCTGAGCAGAGTGTTTTTGCTCAGCAGTTGCCATCCCTTGCAGCGGCACGTCCTCCCACGTGCCGAGCTGCTTTCTAATCCGATCATTCTTCCCCTTATCTCTTTAAAGTTTTTCCAAACACACGTCTCGCCTGCTGCTTTGTGCGGGTTTTCTGCTTTGTAACATTTATAATTGTCTGTGGCGGTTTTCATTCCATGTTTTGGGTTGTCTCTGTGCATCGATTAATTATTTTCTGTTACTCTTTAGGTCATTGGTATGGCCTATGGTGCTTTGGAAGCATTTGTCCCACACGATGGATTTTACCGTTGGATCTAAACCATTTCCCCCCTAACGGTGTCACTCGTGTGGGCAGCTTTCAGCTCGCAACCGATTACCTCACATTGGTTCCCATCCGTGCTTGTGAACAATCGCGTTTGTTATCCCAACCGAGAGGTGCCAAGGGCTGACAAACGTTGCCAGAGTTGGTGGAAAAGTGCCTAATTCACCAATACATTATTGATAAATTAAATAAAAAATATATATATCATGTCTATATATACTTATCTATGCATCTTTACCTTCCTCCGGGCTTGCTGGAGTGATTATATCTCTTTGTCTGCCGCAGCTGTTGAGGTTGATGGTCACCGCATTCATGGAGTGCTTTTGCCAAAAGCACCGGGCAACTCGGCGGCTGTCGCCAAACGGCCGCATCACCCTGCCCATGAGCCTCAGAGAGATCAAAACTTGTCCAGGGTTTCCCCGTTTAAATAAATGCTGTTGTCGAAACTTTAATCCAGAAAATAAAAGTTAACGTTATGCGAAGCGTTCTCGGTTCAATCATTGTTTTCCTCGTCCATGATCTGTTGGGACGGCTCGTAATGATTTCGCGTTAAGTTAACGTCCTTCCAAGTTTTACTTGGCTCTTCTGGGAATGGCCCTGGCTGACGAAGCTAATGCAATGTCTGTCTATGGCAATGCGATTTCCGTCAAAGTGGATTCGATTCAGCATATTTAATACACGTCAAGAAAGGTTCAGAACCAAGAGCAGTGAGCTCGAGCAGAAAAAAGCAGAGGTGCGGGACCCCAGTGGAGTGCATTTTATGTAGAATATATGTATAACTTTTTTCGCACCGTACGTAGCTAACCGTGCTAATCGGTGGTGCGGGGGAAGAACGGCAAACTAAACACGAAACATCCGTTCTAAAGAAACGAGAAGCGACAACGCCGCTTGCGAATGGAGGCAGATGAGCAAAGCAGAAGCGGTCACAGTTCAGCTCCATCTCCGATCTCTTCACCTGGGCTACAGAGATGCACCACGATCCACCCCACAGCTTTGGATCCAATCCAGAATGAATTTTGCCAAGAAATGAAACGTGGACCTTGACGATGAGGATGTATAAACGATCGAGGCACTTTTCAATTAAGGTTGACAACTCGTAAACGTTGGCACATGAGATACATTTTAGATATTTGATATGTACATCTACGAGAATAAGGAATGTTGGAGGGAGGGGAGGAGTTGGGTTTCAGTAGTTCTTGCTTACCCGCCCATACTGGACATCCGTAAAAAAGAGCTTCATAGCTCATCGGATTCTTCCTTCAGTCTAAATCAAGATTCTAAATCGCCACTCCCAAGTCTTTCCCCAAATATTCCCGCCCCCCCCCCCCCCTTGAGAATATGGACAGTGACATGTGGACTGTGTCTATCGGTGCCGTTGCTCGCGTGAACGTTAAGTTGGGGACGATGACGCGGAAGCAACGATCCAGACGAGGACGGGCCCTCCGTGCGCCCGCCGTGCTCCGTGCGGCTCCAACGAGCGGCCACGCGACTCCCACTGCAGGCCACTTCACAAACGAGCAAAAGAGCAGCCGGCAGCTGCACGGGGGAGCACGCAGAGCAGTGCTCTCGAGTGCAGGGACTTGTGTAGTGTAGTGTGTACGTTGAATTTCTTTTCGCACCGTACGTAGCCAACCGTGCTAATGGGAGGCGCGGGGGGAAGGACGACAAAATTAAAACAACACGAAGCAGTTCTAAATAAGTGCGTCTTCAATCTAGATTTCAGAGTGCGTAGCTTCAGTGGCTTCCTCATATTGGACGGATATTTAGGAGGCCACCTGCTCCCTCACTCGAGGGATTGCGAACTGTTAACCATGAGGGAGAAAAACGCCGAGCCGGGGATTGAACTGTGTGCAGCACCGTACGCTGCGTGACCATGACTCGCGCATGAATGGCATTCTTAAGCAGGTTATCCCTGACATGCCACCGTCTCTGGAATTTTGTTTTGTGTGACTTTCTTGGAAGCTGTCACAATGATTGATTAATTGGAGCTGTTTTGTCAGCGCAATAACTACCAATCGAATGTGCATTTCTGAAAATTGTTTCTGCAGAATAAGAGTTGTTAACCAGATGGTAACCCTTACGTGAACATTCCCAACGAGGTTTTCTCTGCAGACAACATATCAGATGTTTGAAATAAAAAATCTTTCTGCTGAAACAAAAACTGTTGTGAATGAATGGACATTAAATAGTTTTCCAAGAAAAGTGGAGAACATTTCCACATGGTTTGGGCCGATTCGTTTAAGTCTGGTAAATAAGCAATGCACTGATACAGCTTAATATGTTTTTTTGTTTGGCAACTAATTTGTGCAAAGGGCAGGGTCTGCAGCAGGATCAGCTGGGCACATGGAATCAGAGTCTATTTCTTCCTTGCAGTTTTAACACAACTTTTAGCACATTTATGTCGATTGTGGCTAACCCTGACACACTCTATAATTATTATTACACTTGTTTATCCCAGAAAAGCCGAATTGAGCCTCAGGCCTAGTGTGTTTTTTTTCCTGAGGGCCCTGCCGAGCATTTGCGGTAGGGGATAGATTTTTCTGCTTCTGCGGCGTGTGATCCCAATTGAGTAATTTGCAGGCATTTTTTCAGAATTTGGATGGTTGGTCAATGCCGGTTACATTGTGTGTAGTGGGGAATTTTTTTGTGCTATAAGAGTAAAAATGGAGAATCCGGACGAGACTGATGCAGAACAGGGGAAGAATATAAACACTCCACGCAGAGTGGCAGCCGAGTTGGCAACCGAACCCAGGCCCTTCTTGGTGCGAGGCATGAACGTTGCCCACAAATATGAACATGGCAGGTTCACATTCACAGTTTCACACAAGTGCTTGTAGAAAAAAGTCGCGCAGTAACGATGTCACAAATATATGACTAATATTATTCATGTATTACATGGAAGGACGACAGCATTGACTGTGGGGCACAAGCTGCCCAAAAGCTCCACACCTTCATGAAGGCCCAGCCCCACTATCAATGAACGTTGAGCAGTAGAACATGGGACCTCTCTTGCCAGTATCAAAGTATAAGAATACGTTTGACCCTTTACGGCATTAAAACAGGTGTTACGATGTCCAAACACAAAACAGAAACCTTTTTGCAAGGAATTATGTCTGCATTAAAGAAGCCTGTCTCTGGTGTAGACCAAACCGTTTCAAAGACGATGCATACATTACGAGAGCATGTTTTTGTTTGCATGTTCACCACAAGTATATGTGGTTTATGCAGACATTGATTTTTGCAAAAGCTTTCTGTTTGGTATTTGAACATCTTCACACACCTGTTTAATAGCCAGAGAGGGTAAGACCAATTGTTATGCGTTGAGCAGCAGGCGAGTGTCTTGGTCAGTGGTCTTACTCCACACCAAAACGTGATTGTCCCATTCGAGACATTTCCAATTGGTGCAAATTCCTTGGGCTTAATACGTATCAAATTTTCGCTCGACACGGTGCTGCGCGAGGAACGTTATGAAGTCAAGACTGTGGTGACCGTCACAAGACGGCGTTTGTCACGTTAACAGACAGTCCATTGAGTGCGAGACAAAGGGGGAGCACACTGAAAAGATCAATATTTACCGTTTCTCAGGGCACTGTTATACCAATGGCACTCAACATTACGCCATGGAGATGTCCCCATGCTCTTCATGTACAGTGGGTTTGCTTCGCGGTCCGTAGTTTGGGTTTCATGGCCACAGTCGCACTACTTGGGCTTGTCTTTAAATTCCCTCGCAAACCAGCGTCATTCACTACTACGTATCTTGTTCGGACGGTCCTGGAGGTTATGTTGAGCAAACCACGATTTGCTACATTGACACCGGTAAACGCCGGCATCCGTCATCCGTACCTGTTACGCTGGAGAAGAAGATCCGATTTGCACGGTCAGCTACGTACGGTGCGAAAGAAGTTCAGCATACATACGTAGATATGTAGATGTAACAAGGGGTGGCGTGCAGGTAGGGCGGCAAGGTTGGTATTGTGGTCGGGTAAAGACGGTGCCCAAAGGGCAATTTGTGCGAGTGGTGTTGACCCCTTTCACGGCTGTGATGCAGCCCTTCGGAGGCAGGGAGGGGTGCGATCCCACAGATTTGTGCAAACTTCCTAAACCAGTGGGCAGCACGGGTGGCTGGGATAGGGCAGCATAGCTAGTGTGACCGTGATCGTCTCCGTGCGTGCCTCTTGAGTGCCATCCCCTCTTTAGGCGCGGTGTGTTTTTCTCTGGGTCCTCCGGTTTGCCTGAATCGGAATCTTTAACTATACCGTAGGAATCCGATGAGATGTGCAGATCTTTTTCACAGAAGTCCATCCCGTATGCAGAAAGGGGAATTGACCAAACATCCCAGTGCAAGACCCTGAAAGAGTCTTTGAGACTCAGTGAGTATGTATTGATAGATTACGTCTTGATTTTTCTATGTATGTATGTTGAACTTCTTTCGCGCCCTACATAGCCAACCGTACTAATCGGAGGTGCGGGAATATTTTTTTTGGTCACGGTCCAGAGTTAATCGCGGTGATCAATTGAATGAGTAACCCCGTACCTTGGCGTTGCTCGGTTACGCTTCTGCCCTGTGAAGAGTCTGGACGGATGACAGGACGCTGACCGTGCACTGCAAATGAAATGGACGAGGAGGAGGGGGGAACGGCAATGGATAATAAATTTTTGAAAGTAAAGAAAACGCTGAAAAACATTTACAATTGTGATCGGCAATAAGCGATCAAATGAGTGAGTGAATGAAGGCGTGAATGAAAAACCTTCACTGGGGTGCAGCAGAGCCGCGTTCAGTCATCGATTCCTCGTTACCGTTCCAGTAAATGGAACTCGCAGTCTTCAACATAACACGTAAAAATGTGTTTAGTAAAAAAAGTATACGATGCCGGGGCTTGCTCGCAACGGCTGTCCTGGAGTTCACCCAGCAGAGCGCCATCGCGTGCGTTTAATTGCACTCCGGGAACCGCACGCTCTTACATGGGCATTTAGTAACAGTTGTAATGATAATAATGATGATGATGCTCTAATAACGCGCCACGTTTGGTGTTCGCGCCATTCTTAGCAGAGCCAAGCCGTCACGAAGGAAGGCGCTGTGTTTCACAGACTTCGTCTGCTGGAACTTCACAAGCGGGGGGGGGGGGGGGGCGATGATATTATGAATACTGTGTAATCCAGCACCTGTATTGTGCCCTAATGTAGTTCTGTATTAGTAGTAGTACTGTAGTAATAATTGACAAGCCGTGGGATTGGTGTTGCCAGTGTGTATTTTTTGAGGTGGGTTGGAGGGCCCACATGGGGTCACGCGTGTTTCGTTTGTCATGCCGTGAATCTTGGTCGAACGCTGTTGCTGTGCGGGTTTATAACTTTTCATAGCGTATCTCCTCCAGGGTACGTTACCAGTCACGCAGCTGTTCAAGCAATTTTTTTTAAAATGTGCTGCTGCATTCGCGTGCCCCCCACCACCCACCTACCCACATCTCTCACTTAGCACCAAGTGCTCTGCCAGAGCCACGGATGTTCCAGACGCCCCCTCCTGGCGGACCGTCTCCTGTCCTGCGCCTGGCACTGTTGGAGACAAGGGTAGGGCTGAACGATTTGGGGAAAATATCTAAGTTGCGATTTTGCTGACAGGTCTTGCGATTGCGATTTGATTTTCGATTACATTTTTTAAAAGTTAAGCTTCAGTTCAATATTCACTGTCTAATAGATTTAAAACATGTGATGGAGCATGACCACATGATACAATCAAAATATGACTTTACCGAAAGACCCAAAGAATATGAACTGCTCTATATGCTCCAATGCAAAGATTAGAACTTAACATATATGAATTGCTTCCAACATGTATTTATTAAAATGTTTTAATTGAAATAGAACAATCAAACGTAGAACAATTGTTAAGTTAAATAAGAAAAAAGTTAGAAGAATAAAAAATAAAACAATTCCAATAAGAAAGTAATAGGACTTTTCAAATCGCAGCCTTTGCGATTTGCTAATCGCATTGTTTCAAATTGCGATTTCGATTTGAAATCGATTAATCGTTCAGCCCTAGACAGGAGGCCGGCAGCACACTGCTTGCTCAGTCGCCATCACCGCCGGTGTTGCAACGGAGGGGGGGGGGGGGTATCACCGAGGCTGGACTCCGATGCACCCAGGTCTTTTTGTATTGCTGCAAGCGCTGCAGCCTCTCGCTGATGTGCAGAGAGATGTGGCGATGGGGCCCTCGGGATGCTGGTGGCCCGTGTGATTTCACTCCCAACTCCCTGCGTTTCCGATGCCGTGGCTTGCAAACGTGCCTCGTGCCTTCTTGAGCAATTCCTCCAAAAGTATTGGGCACGATCACGATGCTCTCCACTGCTCCTGCCGCGGTTGTCTGCGCTTGACCGCGCTTGACCGCGCTTGACCGCGCTTGACCGCGCTTGACCGCGCTTGACCGCGCTTGACCGCGCTTGACCGCGCTTGACCGCGCTTGACCGCGCTTGACCGCGCTTGACCGCGCTTGACCGCGCTTGACCGCCTGAACGTGAAATAGAAGTTGTTGCTCTGCAGCTACATCAGCAGCCGTACGAAAGAAAATAATACGGTGCAGTTTTCGACGCAAATCTATTCAAAGTTGCAACAATAGTTTTTTTGGATAGAACAAACATAACATCTGCTGATTTTTTTTTTTCAATTTAAACCATAATTGTTAAGGAATTAGAGGGGTTATTATTATTATTATTACACTTGGCCATGTATTTATCTTGTCGAAAAAGTCCGGACTCGTAACGCAGTGCTCCATCACGTTGAAAGTTCCACTGGACACCCACTCACAATTTCAAGCCGGATGCCCATTAAACAAAGAAGATGTTAGACCAGCGAAGGAACTTGCGTTTGGCACTTGAGTAAATCAACAACAGCGAGCACTGCAGTGCAACTCTCACCCGGCATGGGGGAAGTAGTGCTCGTGCATCCGTTTGTGACCGCTTGACACCTCAACAAGAACATGCGTGCATTGGTAACGTCAGGTTTTACATTTTATCATCAAATTTAATACTACGTCTGCTTTCAAGGACGTGTCATTCACACGATGTTCAAGCGAGGTAGCTGCAAGTTTGAAACGTTTTGCGAGTAGTTGATCACTGTCCGCAGGGAAGGGTTCACGTGGTGGTTTGTGTTTTGTTTTGTTGTCAAGGGAGTTGTTAGGATGGTTTGTGCGGGTTATTTATTTTACGCGATGCCTTTATTTAAAGAAAACACAAAGAAAGTTGGGCATGAACTGTGGGATGATTGATTATACCCACGAAGTACTCTCGTGGGTAATCCGGCGCCCAGCATGACATTGTTTAAACGTTCTGTGTTAGTCGTGCGGTGTTAGAAACTGATTTTTATTTCTTTATACACGTACAACATGAATGCGATTTGACAAATGGCACAAGCCTGGAGAAGTGAGTCATTGCAAAAGTGTCATTCATAATACTCAGCTAGAATTGTCATCATTATTCTGCTTGTTTACCCAGGAAAACCTCACTTGAGTCTCAGGCTATTTTTCAGGAAGATCCTGCCAACTTTTTGCAGGATGCGATGTTTGGCATTGCATGTTTTCTTTAAGTTATGGGAGGAAACCGGAGAACCCATGTCGAACAGGGGAAGAACATATAAACTCTCAGCAGAAAGGCGCCAGAGTCGGGATTCGAACCCAGGCCCCCTCTTGCTGTGAGGCACGGCTGTTTGCACCGCGCCACCACCCTGCCGCCCGACAACGAGCTGCAAACTCTCTCGCTACCGCCCATAGCTGTTCCACAAGGATCGTACCGAGCGGACTGTACCGTGGGTTCCACGTGGGCTTGATTTAGGCAAGCCCTTCGCTGGGGGAGCGGGGCCGTGTGTGCAGGAGATTCTGCGCGGTGAGTTGGCGCCGTGGGTAGTTTGCCGTTCCCGTGGTTCCCCTGGGAGCATCGAGAGCCCACCAATCAAAGTCCCCCCCCCCACCTCAGCGGCAGCTGCCCCCAAGTGAGTTCAAGGGGCGACGAGTGAAGATGTTCGCCGAGCGACCGAGCGAGCACTGCCGTCGTCGGCGAGGTGAAAATCGTCGTCGCGAGTGCCGGGAGGCGTTGATACGTTTCGTGTGCGCGAGCCAGCATTGACCTCCATTATGATTCTCACATTCCATTGAAACGTGAAATGTCAAAGGTTCCCTCTGAACTCACCCCCTCCCTCCCCTCCCACCACGATCTGGATATTTTTCCTTCTCCGGAAAGAGTTCAGTCCAATTAATCTGGATTAGCGGGCTTCTTACTGTAGTCAGAAATTATGTGCGGCAATTAGAAATCTAATCTTTACTAAATGTCCCTCCATGGGCCTTATTGTAAAGCGTATGATTGTTTTTACACATGCATGACGTTAGGAACACACACGCGCGCACGAGTATTCCACTGAAATGAACACCCTCTACCAGGTAATCACATCACAAGAGGCACCGCGTTGGAGAACTCGGCTCTCTTGGGATGCAGGTTAATGGGTGTTCAGCAGATCAGTCTATTTGCAGCGTTGCATATCCCTCCAGTTCCTAGAAACGCTTTAGAAGCGTCTTTGTGCCTGCGAATGTGAAACACGCCACTCAGTGTGCTCCCCGTTACGGCGATTTCATGCGGTTGCAGAATTGAGTGATTGGCTGCGTCGCCACAAATCCGCATCGGGGTGGAACAAGGTGACTGAAGGAAAGGCTCGCGGCCGCTCGAATTCTCTGTGCAATTGGCGACCGAGGTGATGGTGAGCTTTTATTTATTTATTGCGGGTGATAGTTGACGTGGTAATGATTCTGCATTTACATTCCAGGGACGGTGGAAATCCGAGTGGTTTTCACTCTCCAAATTTTTTTTAGATGTCTAACGATGTTTTCGACTCGTCAATTAAAATAGATTACTCTATTCACAGCACATCCGTCGAATCGTGCACGTGTTGATTATTTGCATCGAATGAACATTCTTGACAAATGTTATCCTGCTGTTGCATATAGAATGAACTCAACCGACGAGGCAGTAAATTCACCATGATTGTAATAGTGAATTCAATTGTGACCGCGAATTGTGACAGTTCGTATTGTCACAATTGGGCCTGCGAGTTCAACAGCTTCGTGACTGACACCACCGCACCGGCAGCGATGTCACTGCAGTGAGCTCGTCGTAGACAGTGAGCGCTCCGACTTCGCCAGAACCACCGCACCGGCATGCCTGAAGAAAGACACTTTTCAAGTCTTTTTGTTCCTCATTTGACAACGCCAAAACGTGTGCGAGGCACGCACCTCCGACACGGTTACTTTGTTTGGCTTTTGCTGTCATCTGAATTTGCACAGACCGCCTTCGCCCTCCGGCAACAAAAACGCGGCAGAAGCTTTCATTCTCGTCAGGGCGCCACCCTGGAGCGTTTTGCGTGTGCCACCTTGCGTGTGCCACACTCCGTGTGCCACCTTGCGTGTGCCACCTTGCGTGTGCCACCTTGCGTGTGCCACCTTGCATGTGTCACCTTGCGTGTGCCACACTCCGTGTGCCACCTTGCGTGTGCCACACTCCGTGTGCCACCTTGCGTGTGCCACCTTGCGTGTGCCACCTTGCGTGTGCCACACTCCGTGTGCCACCTTGCGTGTGCCACCTTGCGTGTGCCACCTTGCGTGTGCCACACTCCGTGTGCCACCTTGCGTGTGCCACACTCCGTGTGCCACCTTGCGTGTGCCACCTTGCGTGTGCCACCTTGCGTGTGCCACACTCCGTGTGCCACCTTGCGTGTGCCACCTTGCGTGTGCCACACTCCGTGTGCCACCTTGCGTGTACCACACTCCGTGTGCCACCTTGCGTGTGCCACCTTGCGTGTGTCACCTTGCGTGTGCCACACTCCGTGAGCGGGGGTTCACCTCGCGTCACCTCGGGCCCCGAGCGGAGTGAGTGTAAGGTGATCCTCCCGTCAGATTGCCGTCACAAGTGCGCGCGCTCAAAAAACATATATACATACACAGGCGAGGAAGTAAAAAAAAACGAGATCTCCGTTGCCCCCCCCCCCCCCACAGCAGACGTCGCGCAGATTTGGCCCCAGCGCGTGATTGTTTTATCGCTAAGCCGAGTGTGCAGCATCCGAAAGGCAGTGCCCATGCTCCCATAGAAACTCGGCCGTGTTCTCAGCGACGGGGGCAGTCTGTAACTACAAGGCCGATAAAGTGTGTGTGTTCACGTCTTGAAAAATGCACGTCGGCTGCACATAATGATTTTAATATACGAGCTCTCACCGCCGTCTAAATAAATACGGCACTGTAATCGTCTGCTAATCGTCACAAATTGGTCCGCTTCCGTTGCGGGTGAGTTAAAACAAGAGTCGAGCCAGACTGCCTCTGCCCTGTGCGGGCGTTCGGCTTAAATGCTTCGGAGTGAACGTCGCGTGTGCGAGTGCAGTGGGCGAGCGGCGGGTGCCGCATGTGGACAACAACGGTTGATTACAACGGCGAGCCGGCGCTTTGTGCTGTGACCGAGATCAAAGGAGGATCACAAAATGTTGTTCATGATGAGTTTAAACCACTCGGATTTCCACCGTGGAAATGCAAAATCGCTACCACGTACTTTGAATCGGACGCCCATTGCACAGAGGATTTGAGCGCCCGCGGGACTTTCCTTCCTTTAGTCACCTTGTTCCACCCTGATGCGGATTGTTGTGGCTACGCAGCCAATCACTCAATTCTGCAACCGCACGAAATCATGTCAAGTTCAGGAAATGTGCACCATGCCAGAGGCTGTGTACCCCGGCATGCACTGATTCACCACTGGCACCCCCCGACGATTGCCAAATTAGCAGGATTCACGTTCGCCGTTAGATTCAAGAATCAATTGTTATTGTTTTCGCCTCGTTTTTACCATCCCGTTTGTATCGTCTGTATCATTTCTCTTTTGTATAGTGTTTTTGTTAGGATAAATAGCCATTTAATGTGCATGTGAATTACTTATATCATAAATAATACATTGGAAGACACCTTGTGTGACCATCAACCGCATCAATGGACCGTATGGTAAACCCATAGAGACACAGAGAGACTCAAAGAGATACAGCATATGAAAGACAAGCCACAGTAGCGCGATTGTGGTCACGCAACCTAAACTATAGACCGTACGGTAAACCGCCGTAGTCTGATCTCCTTCAGCAAACCCACACAAACTCTCTCCCCTGTAGCCCTCGCGTGGCGAGCGGACCTTGGTCTTGACATTCAGCTCCTCAACGTATTGCCATCTTAAGCAAGAGGAGATCAGAATCCGTCCATGCATGATTTGTAGCTTGCGATGAACTTCAACCGACGCGTCGATGGCTGCGCGCTTCACAAACACTGCCCATGCCCTGCGTCTGCTCTGCCTCTGCTTTGTTCTCACACTGCCTGGCCGGCCGTGCTCTCGGATGTAAATGCCAAATAGTCTGGACGTGGGAGTCACGAGTCTAATGCTGAATGGAATCTGCTGGATTTACCTCCAGACTTCCTACTTAATGCATTCTCGGCCGGAGAGCATTGATGTGAGAGTCCTTTTAATCACGTTATAAATTTTGATCCTAATCCTGCTATTATTATCATCATCTTTACACATTGGTTTTGACTTTTTGACACATTAATATTTTTAAATGTCTGGCGAAGCAGACAAAATAGACACGTATGTGCTTTTTCTACACTCACCAAGCTATGAAATGGAACACATACTTGTACTGTTCCAGTATTGGTTTGAAATATAACTGAAAAGTATGAATTTTAGTTTCCCTAAAAATTACTCAACTGTGGTTCGACAGCAGCAGCAACATCGCCCCCTAAGGTGAAAACTTGTCAAGAGCCTCCTGAAAAAGAGTGTTGAGACTCAGAGATTTCCTGGGTAATCAAGCCTAGTCGTAGTAGTCATAATAATGTTGACGTGTGACTGCATGGATTTGAGCCCAGGGTTCGAGCAGTGTCAGCTTAGGGCTCTGATAGCCGTGATGCACCCGTGTGTATGTTGAACTTCTTTCACACCGTACGTATAGCCAACCGTGATAATCGTAGGTGCGTGTCGTGACGGATGCTCGAAGATCCGACCGTGTCCGTCCAGTGCTCGCCAAGCTGCATTGGCTTCCGGTTGCCGAACGAATATATTATGAGGTCGCACTCATTACACACGAAGTGCTTGCCACAAATGAACGGCAATACCTTGCTGATCTCGTCAAGGAGCATAAACCATCACACAAACTCAAGTCATCTCACGCCGGCTTTTGGCTAGCCATCGAACAAAGCCAGTGGTCACTGTATTGCCCGCTTGGTTCGGCCGTCTGGAATGCTCTTCCTTATGATATTAGGAAGCCACCGGAGCTATGCACTTTTCAATCTAGATTGAAAACTCATTTATTTAGGAACTGTTTTTTTTTATACTCTTTGGTTCTTTTGGTAAATTCACGTAGGTAGAAGAAATAATAGGTCACGACGTTTCGATCGCAACACAAGCAATTGTCATCAGGCGGAATAGAGAGGAGGGAAGCTGCTGATGCAGGCTGCTTTTAAAGGTGAGGGATGGGCGTAGGTTTTAATGTTTAATTTGTTGTCCTTCCCCCACACCTTCAATTAGTACGGTTGGCTAGGTACGGTGCGAAAGAAGTTCGACATACATACAAGGACAACTAACTAAACACAGAATCAGTTTTGAACCACTTGGCCACCTCCACACGCATGCCGTCTTTAGCACCCACATTTAAGTGAGACCTCTACGCTGATACATCCGAATGTTTCAAGCTTTTTAAATTTGGGCCCCACATTAAAAAACATAGAACATGTGCAATGTATTTCCTCTGGTGAATATCAACATGCCAAATCAATCTTTTTGGTTCTCAAGGCGGGCGAGGGGGGGATTGCCATTCCCGACCCCACCGCCCACCCCTCTTGAACCTGCCACTGGTTCAGGTGTCAGTACTGGGAATTATTCTGCGTGGCTGAGGGCGGTGCCCCCTTTGTACAGACTGCTCTCCAGACACACCCGCCCGTCTCTTGTCGTCCGTGATGCACGGGGGTGGTGGTTTTCCCCATGTAAATGCCACCGCTATTCCCCCCCCCCCCCCCGTGAGGCCCGTGCGTCATGTTGTGTTTTGGGAATTCGCATTGACTTCTTTCTGTGGCCGACAGAAGTGGTCTACCGATCATTTTGGGAGTTGAGTATTTCGGGCATTTGGCTAGTGCTATAAATCCCCACATTGATGAGCCATTTCGTTGAGCTGTCATTTTGGGGCCAGGTCGCTTTTAAAAAAGAGTGATATAGCTCAGTGTGGGCCTCACCGAGTAAAATAAAAAGTAATGTAATAGTTTTAGTTAAAGGCTCTCCTAGTGAGACAGCTGATTTGCTGGGAGAAAGATTCTGCCACTCTCTGTCAATTTAGCCACTTTTCCATGAAATAATCCAGAAAACAGTGGTTCAACAAATCCGAATTGGGGCCGCAAGCGTCTGTTTTGTAGCGAAAAGTTCTAATTTGACGATGAAAGCGCCATCAAAGAAATACGCACGCTTACTGCGCGTCGATAAAAGTGTATCTAATTGTGACAGCTGTAATAAGGCTAACGTACTCGTGTAATTATACTGAATCTTCTAAGTGGCGCTCTGGCGCAATGAATTCACCTCGCAGTGGAAATTGTGAGCCCTGTTCTGGTCCGCGGTCACCTGAGCCCACCCTCCTTACAGGATGACTGCAGTCGGTGGAATGAGACCAATTTGTTGGAAGTCGCCGGTGGCCGTGCTATGCAGAGAATGTATCTGCCATACGAACGTGGAATTTGCAGCTCTGACTCGGGGTCACTCACGGATATAAGTACCACGCCACATTCGTTTGCCCCTTTCAATGACTGAAGACACCCCGGGGCTTAATTATCGACTGTAAACTGCCCGCTCCATAAAACAATTAATAGCACAAGGGTTGTGATGCACGCTTGGAATGGCAGAAAGAGGACCGCGTGTTTTAGAGATCTTACGCAGGTTAATGACGTCGTCCAAACTATTGAGAGACGTCGTCTTGGGCAGGACGCGTCGTTGCGGGAAGGGGTGACGACGGAGGATGGTCCAGAATGACAGCGGAGTGGCAGCCAAAGGAATGGAACGCCTCATAGAGGGCCACGTCCATCAGGGAGATGGAGCGATGTGAGATCAGTTTGTGCTCAAGTGCTCCGTGGATTGTTCCTTGCCAGGTATCGCAAGAGGTGGCGGCGGCGGCAGATTGGGGAGGCCTTCATCCAGCAGTGGATTGATCATGGGTGATGATGACGATGATGCGTTATTGCGACGGATTAAAGTCTCATTGGGATAAACCGCAACACCGTTGGCTTTGCAGCACAAACCCACATGAGCAGAGTCTGACATTCGTATTCGCCCTGGCAACAGCAGCGATAGAGAGACGTTAGCGGCTCATTGCTGTTGCAGGGTCCTTGCTGAGCGCTTGGAGTCCACGTTGTGTCCAGCAGAGGGCAGTGTGGAGCTGCAGAGGCAGGAGGCTGTCCTGCACTCCCCCCTGCCCATCATTCAAGGCACCCCGAGGTGCTGCGAGAAGCAATCTTTGCAGGCGGTTTCACTTGTTGATGCATTTACTTTGATGGGCAGGTTACAGTTTTTAGCTGTAAGCTGGGCGGCAGGGTGGTGACGCAGTGGTGACACTTGAGCCTGACAGCAAGAAGCGCCTGGGTTTGACTCCAAACTCGGGCGAGTCTCCGTGTGGAGTTCGTATTTATCATAATAAAGGTTTTTTGTAGGTGAATGTGGATTCACTCTCCAACACACCGGTGTGCTGAACTAGTAGCTAATTGGCACGTTGTGCTTACGTGGCAAACCTTACTCATTGGCCGTGTTGGGAGGTGGCGGGTTAGCGACGCGTTTATTATACTGACACAGTCTAATCCAAAAAAACCTTTATGATGAATAACATTTGTGTCAAACTGTTGTTTGTATTCTCTCCCCCTATTCTGCAGTAGGTTTCCTCCGGGTTTTTTGGTATCCACCCGTAGCTAAAACACACACACAATGTACTGTTACTGGCCTCGGACAAACCTCCTCAATGGTAAAACAAAACAATGTGCTCCCGGTTACTGAGTCGAGAAAAACGCACAGCGACATCGTCCTCGACTTGAAAAAAAGTTGGGTCTTGAGCCTCGATGAGGCTTTCCTTGGCGAAGCACAGCGAGAGCAGCAGGTCCACTGGGACGCACGGTCATAGAGATACGAGCCCTTTCAGACACACGGCCTATTGTTATCCACGTCTGCACTTAACACGAGCATATTAACACAATGAGAGACAGAGAGAGAGATGTCGATCAGTGTTACAACACTGAGGCAAGGTCGCTGGCGTTGTCGGCTTCTACATGTGGCCTTACATTGCCATTGCTCAACCAGTCTGCTGTGGCAAGGCTTGTGGAAATGTGCATTCCAGAATAATGAAACCTGATGGATGCGACTGCAAGGTCATAAAAAAAAAATGTTGTGACCGCATAATGCACGTCACTCGTTGTGCCGCGAGTTCATTGATTCTAAAGGTCATTTGTTTGGCTGGTCCGCCCCTGCCACCAACACCGTGCCACCAACGCGCAGACGCGTCTGCACACCCTGCCGCCCGCTGCAAGAGGTTATCCTTCACAGCTCAGTCTGGTTTGTGGATAGAGAGGGCAGTCAGCAGCAGGGTTGCGATTTCCGCATGGAAAATGCGGAAGGAGGGTTCAAATTTTTCCGCATTTTTGCTAAAGTCAACCGCAAACGGTGGAAAGACTACTCCTATGACCGCGCGCTTTTAACAACACGTTAATGCGTTCTATTGGAAAGGATACATGCAAGGCCCAGCATCACGTAGGGCTTTGAGTTACTGATTGGAATGAATATATGATTTCCGCATTTCCGCACAAGAACCACATACTTTATTCAAATGCGGAGCCGTGATTACGAGCACATGTACATGATGTATCATTTCCAATAGAACGCATTAACGTGTTGTTAAAAGCGCGCGGTCATAGGAGTAGTCTTTCCACCGTTTGCGGTTGACTTTAGCAAAAATGCGGAAAAATTTGAACCCTCCTTCCGCATTTTCCATGCGGAAATCGCAACCCTGGTCAGCAGCCACTGCAGGGCTTCAGTCTGTAGCCACATAATATAAATTATTGTCGTTGTTTATATATAAAAAAAAGCCTCACTAGGTCTCTCTGTGAGGAGAGTTCTACCAAGATTTCACAGTTGGGGGGCGATGTTGCTGCTGGGTGCGATCCCAATTGAGTACAGGATTCCCTCGTTATTCGCGAGGGAAACGTTCATTCCAGAGATGCTCCTGAATAGAACATTTCACGGATAATGATATTGGTCTAGAAAAACCTATCCTGTTGATGAATCACCTTAAATAAATACATAAATAAGATTTCTCTCTCATCACTTTATCTCATCACTTCATCACTTTATCACATTCTCTCTCATCGCTTTATCTCATCACTTTATCACATCACATTCTCTCTCATCACTTTATCTCATCACTTTATCACATCACATTCTCTCATCACTTTATCTCATAACGTTATCACATCACATTCTCTCTCATCACTTGATCTAATCATTTTATCACATCACATTCTCTCTCATCACTTTATATCATCACTTTCTTTCTCTGTCTCGCTCAATGCAGTCACGTACCGTTCCAGATGCCATTAGCGCATAGCCAAAATCGTTGATAGTAAGTGCGTGAATAACGAGGGAACACTGTAGTTTGCAGGACATTTTTCAGCATTGGGATGTTTTAGCTAATGAACCTTATGGCGGTACCCCGGGGTCACCATAGTACCACGGCTCTCGCATAATGTCCGTTACGCAGTCATTTGTAGTCTGTTGATGGTCGGCGATGCGGCAATCGACTCCTCTCGACGAGCTGTACACGATGCACTGTAGTCCATCAGGGTTTCAGCGCAATCGTCCTCGCTGCGCACATCGCGGAGTAGCACTGATTTCGGATTGATTGGTACCCCAGTCGTGGAGTCAAGGTCACCCCTGGAAAAAATAGTGTCCCAGAAATAAAATATTTAATTTCCTCGGCCATTTTGTATTATTTGGCACCCTAGGGTATCGCCATAAGGATCAAATACCGGTTACATTGTGTTTTTTTTCTACGATAGGAAACTGAAGAACCCGGTGGAAACCCATTGCCAACAGGATTGATTCCAGCACTCTGGTTTCCTCCAACACACCTTTAGTTAGTGGGCTACACATCCCAATGGGACTTGGAGCCTGGCATTTGGAAACCATTCTTGGAGCCTTCTTTCCCCACGAACATCTCCGCGTCTTATTGCCGCGTCGGTTTAAGCGGAGCGAGCCACGTTGCAGAGGGAATGCTCCTATGAGTTACCTTTTGCTGAAATAAACGACTCTCGGTGTCAATGTACCTTCGCCCTTGGCTCCAGTGTGCCGGGTGCCAGCGATTCGCCTTGGCCATTGCACGCGACGGGGTCCTGAGAGTCAGGTAGCAGCCACAGTGCAGGTCGCATCGCTCTTCACGTTGGGCCCTCGGGATGTAATCGAGGAGGTTGATGTCGAGCGTACGCACAGCCTCGCGCAGTGCCGGCCACCTCCTTTGCCATGGCGGGAAGATGGCATGTATTGTGCATATGTTGAACTCCTTTCGCAACATACATAGCCAACCATGCTAATCGGAGGTGCGGGGGAGGGGAGGACAACAAACTAAAACACACACGCACAAATCAAATCCATGCTAGCTGTATTAAAGCACCCAAAGGTGGCCCAGAGTCCTCATGGTTGAGTTAGGCCATGCGGGGTCAGCAGTTCAATTCCCACAATTACCCGGCAATTTCTTCAGGGAGTCACCAACAAGCGACATGTGTTGTGAGGTAAATGTTTAAGAACGTTGGCAAAACACAGAAAGAGCCCTATGGGTGGTGATGTCAAGTCTCATATCCGAGATTTGTAAACGACCACCTGAGAAAATGTACAAATATATACATATATTTTTTGCTATGTGATGATAATACATCTGGACATGCAATGAAATACAATACATTAAATTGGTTGTTCGTAACTATATCCTTTGTATTTGATGGATCGTGGAATATTGTTCAACTGACAGTCACCCAACTGCTGCCCATATTCAACCATCCTCCTCCCTAAACTCAAACTAAACTGTTTATTATTTTAATAGGCAAGGCCCACTGAGCTATATAGCTCTTTTTCAGAAGCGACCTGGCCACAAATGGTCGCCCAACGAAATGGCTTATCACGTGCTAATTTATAGCACGTGGAGAGAAAAACTGGAGAATCCAGAGAAAAATCCACACGATCACAGGGACAACATGCAAACTCCAAATATACAGCAGGCGTCAAGGTCGGGATCGAGCCCACAACCTCCTGTATACCAGGCATGGTAGTTAACATCTCGCCAACGTGGCGCCCTTGGTGCTACCGAGATGTGACGAATGAGCTGCTCACACAAGATGCAGCCGCTGGAGCTTTGTACTTTTAAATCTTCTAGATTTAGAACTCATTTGTAGAGAACTGCTTTATGTCTTTAGCTTGTTGTCCGTCCCCTACAACTCCGATTAGCACGGTTGGCTACGTACGGTACGAAAGAAGTTTAACATACATACATATTCAGCCTGGCTATTTACATCATGTGGTTGGTGTGTGTATAATCATTTTGGGGAAGCGGTAGTGTAGCTGTTGGCATGCTGCGCTCCGAACCCCGGGAGCTGATTTTGATTCCCGCTCACGGCAAACGTGCATACAGGAGGTTTCATTCACAGGACACTTGGCTCTCTCTAAAAGTGGGTTCTCTCCTCCAATCCACTAATCAAGCAATATTTTAGTTTTGGCACGATTCTGGTGTTTTAAGCAAGGACACATTTCAGCCTTCAGAGGTTTAACATTCATTTCCCATGGAGGATGAGACCTTCAGCAGGAACCGTGCGAGCACAGAGTCTAAGGTCCCCGTATAGCCTTCAACATGCTGTTGGGGAAAGCGCTGTTAGGCATACGGTCTGTCACCATGCTGATAATGGAGCTGGCTTGTGATAAAGAGGTTTTTTGGCAATGCACGGCGTTGGCTCGTAGCACCACTCCATGAACAGTTGCCACCACCAGATGGTCACAGGGCAGGTTGCTGGTTTCAAACCCAGGTGTAGAGGGTCGGGTTGACATCACGAGAATGGGTGACAGACCACTAGAGGGTGGTGACTGCCTTCCTAAGTTTGTCCTGGAATGGAGGTGAAACTCTCTCCTCAAACTACACATCTTCATAAAGCCTCTCTGAGTCGGTCGTCTCGTGAACTTTAAGTACAGTCACTACATTTTCAATTGTTTTAACACAATAATAATGAGCTAGATTTTTTCGCGTTTCCGTTGTAATCCCGTGCCTATAGAGCCTAGTTAACGCGTTCATTAAAGATTTTTATATTTTTTTATTTACCCAGCTGAAAGAAAGGTGAACGATGTTGTTCCGCTGCCATCTTTCTGCAAATGTAGCGGCTCACATCGAGAAGTTCCGAACGAGGATGGATTGAGTTGGGTTCATGCTGTTATTATTATTATTCTGCTTGTTTACCGAGGAGAGCCTCACTGAGTCTGAAGGCTCCTTTTCAAGAGGGTCGAGCCAAGTTTGTTTGCATTAGGGGGCGATGTTGCAATGTTTTTAATCCCAATTGGGTAAATTGTGGGTTAATGTTGAGCATTCGGATGTTTGGCTAATACCAGTTACATGGCGTGTTTGTTTTAGCTTTTGTAAACCGGAGAACCCAGAGGCAATTCAAACAAAACAGGGCAGAGAACATACAGACTCCACACTGAAAGCTTTTCCGAGTCGGGAATCCAACCCAGGCCCTTTTGCCGTGAGACACGAGTGTTACCACTGCGCCATCCTGCCGTCCCAACTGATTGTTGACGTTGATCGGTGGATACAGCAACAGTCGTTCGAGGGTGGAGATGTCCAATCAGGTGGAGATATCAGATTGGGTGGAGACTCACAGCAGTACAATGAACTCCTTGACGTTATACGTAAAACTGACTTTAAATTAACCTGTGGAAATATTCGTTGTATAATTCCACCTGTGCAGCAACACTATACGTTGCTTATACCCAGAGTGAGTCGAGCGTGAAGTTGTGTGGTGTACCTGCACGTAATGTGTAAGCAGCATACGACAAGACAAAGATCACTCGTATAGCCTTGACAGACTCTTGAGGCAAGTGCTGTTAGTGAGCGCCTATGAAGGCCGGCCCGGCACACGAGGGGGTGGTATGACCAGCGACACGCCCGGTCGCCTTCGTCTCCCTAGTGGCGATGTTTACACACCGCACTAGGTACTCATTTAAGGCTGAGTAGATCTAGGGGAGGCCCAGTACCGGTTCAGATCATCGTCACTGGTGTTGGCCGTGAGCGCAGTGTTCGAACCACTCCGCCACCATTCTGTGTCCCACACCAGCACTGTTGCTGCCCTGGCTTTTAGGGTAAAGAATTCGCACCTTTCACTGCCCCTTTCACAGTTGCTTAATAATAACAATAATGTACATTTGGTATTCGTGCCATTCTCATAGTTCAAGGTTGTCACAAAGGTGCTGTGTTTCAAATCAGAATCAGAATATTTATTCATACTAGAGGAATCCGATGAGATATAAAGCTCTTTTTCACAGATGTCCAGTCGGGGCGGGTTAGAACGTGACAACAAATACAGTAGACATACATAGTCTTCTGTATTTGACAGCTGAGTGATTGAGTAATTTGCGGGCGATTTCTCAGATTTGGCAAATTCTGGAGCACGGCACAGGTAAGGGATCTGTAACGTCCATCGTGAAGCGGACCGGCGGATGTTCCTGTCGATACGCCGAGCACCATCGATGCGTGCAGCTCACCGGTATTTGAAGCGCAAACCCTTCGCAACAAGTGACAAAGTGCTCCGTCTCTGGGCCCAGATCGGCGTCAAATATACCAAAGCGGGTCCCTCCTGTAAATGAGCGTTCACACCCGTTGTGGCTTTTCTGGGCCAATAGGGGGGCAATTGTCGGTCAACGTGTCTCATACGCGTGCCCCGCTTCTCCATTAACACTCTGGCCCTGGCAATCTCCTTTCCAGTTCCGATCCAACTGGCTCCTCCCTTCCCTGTGAAGTCCCAGGTCTCTTATCAGTGGTGTCCCCATTGCCAAGTCGACGTGAGCAGAGCCAAATGTGAGTTAAAGGGGTCCTTTGTGCACGGTTATTTATTTTGCCTGCCGTCATGGGCACGTCTCTGCGAGCCCTTCGTGTCGCCGAGTGCTGCGCGTAAAGGCCACAGATAAGCGAGCAATCCTATACGGCCGCATTTCATGAAATGATGACGCTCGACAACGCGCGGATCGCGTGCGCACGCGTACGTTGCACTTGAGCGTGGGGGCGCGCGTGCGTCGTTTAGCTTCTAGCCGTGGTCGCAGCGCTTCGATCGCCACGTGTTGGTACGCTCGGCGTGCCGAGGGTCGCCCTCCGGCAGACCGATTGCCGTGAAGCTGGGGCGAAATTCCATTCCGGAATCTTGTTTTTTGCCATCTCATAAATGCTGTTCGTAGTTTTCTTTCTCAGTCTTGTTCGTACGTATTTGTTCATTTTCCAATATGATGTGTCCGTGTAATGTGTATGTAATTTGTAAATACTATCTTGTCAAGCACACCATTGGATTGACGTGTCATGAGTGTGAGAATCAATGGATGTATCATTTAATGCCTAAGATGGCGGAGTTGTAACATTCGTGCTAGCAAGAAGGGCATGGATTTGATTCCCGACACGGGCGCCTTTCTGTGCGTAATTTGTATGTTCTCCCCCTGTTCTGCTTGGGTTTCCTCCGGGTTCTCCAATTTACTTCCATTGCTAAAAACGTACAATGCAACTTGGATTGACCAAACTTGGCAATGCAGGATCCTCCTGCAAAATAGTTTTTGGAATCATTGTGGCTTTCCTGGATAAATAATTGTATATTAGTGATTTAAAGCTTTCGTGACTTCAGGGATTCATCTTCTTGGTTCTTTCGGTAAAGTCACGTAGAAGGGAAATAATAAAAATAAAGCATAATAAAATAATTCTCACTATATACAACATAATTATTCTATTGTGTTTTATTTTTATTATTTTATTATTTCCCTTCTACGTTACTTTACCGAAAGAACCAAGAAGATGTATACTAGTGGTACTGATTTTCGTGCATGTGACCTACAATTAGAAAAACGCAAGTTCAAATGCCGGTCATAGGTCGACTCAGGATATCATCCCTTTGGGACTATTAAAACTAAGCATCGCCACATGCGAAGTCATCAGTGATCATCATACGGAGGGACTGGGCCTCATTATTGAGACGTAGAATTTTTACCACTGACTCAGGGCTGCCAGTGGAGGTGAGCATCAACCCACCGCGATGGGCCCCTGCACTTCTAAAATGTCCCTTGGGGCCACCTAAGGCACTGCTATGGTGGCCCCCCACGCAACGGCTCTATTGCCAGAGGAGCTGGAGGCGGGCCTGCTACCGGCTCGTCGCTCGTGTGAGCAGAGAGACGTTTTTTTCCACAGCTCCTGGACTGGTGGGCAGTGGGAAGGCAGCAACACATTTTAAATGAACCTCTGCTCAGGTCTGGATTTTTACAGAGAAGCGTGTGAATGACATATTGGTGCGATCCACATCATCCTTCTGGAGTTGTTAAAACGAGTACTGTTTTGTGAGGAAATCACAAGTGGTCATCCTGTGGAGCTGACTGGTTTCTGCTACGGGAATGTGTAACATCAACAATATCAACCAAATGCGGTATGGGACGCACGGGACCATCCCGTTAACCGATAGACCCCTCATCGGAGTTATTGTCGAATGCGTTGAGTTTTTTCTTGTGAGTTTGGTTTAACTAAATATATCGCGATAAAAGGTAACATAACCACTCTGGTTACAAACGAGTTGAGGTTAAGTGAGGATACATTTGCTTCGGTGGTACGTCCAAAATGTCAGTGCTCGCACATTAGATCAGAGTGAAGGAGCAGAAAGTCAAATCTAGGAGCCTAGACTGGCTCCAGTTCCCCAGATCATCCTCAGATGTGGCATGCGCCGATTGGCAGAGGCACTTTCATAAGTTCTCCAAAGTTAGAGGGCTCCGAGACCTTCGTGGTCCCAACAGAGGGCCGATCGTTATGACTGCTGCGTCGCCGCGTATCCCATTGCGCCTGTTGTGAAACCGAGCGGTTTTAACGCGTTGCACATTTCTCCATATCGCCGTTACACACAACTTAATTACCGCCGGGCATCAGTATTGGTACCAGTGGGGCATTGCGGTGGCCGTGGCAAGGTTCACGAGTCCACCGCAGGCCTCTCCTACTCTATGCAATGCTGACAGTGGCATTGCAAGCATTAATTTCAAACCCATTCAATTGTTTCTAAATATAGACCGATCATGTAGATTTATTATTATTATTATTGGAATTGTGACCGTGGTTATGATGCAGGCTACTGCTGGTGAAGCAGGTATTTTACAACTATACCACCAAGAGCTCTGATTCTCTCTGACAGTGTGACCATGTGAATTGAATTAATATATATACATTTATATTTGTCTGACATTCGAATCGCATCTAGAATAGTTTATTTGTGGATTGTAAATTAACTTTTATTTCTCAGAGAACGAACACGCATCCTTTAGAGCGAGAAAGCTCCAGATTGAGCAAAGCAACAACAACGATCCCGCGTCTCACTTTGTCTTGTCCTGGCACACGTGGATGCCACCTCTGCACGTCAAGAGTGATTGTGGGTACACTATAGCGCTCTATGGGATTTGCCATACACGATTGTGCTCTATGGGGTTTGCCATACACTACAGTGCTCTGTGGGATTTGCCTGTACGGGAGCAAGGCAGGCCGATGTTCTGATGTTGGGATAAGTCGCATCGAGCCTGCGAATACGTGATTTTATTGATGGCAGGATGGCGTAGTGCTAATATGCGTGCCTCACAGCAACAGGTACCTGGGTTCGATTCCTGACACGGGTGCCTATCTCTGTGAAGTTTGTATATTCTCCGCCTGTTTGGCATGGGTTTCCTCCGGTTTTCCGGTTCACTGCCATGTAACTGTTGTTGACCTAAGCACATCCCAATACTGAAAATTTACCTGCAAATTACTTAGTTAGGAATACACAAAGCAGCAGCATCGACCCGTACTGTTAAAGCCTGGCAGGACCCTCCTGAAATAGAGTCTTGAGACTCATACTCTTTGGTTCTTTCGGTAAAGTCACGTAGATAGACAATTAATAGATCACGACGTTTCGATCGCAACACAAGCGATCGTCTTCAGTGAGAGAGAGAAAGCTTGAGACTCAGTGAGGCTTTCCGAAGTTAACAAGCGAAGTAGATAAAACGAATAATCATACTCACGTGACCTGATGCGTGTTTCCTCAATCTATAATTTCTTGACACATTAAATGACGTGTGCTTTTACCAATTCTACTGTGTGAATCACGTTACAATTTATATAATCCCCTACAACAACCAAACTTAAACGTCACACTGGGGAGCCACGAATAAGTGTCAGCACATGCCGTCACACGTATCCTGTTACAGAACCACGAGACCGCTGTCAATGCCTGTACACTGCAAGTATAAATTACGATTTGGAAAACATCTGCCGAACAAAATAAGTGAAATTACAAACTCTACAAAGTTTACGTGTTTTGCGGTCACTGGTGACCAATTACTGTAATAGCCCCGTGTACAGTACGTCTCCCCCTTTAACGTCGTTTCGCAAACACGTCGCCACTGTCATGAGCACCGCTACGCGACTTGCGTCGCCTCGACCCACACTTGCTGCGTCGCTGGCAGCATCGTCCGTCCTTTCGCGTTATCCGTCGCCTCTCGGCCTTCGCCTCCACCACCTACCCTGTAAACCGCTTCAATTCACATCGCTTCGATATTCGTCGTCGTCGCACCTGTCGAGAACGCAACCCCCCCGACGTAAACCGGGGTATTGCTGTATCATCAAACCCACTGCACTCAGAAACAGACTGTGAACTTGGTTAGGGTCCTGGATGAGCACAGAGGTACTCGTAGTTACTGGCTCACACTCTCACGCACACAGTCTCTCAGTGCACCGTCCTGAAGGTGCTTTTTATGTTCATTCGACCATCTCCAGTCACCAGTTTGAGGTTAAAGCGATTTATTTATTTATTTACCAGGTAAGGCCCACTGAGCTATATAGCTCTTCTTTCAGAAGTGACCTGGCCACAATTGACAGCTCAACAAAGTGGCTTATCACGTGGAAATTTATAGCAGCCAAATACTCTCTAACCCAGGGCTTGCCAACCAAAATAACAAGAAGGGAACTTTTTTCGAATTCGATAACAAAAACTCCATATATCAAGAGGCGGTGGTCCTTAATACAAAACGTCACGAAGCGGTCGTTAAAGAGCCGGTTGCTGACCGCTGCTCCAAACGCTTGATTTTAAATGTGGAGGGGGAAAAAACGGAGGGCTCACAGAAAAATCCTCACGACCACGGGGAGAACATGCAAACTCCAAATATACAGGCATCGTCGGGATCGGGATCGAACCCACGACCTCCTGTATACCTGGCGAGGGAGATAACATTTCTCCACCGTGGCAACCCTTCACCTTCCCCCCCTCCTCAACCCGCCACTGGGTGGTGCTCATCCTCCGTTTGTGATCCCGGGAAGGCCACGCGGCCGGTGTAATTTTGTGCACCATTTTGTTGCAGAAGTTCGCAGGTTCGAGCCCAGCGTCCAACCCGGTTATTACCGCGGTGCGGTGTTAACCGTAAAATACCACGCGCCGTCTGATTCACAGTCTAAATGAAAGATCCCCCGACATCGACTAAAACGAGTTGAAAAACTGGGATTACATGCAGCAATTCTGGCCCCCAACTGGCAAACTGATGCTCATTATCAGCCAGATACTCAGTCACATTTTCCCCACAGGAACAGCTGCCGTTGGGGGCACCCTTTCAGATGTTTGAGATGAAATGCAAGTCACTTATCGCGCGTAAAGCTCTCTGGGGTGCTCAGGCATGAAGGGTACGCTCGATCAAAAACGTCTCATTATTTTTAACCAGAGGTGGGAATTCAATATTCATGTGGTTGGGACAAGTACCTCCCCTGTAGACGTCCCACAAAGTGCCACGCTTTCCATTGATCCCACAGGGACGACAGATGTTGTTGACCGCCGACTGGGATTTGAACTCACAACCTCTTGACTGGAAGTCAAAGTGGTCTGCCACGATGCCACTTGGCTGGCATATCACGCGGCCACAATAAGGACTCTGCTTACGCTTCCGTCAAGGAAAGATGAGAGATGTTGACGGGGCAGGCGTAGCACTGCATCTCTGCACCTGCACGTAACACGAAGATGGCGCGTCGGATTTTTGCGGAGTTGAAGTGAAATGACCCAATTGTTAGAGTGTACTGCACAGTCATATTGGAATGTGAAGCAGCCATAACAGAGGCTTTGTCTCGGCCTGGCACAGGGGCCCTATAGACTGTGGCAGTGGAGAGTTTCAGCCATCAGTGTTTATTGTGATGAACAGGTTCAGCAAATTCCCTGGAGGGATTTGATGAAGAGAGGCGTTGCTGCTTGACGTGTCACCTCTTGGCACGTGACCTTTTTTTCCGAAATGGAAATGGAACGCACGGTCGCCACTGGCGTTATCCTGAAAGCCGATTTGGGTTCTGAATGTAAAACAGTTATGTCACAAATTCTACATTGTAAGATGTTTGTTATGTAAAAGCACTCCGCAAAGGCTGAGGTCTTTAACATCGTTATCGGGCTGGAGGGTGATGGTGCAGTGGTAGCAGTCGTGCCTCACAGCAAGAAGGACCTGGGTTTGATTCCTGACTCTGGCGGCGCATTTCTGTGTGGAGTTGATCTGTTCTCCCCCTGTTTCCAGTTTCCTGCCATAACAAAATAAAAAGCCCCAGACAAGATGTCACTGGTATTGGCCAAAACATCCCAATTATGAAAAATTGCCTGGAAAATACTCAATTGGGATTTCACACAGCAACGTTTTCCCACGACTGCAAAAACTTGGCAGGACGCGCCAGAAAAAGAGCCTTGAGTCTCAATGTAACTTTCGTGGTTAAATAAGTGGACTAATAATAAAGGGTAGTATAGAGAGAAGGTAATGCGCTGGCACTGGTTACCCAAGTGGCACCGGATCAACAGGATATCTCAGTTCGGTCAGGGTTATTACATTATATAGGGCTGATTGTATGAAAACCGATCATTTTTTAGAATTAGTACGGTTGGTGAAGAGTGGTGAGAATTCAAACAGACTGTATATAATATACAATGAGATTTATCGTTTTGAAACTGTATATGCATGCATGACATACCTCCAAAGATATTTGCGTCCTATAGGAAACATAATTTTCCAGTCACTGATGAATTAACACATGCAGAGGAGGCGGGGGGGGGGAGGATGTTTCTTGGCAGAAATTGGGCATGATGTGCATTCCAGCAAGTTGCATCGTGCCAACCTGGCCTGGCATCGCCACCGCCTGGCGGAAGCTAACACCGCCCAGTGGCCGGCCATGCGGAGTGGTGGCCTGCCAGCTGGTCGGCACACCTCACTTGCCAGCCGCGTGTGACCTTCTCTCGAGAATGCAGGTGCTAAACTCACATTTGGGGGTTGCCAACCGGTAACCATTTTCAGAATCGATTGCCGGTCCTGGAAGTGAGCAACACGGTAATCGCTTCCAGTGGAATGCCAGAAAGGAACGGATAGTTTGATGCTCACGGGAAAGGACAAGCCACGCTTGCGTGGTACATTTGCCTGGTACATTTGCCGTTGTTCCTCGGTTAAGGCGCGCCTCTGCAATTGCTTAGGCGACTGCTGGCAAAAGGGCCTCCATTCGAGCAAGCTCCAGGGGGTGATTTGATCTTCCCTTCGCGCTAACCAACACGTCCTCCACCGCACGCGGCCTGCCGATCGACTCTGGCGAACCCGTTTATACTCCTGGGTGGACAGAGGCGGTGGGGGGGGGGGAGGGATTTAAAAAAACTCGCCCAATCCTTTGAACTTCCGCCGCCCGGAGATGGAATCGAACCGGCACCCTCTGGGATTGCAAGTCCAGTGTGCTGAGCGTCGCACCACTGCGGCTGCTCTTCCTCGTGACACCACGAGTGCATTGGCAACAGCA